>NC_134136.1:8970000-9595000 GCF_040939455.1 Microcebus murinus
CCTCGGCCTCCCAGAGAGCTAGGATTACAGGCGTGAGCCACCGCGCCCGGCCTCAAATGCTTTTTCTGCATGAATTGAGATGATCATGTAATTTTTTCCTTCATTGGTTTTTTTTTTTTTTTTGAGACAGAGTCTCGCTTTGTTGTCCAGGCTAGAGTGAGTGCCGTGGCATCAGCCTAGCTCACAGCAACCTCAAACTCCTGGGCTCAAGCGATCCTGCTGCCTCAGCCTCCCGAGTAGCTGGGACTACAGGCATGCGCCACCATGCCCGGATAATTTTTTCTATATATATTAGTTGGCCAATTAATTTCTTTCTATTTATAGTAGAGACAGAGTCTAGCTCTTGCTCAGGCTGGTTTCGAACTCCTGACCTCTAGCAACCTGCCCGCCTTGGTCTCCCAGAGTGCTAGGATTACAGGCATGTGCCACCGTACCTGGCCCCTTCCTTCTATTAATTTGGTGTATTACATTGGTTTCTTTTCATGTCACCCGGGCATGAATCCCACTGAGCTATGGTATATAATCCTTTTATGTGCTATTGAGTTCTGTCTGGTAGTATTTTGTTTAGGATTTTGGCATCAATATTCATCAGGGATATTGGTGTGTGGTTTCCATTTCTGTGGTAGCCGGGTAATGCTGGCTTTATAGAATGAGTTAGGAAATGTTCCCTATTCTATTTTTGGAGGAGTTTGAGAAAGATTGATGATAATTCTTCATTATATGTTTGGTAGATTTCACCAGTGAAGCCATCTGGTCCTTGGTGTTTCTTAGTTGGAAGGTTTAAGATTAGTGCAATCTTTTTGCACTGTTTAGATTTTCTATTTCTCATTGAGCAAACTTTGGTAGTGTGTGCTTTTAGGAATTCATCCATTTCATGTAAGTTATCTAATTATTTGTTGTACAATTGTTCATAGTATTCCATTTACAATTATTTTTATTTCTGTAAGGTTAATAGTAATGTCCTCACTTTCTTTTCTGATTTTAGTAATTTGAGTCTTCTCTCCTTTTTTATTAGTTTACCTAATGTCAGTTTTATTTATCTTTTCCAAGAACTAACTTTTGGTTTTACTGATTCTTCTCTATTGTTTATCTGTTCTTTATTTTGTTTATGTCCACTGTAATCTTTAGTATTTCCTTCCTTCTGTTAGCCTTGGGTATAGTTCGGTGTTCTTTTATAATTCCTTAAACTGTAAAGTTAGACTGTTGATTTGAGATATTTTCCTCTTTTATTTATTTTTTTTTTCAGATTAAGCCCAGTTCATGAAGAGGTCTTTCCTCTTTTTTTATTTTTTTTAATTAAAAAAATTTTTTTTGAAACAGTCTCACTCCATTGCCCTGAGTGCCGTGGTGTCAGCCTAGCTCACAGCAACCTCAAACTCCTGGGCTCAAGTGATCCTCCTGCCTCAGCCTCCCAAGTAGCTGGGACTACAGGCATGTGCCACTATGCCCTGCTAATTTTTTTTTTCTATATATTTTTAGTTAGCCAATTTATTTCTTTCTATTTTTAGTAGAGACGGGGGGTCTCACTCTTGCTCAGGCTGATCTCGAACTCCCGGCCTTGAGTGATCCACCCACCTCAGCCTCCCACAGTGCTAGGATTACAGGCGTGAGCCACCCGGCCCAGCCCTTTCCTCTTTTTAATGTAGGCATTTACGGATATAATTTCCCCTCTGAGCAATATTTTCACCATATCCCATAAATTTTGGCATGTTGTATTTTTGTTTGATTTATCTCAAAGTATTTTTTAATTTCCCTTGCGATTTCTTATTTGACCCATTAGTTGTTTAAAAGTGTGCTGTTTAGTTTCCACATATTTGTGAATTCCCTGAATTTCCTTCTGTTAGTGATTTTTAGTTTCATTCCATTGTGGTCATAGAAGACACTTCATGATTTCAATCTTTTTAAACTTATTGAATCTTGTTTGTGGACAAATATATGGTCTAATCTGGAGAATGTTTCATGTGCACAAGACAAAAATGTGAATTCTGTTCTTGTTGGGTGGAGTGTTTTGTATACATCTGTCAGTCTCATTGGCTCATAGTGTTTTTCAAGCCCTCTATCTCCTTTTTAATCTTTCTGGTTGTTCTATTCATTATTGAAAGTAGAGTATTGCAGTCTTCAACTATTTTTGTAGAAATATTTATTTCTCCCTTTAATTCTATTATATTTGCTTCACATATTTTGGGGCAATATTGTTAGGTGTGTCTATGTTTATAATTATTATATTCTCCTGATGGATTGACCATTTTATCAATATATAATGTCCTTTGTTTCTTATAACAATATTTTTAAATCTCCATAGTCATAGTAGAGGTTAGTTCTCCCTGGAGAGGAAAACTGGCCTTATATTATAACAATTTTTTTTTTTTTGAGACAGAGTCTCACTTTGTTGCCCAGGCTAGAAGTGAGTGTCATGGCGTCAGCCTAGCTCACAGCAACCTCAAACTCCTGGGCTCAAGCGATCCTCCTGCCTCAGCCTCCCGAGTAGCTGGGACTACAGGCATGCGCCACCATGCCCGGCTAATTTTTTCTATATATTTTTAGTTGGCTAGTTAATTTCCTTCTATTTTTAGTAGAGATAGGGTCTCACTCTTGCTCATGCTGGTCTCAAACTCCTGACCTTGAGCAATCCACCTGCCTCGGCCTCCCAGAGTGCTAGGATTACAGGCAACAATTTTTGACTTAAAGTCTATTTTGTCTGATATTAATATAGATACCCTGGCACTCTTCTGGTTGCTATTTGCATGGAATATCTTTTTCCATTCTTTCATTTTCCACCTGTTTGTGTCTTTGTACCCAAAGTGAGTCTCAGCTGGGTGCAGTGACTCACACCTGTAATCCTGGCACTTTGGGAAGCTGAGGCCGGAGAACCTCTTAAAGACAGGAGTTCAAGACCAACCTCGGCAACATAGTGAGCCCCTGCCTCTACAAAAGAAATTGGCCTGGTGTTGTGGCATGTGCCTGTAGTCCCAGCTACTCAGGAGGCTGAGGCAGGCAGGAGGATTGCTTACGCCCAGGAGTTCAAGGCTGCAGTGAGCTATGATGACACCACTGCACTCTACTCTGGGCAACAGTGTGAGGCTCTGTCTCAAAAAAAAAAAAAAAAAATGATAGGTTGGGTGCAGTGGCTCATGCCTGTAATCTTAGCACTCTGGGAGGCCAAGGCAGGAGGACTGCTTAAGGTCAGGAGTTCAAGACCAGCCTGAGCAAGAGACCCCGTCTCTACTAAAAATAGAAAAAATTAGCTGGGCATGGTGGCGCATGCCTGTAGTCCCAGCTACTCGGGAGGCTGAGGCAGGAGGATCGCTTGAACCCAGGAGATTGAGGTTGCTGTGAGCTAGGCTGACACCATGGCACTCATTCTAGTCTGGGCAACAAAGTGAGACTCTGTCTCAAAAAAAAAAAATTATTCCTAGTACTATCTTCATCTTAATAAACATTTGACAGATCTAGATAGCTAGTCACTATCAGGGAATTCTACTTTCCTTTCTTCTGCTAAGCAATTGGGATTTGAAGCTAGTATGTATGACACCATAGCACAGTGATAATACTGGTATTTTAGTATTTATTTTAGATATTACCAAAACATTGGTGTTTTATAAAAATCTGAGATACAATTTTCATAGTCACCTACATGTTGTCCCTAGATGCTGATTAGGGAAGAAATGCTGTTTAAAAGAATTCAGCCGGGCGCGGTGGCTCACGCCTGTAATCCTAGCTCTTGGGAGGCCGAGGCAGGAGGATTGCTCAAGGTCAGGAGTTCAAAACCAGCTTGAGCAAGAGCGAGACCACGTCTCTACTATAAATAGAAAGAAATTAATTGGCCAACTGATATATATATAAAAAATTAGCCGGGCATGGTGGCGCATGCCTGTAGTCCCAGCTACTCGGGAGGCTGAGGCAGCAGGATTGCTTGAGCCCAGGAGTTTGAGGTTGCTGTGAGCTAGGCTGATGCTACGGCACTCACTCTAGCCTGGACAACAAAGCGAGACTTTGTCTCAAAAAAAAAAAAAAAAAAGAATTCAGTAGTAGTCAGGCCTTGTGAGAATGAGTTTGGCCTTGGAGGGAAAGAAAAAAAATTAAAAGATGAGGAGGAAATCTAACCCTAAGGAAAGGATTTAGTTGGGTTTGCAGGGGTCCTGGAAACTTGACTACTTTTTTATCCACTTCTTCCCAAATCCCCCTACTATCTTCTCTTACTCTTTCCCTAAAGTTTCCCCATCTCAATTCTAACAAGACTTCAGAGGAGACCTTTGGAATTAGACAGAGGCCCAAACTGATCCAAAGGAAATACGATGATTAATGAGGCCAGGCTCAGTGGCTCACGCCTATAATCCTAGAACTCTAGGAAGCTGAAGTGGGTGGATCGCTTGAGCTCTGGAGTTTGAGACCAGCCTGAGCAAGAGCGAGACCCCGTCTCTACCAACAACAGAAAAATTATCTGGGTGTGCAGCTGTAGGCCCATCAACTGGGGAGGCTGAGGCAGGAGGATCGCTTGAGCCCAGGAGTTTGAGGTTGCTGTGAGCTAGGCTGACGCCATGGCACTGTAGCCAGGGCAACAGAACGAGATTCTGTCTCAAAATAATAATAATAATACATAAATATAAGAAAATATTTTCAGCGTCACTAATAACTTAGGAATTGGTCATTAAAACAAAATGCCTTGGGAGAATTTTAAAACAGGACAAGTGATAAGAGTGGTACAAATGCTTTTAAACTAGTGTATCTTTTTTCATTTAAAAATTTTCAAGTACCATGTAATTCTTTAGATATGACTCAGGATGTAAATGACTCAGACTTCAGATTTTTAAGTACTCAAATAATTCTATACCTATATAAATACTTAGATTGGCATTTCATCACTTTAAAAGATGTGCAACGTTTGGGGGATGGTCATGCTTGAAGCTCTGACTCAAGGGGGGAGAGGGGCATGGCAATATATGTAACCTTAACATTTGTACCCCTATAATATACTGAAATAAAAAAAAGAAAGCTAGATTCTCATTCTTTAAGTGCCATAAAAAAAAGACAATTTAAAAAAATGAAAAAATAATTTAAAATAAAAAAAGAAAGAAATCTATTGTGTGAACTAATCATCCTTTAAAAATTCAACCTCTGCCAGGCTTTCTGGCACTGAAAGCTTTCTCCCTTCCTCAAGAAAGTGATCACACCCTTCCCTGTACCCACAATATAACACATATTTTTCCACTAGTGCACAGGATAATATTTGTTTACATGTTTCTCTTCACAAGAGAGAAAGCAACTTGAGGGTATTGTTTTTTCTTCATTCAGTTGGTGAAAATTCACTGAGCATGTACTATGCAGACATGTCAGAAACATACATGCAAAGATGAGTAAGATAATGCCCCTATTCTCCAGTAGCTTACAGTTTTGTGGGTATGGGACAATTACAAGATAGAGTAACAAAGATCAACACGTGCTGAAGAACAGAAGGAGGGTATAGAAACGCAACTGGGAAATCAGGAAAGATTCCCTCCCAGTAGCTATCATGTTCAAACTGTGTTTGAAGGGGGAGAAAGCATTTCATTGACTTTATATGAAGAATATTTTAAAAAGTCAGACTCTAAGTTCTATAGCTACATCTGCTGGCCACAAAGCCATGGCCAGGCATTATAACCTGAAAGGTTCAGAGCAAATGGATAATTTCTGAGCCTAGATATCGGCCAAAGCCAACACATGTTAAGGAGTTTTTTCCAGCTGGATGTCATTACTTATGAAGCACTTATTAGAATATCCTAATCATCACTGATTTTTTTTTTTTTTGAGACAGAGTCTCGCTTTATTGCCCAGGCTAGAGTGAGTGCCATAGCGTCAGCCTAGCTCACAGCAACCTCAAACTCCTGGGCTCAAGCGATCCTCCTGCCTCAGCCTCCCGAGTAGCTGGGACTACTGGCATGCACCACCATGCCCGGCTAATTTTTTATATATATATATATTAGTTGGCCAATTAATTTCTTTCTATTTATAGTAGAGACGGGGTCTTGCTCTTGCTCAGGCTGGTTTCGAACTCCTGACCTCGAGCAATCCGCCCACCTCAGCCTCCCAGAGTGCTAGGATTACAGGCTTGAGCCACCCCGCCCGGCCTCATCACTGATTTTGCAGGCAAAGTTTAGCTGAATGTCCTTAAACTATCACCCCAAAGAGCCTGAAGATGGCTGGGCGGGGTGGCTCACGCCTGTAATCCTAGCACTCTGGGAGGCCGAGGCGGGCGGATTGCTCAAGGTCAGGAGTTCAAAACCACCCTGAGCGAGACCCCGTCTCTACCATAAAAATAGAAAGAAATTAATTGGCCAACTAATATATATAATATAAAAATCAGCCGGGCATGGTGGCTCGTGCCTGTAGTCCCAGCTACTCAGGAGGCTGAGGCAGGAGGATCGCTTGGGCCCAGGAGTTTGAGGTTGCTGTGAGCTAGGCTGACGCCATGGCACTCACTCTAGCCTAGGCAACAAAGCGAGACTCTGTCTCAAAAAAAAAAAAAAAAAAAAGAGCCTGAAGACCATCTCTCAACATTTCCACCATGATGTCCACATTCCATCCAGCTGTACTCATATTTTCAGAACTCACATGAAAGATCAAATACAAAGTGGTGTCAGTGAGGATGTCCCAATATGGATTTGGGTCCCAGGCATTGGTAGTAAAACTATTTTTTTTTTTTGAGACAGAGTGTCATTCTCTTGCCCAGGCTAGAGTACTGTGGCGTCAGCCTAGCTCACAGCAACCTCAAACTGCTGGGCTCAAGCAATCCTCCTGCCTCAGCCTCCTGAATAGCTGGGACTACAGGCATGCGCCACCATGCCCGGCTAATTTTTTGTATATATATTAGTTGGCCAATTAATTTCTTTCTATTTATAGTAGAGACAGGGTCTCGCTCTTGCTATTGCTCAGGCTGGTTTCGAACTCCTGACCTCGAGCAATCCACCTGCCTTAGCCTCCCAGAGTGCTAGGATTATAGGTGTGAGCCACTGCGCCCAGTCACAATTTATTTTTTAATAGTGGTAAAATGCACATAAAACTTATCATGTTAACATTTATTTTTAAGAGAAAGGGTCTTGCTATGTTGCCCAGGCTGGAGCGCAGTGGCTACTCACAGGCTTGAACATAGCATACAGCAACCTTGAGCTCTTGGCCTCAAGTGATCCTGTCACCTCAGCCTCCTGAGTAGCTGGGACTACAAGCATGCGCCACCATGCCCGGCTAAATTTTCTATATGTATTAGTTGGCCAATTAATTTCTTTCTATTTATAGTAGAGACAGGGTCTCGCTCTTGCTCAGGCTGGTTTCGAACTCCCAACCTTGAGCAATCCGCCCGCCTCGGCCTCCCAGAGTGCTAGGATTGCAGGCGTGAGCCACCGCTCCCGGCCTTGACTTAACCATTTTTAAGTGTATAGTTCAGTAGTGTGCCCAGCTCAACCATTGATGTGTATAGTTCAGTAATGTTAAGTGCACTCACATTGTTGTGCAACCAATCTCCAGAACTCTTTCCATCTTGCAAAATTGAAACTCTATACCCATTAAACAACTCCCCAATCCCACATCTCCGCAGCCCCTGGAAACCACCATTCTATTTCGTATCTCTATGAATTTGACTACTCTAGGTACCTCAGATAAGTGGAATCATATAGTATTTATCTTTTTGTGACTGCCTTGTTTCACTTGGCATCATGTCTTCAATATTCACTCATGTTGTAGCATGAATTCACTTCATTTTAAAGGCTGAATAATGGGTTGTATGTATATACCACATTTTGTTTATCCATTCATCAGCATAAATGGATTGCTTCTACCTTTTGAATAGTGTGAATAATGCTGCTATGAATATGGATGTAGAAATATCTCAAGCTCCCCCTTTCAATTCTTTTGGATATATACCCAGAAATAGGATTGCTGAATCACATGGTAATTCTATTTGAAATATTTTGATGAACCTCTATACCGTTTTCCATAGCAGCTATACCATTTTACATTTCCACCAACGGTGCACAAGTGTTCCAATTTCTCCATATCCTTGCCAACACTTACTGATTTTTTTTTTTTTTGTTTTTGAGACAGGGTCTCATTCTGTGGCCGAGGCTAGAGTATAAGTGGCATCGGCCTAGCTCACAGCAACCTCAAACTCCTGGGCTCAAGCGATCCTCCTGCCTCAGCCTCAGAAGTACCTGGGACTACAGGCATGTGCTACCATGCCTGGCTGATTTTTCCATTTCTTGTAGAGACGGGGTCTCGATCTTACTCAGGCTGGTCTCAAACTTCTGGCCTCAATTGATTCTCCCACCTCGGCCTCCCAACGTGCTAGGATTATAGGTGTGAGCCACCGTGCCTGTCCATTTTCTGTTTTCTTGATAGTAGCCACCCTAATGAGTATGAGGTGGAATTTCATTGTGGTTTTGGTTTGGATTTCCCTTTTGGTTGGTGAAAAGCATTGGTATTTAACTCTTTTTTTTTTTTTTTGAGACAGAGTCTCACTTTGTTGCCCAGGCTAGAGTGAGTGCCGTGGCGTCAGCCTAGCTCACAGCAACCTCAAACTCCTGGGCTCAAGCAATCCTCCTGCCTCAGCCTCCTGAGTACCTGGGACTACAGGCATGCGCCACCATGCCCGGCTAATTTTTTTAATATATATATATATATTAGTTGGCCAATGAATTTCTTTCCATTTATAGTAGAGACGGGGTCTGGCTCTTGCTCAGGCTGGTTTCGAACTCCTGACCTTGAGCAATACCACCTGCCTCGGCCTCTCAGAGAGCTAGGATTACAGGCGTGAGCCACCGCGCCGGCATGGTATTTAACTCTAACTATGCACAGGAAAAGTTGAGAACACAGAGTTTAAGGGATGTACAGACACAAAGTTCTGAAGAGTAATGTCTAGGCAATTGTTCCTGCCTTCCTTCGGAATAAAAGTTTCTCTGTTGCCCCACCTAAATTCTACTTTCACGGATTAAAGGGAGTCAACGAAAATTCCTCCCTCTTTAGGAAGCCTGCATTAGCCCCTCCAGGGAAATACCTCTCTCGTTAGGACACTACTCCCAGCATTCTAGATGTCAGAAAGCAATCCTAGTTGACTAACAACTGTATGGTTTCCAGATCTCCAGGGAGTCATTTGCATCTACAAGTGAAATGTAATACATAGGGAATTTGCAGCAAAATGAGAACCCTGTAGGCATTTCCTTGGAAAACCTTCAGTAAATTACTTCACTACTCTAGGGCAGGTTTTCTTCAGTAGTCAAAATGAAGGGGCTGAGGCCGGGCGCGGTGGCTCATGCCTGTATTCCTAGCACTCTGGGAGACCAAGGCGGGCGGATTGCTAGAGGTCGGGAGTTCAAAACCAGCCTGAGCAAGAGCGAGACACCGTCTCTACTAAAAATAGAAAGAAATGAATTGATCAACTAAAAAAATATATACAAAAAATTAGCCGGGCATGGTGGCACGTGCCTGTAGTCCCAGCTACTTGGGAGGCTGAGGCAGGAGGATCGCTTGAGCCCAGGAGTTTGAGGTTGCTGTGAGCTAGGCTGATGCCACGCACTCACTCTAGCCTGGGCAACAAAGTGAAACTCTGTCTCAAAGAAACAAACAAACAAAAAACAAAATGAAGGGGCTGATTTCAATGGTATCTAAGGACCCTTTGGATTTGACTTTCCATAATACCAGCATACTACTATAGTTGTTGATCTCACTCTTGCTTAGAATTGGGCAGAGCCCATTTAAATCATGATCTGATATTATACGGGTTCCAAGTGCATCCTTTCTAAAGAACATTTCAATGCATATTATTAAACTATTTGTAGGCCTGGCGCAGTGGCTCCCGCCTGTAATCCTAGCACTCTGGGAGGCCGAGGCGGGCGGATTGCTCAAGGTCAGGAGTTCGAAACCAGCCTGAGCAAGAGCGAGACCCCATCTCTACTATAAATAGAAAGAAATTAATTGGCCAACTAATATATATACAAAAAATTAGCCGGGCATGGTGGCTAAAAAAAAACTATTTGTAGCAATAATGGCCTCCACCACATTTCATAGCTTCTTCAGAAATCTGACTACATGCTTGTGTTCAGGACAGATGAAACAAGTAGAAAAAAAAAAAAAAAAAAAAAGAAATCTGACTACAGAACATCCTACATTTCAGTTGATGTAATTAACACCAAACATGGATATCAAAAATAATATCTATTCAAAATTTAAATACATCTTTCATATTTTGCATAATATAACAGTAGAGTAGGACGGAACACTAAGGTGATTTAGTCTAATATAGGGGTGGGCAAACTTCATGTTGGAAGGCAGTATTAATTTAGCTGTAATCAAATAAGGCTGCATTCAAGACACTTTGACTAGATATACTTTAATGTAGATTATTTTGTAATTATGCACTTAATAGTTTCAAAAAATGAAAACTCTTTGTTAATTTTATTTATTTATTTTTAATTTTTTTTTTTTTTGAGACAGAGTCTCGCTTTGTTGTTCAGGCTAGAGTGAGTGCCGTGGCGTCAGCCTGGCTCACAGCAACCTCAAACTCCTGGGCTCAGGCGATCCTCCTGCCTCAGCCTCCTGAGTAGCTGGGACTACAGGCATGTGCCACCATGCCTGGCTAATTTTTTGTATATATACTTTTAGTTGGCCAATTAATTTCTTTCTATTTATAGTAGAGACGGGGTCTCACTCTTGCTCAAGCTGGTCTTGAACTCCTGACCTGGAGCAATCCACCCGCCTCGGCCTCCCAGAGTGCTAGGATTACAGGTGTGAGCCACCGAGCCCGGCCCTCTTTGTTAATTTTAAAGTTAACTAACCTTTTAGTGACTTTGTTGCATCTGCTTTTTGTTGGAAAACATTTGAATATTTGGTTACAGCATAGAGGTCTTCAATTTCAGTAGATTCTCTAGAACTGCAGTCCCCAACCCCTGGGCACCAGTCCATGGCCTGTTAGGAACTGGGCCGCACATCACCTAAGCTCCACAACCCCCCCGGCTGCCCCCCTATCCAATGGAAAAATTGTCTTCCATGAAACTTGGATACTGGGCCCCACAGCAGATGAGCTAGCAAAGCTTCGTCTTCCCATTGCATCACCGCCTGAGTTCTGCCTAGCCCCCCTAGCCTGTCAGTCTGTGGAAATATTGTCTTCCATAAAACCAGTCCCTGGTGCCAAAAAGGTTGGGGACTCCTGCTCTCGATGGGTCTCAGTCATTTGTGACCTTAAGGGTGTCTTGATTTGGGTTAGGTAGGAGAATGTAGATTCACAGCAATAAGTGGTTGAAAAGCAAGAAAGCATTTTTTGGACATGTTGCCAAAGGCGTGGGTATTCTGCATTTTTCCTTATTTCAACTGGATCTTTCTTAGCATCAAACAATGACTTTAAAATGTCATCTACTGAGAGCTCAATTAATTTCTTCTGTAGTTCTTTAGGTGCCTTGGTGATATCAATTAGAGGAGGCTGAAATGCTAATTTGAGTGTGATGGCATGGTTCTCAAAGTCAGTGACATTTTCATTGTATTCTCCAATTAACAGGTCTACAATAGTTGAGTATTCTTCAAATGATTCACATATGTCATCCTGCTCATCAATGACCTAAGCTAACTGGGGAAAATTTTCATCTGAAATTTCCCTTTGAAGAAGTGTTTTGAAAAAAGATTCTTTTGCCACATATATATATATATATAGACTCAGTTTTACCTTGCAAATAAACATTCAAGCTGTTTTGACTTGACATATCACACAGAAATGTTGCATTCCTATAGAAATCTTCTTTCGATAATTCACACTGCTGATTCTATAGAAATCTTCTTTCAATAATTCACACTGCTGATTCTATTCTTCATCAAATTTAACTGTTCTTGCAGAGACAAAATTTTGCCTAACAAAATTTCCCTGCAATAGCCAACGCACTTTAGAATGATGCGGCAATTCAACACTGAATACCTCATCTCAATTTCAGCATGCTACAAAACTGATCCTGGATGCCATGTTGCATTTGCATGAATATAGTTAACAATATTTATAACTTGTTGCAAAGTGTCACTTAAAATAGTAGCTTCAGCACAGAGATTTCGCTGATGCAAAATACAATGAAAAGAATTGAGAACATCTGGATCTGTTAATACTTTTTTTTTTTGAGACAGAGTCTCGCTTTGTTGCCCAGGCTAGAGTGAGTGCCATGGCGTCAGCCTAGCTCACAGCAACCTCAAACTCCTGGGCTCAAGCGATCCTCCTGCCTCAGCCTCCCGAGTAGCTGGGACTACAGGCATGCGCCGCCATGTCCGGCTAATTTTTTCTATATATATTAGTTGGCCAATTAATTTCTTTCTATTTATAGTAGAGACGGGGTCTTGCTCTTGCTCAGGCTTGTTTCGAACTCCTGACCTCGAGGAATCCGCCCGCCTCGGCCTCCCAGAGTGCTAGGATTACAGGCGTGAGCCACCGCGCCCGGCCTCTGTTAATACTTTTTAAAAATATCTGTGTAATAAACCCTTCAGGTTTTCCTGTCATGGAAATTACAGTCTGTACATACACTCACTAAATTTATCAAACTCAATCCAACTTCATGACATTCATCTTGAAAGTTATTGAAGATATCTATTCCGTTTCATTCACAAGAATGCCCAAAGTGAGTAAGGCTTCGTAGCAAAGAACATCTTGTTATGACACAAATGAAGTATAAAACCTGCATGGAGTCAGTAGTATCAGTCGATTCATCCAAAGCCATTGCATAGTATATATTTTCCTTTTGGAGTATTGCATGAAATTGTTCTGTTAAGTTGAAGGCTAATTCATGTTGCCGATCAGTTATGAAAGAGGCAGTTGCTTGTACTTTGAAATGTTATCAGGGTCTGAGTATCCTACAACTGTGACAATGCATTCTTTCACAATTTCTACATCACTGAATGGCTTCCCTTTCCCCCCAAGTATATAAGCTACTTTATAAGTTGCCTCAGTGGCATTATTTCTAGGTCTTATTGCTGCTTGAAAGAATTGTCTTTGTTTTTGCTTTTCATCTTTTAATTTCTGCAATACAACCTTTGGCTCCTCTCCAATTAAAAATATTTGTGGTTGTTATGAGTGTTATACTGCTGATGCACATTGAATTTCTTTAATGTTGATATTGCAGCATCGCAAAACAGGCAAGTCATCTTTAGGCAAAAACAAGATAATATTGTAATTCTCAATCCTCATTAAAGAATGTTTTCTTCCTTCAGCCTTATCTTTGTATTATTTGATGTGATGGGCTGTTAAGCTGACAGAATTAAAAAATACTGTTAAGCTGTGCAACTATTCACAAATTTCACTTCAAATGGAAACACAGTTCACTGTTGTCAAAAGGTGATAACAGACTGGCGTACTTGACCCCCATAAACTCTTGACAACCAGCCTCATGCTGTGGTGGAGCCAGTAAGGCAGAAGGAAGAACCAAATCATGAGTGTAGCAGCTGTTAATTTAGCTCTTATGGATTACTAATGTTCTATTGTGCCAGTCAATCTGGGAGGATTATTTTGATGAAACTTATTTTATTATTTGGTATTTTTAAATACATCCATGTTAAAAATAAAATAAAAATATAAAAGACAAAATAAAAATATATTAATAAAAATTTGTTCTGTAAAATTTGGATTCAGTCAAAAGGCCACACTTAAGGAACTACAAGGCCACATTCTCTTTAGGATAAAGAAACAGGTCCAAAGAGGTTCAAGTGATCTGGCTGTGGTCACACAGCTAGACAGAAACAGACCCAAGGACGAAAAGCCAGATCTCTTTACTTCCTATTCCATGTTTCTACTCTATATTTGCAAATGTGCTCTTTTCCAGCGTCATATATAACTTGCTAATCTGCTGGGGTAACTGTTTCAAATTTTTATTACCAAGAGGAAATTACCTAGTCAAGGAGTGTTCACTGATTGGGACAAAAGGTAGATTAATCACTGAAAACAGCCATTCATCTACTCATCTTGGCTATTTTGACTAACCTAGTGTGTGACATTATTGAAGGACCATGTATGGGTTCCTGGAAGAATATATCTCAATCCAGCAATACTTAAAAGAAACTGTCTATTAAATTGGCATTAGGGCAATAAGAAATTTAAATTAATTATAACTTTTTTTTTTTTTGAGACAGAGTCTCACTTTGTTGCCCAGGCTAGAGTGAAGTGCCATGGCATCAGCCTAGCTCACAGCAACCTCAGACTCCTGGGCTCAAGCGATCCTCCTGCCTCAGCCTCCCGAGTAGCTGGGACTATAGGCATGCGCCACCATGCCCGGCTAATTTGTTCTATATATATTAGTTGGCCGATTAATTTCTTTCTATTTATAGTAGAGACGGGGTCTCGCTCTTGCTCAGGCTGGTTTAGAACTCCTGACCTCGAGTGATCCTCCCACCTCGGCCTCCCAGAGTGCTAGGATTACAGGCGTGAGCCACCGTGCCCGGCCAAATTAATTATAACTTAAAAATGGAATATCCTAGTTCAGTGGTGCTTTTTTTTCTTTTCTTTTCTTTTTTTAGAGACAGGGTATAACTCTGTCAGGCTGGAGTGCGGTAGTGTGATCATAGCTCACTGTACCTCTAACTCCTGGGCTCAAGCCATTCTCCCATCTCAGCCTCCCAAAAAGTTGGGATTATAGGCATGAGTCACTGTGCCCCACCTAGTTTAGTGTTTTAATTTCACCCCTCTTCGATAGTAATCAAAAAACTGAGAATTTAGATTGTAAAAGTTTATTGATATGGTCACAAAGCAAACAGCCAGACATTTGGTTATCTTTGCCACTATAATCTGTCATTTTGAACAGTATCTTAAAAAAGGCATAACAAATGATATTTAAACCATTGCTATCATAGAAAAAGTAAATTAAGAGTCTACTTAAGGCACTTTAGATGAAAGCTAATTTCAAAATTTCCACAAAAGTAACACTATGTAAGTGTAATAAATCTGCTTTCAACATACTTTATCCAGAATCTTTCTCCTTATAGAAGAAGAATATGCTCTTAAAGGGAGACAAAACAAACACAAGAAACTGTCATTTTATCAATGCTCATGGCAAACTATCTGGAGCTGTACAGACTACATAGCGGTAGTAGTCCCCTGGTCAATGTTTGTACAAAACAGGGCATCTTCATATAAGTCTCATAAGAATCACAGCATAAATTTATTTGGCCTGAGATAAGTACAGAACAGCAGATAAAGAATCTTGAATCACATAATTTACAGGGGAGTAATTACCAAAATGTGAGTCCATTAAAGAGTAAAAGGCCAACTATATTCCCCCACCCACCACATCTACTAACAAAAGATAAAAACAAAAACCGACATAAAACATTTATTCTGAGGCAATTATATCCATCTCCTTCTGTAAACCTCTATTATATAAGATAGCTATACCACATGGGAGATTATTAGTTGGTAAGTAGCAGGAGGCAGTCACAGTTTCTTTTTAGTGTAATACTTCTAAGATTTCTTTAAAATTATATTTTCAGAATTACAATTCTCATACTTCCATAATAGTGGCATTTTAGGTTACTCTTCATAGCTATGGGGAAGGTTATAGTTAGACATAATGATAACCATGAAAATATTCTTCACAGAAATTTGGTTAAGACATATGGTTACTTCCACTGACAGAAAAAAAAGACAAAATTCAAACAAAACTTCAAATTTTTACTTTGTTTCCTCACTTGAAGGAAGAGAATAAAGGCTAAAATAATAGCAAAAACAGAACACCTTTCAAGAAACACTTAATTTCTATATACATGCAACAACTTAATATTTCATGATTTTCTTTTCCCACTCTATGGGAGTCCTTTTCCTAAACACAACTGAGCCTATTTTTCTTTTAGGTACAAATGAAATAAGTGACACTCTCTAATTTGCAGAAACATTTTAGATCATTTATATGTTACATTGATTTTAGCACTAAGCTGTATTTTTTATTAGAGAAGGGCTACCTTAAATAAAACTAAGGAGATGAAATGAATCTGAAATCTTTTCAGATACAAAGTAGTTACCACCACACTCATGCAGAAATCATAATCATGTATTTAGGAATACTTTTTAATGTCTGCAGCTATCAAGAAGCATAGATAGCACTGTATTTCAGTAGGAAAAATGCAGAGGGGAGGAGGACTTTTTTAAAAAGCTAAATGTGTACTCTGAAGAATGGTGTTCTGTTTTCAGAAGACCACATGGCACATATAATTTCTCTATCCAAAATGAAAGATGTGTAAAGCATACACATCCATGCAAAGATGGAAAAGCTAAGAATGGATTCCTGATGCAGTTATCTATAATAAGCTTATATGGGAACACCTGGTCAGGACTTTCTTTTCCCATCTTTGGATAAGACAATATAAAATCAGATGACCAAAAGTTAACTAAAGCAGTTTTGAGATTTGTTCTAATTAAAACAAAGTAGTAGTTTTAAAATTTTTATAATGTACTTATTTCTACTAAATTAAATGTTCCATAACGTTCATCAGAAAGAGAAAGTTAAAAAGAATAATTCCCAAATACTTCATGATTTTGATAGGAAATTGCTTGTTAAGGCACTAGACATCTTCTTTGGTTAAATGATTAACTATTTAAACCACTTGAAAAAAAGAGGTAATATAAAATACACAAGTTGCATTCTTCTTTTCAAACACACGCACATTTTTCATTTTTCAATTTCCACTACTCCAGTGTCTACATATCTCTGGGATCCTTTTTAACTCATCAGAAAGCTGAAACAAAAACATATAGCAATCTATTAGTTTCTGAAATAAAAGTAGGCTTTACTTCTAATAAATATGTAGTATCTTGATTTTAATAGATCAAAAACCATTTTGGTACATTTATGATAATCTTTGAGGATCAATAATAAAAAGTGAGAAACACTGAGAGACCAGGTAGTCTTATGACAAAAAGAAATAGATACAGCCTCAAGTTAAAGTATCTCTTGAATAGAGACACTAACTAATAAATCAATCGACTCTGGTGATCAAATAATGAACAGAAGTCCCAGCAAATTTACCCTCACATACCAGTTAGTACTCTGTAGAAGAGAAATTATTGCCACTGTACTCCAGCCTGGGTGACAGAGTGAGACCCTGTCTCTAAAATAAAGCCTCTAGCAATTCCACAATATAATGAATCAACTAGGAAGCTGTTTAAAATTATCTACTAAAATCTTGTGTTAAAAACAATATGAAGAATAAATTTGCATCTCAAAAATATCAGTTAGTACACTTTACTTTTAGTGTTCATAATCTTTTATATGACAGGACAATGTTGTATTAAAAATGGCAATTAGGCCAGGCGTGGTGGCTCACGCCTGTAATCCTAGCACTCTGGGAGGCTGAGGTGGGAGGACCACTTGAGGTCAGGAGAAAGAGACCAGCCTGAGCAAGAGCGAGACCCTGTCTCTACCAAAAATAGAAAAATCAGCTGGGTGTGATGGTGTGGGCCTATAGTCCCAGCTACTCAGGAGGCTGAGGCAGGAGGATCGCTTCAGCCCAGGAGTTGGAGGTTGCAGTGAGCCATGGCACTATGGGGCAACAGAGCAAGACTCTCTCTCAAAATCAAAACAAAACAAAAAGGAATTATATTAATTGACATTCAGATTATAAAACTAACTTAGAACATTCCCCATTATGTATGTATATTTCTCTTGGCTAGTAACAGAATAAAATCAAGAACCTATAACTAAGAGAACAATTTCCTTCCTGAGCCTTAGGGATCTCTATGAACATTTCAAGCTGTTTAAGACCTTCTTAAACACTCCTTATACTGTCTACAAATGGGATTCTAATCAAATGTTCTGTTTATGCCATCTAAACAGCCCTCAAAAGTAGAGGTGAGAAGTTTTAAAAAATATTTAAAAATAATTTCTTCCTCAAGAGGAAGTATAGCATATAGACAAAGAACTGTGTGAATAGATATGGTATAAAATATTCTATCATTTATGTGTTATTATAGATTTATAGATTAAATCATCTGATGTCAGAATAACCCTGAAAGATGTTCCTGAGAAATCACACACTAATATTACCCATTATACCATAATTGTCTTAAATTAATTTTTATATGTAATATATCTAAATTAAAGCCTATCTCTTTCCCTTAAAAGCTAGAATAGTTTTAAAGCAAGGCAAAAAAAAGGGAAAATATTATAAAGCAACATCAACTTTAAGCATCACAAGTATAGGTAATCACTATTTAAATCAAAAATAAGAATCAGGCCAGGTGCTGTGGCTCATGCCTGTAATCCTAGCACTCTGGGAGGCCAAGGCAGGTGGATCATTTGAGCTCAGGAGTTTGAGACCAGCCTGAGCAAGAGCGAGACCCCGTCTCTACTAAAAATAGAAATAAATTATCTGGACAACTAAAAATATATAGAAAAAATCAGACAGGCATGGTGGCGCATGCCTACAGTCCCAGCTACCCGGGAGGCTGAGGCAGGAGGATCGCATGAGCCCAGGAGTTTGAGGTTGCTGTGAGCTAGGCTGACGCCACAGCACTCTAGCCAGGGCAACAGAGTGAGACTCTGTCTCCAAAAAAATGAGTAAAATAAATAAGAATCATACCTGTATGGATATCCATGATATTTAGATCTGAATATAGAGAGCATCCAACTGAAGAATAATACCACAAGCCCAATACCAGCCACACACATTACTGCAAAAAAACAAAAGGAGAGTAAAATGAGTATGTTAGGTATAATAAATAACCAACGGCATAAATCTTAGCGTACACTTCCAAAGAGTGAAAAGGGGCCAGGCACAGAGGCTCATGCCTGTAATCCTAGCTCTCTGGGAGGCCAAGGCAAGAGGATCATTTGAGCTCAGGAGTTCGAGACCAGCCTGAGCAAGAGTGAAACACTGTTTTTACCAAAAATAGAAAAAAAATTAAATCTTCAGTAAGTTCTGTGAGTGGTAGCACCAGGTTTCTCTAAAGTGAGGGTGAAAGGGTATAAGATAAAAGAAATGGATGGCTTAAAAGCTGTTTAAGAAATTTTCAGACCCGTAGGTCTTCTTCCCCAATCCTGCAGACTGCAGCTTAACTTTGTGAAGGCTAAAACAGAGGGTCTCCAGACTAGAATACCAAGCATAGCTTGGAGGCAAAGATACCAGAGCAAACAGGGACACTAAAGGCACATATGCATGGTGAATGCAGAGACCCCTGCTATCTTCCCACACGTATCTTCCAAAACCCTGGAGTCCCAGTCTTTATCATTCATGTAGGAGAATCGAAGTCTCTGGAAAACCCAACCAGCCCCCAAGAGGAAACACCTGAAGATACTGACTTGAGTGATTTTCTTAGAAATGGAAAAAAACCAGGCTGGGTGTGGTGTCACACCTGTAGTCCCAGCACTTTGGGAGGCTGAGGGGGGATGATTGCTTGAGCCCAGAAGTTTAATACCAGCCTGGACAATACAGTGAGACCCTGTCTCAGAAAGAAGGGGAGGGGAGGGAGGAAGGGAGGGAAGGAAGGGAGGGAAGGGAGGGAGGGAGGGAGGGAGGGAGGGAGGGAGGGAGGGAGGGAGGAAGGAAGGAAGGGAGGGAGGGAGGGAGGGAGGAAGGAAGGAAGGGAGGGAGGGAGGGAGGGAGGGAGGGAGGAAGGAAGGAAGGAAGGAAGGGAGGGAGGGAGGGAGGGAGGGAGGGAGGGAAGACAAAAATTAGCCAGGCATGTTGACTCTAGGCTGTAGTCCCAACTACTCTAGAGGCTGAGGCAGGGGGATGCTTGAGCCCAGGAGTATGAGGTTGCTGTGAGCTAGGCTGACACCACTGCACTCTACCTGGGACTACAAAGAGAGACTTTCTCTCCAAAAAAAAAAATTAGGTAGGCGTGGTGGCAGGCACCTGTGGTCCCCCTAATTGGGAAGCTCAGGTAGGAGGACTGCTTGAACCCAGGAGTTCAAGGCTGCAGTGAGTTGTGAATGTGCCACTGCACTCCAACCTGGGAGAGAGGGTGAGACCCCATTTCAAAACAAACTAACAAATGGCCGGGTGCGGTGGCTCACGCCTGTAATCCTAGCACTCTGGGAGGCTGAGGTGGGCGGATTGCTCGAGGTCAGGAGTTCAAAACCAGCCTGAGCGAGACCCCATCTCTACTATAAAAATAGAAAGAAATTAATTGGCCAACTAATGTATATATAAAAAATTAGCCGGGCATAGTGGCGCATGCCTGTAGTCCCAGCTACTCTGGAGGCTGAGGCAGGAGGATTGCTTGAGCCCAGGAGTTTGAGGTTGCTGTGAGCTAGGCTGATGCCACGGCACTCTAGCCCAGGCAATAGAGTGAGACCCTGTCTCAAAAAATAAATAAATAAATAAGAATAAAAATCACTTTTAGTTTTGTTATAGTTGGGGAACAATTCTTTTTCCCTTTCTAATTTCCTGACAATTTGATTAGGGGCTAAATTGTAACTGTTAGAAAAATGTGCAGAAAAGTTATTCAATTTTTCCCTAAGAAAATGGACACATACATGTATGTACAGCATCACTGTGTATATGTTTGGATACTGGTTTTTTTTTTTTTTTTCCCCACAAATCGAAAAGTACTTAGAGCAATTCCTGGTACATGCTATAGAAATGTTTATTATTATTGTTGTTATTATTTGTGATCATTTCATGAGGTTAGACACTTAGAAGTAGATCAAATTGTGACTGTTGGCCGGGAGCGGTGGCTCACGCCTGTAATCCTAGCACTCTGGGAGGCCGAGGCGGACGGATTGCTCGAGGTCAGGAGTTTGAAACCAGCCTAAGCAAGAGTGAGACCCCTGTCTCTACTATAAATAGAAAGAAATTAATTGGCCAACTAATATATATATATATAGAAAAAATCAGCCGGGCATGGTAGTACATGCCTGTAGTCCCAGCTACTTGGGAGGCTGAAGCAGTAGGATTGCTTGAGCCCAGGAGTTTGAGGTTGCTGTGAGCTAGGCTGCCACCACGGCACTCACTCTAACCTGGTCAACAAAGCGAGACTCTGTCTCAAAAAAAAAAAAAAAAAAAAGAAAGAAGTTAATTGGCCAACTAATATATATAGAAAAAATTAGCCAGGCATAGCCAGGCATGGTGGCACATGCCTGTAGTCCCAGCTACTTGGGAGGCTGAGGCAGGAGGATTGCTTGAGCCCATGAGTTTAAGGTTGCTGTGAGCTAGGCTGAAGCCATGGCACTCACCCTAGCTTGGGCAACAAAGTGAAACTCTGTCTCAAAAAAAAAAAAGAATTCTAGAAGAAAATGTGGGAAAAACTCTTATAAACATTGGCCTAGGCAAAGAATTTATTTATTTATTTTTATTTTTTTTTTCTCACTTGTAAGTAGAAGCTAAAGGCAAAGAATTTATAAAGAAGATCCCAAAGGTAGTCACAGCAACAACTTTCTTGTGCCACTGTGGTATCTGGCCTTTGACCTTTAGCTTTTGGGTTATTTTACATTCATGTTTATTGTGCTGATCTGCATGTAACACTGTTTTGCGTACTTCCTGTAGGGCAGGTCTTGTCTTGGTGAATCCCCTCAGTCTTTGCTTATCTGAGAATGTCTTTATTTCTCCTTCGTATACAAAACTTAGTTTTGCAGTGTACAAGATTCTAGGCTGGGCATTATTCTGTTTGAGAAGAGTGAGAATGGGGCCTCAGTCTCTTCTCACTTGTAAGGTTTCAGTTGAGAAGTCTGCTGTTATTCGGAAGGGCTTTCCTTTATAGGCTACCTGCTTCTTTCGCCTTAAGGCTCATAGGGGGGCCTCTTTGGTGGTTATTTTGGTCTGATTACTGTGTGTCATGGTGTCTTCCTGTGTGCACTGAATCTCCCAGGAGTCCTTTGAGCTTCTTGTACCTGGATATCAAGATTTTTAGCAAGGCCTGGGAAATTTTACTCTAGTATATCCTCAAATAGCTTATCCAAACCTTGCGTATTTTCTTCTTCACCCTCAGGGATATCTATGATTCTCACGTTAGGATTCATGACATAATCCCACATTTCTTGTAGGCTTTGCTCTTTTCTCTTATTTCCCTGCTCTGCCTCTGTGACTGACTTATTTAATTAGAAGGTGTTATCTTCAATCCCTGAGATTCTTTCTTCTGTTTGATCTACCCTGTTATTAAGGCTTTCTACTGTGTTTTGTAATTGCTTGAATAAATTCTTCATTTCTAGGAATTCACTTCGATTTTTCTTTAATATTTCAATTTCTTTAGTGAATTTTTCTTCCAAGTCCTGGATTTTTTTGTGTGTGGTTTGTGTTGATTATCCATTTATTCTTGCATATCATTGAGTTTTCTTATAGTTGATGTTCGAAATTCTGTCATTTTAGTTTTCTGAATTTGGTTGATGTCCATTGCTAGAGAGCTGGCATTGCCCTTTGGAAGTGTGTTTTCTGTTTGATGCTTCATACTTCCAGAGTTCTTTTGCTGATTTCTTCCCATCTGGATCAGCTGCTACTTTATACCTTTCGGTTTTTGTTTGGATAATGACATGACCTGTTTAGTCTCTAAGCCAGTAGGTGGTATTCAGGAGCAAGGCAGATCACAGCTGCTGCCTACCAGCCTGGATGTGTGTGCTTCTATGGTTACTTGATATGCTGCTATGGGGAGCAGCTAATATGTTGTTCAGGGTTCTTCTACCACACTTGGGAGGCTACTCCTGATGGGAGGGGTTACTTGGTGCACCTGCTGTGGCCTCTGGCCAGGATTTTCCTTCCCTCACCACAAACCCCACTATTGGTATCTGACCAAACGTGGAGATCAGGCCCCAGAGTTATGATCCTACTGAATGACCTAAGCTGGTCTAACAAGCAGAGTCACTGGTCTGTCAACTATTGATCAGTGTGAAGGTCATGCAGATTCACACCAGTTGCACAGGGTAAGTGGCTTTTCTTTCCTCTCCCTGCCTCCAGGGGTGGAGCCTACCACTCTTGGCTAAAAAATGGCTGCGTTAGGGGAAGGGGCGGTACCCCAGTCTGCCCAGAGCCCCAGTGCCTATAAATCCTGTAGGCGTTAGCCTCTCATGACTGGGTAAGTATTCAAAATTCACCCATCAAAACCAGCCCAGCTAGTTGGAATAGGTTGTGAAAGGACGGAGCTTGTCATGAGAGTTCCTGGGCTAGGTGAAAGGTGCTGCCAACGCTGTAGTGCACCACAGCATCTGGGCTGTGGATCCCCCAAATTGTGGCTGCTCACCCGCAGGGCGCTAGCACTGGGGGCAATTGTTGGTAGGAGTTGGTAGATTCTGGATTGGGGAGCTGAGTCATCACAACATCCCGTTGTCTCTTTTTTGTTGCTCTCCCACAATCTCACACCTGCCCAGCAGGTGGTCTTGCTCTTTATGACTTACCCTGAGCTGGCCTAATCATCCGTAGCGGTTTCCAGGATAGAGCACCCCTTTTAGTGTTCACCTTCATTCTGGTCCCGTTGACTGCCAGAGGCGAGGTGCCTATCTCCCTCGAGTGGTAGCTCAGACCAGTCCCTCCCTCGTCCAGTGCAGTCCTAGCACAGAGCTCTGGGGAGTTCGAGATGCTTCTTTCTATTATCTCCTCTCCACAGAGCCCAACGTCTCCTGGCACGATTTTGCACCAACTTCAGGCAGGTTCCTGTCTGAGTGGGTGTGGAGGTTAGTGGGGAAGCAGGATTTTCTCCTGTGGGTCAGATCCCACTACACTTGCTGGCCAGGCGGGCACAGTCTTACCATGCTCATGCTCTATTCTCTATTGTTTCTCTCGCACTCTCCAGACTTTGTGATCCTATTTCACATTCACCTTTTTTTCCCCTGTGTGGTGTGTCCCATGATGTTTCTCTGCAGTTTCATGTTGCCGTTCTTGCAGGGGAATGATCCACTCCTGGGTAGCAGATGGAGTTCTTCACCTCTTTCTCTGGGAGCAGGGAGCCAGGAAGTCACCTTTACTCTGCCTTTTTTTGGGGGGTCCTATTAGCTTTTTTGATATTCAGTTTGGGACTGTTTCAGCACTTCATCTTTATCGAGTCATTGTGTCAAATGCTTCTGTCAAAAAGAACCTATTTTTTTTATCACATATAACAATATGGTGTAGAAGTGGTTTGCCTTTATATTATGACAGCAAACAAAGGCAAGCTTCAAGATGTGTTTTCTTTTGATGTTTAATTTATGTAGTATCCATCTATCTAGCTTCTTTACCTTGTTGATTTGTTTTAAATGGTCTAATATTGTTGAAATAATAACTTCAAACTTTGCTGTTAGTTTATGCATAGGTTGAAATGAATTTACTTCTACTACAGTTTTTAGTTTATCATTATGCACCTTGGTCTCAGGTGGTGCATGGTCCACATGGCTCATTTTTAAGATTAAAATTACCAGAATGGAACTTTTATTTATTTATTTATTTTTGAGACAGAGTCTCACTTTGTTGCCCAGCCTAGAATGAGTGCCGTAGCGTCAGCCTAGCTCACAGCAACCTCAAACTCCTGGGTTCAAGTGATCCTACTGCCTAAGCCTCCCGAGTAGCTGGGACTACAGGCATGCGCCACCATGCCCGGCTGATTTCTTTTTCTATATATATCAGTTGGCCAATTAATTTCTTTCTATTTATAGTAGAGGTGGGGGTCTCATTCTTGCTCAGGCTAGTTTCGAACTCTTGACCTCGAGCAATCTGCCCGCCTGGGCCTCCCAAAGTGCTAGGATTATAGGCATAAGCCACCGCGCCTAGCCTATATTTTTCTATTGATAAAGTTTTATTTATAATGCATCCAAGGCCGGGCGCGGTGGCTCACGCCTGTAATCCTAGCACTTTGGGAGGCCGAGGCGGGCAGATTGCTCAAGGTCAGGAGTTCGAAACCAGCCTGAGCGATACCCCGTCTCTACCAAAAATAGAAAGAAATTAATTGACCAACTAAAAATATATATAGAAAAAATGAGCCGGGCATGGTGGCGCATGCCTGTAGTACTAACTACTTGGGAGGCTGAGGCAGGAGGATCGCTTGAGCCCAGGAGATTGAGGTTGCTGTGAGCGAGGCTGATGCCATGGCACTCACTCTAGACTGGGCAACAAAGTGAGACTCTGTCTCAAAAAAAAAAAAAAAAAAGGAGGGGGTATGAAGATTCATAATTTTATACAGTTTTTTAAAATTTTATTTACCTATCACTTGGATCATCTTTTTAAAAAGATTTTACATAGTTTTAAAAATGTTTTTTTTTTTTTTTTTTGAGACAGAGTTTCGCTTTGTTGCCTAGGCTAGAGTGAGTGCCGTGGCATCAGCCTAGCTCACAGCAACCTCAAACTCCTGGGCTCAAGCGATCCTTCTGTCTCAGCCTCCCAAGTAGCTGGGACTACAGGCATGCGCCACCATGCCCGGCTAATTTTTTCTATATATATTAGTTGGCCAATTAGTTTCTTTCTATTTATAGTAGAGACGGGGTCTCGCTCTTGCTCAGGCTTGTTTCGAACTCCCGACCTTGAGCAATCCACCCGCCTCGGCCTCCCAGAGAGCTAGGATTACAGGCGTGAGCCACCGCGCCCGGCCTTAAAAATGTTTTTATAAAAGAAAGGAAATATATTTGAATTTTAAAATTATTAGTCATTCCATGGTGGAATAAAGGGTAAAT
This sequence comes from Microcebus murinus, assembly GCF_040939455.1. Classification (NCBI taxonomy): domain Eukaryota; kingdom Metazoa; phylum Chordata; class Mammalia; order Primates; family Cheirogaleidae; genus Microcebus; species Microcebus murinus. The sequence goes on from NC_134136.1 coordinate 8,995,539, forward strand.
CTCTCCCCAAATGTTTTATATTCCTGTTTTTTCTAGATTTTCTATAATGAGCATATATTACTTCTGTAATAGTAAAGGAGTAAAATAACATACTTAGTCTATAACAAAGGGGAAATATGATTAAGAGATCATTCTTTTTTGTATTAAAGGCAGAACTGTTACATTTTGGCATACGATATAACTTACTCTTTCGTTTTCCAATATCCATGTCAGAGGTAGCAGCTTCACATAAAAGTACCATCCCTAAGGTAACTCCGCCATCTGAGAAAAATTGGTTAAGGAGAAATTCACACAGACACAAAAGACATACCATTTTACTATTCCTAGTTTCTCATGAAGAAAATTAAAATGAATATATAAATCTTCAACTGAATTATAAAATATTAACTAAGAAATCTTATATCTATACAGCATGACAATTATTTACTATGAAGATATAATTTTTAAAATTAAGATTAGAAAATTACTTACTTCATTTGTACAAAGAAAAACTGATATTTTTAGCAAATGTCCCACTGTAACTTACAGACAAAATATGAGATTTCCTGAAATTGAACTTTGAGGCAGGGCACTGTGGCTCATTCCTGTAATCTCGGCCCTTTGGAAGGCCAAGGCAGGAAGACTGATTGAGGCCTGGAGTTCAAGACCAGCCTGGGAAACATAGCAAGACCCTGTCTCTACAAAGAAACAATTAAAAAGTTAGCTGGGCATGGTGGCACATTCCTGTAGTCCCAGCTACTTAGGAGACTGAGGTAAGAGGAGCACTTGAGCTCAGGAGTTGGAGGCTGCAGTGAGCTAGAGTCATTCTACTATACTCCAGGCTGGGCAACAGAGAAATTGTTTCTAAAAAAAAAAAAAATTAAACTTTGAAATAACCTGCCTGGATATTCAGCAATTACCTCGACCCCCTACACATTAAAAAATATTACGTAGCCATTTCAAATAACATTTTATTCCCTCAATCAACATGCTTGAAATATGCACCATTTTAGAAAGACTACTAACTACTTCTTTGAAAAATATTAACATTTCAAAAATTTTACCAGATTTTCACCAATTAACCTTTAAAACACAAATTACAACTGAGCTGCCTAATTTTATCCTATTCTATAAAAGGACAATTTTACATGTGGCTATGACCTCACTTTTATTCAGCTTGATAATAGGAGCTACATAAATACAAAATGGAACTACCAGTGCAAATAGATAACACATGGCATGGTTGAATATTAAAATAAGCACAATTGAGTTTTAAAGCAAATAGAATATGTTCCAGTAGAAAAGATTCACCCTGCAGTTTAGAGAATACCAGTAAGGGTACAAAATTGCCAAATTATGCATATACACATGCACATTGTATGCCACAATTGTATGTGGTTGTAATTAAGGAGAAAGGGAAAAATAGGTGTTCAGATGAGGCCTGAATTTATAATTGGCTCTATAATTTGAGTATTCATCCTTTCATTACCATCTTGCACTCTCTCTTCAATAGCCTCTTGTTAGGGATGATGCCCATTCATCATGTTTTTAGTTGCTCAGCCAAGTAAGTCTCTTCTCTAGCAGTTTGTTCTTACTGAGGTTCTTTATATCTGGGTTCATGCAAAGATTGATCATTTCTATAGGCTTTGGTTACTGGGTACTCTCTAATCGTTAAGACTTGTTCTGGGGACTGTTTGTCTTTGTATCATGGGCTATAATGCGTTTGTTTTCAATGAGTTTTCTATCTTGCTATATACCCCAAGGTTTTTGTGTGCTATTCCCAGCTGTCAAGAGCTATAATGCACTTCCACTTGTATTGGTTCATTTCATTACTGATTCTTTAAATTTTTTACTAACACTGCCTACTATATGGCAGGCACTAATAATTTTTGAAGTTACAAAGTTGAACGAAATATAGACCCTTCCATGGACAAATTTACACTCTAGCGGGGGATATAAACAATGAAATAAATAATTATATAATTATCATTAAATGTTATTCAGGGAGAACTGAACAGAAAATAGAGGCAGTATTCTATAACATACAATAACTAGGCTGGCTATTAAAAGCTAGTAGAATGAAAGTAAGGCCGGGCGCGGTGGCTCACGCCTGTAATCCTAGCACTTTGGGAGGCCGAGGCGGGTGGATTGCTCAAGGTCAGGAGTTCGAAACCAGCCTGAGCGAGACCCCGTCTCTACCAAAAATAGAAAGAAATTAATTGACCAACTAAAAATATATATATACAAAAAATTAGCCGGGCATGGTGGCGCATGCCTGTAGTCCCAGCTACTCGGGAGGCTGAGGCAGGAGGATGGCTGAGCCCCGGAGATTGAGGTTGCTGTGAGCTAGGCTGACGCCACGGCACTCACTCTAGCCTGGGCAACAAAGTGAGACTCTGTCTCAAAAAACAAAAAAAAAAAAGCTAGTACAATGAAAGTACATTATATATGATAAAGGCAAAGACATTTGCATAAAATGAAGCATAATTACAAAACTATTGAAAATGTTTAAATTACTTTATTATTATCCAAGGTAGATTTAAACAATTGAATATAATTTATTTGCTCGTTGAATTAGCAGTTTAAAAAAATGAGGACACATAATGATGGTTAGGACTTACCAGGGATGCCAGTGCACGTATACATTTTTGGCAGCAAAATCCTTTCGGAAAACAATTTAGACATCATATCAAGAGCAACAGATAGATTTGTACACTTTGTTATGAATCTTCTAAAAACTGGGAGATATGCCAAATTATTTCTTATCTCCTAGAAAACATTCTTTGTAATGTTCAATAATTGAATAATTGAATTATGATAGAGCCATAATATAATCATTAAGAATGATGGCTAATTTCTTTCTTATTTGTATGTTTAGATTTCTCTGTAATCCTCATGTATTTTTATAACTATAAAGGTCACACAATACAAAAAATGCTTATACTATATTAAGATACGAAACTCCATGCAAAACATGTCTATAAAGTACAAAAAAAGGAACACTCTCACCATAAAACATACATAAAGGTCAGGCATGGTGGCTCACACCGTTAATCCTAGCACTTTGGGAGGCCAAGATGGGAAGATTGCTTGAGGCCAGGAGTTTGAGACCAGCCTGAGCAACATAGCAAGATCCTATCTCAACAAAAAAAATTTAAAAATCAGCCGGGTGTGGTGGTACGTGCCTATATTCCCAGCTACTCGAGTGGCTGAGGCAGGATCCCTTGAGCCCAGGATTTTGAGGTTGTAGCAAGCTATAATGACACAATTGCACTCTAGCACTGGCAACAGAGCAAGACTCTGTCTCCAAAAGATAAAACCATACATATGGGCAAAGAATGCAAGAGAATATACAAAAATAAACATAGTTTTTAATATTAGGGCTTTAGATTATGGGTGAAACTTTTCCATATTGCTACCTTATTTTAAAAATTCAAATATATTTTTTGTAGGATTCCATTTATGTAAAGTTAAGAAAAAGATAACCCCAATCCATGGTGTTAGCAGTCAGGATTATTTTTGGGTGGGAAGGTAGTGATCAGGAAGGGTGATAAGGGGAGGATGCTCTGGGATGTGGCTAAAGTTTTATTTCTTGATCTGGGTGCTGGTTATACAGGTGTATTCATTTTGTGAAAATTCAAACTGCACAATTACAATTTGTGAACTGTTCTGCATGAATGCAACACTTCAAATTAAGAAGTTTAAAATGTAATTTAAAAGTTACATAGTAGATCAGGCAACTTATCATATAGTTTGCTTTATTAATTATGTAGTAAATTATATAATACTAAAGTAATGATAAATATGTGGATATTTTCCAAAGTCATAACTACTACTTAGTGGTGGTCTCATTCTATTAATTCTCATCAACAAGGAAACTGAAAACTATGTTTTGGGTCTTTAGGCAGCATGTCTACTTTAAAAAAAGAAGAGGTCTCATATAATGGGTATAGAAAAAGAAAAAAACAGAAAAGAAAAAAAAGGAGGGAGGAGGAGTTAAGCATTTCCTAATATTTCCTATGTGTGACAAAATTATCCACTGTCTCACTATTGTAGTCCATAGCACTTAAGGCAGTCTTGCAATCTGTATACATGACTGTCCCTAAAAAAAAAAACCCATTTTGCATATTAATAACCAAACTAACAAGAAATTCTGTATCCTGATGCCTGTAGTCCAAGCTACTCAGGAGGCTGAGGCAGAAGGATTGCTTGAGCTCAGGAGTTTGAGGTTGCTGTGAGCTAGGCTGATGCCACGGCACTCTAGCCTGGGCAACAGAGTGAGACTCTGTCTCAAAATAAAAAAAAAATGTATAGTTTAAAATTTTTTTTTTTTTTTTTTTTGAGACAGAGTCTCACTTTGTTGTCCAGGCTAGAGTGAGTGCCGTGGCGTCAGCCTAGCTCACAGCAACCTCAAACTCCTGGGCTTGAGTGATCCTTCTGCCTCAGCCTCCCAAGTAGCTGGGACTACAGGCATGCGCCACCATGCCCGGCTAATTTTTTATATATATATCAGTTGGCCAATTAATTTCTTTCTATTTATAGTAGAGACGGGGTCTCGCTCTTGCTCAGGCTGGTTTTGAACTCCTGACCTTGAGCAATCCGCCCGCCTCGGCCTCCCAAGAGCTAGGATTACAGGCGTGAGCCACAGCGCCCGGCCTAAAATTTTTTTTTAGACACAGGGTCTTGCTCTGTCACCCAGGCTGGAGTGCAGTGGTGTGATCATGGCTCATTGCAGCCTCAAACTCCTGGGCTCAATCGATCCTTACCCAGCCTCCCAAGTGGCTGGGACTACGGGCACATGCCACCACACTTGGCTAATTTTTAAATTTTGTGTAGAGACAAGGGTCCCACTATGTTACCCAAGCTGGTCTTGAACTCCTGGTCTCAAACGATTCTCCCGAGTTGGCCTCCCAAAGTGCTGGGATTATAGGCGTGAGCCACTATGCCAGGCCTGAATATAATTTGGATCCCTCTACTTCTGTGGTGTGTACCACTCAGCACAAGTTTGTTAAATGAACAAATGATCAAATAATATTTACTTTTCCCAGCACATTTACTCCCTGCTTGGTATTCCAATCACATTCTTCTGTAACTTTGTAATTCCTCCATTAAATAAATTGAAAAAAATCCACAAAAAAAAAAAAAAAAAAAAGAAATTCTGTATCCTAACAGGTTTGCAATCTATTCTAAATATATACGAAACCTTAGGCTAATGTTTAACTTGTAGGCAGAAATAAAAAGAAAGAAAATTCTAATTTCTTAAGCTTCTTATATAATTATATTAAAAAATTTAGTATAAAGCTAAAAGACCAACAAACTCCAAATCAATTAATTAATATTTTACAATTTTAACTGCTCTTTTGCTCCATTGTTCAATTTCAAAGTTCCGTTAACTAAGACTATTTCCAGACACTGAAAATTTTCCAAGGTGCAATAATTTGTTAATTCATCAAACTATAAATGAATATTTTCAACCTACATCTTAGGATTTAAAAAAAAGTTTGGCAATATTTTCCTTGCAATCTTCTTTTTTTCTCCTAGGGACTAGGTGTTGCTTATTAGTCTTTCAGCCCACCATTTCGTGGCTGAATAGATTAATTCTCTTGGCTGTGGGATGTGTTTTAAGTAGTAAATATACTTTCCATATTAGAAAAGAACACTGTTCTGAGAAAACATCATTTGTCCTTCAAGTAAAACCAAAAGCTTAGTATTTTTTTTCAGAATGTTTCCCTTAAAATCTCTCTAATCATTGACATAGTAAAATAACACTGGGAAAGACAAAAACATTTACTAAAGACGGCAGTTCCAAGTGGTTTTGAATTTTTTCTTTATACTTACTTGGATTTTCTATATTTTCTTTAGTTAACTTAAATTGCTTTTATAATCAGAAAACATTTAGGGTAATTTTCTTAAGGGATCCAATTACTCATACATAAATTGAGACAGGGTCATACTCTGTCACCCAGGCTGGAGTACAGAGGCACAATCATAGTTCACTGCAGCCTCAAACTCCTGGACTCAAGTAATCCTCCCACCTCAGTCTCTGGAGTAGATGGGACTACAGGCAAGTATCAATATGCCAAGCCAAATATTCATATTGATTGTAATCACTTTCAAAATTCTTAGCATATTTTTCCTATTTCCTATTCATTTTCTTTTTTTTTTTTGGAGACAGAGTCTCGCTTTGTTGTCCAGGCTAGAGTGAGTGCCATGGCGTCAGCCTAGCTCACAGCAACCTCAAACTCCTGGGCTCCAGTGATCCTTCTGCCTCAGCCTCCCGAGTAGCTGGGACTACAGGCATGCGCCACCATGCCCGGCTAATTTTTTATATATATATCAGTTGGCCAATTAATTTCTTTCTATTTATAGTAGAGACGGGGTCTCGCTCTTGCTCAGGCTGGTTTTGAACTCCTGACCTTGAGCAATCCGGCCGCCTCGGCCTCCCAAGAGCTAGGATTACAGGCGTGAGCCACAGCGCCCGGCCTTATTTCCTATTCATTTTCAATAGAATAAAGGTTGAACTAGATGACCTTTAAGTCATCTAGTTGTCAAAATGAGAAGGCACAGCAAATGGGTAGGCTTTCCAACAGCCTGGGCTCCAACTGATTCTAGTATATCAATGTTAGGATACCCTGGTTGGGAAACACAACTCTAGAAACATTACATTTGAAACATTACATTTATTCACCTTGTTGATTTGTTCCACAGTGTCACTGCTTATGTATTCAGGTGGATAAACTGTGTTTAGTAATACTGTAAAATTTGGAGTCTTATTTATCTGATGTTACTCTTACCTTTCCCTGAAGTTTACAGAGGCATCTTGTTTTAAATGACAGCAAGTAAAAATTAGCTCAGTCTGACTAAGTAAAAATCTGCCCTGCCATTCAAGAAAATGGAACAATACACATATAAAGCCGCTGTGGACAATACACATATAAGTCCACAGGAAATAATATTTCTCTCTAGGACACCCTACAGCTGTAAAATGTCAAAATACTCCTGTCTTTGAATAACCATTTGTTTTCTTACTCAGTGAGAAATAATGTTCTCTAAAATCATAGACTGTTTGAAATTACACCAGTAAGAATGAAACATTCCATTCTTGCCTGGAGGACTGAAGTCACGCAATTTACAAGTACAATTTCTAAGTAGCCTCAATTTACAACCAAGGTACAGAACTTCAAATAAGGAGATTTTGAAGACAAAATCTCACATTTATCTTTGTAGTTTCCAAGGAAACAGAACCCTGGGTCTACTTCACATTCCAGATCTGATGTTGATACTTTTATACTCAGTCTTGCTTTGCTTTTAGCCTATCAAAACAATGCTTCATTTAAATCTCACCGAAATTCCACCATCTTCCCTGTTTTCTTTGAAAAGATGTCTCATGGTTCTTGTGATATGCAGTCTTCCTTGTATCAATAAGCCAATAAACCTGGCTTTACCAGATTGTAGGTTTGTTTCTGGTATCTTTAGTTGATTGGGTTGGGATGGATGACATAGTAATGATTTCCAAAGGGTATTATGACCTGCATTAAGACAGCAGCCCTAACCAAATGCTGTAGAGGGAACACAAGACTGTGAGAAAACAGACAAATTAAAATATAACAACAGAGACTTATTGTAAAAAGGATACTAAACAGAAGAACAATGTGTGTTTCAGCTACAAACTGGGCTTGGCTGCTTCCATGGATATAATTCTAGGTGGGAAAAAAGACAAAATGGAATCTTTAAATATATATTAAATTTTGGTATCCTAACCCTAAAACGGGATATTTTAAACTCTATGGAATTATTATTTCATCTGATGTATATAAGCATGTAACATACTTTGAGTCTGTAGCATTCACCATTAAAAATTTTGATTACTATAAAAGCTATTTCTGTATTATTTATTCTCAATTGAAAGTCTCAATGAAAAGACTTTCATTGTACTTATACTATGTTTACAACAACAGAATATATTACAAAACTAGGATTTCTTTTTTTTTTTTGAGACAGAGTCTCACTTTGTTGCCCAGGCTAGAGTGAGTGCCATGGCGTCAGCCTAGCTCACAGCAACCTCAATCTCCTGGGCTCAAGTGATCCTCCTGCCTCAGCCTCCCAAGTAGCTGGGACTACAGGCATGTGCCACCATGCCCGGCTAATTTTTGTATATATATATATATACATATATATGCACATATATGTATATATATATATATATTTTTTTTTTAGTTGGTCAATTAATTTCTTTCTATTTTTAGTAGAGACGGGGTCTCACTCAGAGTGGTTTCGAACTCCTGACCTCAAGCAATCCGCCCGCCTCGGCCTCCCAGAGTGCTAGGATTACAGGCGTGAGCCACCATGCCCGGCCTAGGATTTCTTTTCTTGTAAGAGACAGTGTCTTGCTATATTATGCAAGCTGATCTGGAACTCCTGTGCTTAAGCAACCCTCCTGCCTCAGTCTCTTGAGTAGCTGGGACTACAGGTACCTGACTGTGAACCTAGCTGAGAAAATTAGTATCTAAGTGTACAAGACCATGAGGTACAGTAATGTAGACTCCATTAAGATACAGATCATGTTTTTCCTATTTTTTTTTCGAGACAGAGTCTCGCTTTGTTGCCCAGGCTAGAGTGAGTGCCGTGGCGTCAGCCTCGCTCACAGCAATCTCAATCTCCTGGGCTCAAGCAATCCTTCTGCCTCAGCCTCCCCAGTAGCTGGGACTACAGGCATGCGCCCCCATGCCCGGCTAATTTTTTCTATATATATTAGTTGGCCAATTAATTTCTTTCTATTTATAGTAGAGACGGGGTCTTGCTCTTGCTCAGGCTGGTTTTTGAACTCCTGACCTCGAGCAATCCGCCCACCTTGGCCTCCCAGCGTGCTAGGATTACAGGCGTGAGCCACTGTGCCTGGCCTGTTTTTCCTATTTATCACTATATCTAATCTTAATAACAACCTAGCATGGTGCTTAGAAATACAAGAATACTCAAATACTTGATCAATTATTTTATTCATTTGTAGGCTGACTTTCATTCTTAGTCAGCTTAGTCAAAAGGACTCACTCACTAAATGGGATAAGGAATTTCCCACTTTTAAAAATACTGCATGGTCTTATCACCAACTGAAGCTTGTTAACACAGACAGATTGAAAATTCAAGACTAAATCTAGTTTCTTTATATGCTCGCACTGGTCTCACAGGGTAATAATCATTACATTAACTTTGGTCTACAATGGAAAGAAATCCCAGACTTCCCTTACCACATGTCCTGTGTGGGGATTCTTATGAGCATATGGTGGTCCTCTTATATGATTCCACATCTGACCAGATGTCATAGCAAGCACAAAACACTAGGAAACAAAAAATAAAATATTCACAGTCCAACTGTTCTCATCTTGATTAGATTGTATGAGCATATGCAACTGTTTAGGTAATATTAGGTTATTAAGTACAGAATGTCCGATTTCCTTAAGTACTAAGTTTGACAGTTGATATCTTTGACACTTCTTTTTTTTTTATTGTGAAGGTACATCCTCATTCTTTCAAACACACATTTTGGTTTATGATTATCTTTCAATTTTTTAGAGCAATTTTTGAGAAACTATAGATAAGTAAAAAATTAGTGTTATTTTCGAATATGAGTTCTGTCATGGAACCAATGCAGCGCACACAGCTCGAAATATCACAAAGTATTTGGGAAGGATGTGGCTAATGAATGAACAGGATGTCAATGGTTTGAGAAGTTCCATTTTGGTGAGTTTAATCTTGAAAATGAGCCATGTGGGTGACCTGAGACATAGGTGGATAATGATAAGCTGAAAGTTATAATGGAAGTGAATCCATCTCAACCTATGTTTGAATTAGCAGCAAGGTTTTATTGTGTTTTGTTTTTTGAGACAGAGTCTCATCCTGTTGCCCAGTATAGAGGGCAGTGGTGTCATCATAGCTCACTGCAGCCTCAAACTCCTGGGCTAAAGTGATCTTCCTGCCTATGGAGTCTGGGAATACTCAGCCATCACGCCCAGCTAATTTTTTCTCTTTTTAGCAGAGACAGGGGCTTGCTCTTATTCAGGCTGGTCTCGAACTCCTCAGCTCAAGCGATCTTTCCACCTCAGCCTTCCAGAGTGCTAGGATTACAGGCACGAACCACCACACACCTGGCCCAGCAGCAAGGGTTGACATTACTATTCCAACAATATTGGAGCATTTGAAACAAATCGGCAAGGTAAAGAAGCTGGATAGGAGGATACCACATGAATTAAATGAGTGTCAGCAGAGAAATCGTCTCAAAGCTTGCCTTTCTCTGTTGTCATAACATAAAGGCGGATCATTTTTAAACTGTATTGTGATATGTGATGAAAAATGGATTCTTTTGGAGAATCCCAAGTGTTCAGAACAATGGTTGGATAAAGATAAAGTGCCAAAACACAGTCCAAAACAGAATATTCATTAAAAAAAAATCTGGCCGGGCGCGGTGGCTCACGCCTGTAATCCTAGCACTCAGGGAGGCCGAGGCGGGCGGATTGCTCAAGGTCAGGAGTTCAAAACCAGCCTGAGCGAGACCCCGTCTCTACCATAAAAATAGAAAGAAATTAATTGGCCAACTAATATATATAATATAAAAATCAGCCGGGCATGGTGGCTCGTGCCTGTAGTCCCAGCTACTCGGGAGGCTGGGGCAGGAGGATCGCTTGAGCCCAGCAGTTTGAGGTTGCTGTGAGATAGGCTGATGCCACGGCACTCACTCTAGCCTAGGCAAGAAAGCGAGACTCTGTCTCAAAAAAAAAAAAAAAAAAAAAAAAAATCTAATGGCCGGTTGCAGTGGCTCACACCTGTAATCCTAGCTCTCTGGGAGCCCGAGGTGGGCGGATCACTCAAGGTCAGGAGTTCGAAAGCAGCCTGAGCAAGGGTGAGACCCTGTCTCTACCAAAAATAGAAAGAAATTAATTGGCCAACTAAAAATATATAGAAAAAAATTAGCCAGGCATGGTGGCGCATGCCTGTAGTCCCAGCTACTCAGAAGGTTGAGGCAGAAGGATAGGTTGAGCCCAGGAGTTTGAGGTTGCTGTGAGCTAGGCTGATGCCACGGCACTCTAGCCTGGGCAATAGAGTAAGACTCTGTCTCAAAAACAAAAACAAAAAACCCCACACAACTAATGATGTCTGTTTGGTGGTCCAGCCCTGATATTATCCACCACAGCTTCATGAAACCTGGTCAATCAATTACAGTTGATGTCTACTGCAACCAAATGGACAAAATGATGAGGATGCTTGCAATTAAGCAGCTGAGATTGGTCAATAGAGACAGGCCAATCCTCTTGCAAGACCACATGTTCCAAAAAACAACGCTGCTCAAACTATAGAATCTGGACTTGGAAACTCTCTGTCATCCGCTGTATTCACCAGACCTTGCAGAAAGTGACTACGATTTCTTCCAGGCTTTGGACCACTTCTTGCAAGAAAAAATATTCAATTCTCAACAAGCTGTGGCAAACGCTTTTCTCGATTTCACTGCTACTAGCTCTCCAGGCTTCTTTGCTGCCAGGGTAAGCAAGCTACTATTAAGATGGCAAAATTGTGTCTATAATTTAGGTGCATACTTTGATTAACTGTAATGCTTCTTTGAGATATAATAAACCTTTGATTTGAAATCAGACATTTCTTATATAACGACCTAATATATAGAATTTTTTTCAGAAAAATGATTTATTTATTAAGGCTTATATTTCATCACAAGGGTCACAATTCAGTATGTATGTATGTATTTATTTCTTTAGAGACAGAGTCTCGCTCTGTTGCCCAGGCTAGAGTGCCATAGTGTCATCCTAGCTCACAGCAACCTCAAACTCTTGGGCTCAGGTGAGCCTCCTGCCTCAGCCTCCTGAGTAGCTGGGACTACAGGGACATGCTACCACACCTGGCTAATTTTTTTTGTTTCTATTTTTAGTTGCCTGGCTAATTTTTTCTATTTTTTAGTAGAGATGGGGTCTTGCTCAGGCCGGTCTTGAACTCCTAAGCTCAAATGATCCTCCCACCTCTGCCTCTCAGAGTGCTAGGATTACAGGCATGAGCCATCACACTGGGCCGTAATTCAGTATACTTTTTAGTATACTTTAAAAGGAAAACATTTTAAAAATTATAACTAAACAGATACAAGTTTCAAAATCGAATACTGAAAAGCATTTTTAGCAGTAGAATACTTTCTTTCCTCCCTCCCCCCTCCCCTCTCCTCCCCTATCCTCTCCTTTCCTCTTCTCTGTCTCTCTCTTTCTGATACAGCTCTGTTGCTTGGGCTAGAGTGTAGTGGTGTCATCATAGCTCACTACAACCTCAAGTCCTGGGCTAAAGTGATCCTCCTACTTCAGTCTCCCGAGTAGCTAGGATTACAGGCATGTGGCACCACACCTGGATAATATTTTTTATTTTTTGTAGAGATGGGGTCATGCTAGGCTGCTCTGCCTGGTCTTGAATACCTGGCCTCAAGTAATCCTTTTGCTAAAGCCTCCCAGAGTGCTAGGATTACAGGCGTGAGCCACTGTGCCTGGCCTAGAAGATTTTCAAAAGAACTACAGATTTTCATAGAGATGACAGTCTATCATTTAGGCTGAATAAAAAGTGGGCATAGGCCAGTCAAGGTGGCTCATGCCTGTAATCCTAGCACTCTGGGAGGCCGAGGCGGGTGGATCGCTCAAGGTCAGGAGTTCGAAACCAGCCTGAGCAAGAGTGGGACCCCATCTCTACTAAAAATAGAAAGCAGGCCGGGCGCGGTGGCTCACGCCTGTAATCCTAGCACTCTGGGAGGCCGAGGCGGGCGGATTGCTCAAGGTCAGGAGTTCAAAACCAGCCTGAGCGAGACCCCGTCTCTACCATAAAAATAGAAAGAAATTAATTGGCCAACTAATATATATAATATAAAAATCAGCCGGGCATGGTGGCTCGTGCCTGTAGTCCCAGCTACTCGGGAGGCTGAGGCAGGAGGATCGCTTGAGCCCAGGAGTTTGAGGTTGCTGTGAGCTAGGCTGACGCCACAGCACTCACTCTGGCCTAGGCAAGAAAGCGAGACTCTGTCTCAAAAAAAAAAAAAAAAAAAAAATAGAAAGCAAATGAATTGGCCAACCGAAATACATAGAAAAAATTAGCCAGGCATGGTGGCACGGGCCTGTAGTCCCAGCTACTCGGGAGGCTGAGGCAGAAGGATGGCTTGAGCCCAGGAGTTCGAGGTTGCTGTGAGCTAGGCTAACACCATGGCACTCTAGCCCAGGCAACAGAGTGAGACTCTGTCTCAACAAACAAACAAATAAACAAACAAACAAACAGAAAGTGGGCACAATCACATTCTTGAAGCTCTGGCCATCCTAATGAGATAATGAGGAAATACAATGATTTTAAAGCAGAAAATTAAAAATATAAAAAATTCTTTCCCTTGGGTAAGAAATAATCAAAATGCGGCTGGGCACGGTGGCTCATGCCTGTAATCCTAGCACTCTGGGAGGCCGAGGCGGGCGGATTGTTCCAGGTCAGGAGTTCGAGACCAGCCTGAGCAAGAGCGAAACCCCATCTCTACTATAAATAGAAAGAAATTAATTGGCCAACTAATATATATAGAAAAAATTAGCCGGGCATGGTGGCACATGCCTGTATTCCCAGCTACTTGGGAGGCTGAGGCAGCAGGATCGCTTGAGCCCAGGAGTTTGAGGTTGCTGTGAGCTACGCTGACGTCACAGCACTCACTCTAGCCTGGGCAACAAAGCGAGACCTTGTCTCAAAAAAAAAAAAAAAAAAAAAGAAATAATCAAAATGCTACTTCTCATATAAATGAAAGCTTACCTAAAAATACATTATTAGGAGTTTTATTCAAATAATTTTTATTCTAAAATTTACTCACCAAAGCTGCAAAAGCCCATCCAGTTTTATTGAAGAGAAATTCCATATTGCTTCTTCGAAGATACACAAGTCCACCAATAACAGCCAAAAGCAATCCCAACATAAGGGGACCAGCATAATTTGGAGGTCTAATTACTCTAATCTAATGGAAAGGAGACACAAATATTTTAAAGTATAACATTTAATTAATTATTAATATACGGGTCTAAATAATTTGAAAGGAAAGCAATCAAAATTAGTGTGGTTACTCTCAGGAAAAATGATACTTTTTTTATGTCATCGCAATCAAAATAATCTCTACTGTATCCTAAAATGGGATAGAATAGGTACAATATTCTGTTTAATCACAACATAGTATCTCCTAAATTAAGAAGGATTTACCAACTACAGGTAGATAGTCCATAGATTTAAGAAGTTCAAAAGAGTAGTTTCCATGTTGAATTCAATAAAGTATTAATAATACAGGGTGTTTTTAATTTCACTCATTCATCAGGATGATTCTGTTAAATACTACTTATGAAGGGACTGCCAAACTATTATCACCTCAGTGATAAGGGACAATACCAATTAGAGCTTCTTAGTAAGATTTATTTATTTATTTATTTATTTATTTTTATTTTTTGAGACAGAGTCTCACTTTGTTGCCCAGGCTAGAGTGAGTGCCATGGCGTCAGCCTAGCTCACAGCAACCTCAAACTCCTGGGCTCAAGCAATCCTACTGCCTCAGCCTCCCGAGTAGCTGGGACTACAGGCATGCGCCACCATGCCCGGCTAATTTTTTTCTATATATATTAGTTGCCCAATTAATTTCTTTCTATTTATAGTAGACACGGGGTCTCACTCTTGCTCAGGCTTGTTTCAAACTCCTGTCCTTGAGCAATCCACCTGCCTCGGCCTCCCAGAGAGCTAGGATTATAGGCGTGAGCCACCGTGCCCGGCCAGATTTATTTATTTATTTATTTTTATTTCAGGATATTATGGGGGTACAAATGTTTAGGTTAGGTATATTGCAAAAGGATTTGCTCTTTTTTCTTATTTCTCTGCTCTGTCTCTGTGACTGACTTATTTAATTGGAAGGTGTTATCTTCAATCCCTGAGATTCTTTCTTCTATTTGATCTACCCTGTTCTTGAGGCTTTCCACTGTGTTTTGTAGTTCCCTGAATTGATTCTTCATTTTCAGGAGTTCAGTTTGATTTTTCTTTAAGATCTTGACTTCTGGCTGGGCGTGGTGGCTCACGCCTATAATCCTAGCACTCTGGGAGGCCGAGGTGGGCAGAATGCTCGAGGTCAGGAGTTCGAAACCAGCCTGAGGAAGAGTGAGACCCCGTCTCTACTATAAATAGAAAGAAATCAATTGGCCAACTAAAAATATATAGAAAAAATTAGCCAGGCATGGTGGTGCATGCCTGTAGTCCCAGCTACTCGGGAGGCTGAGGCAGGACTGCTTGAGCCGAAGAGTTTGAGGTTGCTATGAGCTAGGCTGACGCCATGGCACTCTAGCCCGGGCAAGAAAGTGAGACTTTGTCTCAAAAAAAAAAAAAAATCTCTCTGTTGGTTATCCATTTTCTCTTGCATGTCATTGAGTTTTCTTACAATCCATGTTCGCAATTCTTCTTCTGTCATTTTAACGTTCTTAATTTGGTTAATGTGTATTGCTAGAGAGCTGGTGTTCCTCCTTGGGGGTGTGCTTTCCCTTTGATTCTTCATACTTCCAGAATTCTTTTGCTGAGTCCTTCCCATATGGATCAGCTGTTGTTTTCCATCTTTCAGTTTGCGTTTGGAAAGTAGCACGCCCTGTTTAGGCTCCATTCCAGTAGACGGTGTAGGAGCAAGGCAGATTGCAACTGATGCCTAACAGCCTGGATGTGTGCACTTCTATGGTTGCTTGATCTGCCGCTAAGGGGAGACACTAATGTTGTTTGGGGTTCTTCCACCACAGTTTGGAGGCTGCTCCTGATGGGAGGGGTTATTGGGGAGCCTATTATAGCCTCTTGCCAGGATTTTTGTTCCCTGACCATGGACCCCACTGTTTGTAGCCCACCAGATGTGGAAATCATGCCCCATAATTATGATCCTACTCGATGATCTAAACCGGTGTCAAGAACAAAAGTCACTGGTCTGTCAACTATTGACCTGTGCCAAGGTCCCATGGATTCACACTAGTCACAGAGGGAAAAAGTGGCTTTTCTTGCCTCTTCCTACCTCCAGGGGTGGAGCCTACCACTTTCCGTGCGAAAGTTGCTGGCTAGGGGGAGGGGATGGTGCCCCAGTCCAGCCAGCTCCCCAGCAACTGTAAGTCCCGCAGGTGTTAGCCTCCCATGACTGGGTAAGTGTTCAGAATTCACCCATCAAAACGGGCCTAGCTAGTTGACCATAGGTCATGTAAGGGCGGAGCTTGTTGGGAGCGTCCCCAGGCTACGAGAAAGGAGCTGCCCATCACCATAGTGCACCACAGTGTCTGGTTGTTCCTAGTAAGATTTAAAAGAGATAATGGCAAAATAACTTCCTACAAAGTAGGGAAACTTACATTGACATCAGTTCTGTCTGCGATCCACCGGGCAATCTGCTCAGCTGAAAAACCCCGCACCTGCAACTCATATGTATCACCTCGTTTGGGTTTCCCTTTTGCAGGAAAGTTGATGAAAGTCGGAGCTGAATTCATGTTTAGCTGAATAAAAAGTAGCCCACAAAAATATGTTACCAAGAAAATAATCTTAATGGCAAACAATACCTTGAAATTTATTAAAGATTAAAAAGATGGGGAAGCCCAGATTAGGTAGATTAAGTGATCTGCCTAAGAAAAGCGATAAGTGGTGGAGCCAGGATTAAAACAAAAGGCTGCCTGTGACCTTATTATACTTTAGTAAACAAACAGAAATCCCTGGCTAAGAAACCTACATTTTACTCCACTAGAATGGAGAATTTCCCATACCACAGATATTTTAATCTGTTCAGAGATTAGGCAAAAAGAATACATTTATGAACACTAAAATCATCACACATACCTGAGACAAGCTCCAAATAGAGCTCTATTCTCAATTTGGAGGAAACAAGGTAATGCTCTAAAATGGCAGTTAAAAACCAATACAAAATGGTAGCCAAATGTTGAAACAGTCAATTCTAAGAGGGTTCAGAAATATTTATTGATGAGCATCACATTTCCCTATTCTCCATCACAAGACCATGATACACCTGAGAAGACAACACTGGAAATATGAAGGTAAAGAAACCATAACCCTCTTATCTGCACTATATCTTTCTTCACATGGTATAACTATACTTGTGGAAAAGAGCAAGTCCACTAAGTCCAGGGTAAAGATCCTGACCAAAACATGCGAGTATTCAGGGCCTCCCAGCAGGTAATTCTATAATGGAGATTGGCTTGTACAAAACAATTTTAACTTAAAAACATCAGCCAGTAAAATAATAAAACTTCCTTGGTTTGATTCTATACTCACAAAAAAAAACCTTATAACAATAATTTTTTTAGACCTTCCCGTAAGGTGAGAGGGTATACTGACTACTGGATATGATTACTTTGTGAGTACTAGGGGCTGGAGGAGGGGGGAACTGAAATTGTTTAATAGATACAGAGTTTTAGTTTTGCAAGATGAAGAGTTCTAGAGATCAGCTATACATAGTGCGGTACCTAACACTACTGACCTGTCTATTTGGCTGCATAATACAGTGAATTAATAGGTTAGCTCTTTGGTTACCAATGCCCACAGATTTTTACTGTTTAGTCAGTGGGTACAAAATCTTCAGAGGTAATAAATTCTGGTTACACTGTTAAAATTCAATTTCTGTGTTTGCAAAGTTAAGAACCAGACCCTGGACAGTGTTCACTTCACCAAATAATGCCCAGATTTTAGGCCAGACCCTTTCTTTGATATTTGTTTAGTTATACCATCTCTGAATGTTTGAAAATGTGTCTAAAAATGAAAAGTAAGTATATGAATACATTTCCCTTGTAAAAAAGTATTTTTTAAAGCATTATGTGGTTATAAGGATGAATTCCAGTGCATTCTGGCATCCACAGTGACCATTTCCAGATCTTTCTGAATTTATTCACATACATGAATATATACCACTAGAAAACATAATATTGCTTGTTTTAACATGTTATCATATTAACTGTATCATTCTGCAATTTGTTTTATTTAATTCAACCATGTTTGAGAAATCTATCCATGAGATATCTATCTCAACCTCACTCTCATTGTTATTTAGTAATTATGCTATTGTTGAGACTTTCAGGGTTTTTTTCCCCCTTTTTTCCAATTGAAAATAATGTTGCAGCCTGGCGCCGTGGCTCACGCCTGGAATCCTAGCACTCTGGGAGGCTGAGGCGGGTGGATTGCTCGAGGTCAGGGAGTTCGAAACCAGCCTGAGCAAGAGTGAGACCCTGTCTCTACTATAAATAGAAAGAAATTAATCGGCCAACTAATATATATAGAAAAAATTAGCCAGACATGGTGGGCGCATGCCTGTAGTCCCAGCTACTCGGGAGGCTGATGCAGGAGGATCGCTTGAGCCCAGGAGTGTGAGATTGCTGTGAGCTAGGCTGACGTGGCGTCCACGGCACTCACTCTAGCCTGGACAACAAAGTGAGACTCTGTCTCAAAAAATAATAATAATGTTGCAATGAGCACCCTTGTGCATATCTTCTTGTACCCATGTGAAAGTGTTTCCCTAGAAATGAAATTGTTACATTATTGGACAGAAACCTTTTTCAGTTAAAATGTATATAGGCAAATTGCCCTCCAAAGTGTACTAAATTGTCCTTCTATTGATCAATGTAGGAATGTATCCATTTCCCCATATTCTTGCCAAAAGTTGATATGATGGGTGAAAAGTGTATATTTTTATTATTGTGATTAGTATTTCCCTCATTACCAGCACAATATCTTTATAGCACATCAGTTAACTTAAAAATATCTTGCAGTCTAAGGTCACAATCAACAGAATGAAAAAGAAACCTAAGGAATGAGAGAAATTATCTGTGAATCATTTATCTGATAAAAAGCTAATATCCAGAATATATAAAGAACTCCTACAAATTCAACAACAAAAACCAACCTGATTAAAAAATGGGCAAAGGACTTGAATATTTCAAGGATGAGAACATTTCTCCAAAGAAGATATACAAATGGCCAAGAAGCACATGAAAAGATGTTCAACATTACTAATCATTACGAAAATAAAAACCAACACCACGATGAGATACCACCTAATACCCATTAGGATGGCTACTATCCCAAACAAAATAAAACAAAACACCCAGAAAACAAGAGTGTTTGTGAAAATGTGGAGAAATTAGAACTCTGTGTGTTATTGGTGGGAATGTAAAATGGTGTAGCTGCTATGGAAAACAGTATGGAGGTTCCTCAAAAAATTAAAAATAGAATTACCATATGATTCAGCAATTCCCATTTCTGGGTATATATCCAAAATAATTGAAAGCAGGGTCTTGAAGAGATATTTGTACACCCATGTTGACAGTAGTATTATTCATAATTCCAAAAGGTGGAAGTATCTATCGACAGATGAATGGGCAAACAAAATATAGTGTGTGTGTGTGTGTGTGTGTGTGTGTGTATATATATATGTATATATATATAAAATGCAACATTATTCAACCTTAAAAGGAAGGATTTTTTTTTTTTTTGAGACAGAGTCTCACTCGGTTGCCCAGGCTAGAGTGCCATGGTATCATCACAGCTCACAGCAATCTCAAACTCCTGGGCTCAAGCAAGCAATCCTCCTGCCTCAGCCCCCCCAGTAGCCGGGACTACAGATACCCATCACAATGCCCGGTTAATTTTTCTATTTCTTTAGTACAGTTGGATTCTCACTCTTATTCTGGCTGGTCTTCAACTCCTGAGGCTCAGGTGATCCTCCTGTCTCAGCCCCCCAAAGTGCTATTATTACAGGTATGAGTCACTGCACCCCACCCAGGAAGGAACTTCTGATACATGCTACCACATGGATAAACTTTTAGGACATGATGTTAAGTGAAATAAGGCAGTACAAAAAAAGGCAAATACTGTCTGATTCAATTTATATGAGGTACCTAAATTAGTCAAGTTCATAGAGACAAAAAATAGAATGGTGAGTACAAGGGCTAGGAGTAGGGAACTGAAGTTGTTTAATGGATACAGAGCTTCAGTTTTGTAAGATGAAAAGAGTTCTAGAGATCAGCTATACAATAGTGTAAATGTACCTAACACTACTGACCTGTACATTTAAAAATGGTTAAGATGGGAAATTTTATGTATATTTTACCACTATTAAAAATTAACAAAATAATCTTGCAGGTTTTGAAAATCTTTGGAGGTTAATGAGCCAAACTAAGATACACTATTTTTGGTAGGTTATCACTTTTCATCCATGCTTAGTTTTTGAATACACTGTTACTTTGAGAAAGATTTTAATTTCTTCCACAGATAGACACACTATCATCCTTATATCTCTAACTCTAAAATGTAGCTCTAAAATGGAGTAATGGGCATTAATATTAAAAACTATTTGAGGTACAAAGGCAACAAAAACAGACAAATGAAACTATATTGAACTGAAAGGCTTCTGCACAGGAAAGAAAACAATCAATAGAGAAAAAAGACAACCTGTTAAATGGGAGAAAATATTTGCAAACTATTCATCCAATAAGGAACTAATACCCAGAATGTACAGTATTGTAACGACTGTATAATAACGACTCAACAGTAAAAAAATCAACTAATCCCATTAAAAAGTGGACAAAGGATATGAATAGACATTTCTCAAAAGAAGACATGGCCAATGGGTATATGAAAAAATGCTCAACATCACTAATAATCAGGGAAATACAATTCAAAACCACACTGAGGTATCATCTTACTCCAGTTAGAATGGCTATTATTAAAAAGACAAAAAACAGATGCTGGCAAGGATGCAGAGAAAAGAGAACTCTTATGAACCACTGGAAGGAATGTAAATTAGTAGAGCCACTATGGAAAACAGCCTGGAAATTTCTCAAAAAACTAAAAGCAGAACTACCATATGATCCAGTAATCCCACTAATGAGTATTTATGCAAAGGGAAGTCAGTATATCAAAGATATACATGTACCCCCATATTTACTTCAACACTACTTACAATAGCAAAAATATGAAATCAGCCTAAGTGTCCATCAATGTACAAATGGATAAAGAAAATGTGGTATATATACACAATACTATTCAGCCATAAAAAACAATGAAATCTCATCACTTGCAGCAACATGGATAGAACTGACGGTCTTTGTATTAAATGAAATAAGGTACAGAAAGACATATATTACATGTTTTTATTCACATATGGGAGCTAAAAATGTTGATCCTATAGAGGTAGAGAGTAGAATGATAGATACCAGATGCTGGGAAGATACGTGAGTGGGATGAAGAGAGGTCAGTTAATAGGTACAAACACACAATTAGATAGAAGGAATAAGTTCTAATGTTTGATAGTAGAGTAGGTTGACAACAATGTATTGTACATTTCAAAATAGCAAGAAGAAAGGACTTGAAATGTTCCCAACACATAGAAATGATAAATACTCGAGGTGATGGATACCCTAAATACCCTTACTTGATCATTACACATTTTATGCATTAACAAAATATCACATATACTCCATAAATACGTACAAATATTATATATTAATAAAAAAACTATTTGAGGTAGGAAAAATTGGTTTTGCATTTTTACATATCACTAGCAGAAGTTATAGATATCTTGTTAAAATCAATGGAATTAAAATTTTTAATTTTCTAAGCAATGTCAGCCTGAATAGTAGAGAATGAGAGAGTAGTTTCTTAAACTCTAGAAATTGTTTCCTTTGGTCTAATAAAGCTAAATGCACTAACAATTTTAGGTTATAGCATTTTTAATAAACATACAAATTTTGATTGATGAAGATGGCTGTGGGACACTGGAATATGAGTAGCACAATGATATACTGCAAAATGGGACATTAAGCCATTTTTTTCAACATTTACTGAATACCTGTTATGTACTAAGTACTGATAGCTACAGGATATTGGCTCTGCCATTAAGTACTAACTATATTCTAAGAGATACTGCCAAACAATTATAGAGCTAATTCTACTATAAGATAGAATGTGGACAAGTATATAATAGAAATATAAGGAAAGTAGTGTGACAATAAAAGAAAAAGTATGACTCACTTTTCATCTGGAGAATTTAAAAAGGCTTAAAGGAAGTAACTGAAGCAAGGCTTAAAGTGTAAGCCTTATTATTTTGAAAGTGGAGAAAAAAGGGGCAGGGAAGTAAATATACTTCATGTTCTTGGAAATGAACAATCAATAGTGCTGAAATAAGATAGTGCATGGAAGAATATGATTATAAGAAATGTGGTCTTGTGTGCTTGGAGTAAAAAGCACATGAAGTGAAAAGGACTAAGGAATTCTGGCTTTAGTCTATATACCATTCTTTTCAAAAGTATGTTTCATGAAATCCACCCAAAATGCTCTATCAAGTGGTCCAATAATTTGGTAAATTCTCTGTATTAGAGCCCTTTATTGGAAAGGAAAGTGTAACATATATCAACATGTTAAAGTCCCTGAAAGGTTCTATGCTGGGAGATAATTCTGTATGAGTTTCTCTTGTTTCTGCATGACTTGTGAGCAAAGGCACTAACTGCCTTTGTTCTGGATGGCCTTATCAAGGGTATTTGTATATGCTTGAAAGCTAGTTTCCTTCCAAAACAAAGGGAAAGCATGCTTATCACCCATTATAGACGATCTGGGTTCCTAGAGCTTGGCATTTCCCTCCCATATTGCAACCCTTTGTCCCTCTACGCACTGCCCTACTAAGGACTTCAGTATTATATAATGGTGGAATCCATGCTATGATTTTAAAAATTACTTGATAAACTATACACTTGAAAATGGTTAAAATGGTAAATTTTATGTTTTATATATTTTACTACAATAAAAATATATTAATTACTTGATTACTACCTAATCTCCACATTCTAATAGGTTAGCATCGATCACTACATTTGATGGTTAGCTTAAGTTTAGCTTTTTGTTCACTACTCTAGATCCTAAATAAGAGCTGTCCTGGCTGGGCACAGTGGCTGACGCCCATAATCCTAGCATTCTGGGAAGCCAAGGCGGGCGGATCGCTCAAGGTCAGGAGTTCGAAACCAGCCAGAGCAAGAGCAAGACCCCGTCTCTACTAAAAATAGAAAAATTAGCTGGGCGTGGTGGCCTGCACCTATAGTCCCAGCTACCTGACCTGGGAGGCTGAGGCAAGAGGATCACTTGAGCTGAGGAGTTTGAGGTTGCTGTGTGCTAGGCTGATGCCATGGCACTCTAGCCCGGGCAACAGAGTGAGACTCTGTCTCAAAAAAAAAAAGAGCTGTCCTATTTAACCTCTTGTAGCCACTGGAAAAAAATGTATTCCACTTTATCCACATTTTATCTATTCCTATACAGTAGAATAAACGAAAGGTCTTACCATCTGAAATACATCAGAGCCTTCATCAAAATCCACCATGGCAAAAAAAATCCTGTTGGTAAATGCACTGGAGTATCGCCAGGAGTTTGCTAGGATCTGGAATTCTTCATCAGCTTGCCTGAATGCAATCAGATTTGTGAAGATAACATATAAAACAATTTTAAAAAACAATCTAGTTTATCAGCAGTAAAAGAGATGCAACCAAGCACAGTAGTTTTTCTAATACAAGAAATAGTAAAAAAACATTAACAAGTAAGTCAGGCTTTGCTGACAGGGTAAGGATAAACCTTGTTTTGGCATAAGAGAAGCCTTATTCCTGAGTGTTGAGGATTTCACCAGAAAGTAGTAATCATCTGATTCTACTTTATACCTCACGTCTGTTTCTTATCCCAAAGCTCTTTTAGTGGTCATTGCACAAATACAGCTAATAGTCTCTGCAATTTATAATACCCTAAGTTACTTCTAAGAGTTCAAAGATAAGGCAGAAGTATTTTGCCTAGAGAAAGTAGGACTATAATATTAATCCATTTTAAAAATCTAAAGCAGGCCGGGCGGGTGGCTCACGCCTGTAATCCTAGCACTCTGGGAGGCCGAGGCGGGCGGATTGCTTGAGGTCAGGAGTTCGAAACCAGCCTGAGCAAGAGCAAGACCCTATCTCTACTATAAATAGGAAGAAATTAATTGGCCAAGTAATACATACAGAAAAAATTAGCCGGGCATGGTGGCATATGCCTGTAGTCCCAGCTACTCGGGAGGCTGAGGCAGGAGGATCACTTGAGCCCAGGAGTTTGAGGTTGCTGTGAGCTTGGCTGACGCCATGGCACTCACTCTAGCCAGGGCAACAGAGTGAGACTCTGTCTCAAAAAAAACAAAAAAACAAAAAAAAAATCTAAAGCAAAAATGCTACTTGGGAAATAAAAATACAATCAGATGAATTATTATTATAATGAAAGATAAGAAGAGTCCAAGGAATTGAAATTAATCAAAACCTCAAGTCATCTGTGACTTTTTCTGTTATCTCCCATATGCTTTCACTTTCCAAGATCTGTCAATTCTCATTTGTGATTAACTTTAAATTCCTTCCTCTCCTGTTTATTTTTATTGCTATCATCTAAGGTCAGATCCTTAATATCTAATAGTAGGATATTAAAATACTGATTATCTAGTTTCTCCTCCTCCAATCCTTCTTACACTGCAATATACATCAGTCCTCCTAAATTACTAGTTTTCTGAAACCCTTCCTCTTCTCAGAAACCATTGTTCCTTTTCTGTTACCTTCAGAATACAGTCTCCAAGCTCTTTCAACGGTTATTCATTGTTTTTTTAGAGATAGTCTGGCTACACTGCCCTGGCTAGAGTGCACTGGTTTATTGACAGACACAATCATAGCGCACTCCAGGCTTGACCTCCTGGCCTCAAAAGATCGTCCCACCTCAGTCTTGTGAGTAGTTGGGACTACAGGCAAGTGCCGCTGGCTTCACTGTTTATTCAGGGTTCTTTATCACCTAGCTCAAAATAATGCATCTAGGTTTTTTTTTTGAAACAGAGTCTCACTTTGTTGCCCAGGCTAGAGTGAGTGCCGTCAGCCTGGCTCACAGCAACCTCAATCTCCGGGGCTCAGCGATCCTACTGCCTCAGCCTCCCGAGTAGCTGGGACTACAGGCATGCGCCACCACGCCCGGCTAATTTTTTGTATATATATTTTTAGTTGGTCAATTAATTTATTTCTATTTTTGGTAGAGACGGGGTCTCGCTCAGGCTGGTTTCGAACTCCTGACCTTGAACAATCCGCCCGCCTCGGCCTCCCAAAGTGCTAGGATTACAGGCGTGAGCCACTACGCCCGGCCTGCATCTAGCTTTTATCTACCCTCACTACTAATCAATATCAAATAGGATCCCTTAATCCCAGCACCTGATTTACTCCTATCTCCACACCCTTGTGTACATAATTGCTTCTAACTGGAATATCTTGTTTCTACCTAAATTTGATCCCTCTGTCTAGCCCTAGCACAAATCCTGTCTCCTCCATTAGGTCAACCCTAACCACTCCTATTATTTGTCCTTCCTGAAATTTTACAGTATTTATTATGTATACAATTAATCTATTACTTATTCACAAATTGTCTTATATTGCCAGCTAGATCTTTATGTGCGTAATTCATTTCCCTAACCAAATGATAAGGGTAGGGCATATATTTTACGCTTCTCATTCCAACGGCACCAAAAAAATATAGTATTATTCACATTGCCCTTGCTTAAGTTTTATTTGTTGAATGAGTTTAGGAAAGTGTGAGTCAATTTTAAATTTGGTCTCACAGAAAGATACCAGTAAAAACTCAGGTTAGGCCGGGCGAGGTGGCTCACGCCTGTAATCCTAGCTCTCTGGGAGGCCGAGGCGGGCGGATTGCTCAAGGTCAGGTGTTCGAAACCAGCCTGAGCAAGAGTGAGACCCCGTCTCTACTATAAATAGAAAGAAATTAATTGGCCAAATAATATATATAGAAAAAATTAGCCGGGCATGGTGGCGCATGCCTGTAGTCCCAGCTACTTGGGAGGCTGAGGCAGAAGGATCACTTGAGCCCAGGAGTTTGAGGTTGCTGTGAGCTAGGCTGATGCCATGGCACTCATTCTAGCCTGGGCAACAAAGTGAGACTCTGTCTCAAAAAAAAAAAAAAAAAAAAAAACAACTCAGGTTAGTAAGAATTCCATTAATTTGCATTTAACACAGAATTATGTATGAGTTTGTGTTTGTTCCCTGTCATTTTTGTATAGTCTTGATTCTTACTGAGTGAACTGAATTAAAAGTAATTATAGATTTATTCATAGTTAATAAATACTATTCTTTTTCCTTCTTTCATTTATTTTTAATTTACATTCAGCACACACCCCTTAAAATAAGCACTATGGAACCAAATATCTTGACTATCCCTCACTTCTAAGGAGAAAATTCTGAAAGAAAAGTTATCAAGGGTTGGGGTAGAATAACACACTATTCTGAAACAAGGCTGTCTATTCCTTCACATGGCCCAGGCTATCAGAATTTGAAGAGCCTCCAAGTTTTTACTAAACTAGTCGTCCTGCCTTTTTATTTAAAGTAAATTCCCAGGCCGGGCGCGGTGGCTGACGCCTGTAATCCTAGCACTCTGGGAGGCCGAGGCAGGTGGATTGCTCGAGGTCAGGAGTTTGAAAGCAGCCTGAGCAAGACCCTGTCTCTACTAAAAACACACAGAAATTAATTGACCAACTAAAAATATATATACAAAAAATTAGCCAGCATGGTGGCGCATGCCTGTAGTCCCAGCTACATGGGAGGCTGAGGCAGTAGGACCGCTTGAGCCCAGGAGATTGAGGTTGCTGTGAGCTAGGCTGATGCTACGGCACTCACTCTATCCTGGGCAACAAAGTGAGACTCTGCCTCAAAAAAGAAAGAAAAGAAAAGAAAGAAAGAAAGAAAAGAAAGAAAAGAAAGAAAAGAAAGAAAGAAAGAAAGAAAGAAAAGAAAGAAAGAAAGAAAAGAAAG
The DNA here is from genome assembly GCF_040939455.1 of Microcebus murinus. Classification (NCBI taxonomy): domain Eukaryota; kingdom Metazoa; phylum Chordata; class Mammalia; order Primates; family Cheirogaleidae; genus Microcebus; species Microcebus murinus. The sequence goes on from NC_134136.1 coordinate 9,022,412, forward strand.
AAAGAAAGAAAAGAAAAGAAAGAAAGAAAAGAAAGAAAAGGAAGGAAGGAAGGAAGGAAGGAAGGAAGGAAGGAAGGAAGGAAGGAAGGAAGGAAGGAAGGAGTTTTTTTAAAAAAAGAAATTAATTGGCCAACTAAAAATATATAGAAAAAATTAGCCAGGAATGGTGGTGCATGCCTGTAGTTCCAGCTACTGGGGAGGCTCAGACAGAATTTGAGGTTGCTGTGAGCTAGCACTCTAGCCCAGGCAACAGAGCAAGACTCTGTCTCAAAAAAAAAAAAAAAAAAGTATTTTTTGGCCAGGCGCAGTGGCTCACACCTGTAATTCTAGCACTCTGGGTGGCTGAGGCAGGAGGATTGCTTGAGCTCTGGAGTTTGAGACCAGCCTGAGCAAGAGTGAGACCCCGTCTCTACCATAAATAGAAAGAAATTAGCCAAACAACTAAAAATAGAAAAAAACATTAGCCAGGAATAGTGGCGAATGCCTGTAGTCCCAGCTACTTGGGATGCCGAGGCAGGAGGATCATTTGAGCCCAGGAGTTTGAGGTTGCTGTGAGCTAGGCTGATGCCACGGCACTTTAGCCCAGGCAAGAAAGTGAGACTCTGTCTCAAAAAAAACAAAACATTAAATTAAATTATTTTTTAATTGACAGTAGCCAAAAATACTAGAAAAGTAAAAAAAAAAGACAAATAATTGTACATATTTATGAGGCACAATGATGTTATGCATACACTGTAAAATGATTAAATCAAGCTGATTAATACAGCCGTCACATCACCTACTCGTCTTTTTGCGCTGAGAGCATTTAAAATCTATTTTTAGCAATTTTAAAATACATAATACATTGTTATTAAATGTGGTCACCATGCTGTGTATTATATCATCAGAACTTATTCCTCCCATCTAAATGAAACTTTGTGCTCTTTGATCAACATCTTCCCTTTCCCCATGCCTTCCCCCCAGCCTCTGGTAACCAACCACCATTCCACTCTCTGCTCATGTGAATTTGACTTTTGTAGATTACACATGAAATCACATGCATCTTCGTTTTTTAAAAAATTTTCCCTCACGCCTGTAATCCTAGCTCTCTGGGAGGCTGAGGCGGGCGGATTGCTCGAGGTCGGGAGTTCAAAACCAGCCTGAGCAAGAGCGAGACCCCGTCTCTACTATAAATAGAAAGAAACTAATTGGCCAACTAATATATATAGAAAAAATTAGCCGGGCATGGTGGCGCATGCCTGTAGTCCCAGCTACTTGGGAGGCTGAGACAGAAGGATCGCTTGAGCCCAGGAGTCTGAGGTTGCTGTGAGCTAGGCTGACGCCACGGCACTCACTCTAGCCTAGGCAACAAAGTGAGACTCTGTCTCAAAAAAAAAAAAAATTTTCCTGTTATCTAATAATTCAAACTTAGATGAAGCCACCATTATTGCATTAATAAACATATTAAGCTTTGGGTAGACCAGTTAAAATTTTAGAGCTTGTTTCTTTCCAAAAATGGGAGAATATTTGCTATCCCTACCTTCTAAGATTATTGTGATAAAACAAAAGAATGAAGCTGAAAACACTTATAAATAATAAAACACGACATCAATGCCATTGGCAAACATTGATGGCTACTACAATCTTTATCCATGCTCCTGCTGCTAATTCAGACACCCAAGAATTGACTAAAGAACAATGGCATACTTTATCACAGACTTCCTAAGTGAGGTATATACATTAGTTATTTATGTACCCACTGAACTCATTTGGTTCTTCTGGGATTGATAAATGGTTAAAATCTTATGAGCTATTTAAAGTGTAGTTGAAAGTTCATACTTGCAAACGACACACTGTCTGTGAAGTTGTAGAGCAGTGAACATGACAATAACGGAGTAATTTCTTGGTGGAGCTTTAACAAGGCGACGAAACTTGTCTCCATTCATTCTTATTACAGGTCTTTTATTGGTCCATTCCATCAGTTGACTAACCTTTTCAGATAACACCATCTAAAAAAGACAAAGTGAGCATGCTATTAATATATACAACTTGGCATTTAAAGTTCTCTTAAGGGCCGGGTGCGGTGGTTCACGCCTGTAATCCTAGCACTCTGGGAGGCCGAGGCGGGAGGATTGCTCAAGGTCAGAAGTTCAAATCCAGCCTGAGCGAGACCCCGTCTCTACTATTAAAAAAATAGAAAGAAATTAATTGGCCAACTAATATATATATAAAAAATTAGCCAGGCATGGTGGCGCATGCCTGTAGTCCCAGCTACTCGGGAGGCTGAGGCAGAAGGATTGCTTGAGCCCAGGAGTTTGAGGTTGCTATGAGCTAGGCTGATGCCACGGCACTCTAGCCTGGGCAACAAAGCGAGACTCTGTCTCAAAAAAAAAAAAAAAAGAAAGAAAGAAAGAAAATATATTGATCCAAAGTTTTTAATTTCATTGGATATATTTAAAACAAATTATAGTCATTATGGAAAAACACATTAAATTTATAAGCAAAGACAGTCACAATTAGTTTATTTCCCTCCTTTTCCCTGGAGTACATTAGACTATTTTCTACTATTCAAATAAACCAAAAAGAACAATAATATTCACAATTAAAATATAGTATTTACCAACAAAGTAAAGTAAGTTTAAAGTCTTTCTCTTCTCTTAAAACATTTTAATTAGCAGGGTTAAAAAATCACCCCACTATTAGAAAGTCTATAAATATCTCTAATCCTGCTAGTAATAATCAAGTGTTAGGTAAATCTAGGACTACAAAGTATAAAGAAGATGAAGAAATGGCAGTTAGACAACAGTTTAATTTCATTTTACCTGTGTGTATAATATTTATCTTGATTAGCTCTAACAAAGTAGCTTAAGCCTTAACCACAAATTCTGCTACTGTCACTGAATGTCACTCATAAAAAATGGAGTATAAGAATCCATTAATTACCATTTAAAGCTAAAATCTGATCCTGCCATTCAGATTTCTTTTGAATTTCAGAGGTAACAAAGCTAAGCAAAATCAGTCTGAATTCCTCTAAAATGCACCTCCCTTTCCCCGAAATCTTAATTGATTGTATCTTTGTTCTAATATCAGGGTTTATTCATAAAAACTCTTTATTATATTTAGCTTTCCTAATCATCTACCAGTCTTTAGATGTTAGTAAAATTAAATTCCTGGTTAAACTATACATTCCCAACTCCATCCCTAAATTATGAGTGAGACTGGCTGGGTACGGTGGCTCATGCCTGTAATCATAATGCTCTGGGGGGCTGAGGCAGGAGGATCATTGAGCTCAGGAGTCCAAGACCAGCTTGAGCAAAAGCAAGTCCATCTTTACCAAAAACAGAAAAAAATTAGCTGGACCTGTGGCATGTACCTGTAATCCCAGCTAATGGAGAGGCTGAGGCAGGAGGATCACTTGAGCTGAGGAGTTCCAGGTTGCAGTGAGAGCTATGATAATGCCATTGCACTCTACCCAGGGTGACAGAGCACAACTCTGTCTCAAAAAAAAAAAAAAAGAGTGAAACTACACAGATCTGGAAATTGGCAGTGAACAGTGAACAGAGAAGAGAACAATTTTAGTCCTTATGTCATCGGCTCCATTCTCAGTTCACCTGCTTCCTGGATTGGGCTAAAATATATCGCAGTCCCCTTTCCTTCATTTTTTGGGTGTCTCAATTTGTTTTGTTTTGCAACTGATACTGAGCCCAGTTCTCTGTAATGAGATATTTTCCAAAGAACTGCAGGGTTTTTGCACATGTGACACTTTCATGTGTCAGTTCTCAAAGCAATGTCAGACCATGTAGAAGTTTTTCCAATGACAGCCTGCCTCGTTAAAATATGTAGGTGATTCTACTTTCTAAATATTACTCATAAAAATATCACAAAAAGATCAACTAGAAAACATTTTACTACCCAGAGGAACATGATCTTATTTTATTTTGAGACAGAGTCTTGCTCTGTTGCTCAGGCCAGAGTGCTGTGGCATCGGCCTTGCTGAAAGCAACCTCAAACTCCTGGGCTCAAGTGATCCTCCAGCTTCAGCCTCCTGAGTAGTTGGGACTACAGGCGTGCACCACTATGCCTGGCTAATTTTTCTATTTTTAGTAGAGATGGAGTCTCGCTCTTACTTAGGCTGGTCTTGAACTCCTGAGCTCAAGCAATCCACCTGCCTCGGCCGCCCAGAGTGCTAGGATTAGAGGTGTGAGCCACTGTGCCCGGCCTTATTTCATTTTCTAATATTCATCTAATATCTTCTATATGTCAGATATGGTAATAGGTACTTTACAGTCCTCTTCTTCTCACTTAATTTCACAACAGCCAAAGAAATAGGCATTTTTCCCATTCTAATGATGAGGAAAATCAGACTTAGAATAATTTGGTAAAGATCACTGGGGTTGGCCGGGCGCGGTGGCTCACGCCTGTAATCCTAGCTCTTTGGGAGGCTGAGGTGGGCGGATTGCTCGAGGTCAGGAGTTCGAAACCAGCCTGAGCAAGAGCGAGACCCCATCTCTACTATAAATAGAAAGAAATTAATTGGCCAACTAATATATACAAAAAATTAGCCAGGCATGGTGGCGAATGCCTGTAGTCCCAGCTACTCGGGAGGCTGAGGCAGGAGGATTGCTTGAGCCAGGAATTTGAGGTTGCTGTGAGCTAGGCTGACGCCACGACACTCACTCTAGCCTGGCCAACAAAGCGAGACTCTGTCTCAAAAAAAAAAAAAAAAAAAAAAAAAAAGATCACTGGGGTTAAAGCATATCCTCTTTAAAATTTTATAAATTTTTTTGAAAACTAAAGGGGGGACTTATTTGTCATCCTAGCATTATAATGGCCATTTTTATTATACTTCTGTATGTTTTGTGCATTTACTCTTTTCCGTATTTCACACCATTTCTTTATTATCACAGATTCCCAGAAATAAAGAATTATTAGTAACTTTATCAAAGATCATGCTTTTTCATTTTTGTCATGCTGCCTACCCAAGACAACACCAGATGTGAGGACAAGCAACTTCCCTCCCATTGCAAGGGGAAAATAACTCACCACAGAAATAAAACCAGTCATTGCAAAAGCAAGCCTTTGTGGCCTAGCAGAGACCATAGCTTTAGAGGCAGACAGACCTGGGGTGGAATCTCAGCTCAGCTTCTTAGAGCTGTACTTCTTTGGGCAAGCCCCCAACCTCTCTCTTGTCTGGCATCAGTTCCCTCATCTATCAAAGGGCATTAATACTCACATTGAAGTGTTAATGTGAGGATTACATATAATGTATGTAAATCATGGTGCCTGGCATGTAGAAGGCATTCAATAAATATGACAGAACAAGTCCATGTTCCAGGGAAAAACATGATTAAAGGTATAAATAATGAGATAAGGGCCAGGTGAGGTGGCTCACACATGTAATCCTAGCACTCTGAAAGGCCAAGATGGGAGGATTGCTTGAGCTCAGTTCAAGACTGTTTCTACTGAAAATAGAAAAATTAGCTGGGCATCATGTAGTCCCAGCTACTCAGGAGGCTGAGGCAGAGAGATCATTTGAGCCAAGGAGTTGGAGGTTGCAGTGAGCTGTCATGATGCCACTGCACTCTACCTGGGGTGACAGAGTGAGACTGTCTCAATAAAAAAAAGAAAAGAAAAAATAAAAGGGAACTGAACCCTCATCCTCACTCCTCCCCCCATATAAAAAAACAAGGTGAGTAGGGTAGCATTCCATTTAGCAATACACAACTATGAAGAACTTTAGTAATTTTTTTCTGTAGAGACAGGGTCTTACTATGTTGCCCAGGCCAATCTCAAACTCCTGGGCTCAAGCGATCCTTCTGCCTTAGCCTCCCAAAGTGCTGGGACTATAGGCGTGAGCCACCCCATACCCCAACCTGAGTGATTTTTAATCATATTCATTTAGGGAAGGTGTCTTTTTAAAAAGAATACTTAGATTTTTAAAGATCATACATTTACTCTACTATTTAAAGCCAAATCTACTATAATGGGTAGACCTGGAATTTTTAAAAATAATGTCTTCAATAATTGATAAAAAATAAATGTCCTGCAATGGAACACCTATATTTTGAAATTGTGTCTAAGTAGTATCACAGTAATTTTTTTTAAAAAAACAGCCTAAAACATTCTCAGTTAGAGGAGGAGGGGTAAAAACTGAAACATCTTTATCAGTCTATATTAATTCCATGTTACTGATGAGCAAACACAATTTTAGGTTGTGAAATCTAAGACAACCTGCAAGTGAAAAAACAGATCCCAGATTCTACATGCACACAATTAATTAAATGTTCAATGAGGACAATTTGACAGACACTCCTGGACATGAGTAAAAGAAAAATAAATAAGCTTCTGTATTCAAGATGCTCACAGTTTACTGGGGGAAACGGGCACATAAACAATGACAATACAATGTGCTGAATTCATCTCAATTCACCTGGAGGACCCAAGAAAAGCTTAGCCGAGGAAGAAGGTACTACTGTTGAAGTTAGCACTTGAAGAATAAGAACCTGCAGGGGAATGGAGGGGTGGAGTAACAGAAAAGGAGATACTCCAGCAGAAGCTCTGTACGTGCAGAGGAAGCTCTGTACGTGCATTCTTGTGAATGCACTCACAAGAGAGTACAGAAAGATCAAAGAAGGCATGTAATTCAGTTTAACTAGTACAGGAAGAAGCACACCACAGACAAGCTATAGAGGCCTTTTTGTACTTCACAAAATAGGTTGAAGGGTTTTCAGATTAGCAACTCTGGCAGCACTAAAGAGGATGGGATGGAGAACAGCCAGTTAAGCAGTTATTGCAATATATTTGCAAATTCGATAAGGGTCTGAAAAGTGGGCCTGCAGGGAAGCGGAATAGAATCTGATTTCTTTAAAATAATTTTTTATTGAGGTAAAATTCACATAGCACAAAATTCACCATACTAACCATTTTAAAGTGTATAATTCAGTGCTGATTCCTTTTTTAAAAATAATCTATTTCCTGCTAGGCCCTTCTGTTAGTTCAGTGAGAGTAAATGAATAAATATAATATCACTGGTAGAAATGTTAGCTTAAAAAAAAAGCCTTCACTTTTTCATTAAAAAATAAGTGGTCATTGGCCTGGCGTGGTGGCTTACGCCTATAATCCTAGCACTCTGGGAGGCCGAGGTGGGCGAATTGCTTGAGGTCAGGAGTTCGAAACCAGCCTGAGCAAGAGCGAGACCCTGTCTCTACTATAAATAGAAAGAACTTAATTGGTCAACTAATATATATAGAAAAAAATTAGCTGGGCATGGTGAAACATGCCTGTAGTCCCAGCTACTTGGGAGGCTGAGGCAGGAGGATTGCTTGAGTCCAGGAGTTTGAGGTTGCTATGAGCTAGGCTGATGCCATGGCACTCACTCTAGCCTGGGCAACAAAGTGAGACTCTGTCTCAAACAACAACAACAAAAAAACCTAAATGAAAAATAAGTGGTCATTGTACAAATTCAGACAATACTAGTATTATAGTATATAAAGTAAAAAGTGAAAATGTCATCAACAATCATCAACAATCCCAACTGGGTGGCGGGAGAGGAGAAGCCTGGAAAGTCAAGGTAAGCTGGAGCCCCTGGAGGATCTAAAGAAGCAGAAAAAACCTGTGAAAACTAACACTGTTTCTTCCAGTGCTGGAGGGGAAAGTTCCAGTAGCAGTGCTGAGAAGAGATCAGCTGAAGAAGCTGCAGACCTCCTAACAAAGCCTACAAAGACCTCCAAGTTTGGATTTGCTATAGTCAGACAAAGAAAGGCAGCAGCTGTATCCATCAAACTTGGATCAAGTAAGCCTAAAGAAACTGTTCCAACTCTTGCTCCAAAAACTCTTTCAGTAACAGCGGCTTTTAATGAAGATGAAGGTAGCGAATCAGAGGAAATGCCTCCAGAAGCAAAGATGAGGAAGAATATTGGAAGGGATACACCATCAGCTGGACCAAACTCCTTCATTAAAGGAAAGCATGGGTTTCCTGATAACCAGAAGCTATGTGAACGAAATACAAAAATCTCATCTTGGAAATGTCCATGACCTAGACAATTAAATGATGTGTTTTGAAATTGGAGTGTGGGGTGGGTGTAAAGTTAAAAGGAACAGTTTCCTTTTTTAAAGAATGGTATAAGACTATCTTTAGAGACTTTTTTTGTTTCATTTTTTTAAAGATTGAGTGGTACACTAATAAATGAGAGTTTGAAATTAGAGGTAATTTATGTTTTATATACAGATTTCAAGACATTTGCCAATTTTGTAGTTTCATTTGAATAGTTTCCAAAGGCTACAGATGATAAATCAGAAATTGTACCTTTTAAAGAATCGCATATTTTTTTAGACACAACTATTAGCACACTGAAAGGGAGGCAAAAAGTTATTGTCCATTTAAGATTGCAAGCAGTTACTCTCTTAACTCCCTCATTACCTGAACTGTCTGCCTCCCAGGAACAGCCTTATAGAAAGAGGGAGTACTGCATCGGGAGGGAAATGTTACTGAACTATTGACTGAAAGTAAATTTAGATAAAATGAAAATATAGCTTTTTTTTCCTTATGGTCATTTGTTTTGTTTCAAGTCGACATAAGCTTCGTATTGCACTGCTATCCGTGGATATAGATCTTAGCTCTGTGTTTAAAAAAATAAATTTAAAATTTTTATGTTAAAAAAAAAATCCCAACTGCCCAGATAACCACTGTTAAGGGATTGTTGTGTATACTTACAGAGATTTCTCTATACATATACACACACTTACATATTGGGTTTGTTGTTTTTAACATAAAAGGCTTCTAGGATGTAAAATTATTTATTGCTCTGCATCTTGTTTTCCATATAACAATGGCTTGGGACCCTCCCCCAAAAGCACATGAATCTCTACTTCCAATGTATGAGTCTGTTCACTTCACCCCACGTTTGATAATTGTATATTTTTAAAATCTTTTTGCCAATCTAATAAGTAAACTCAGTGTTGTTTTAATTTGCTAGCTTATGTTTTCTTATGCAATAGTTCAAATATTCAGAAACATAAAGACAGCTTCTTAATTCAGCCCAAGTTGACAAGCATCTTAAATGTTTAACTGGTATTTTTAAAGCAGTGCGTTCAGGTTTTGTGTACTAGAGGAAATGCAGAATGTACAGGAAATGGCATTAGAGTGACTGACCTAGGGCTTTAGTCCATGCTGTGCAATAATTAACTGTGTAAACTTAGGACTCCATTTTTCTCATCTATAAAATTAAAACATATAATTGTTAGCAATCTTTTAAAGCTGTAAGCGTATATGGCTCTACCCAGGAGTTTGAGGCTGCAATAAGCTATCATCGTGCCACTGCACTTTATTTAGTCCGGCCAACAGAGTGAGACTCCATGTCTAAAAAACAAAAAATAAAATCAAACAAAAAAAGAGTATATGGCTCTAAACAACAAATGTTTCAAAACACTATGTTAAAATTCTTCTGCCTGGTTTAATGGTGAGTAAAGAATACTGTGTCTCCTCCACTTCCTAAAGCCTATAAATTCCACAAGGAAAGATTAGTTTTCTTTATTTATGTATACCAAGCACCTAGAACAGTGCCTGGCACGCTTGATATCTGTTGAATGACTGAAAATGGTTAAGACGTTTCACTTTGGTAAGTTGCTTTGAAACAATTATTTGGACAGTGTAACAAACCTGGCATAATTTCAAGCTTCGGTCTAATTCTCACACTCCTGAAGTGAAATTGCTACATAGCTGTTACACTTCATTCAGAGAGTTACATCTGCCTACAGTAGAAAGACTCAGATACACTATCTACCCTCTGGACTTAAAGCCGAACTCCCCAGCCCCAACACCCGATGAGGCCCATACTCGAAGAAGTGTCAAAACTGGTAACTATGTATAATCACAGGCCTATAGAAGCCAGGTTGTCGCCTACCCCATTCCACTCTCAGACTGTACATCCAAAGAGAACAAGGAGTTACAGTTGCTTTTCTCACGAATTACAGGACTCCGAAAACGGTGGAACTGAAGCCACCAAAGGCACAGAACTGTCAGGGAAAAGGGGGTAAGAACGAGCGGACAGACCCTCTCAAGCTCCACTCATTGGGAAAAGCCCGTGTTGCTGGAAACCGCGTCCTCACCTCCTTCTTTCTTTGGGCAGAGGCCGAGGGAACCTCGTAGACGAGCAGCAGCGCCGCCGCCATAGTCGCAGAAACACACCAAAACCACCAACGCGCTGCCATGTTCGCTCCTCTCCTTCTTACAAGGGAAACTTTCCTCCAGCAGGGTCTGGGGGTGGGGCGTGAGAACAGGCAAACCAGCCCCTTGCCTTTCCTCATTGGTCCAGCTCAGTCCGGCCTCGCAACCCCTCATTTTACATCACAGCACGCCCCGGCTAGTCACCCGCTAAAGACAGGTCACTTCGAATTGGTCCCCGTTAGCCAATAGAAAAAGGACAATCTGGAGGTTTTTCATTGGTCCGCAAAAGATGACGGGCCGCCCCTTTCATTTCACGTAAAGATCTCGCGCGCAGCGGCTCTTCAAACACGCATGCGCAGTGGCAAAATGCTGAGGCTTTTTCGGAGTCCAAAATGGCTTGGGGTTGCTAAAACGCCATCTTTTCCCCAAAGACTCGCTTAGAAGTTCTTGAAATCCCTGTTTCGTGTAATATTCTAGAAAAATGGGACCACTTGAGTGAGAAGCGCTGTATTCGTCCCTCATCCTGCCTCCAAAGTACTTCAAATTAAAATAAAAAATAAAAATAGGAAAGCAAAAATATATCTAGTGTCACTGAGGGTGGTTTTTCAAAGTAAATATGAAACAAGAGCTTGTTGAATACCTCTTATATCCTAGGAACTGTGCCAGGAGCGCTGAGTAAAAAAGGACACCAAAAATTATTTTTTAAAGTTTTTGTTTATGACAGTTTTTTTTTAAATTCCTTGATTTCCTTAAAGCACCAAGGACTTAAATTACCGATTAGAGACAGCAAATGGCTTCTTTTCTATTTATTATTTTGTTTTCTGGATGGGTGCAAAAATAAGATTGTAAAGAAGCAATTTCCCTCTTTTTTTTGGCTGTAGTCTGTTTTCACTGAACATCCAATTCTCTCATCTAAAAATAATGAAAATCCTACCTAGCCGAAGAAGTTTCCATTTATTTGACCCAGTTCTGTTTTCAGTGTGTTGTAAAACTGGGATAATTTTAATCTAGAGAATACTAATATACTCAAGAAGAAAAACACCAAGATAAAATCAATCTGCCTATAATTTGGATTTATTTTGATGGTGTGGAACATATCACATGATTACTCTTTTAAGATCTGCTGGAAAAAACACAGGGAAATAATTTCATTATGTTGGAGAGACAAGGAGATGGGTACGAAAAAAATAGCTGGCTCTGAAGTGAAGAGATGTGAAATAGAGATATGAAAAATATTTAAAATCATTATAGAAGTTCATATTAAGAAAAATGCAAAATAAAAGTACACTGAGATTTACTGTATGATTTCGTTTATATGACATTCTGGAAAAGGCAAATCCATAGGGACAGAGAACAGATCAGTGGCAGTCAGGGGCTAGGGGTAGGGAGAGGGTTTGATTACAAATAGGCCACATAGGGCATTTTTATGGTGCTGGAACTGTTTTGTCCTTAATTGTGGTAGTGACATGATTTTATGCATTTGTCAAACTCACAGAACTGTATATCAAAGAGTGAATTTTACTACATGTATATTTAAAAAAAAGAAAAATTAAAGTAAATTTTGAAAGTTTAAAAGAGTTATCTCACCTATCCTACTGGCAAAAATCCAAAAGCTTGACAATACATGCTGTCAGCAAGGCTGTGGGGAAACAGGCACCCTTTATACATGGCTGGTACAAATGCAAACGGTACAACATTTATGGGGGTTAATGTGGCAATATCTAATAAAATTACATACGAATGTATCGTTTGATCCAACAATCCCATTTCTAGGCATCTACCCTGGAGAGCGATATATAATAATATGAAAATATATGTGTACAGAGTTATTCATTTCAGCATTATTATAATCTAAATGTTCTTAAAACTACCTAAATGTTCAAACATAGGAGACTGATTGAATATAGTGTTGTACATATACACCACAGAGTATTTTGCACCTGTAAAAAAGGAATGAGGAAGACCTGTGTAAAATGATAATGGATTTTATGCTACAGTTGTGTAAAAAGAAAGGGGGAAATATGAAAATATACATATATTTGCCCACTTTTACAAAAGGAAATACATAAAGGATAAACCAAAAACTAATGAAATTGCTTAACTATAAGAGTTAGTGGACATGGAGTGGAACAGTTAGGGGAGGGAATGAAACTTCTCTAAGCACACCATTTTGTATGGTTTTTACTTTTGGAAAAAGGTTAACATTTCAAATAATCAAAATGTAAAATCAAGTCATTTAATTTTACAAGATGAAAAAAGTCCTGGATAGGCCGGGCGCGGTGGCTCACTCCTGTAATCCTAGCACTCTGGGAGGCTGAGGCGGGCGGATTGCTCGAGGTCAGGAGTTCAAAACCAGCCTGAGCAAGAGTGAGACCCCCGTCTCTACTATAAATGGAAAGAAATTAATTGGCTGACTAATATATATAGAAAAAGAAAAAATTAGCTGGGCATGGTGGCACATGCCTGTAGTCCCAGCCACTCGGGAGGCTGAGGCAGTAGGATTGCTTGAGCCCAGGAGTTTGAGGTTGCTGTGAGCTAGGCTGACACCATGGCACTCACTCTAGCCTGGGCAACAAAGTGAGACTCTGTCTCAAAAAAAAAAAAAAAAAAAAAAAAAGAAAGAATGAAAGAAAAAAGTCCTGGAGATGGATGGTGGTAATAGTTGCACAATAAAGTGAATGTACTTAATGCCACTAAACTGTATAGTTAAAAAGGTAAATTTTATGTTATGTATATTTAACTATAATTTAAAAAATAAATTTAAAGGCCAGGCTTGGTGGCTAATGCCTGTAATCCTATCACTCTGGGAGGCTGAGGCGGGCAGATCGTTTGAGCTCAGGAGTTCAAGACCAGCCCAAGCAAGAGCAAGACCCAGTCTCTACTAAAAAATAGAAAAAATTAGCTGGGCACGGTGGCACATGCCTGTAGTCCCAGCTACTTGGGAGCCTGAGGCAGAAGGATTGAGCCCAGGAGTTTGAGGTTGCTGTGAGCTAGGCAGACGCCATAGCACTCTATCCTGGACAACAGAGTGAGATTCTGTCTTAATAAATAAATACATTTAAAAATTAAAGTCAGCCCGGGAGCGGGGGACCACCAGGTTGCCTAAGGAGGGGTGAACCGGCCCAGGTCGGAAACGGAGCAGGTCAAAACTCCCGTGCTGATCAGTAGTGGGATCGCGCCTGTGAATAGCCACTGCACTCCAGCCTGGGCAACATATCGAGACCCCGTCTCTTAAAAAAAAAAAAAATTAAAGTCAGTAAGAATGGGAGAAAAACTAAAATTTAATGCAAACAATAAAGGGAGACCAGCTCTATTTCAAATGAAAAACATAATCACACTAAAGAAAAAAAGAACTAATCTAAATACCTATGAAGATACTACTTTGCTTATGTACCATTAGTCTGAAGCAAAAACTAACTTCAAGCAAACTTTGGACTCTACTTTGTAGGTTTGTTTTTCACAATGATATGGGTATAATAATTCTGAAACTATATCGTGTGTAATGTAACATGAAAAACACTGATGTTGTTGACAGCCAGGATTCTCACTGTGGAAAAAAGGAGATACAAATACAAAATGAAGGAAAGTAAAGAACTATGTGGGGTTGGACAGGAACTTGAGGTATTAGTATAAACTTATCATTCATAACATATATTCCTAATTCTATTTACTGAAAGAACTAGAAGCAATTACACCCCATTTGTCCTAGTGCCCAAATCTAAGTTGCTAATTGCCATCCCCACTAGAATAAATTAGGGCTCTTTAAAGACATGAATGATTTCAGTGATGAGGCAGGGAAACTACAAGATGAGTCTTGAATATCTTGTGTCAGAAAATAAACATGCTAAAAAAAAATGATGGAGACATGTCAAAAAAGACATAGAAGCCAGATTAAAGAGAAATCTACCAACCACATCTGGGACTATTGATCATTAAAATAAATCATGATAGTAGTGGACTATAACCTACAGAATCCATGAACACATATTGATAATAAATAGAGGAGAAAATAAAATTCTTACACTAGAATAACCACTATTAAATATAGAAGGAATGATAGAATTAGAAGATCATTGTTTACAACTTTCATACCAATCACTGATTTAGGAAGAAATCATCCATGGATACTCAAAAACAGTAAAAATTTGATGAAGAATGGAACATTCACATAGTCTTAATGTATTCTTCACAAGTTGCATGTTAATTATAAAGGGAAAAATAGTAACTTTTTAGTGTAGAAACCTGGAGGGCACTACTTTAACCAAATGATTAAAGTTGGCATTAACAATAAATGAAAGAAGCTAAGATCATATACCTCCTGATAAGATGCCCTAAGACACATCATTTATGTAGTATTTCTGCCAGAATTGCATAAGCTGAATCTATTCATGAGGGAACATCAAACAAACACAAATTGAGGGAACTTTTATAAGATAACTGGCCCGTAGTCTTCAAAAAAAAATTACGGAGCTCGGACCTGTGGAGTCAGAAGGTCCATTACCAGTTCTGCCTCTTATAATTTCCACATCTTCATTTTGATCTAAGCTTGATTTTGATCACTTAAGGATTCTGCATCTCACTTCCTTCATATGTAAGATTGAGAAAATAAAGTTTATCAGTAATGAGAAAAAAATTAATGCATGAAAGGCAAAGAAAGGCTGAGGAATTATTCAATTTTAAAGGAGGCTAGGCCAGTTCCCTGGCCTATGCCTATAATCCTAGCACTTTGGGAGGCCAAGGTGAGAAGATTGCTTGAGGCTAGGAACTTGAGGTTGCAGTGAGCTATTATTAGCTATTATTATTATTATTTTTTTTTTAGGCCATATGCTACAGCAGAATATTAGCTATTATTAATATGATGCCACTGCACTCTAGCCCAGGCGACAGAGCAAGACCCTGTCTCAAAAAAAATTTTTAAAAAAGGAGAGAGAGAGAAAGAGAGAGAGACACTAAAGACACTACAACTAAATTCAATGCAGGCATCTGGACTGAATTCTGGATAGAGAGACCGTGGAACAATTGGTGAAATTGGAATATGAGCTGTATTGTATTGATATTAAGTTTTCTGAATTTGATAACTGTACTGTGGTCATCAAAGAGAATATCCTACTCTTAGAAAATGAACTCTTGGCCGGGTGTGGTGGCTCACGCCTGTAATCCTAGCACTCTGGGAGGCCGAGGCGGGTGAATTGCTCGAGGTCAGGAGTTCAAAACCAGCCTGAGCAAGAGTGAGATCCCGTCTCTACTATAAATAGAAATAAATTAATTGGTCAACTAATACATATAGAAAAAAATAGCCAGGCATGGTGGTGCATGCTTGTAGTCCCAGCTACTCAGGAGGCTGAGGCAGGGGGATCGCTTGAGCCCAGGAGTTTGAGGTTGTTGTGAGCTAGGCTCACGCCATGGCACTCACTCTAGCCTGGGCAACAAAGCGAGACTCTGTCTCAAAAAAAAAAAAAAAGAAAAGAAAATGAACTCTGAAGTATTAACAGGTAAAGGTGCATGCTATATGCAAGTTACTCTCAAATGGTTCAGAAAAAAAATTCCACCCAAATGTATATATATATATATATATGGAGGAAGAGAGAGAGAAAATAAATGTAGCAAAATATTATTAATTGGTGTACATAGGTAATGGGTATACAAGAGTTCTAACCACATCTTTTTTTTTTCTTTGAGACAGGGTTTGCTTTGTTGCCCAGACTGGTCCCCAACTCCCGGGCTCAAGTGATCCTCCCCCTCCCGCCTCGGCCTCCCAAAGTGCCGGGATTACAGGTGTGAGCCACCAACACCCAGCCTCCTGCCATATTTTATTATGAAAATATCCAAACATACAGAAAAATTGAAAGAATTGTACTGTGAACACCCACCGTCAAGATTCTACAATAGTTTGCTAAATTTGCTTTATCATGTATTGCAGGTATTTTACTATTCTTGCAATTTTTCTCTAAATTTGAAATTATTTCAAAATTAAAAGTTAAGCCAATTAGTATGTGGTAAGAGGAGACAAAAAAAAAAAAAATAAAAGAAGTAAAGGAAGTTTAGGGGGAACAGAAAGAACGAGCTCGTGTGGAGCGAGATACCAAACCCAAGCCTCTGGAACTTTAACACCATCTTGAAGCTGGTGCCTTAGACCCGCAGTCCCCAACCTTTTTCACACCACGGACCGGTTTCATGGAAGACAATTTTTCCACGGACGGGGAAGCGGGGAGGAGGTGTGGCGAGGCAGAGCTCAGGAGGTGATGCGCGGCACCCGTTTTCCTAACAGGCCACGGACCGCTACCATGCCGCGACCCGGGGGTTGGGGACCACAGCCTTAGACGATTCAGTCTAACATCAGTGTCTCAGCCCCCTTCCATAGGGCCCTAAACCTGGGTTCAAGTTCTCTCATTCTTCATTAAATATCATCACACGTCATTTATAAAGCCTGAAACTACATTTCCCAAAAGGGCTTTATTTGTTCTCGCGGTAAAGGAGCTTAGCACGCTACAGGTTTTACAAATCTCGCGCGATTTCGTCAAATCTCATTAAGGAGCCCAGCTGAAAGCCATTTTGTTTTTGAGGGTTTTTTGCAAGGGTACTTGAAGCGGGTTTGCACCCAAGCAGCAGCTGGAGGTGTCGCAGTTCTATCTTCAGCTTCACGATGTTTCCTTTGGCCAAAAATGCGCTAAGCCGTCTCCAAGGTGAGCAAAAATTATTAGCAAATCACTTACAGCAGTCTTATATTCTTCATTTGTCCTCATGGTCTCTCGTGCCCTTTACCTCTACCAGCATCCCTACCTTCTAATTCTAAATGCTCTGTCTCCCATCTGGTCCCAGGTTATTGGGAAGATGTCCTTACCATTGGCTTTATCACCCAGTGTTTCTGTTTCAGTTCCCAGCTTTCTGTTAACGGAGTCATACCCTAACCCTGCTTTTTAATTCTTAAGTAACCTATGATTTCAGGGAAGGACACTCTTGGTGAACACCTCTCGTTCCTTAAGTGATGTCCAGAATTTTAGCATTCAGGGTACATTTACTCCTAACCCCAGATAGAAGAAGCTCATGTCCAGTTCCTAGTAACCGTAACGGAAGGAAACTGTAAATCTAGCCCTTCACCTGCTTTCATTGCAGGAAGACTACTTAAATGGTAGCCATGCAGTTTTGAAGTTATTTGTTAACTGAATATTAGCTGCCCTGTAAGCAATCGTATTCATTTTTTTTCTTATCTAAAATTTGGGCAGGTACAGAGAAATTTTGCGATCAGCGTTGTTGTGTATTGAGAATGGACTAGACTGGAGAGAAAAAATGTATTTCCATACTTAATTTGCACCGAAGGTGACCTTGAGTAACGTGAGAAGCTTTACAATGAAGGTGACCTGAATTACCATTTAGCTTGTCTATTAGCCATTTAAAAATTTTTCACTTAACAGAGCCATGGGGGCTATTACTAGATTGTCTTCTAAACATTCAAGAAACTTTGAAAATAACCACAAAATAGTAGCCTGACTGGTTTTTCTTATTTCAAAAGCTGTGTTTGTTATCTCCTTCACTTTGAGCAAATGATTTAATCTCTCTAAACTGCACTTTCCTCCTTTGTAAAATAAGGAGTGTAAAATAATATCTCATAGAATTGTTAAGAATTATATGAGATTACCAATGTGTAGTAACTAAACGATTTCTTCTCACAGAGGAGAGGTCTAAAGAAATGTACTTAAAGTTATGAGGTGTTGCAGAATTGTTGAGTAATCTTAATTTCTTTCCCCTTTGAGCAAGTAGTCCTTCTTATACCTCAGGAAAGGGTTCTTTTTTTTTTCAATGTGGAATTCACGCTCCCATTTTTTAACTTTTCTGAAGCAGAATGTGAAATGTTTGTAAATTTGCTCACCTCAGTGTGACTGCTTAAAAGTGAAGACGAAAGCTATATAAGGCAGTTAGGAGAAGATCGAATAATGGTCAAATAACTATCGTGAAATAACCTGTTGTACCACATAGAAGCCGTTATATTAAGTGCTAGCGAACGGGCAACATTGCTGTTTCTCTAACATGCTTTTCATTATACTTAAACATAATAAGTAAGTAAGTCCTTACTGTAAGGACCTGCTGTTTAAATTGGAGAGGGAGGAAAAGTCAGCTAGAAATAGACTTTTTCCAGTCTTGGCTTTTTCCCAAGCCTTTCCTCCCTAGTTTTTTCAGGGGCAGTTTGGAAACTTACTCCACTCCTTCCAGTAGAACTACTGTCCTCCAACCCCAGGGCCTGTTATGGACGAAGCTCCCTGCACCCTACCTAGCTTCCCCTCTCCCCCCCCAGGATGAAACTGGTCCTTGGTGCAAAAAGGGTGGGGACCGCTGTAGTAGAATAATAGTAAAAACAAAGTTTCAATGTTGTCCATTCTGCTCAAAAAACTTTACCAGCTTCCTCTGCCTACTGAAAAATGTTGCCGGCCATGATCCTTTCTAATTTTATCCCCCATTAACTTGCCCATACACCTTGTGCTTCAACCAAACTTAATTGGTTTTTCACTACACTGGGCTTTTCTATCTGCCTTTGTTCAGATTCCCCTTTCACACATCTACATAACCAAATCCTCTCTGCAGTTCAAACTGCTTGTTTAATTATACTTCCTTGTATTACAGTGTTACAATTACTTCCTCTTCTAGACTGGAAGTTAAACGGAGGACAGGGTCTGTGTCTGATACATTTTTATATACTGCATTTATTTGGTGCCACATTCATTAATTTTTAAAAAATCAAGATACCCTAGTTTTTTGTTTGTTTGTTTTTTTTTTTGAGACAGAGTCTCACTTTGTTGCCCAGGCTAGAGTGAGTGCCGTGGCGTCAGCCTAGCTCACAGCAACCTCAAACTCCTGGGCTCAAGCAATCCTCCTGCCTCAGCCTCCCAAGTAGCTGGGACTACAGGCATGTGCCACCATGCCCGGCTAATTTTTTCTATATATGTATTAGTTGGCCAATTAATTTCTTTCTGTTTATAGTAGAGACGGGGTCTCGCTCTTGCTCAGGCTGGTTTCGAACTCCTGACCTTGAGCAATCCACCTGCCTCGGCCTCCCAGAGTGCTAGGATTACAGGCGTGAAGCTACAATGTGTTTTATGTTTTAACATTTTATTGAACTGCATAATACTGTGAAGGTAACTTCCTTGGCTTTCCTGATCAGCAGTATCAGTTACATATGTTCTCTTTTCCTGATGATTGATAGATATGCTTCTGTATTTTTTTTTTCCCTGTAAGTTCGAAACATTCAGCAAACAATGGCAAGGCAGAGCCACCAGAAACGAACACCTGATTTTCATGACAAATATGGTAACGCTGTATTAGCTACTGGAGCCACTTTCTGTATTTCTATATGGACATATGTAAGTACTATTGATCAATAATTTCTATTTTAGATATTTTTCCCTTTAATTTAATCTGCATTCAAAATGTTTTTGTTTCTTGAGAGAGTCTCACTCTGTTGCCCAGACTAGAGTGCTGTGGCGTCACCCTAGCTCACAGTAACCTCAAACTCCTGGGCTCAAGTGATCCTCCTGCCTCAGCCTCCCAAGTAGCTGGGACTACAGGCATATGCCATGATGCCTGGCTAATTTTTTCTATATATTTTTAGTTGATCGGCTAATTTCTTTCTTTCTTTTTTTTTAATTTTTTTTTTTTGAGACAGAGTCTCACTTTGTTGCCCAGGCTAGAGTGAGTGCCCTGGCATCAGCCTGGCTCACAGCAACCTCAAACTCCTGGGCTCAAGCGATCCTCCTGCTTCAGCCTCCCGAGTAGCTGGGACTACAGGCATGTGCCACCATGCCCGGCTAATTTTTTCTATATATATTAGTTGGCCAATTAATTTCTTTCTATTTATAGTAGAGACAGGATCTCGCTCTTGCTCAGGTTGGTTTCAAACTCCTGAGCTCAAACGATCTGCCCGCCTCGGCCTCCCAGAGAGCTAGGATTACAGGCGTGAGCCACCGCGCCGGGCCTTCTTTCTATTTTTAATGGAGACAGTGCTAAATCTTAGCACTTAAGATTATAATAATATATATCTTAAGGAAGAATTTCTTCCTTAAAATTCAGGTTTCATTCATCCTCTGTATTTATTTATTTTGAGGCAGAGTCTTGCTCTGTTGCCCAGGCTAGAGTACGGTGGCATCAGCCTAGCTCACAGCAACCTCAAACTCCTGGGCTCAAGTGATCCTCCTGCCTCAGCCTCCCAAGTAGCTGGGACTATAGGCACATATCACCATGCCTGGCTAATTTTTTTCTATTTTAATAGAGATGGGGCCTTGCTCTTGCTCAGGCTGGTCTTGAACTCCTGATCGTCAGTGATCCTCTTGCCTCAGCCTCCCAGAGTGCTAGGATTACAGGTGTGAGGCACTGTGCCCAGCCCATCTTCTGTTCTTAACATTTCCAGTAACACATTGCTTACTGTGTCACAAGGCAGCCCTTTCTATATTGTGTAGCTATTAAAAGGATCTTACGTTGAGTTAAAATCTGCCTCCCTTCATATTCTACCATCATTCCATTGCAACACAGAAATTCTGATCCCACTTCCATATAACAGCTGTCAGATATTAGAAAATTCCTATCATGTCTCCCTAATCTTTTTCAGATTAAACATCCTTAGTTCTGTTGGTCATTTCTTTTTTTTTTTTGTTTTTCCTTTGGTGACAAAATCTCACTCTGTTGCCCAGGATAGAGTGCTGTGGCATCAGCTTAGCTCACAGCAACCTCACACTCCAGGGCTCAAGCGATCCTCCTGCCTTGGCCTCCCATAGTGCTAGGATTATAGGCATGAGCCATGGTGCCTGGCCCTGTTGGTCATTTTTTGTTTTTGTTTTGTTTCTTTTTTGAGACAGAGTCTCACTTGGTTGCTCAGGCTAGAGTGAGTGCCGTGGCATCAACCTAGCTCACAGCAACCTCAAACTCCTGGGCTCAAGCAATCCTACTGCCTCAGCCTCCCGAGTAGCTGGTACTACAGGCATGTGCCACCATGCCCGGCTAATTTTTTCTATATATATTGGTCGGCCAATTAATTTCTTTCTATTTATAGTAGAGACAGGGTCTCGCTCTTGCTCAGGCTGGTTTCGAACTCCTGACCTTAAGCAATCCGCCCGCCTCGGCCTCCCAGAGTGCTAGGATTACAGGTGTGACCCACTGCGCCCGGCCCATTTTTCATTACATATTTTTCAGTATCTTCTCTATCTTGGGTCACCCTCCTGGATGCACTTCACTTAACAGTTTTTAAAATTCTGCACTTAGAGCTGAGCATTATATTACTAATGTGTAATAGTAATACTAATGGGTAAAGTAGCTTACTTTCCATGTTTTAGTTTGCTTACATCTTACATTTGACAATCTATTTTCTAGTCACTGACCTTACTGATTAAAAATAGGAGTCTTGAAGTTTCTATATATATATAAGTTGATGGATCAATCTTTGCCTTAATAAACAAAGAAACCTTAAGTAAGGCTTTCAATTTTTGTTTTGATCCTCCTGAAATCAGATATACTATTAAAATAAGTATGTACTTATAAGAATGAGCAAATGTTGAACAAATGTGTGATCAGAGGAGGTTTTGGAGGTGAAATGATCCTTACTGATGAAGAGAGATTATAGAGCACTCTGGCAGTTGTTTAGGTAGTTGTGGTTGAGGGGAGCAATGTTTTAAGGATTTAGTATAGAAATATGAAGTATGAATTTGAATTAACAAAAATTCAAAAGTTAATTTCCTCAGTCATACTAGCCACATTCCAAGTGTTCAGTAGCTACATGTGGCTACTGTCTTCTCTTTTGAACATTGTAAATACAGAACATTTCCTTCATTTCAGGAAGTTCTGTTGAATAGCACTGCTTTAGAGAATTAGGCCAGCAGGTAGGTTTGGCCTACATGGAAGGCACAATATCCCAGGTGAGTTTCTATGTATTTAACCTCCAGAGCCAAATATCTTTGTCATTTTCAAGAAATAGGCTCCAAGGCAGAGTGGACTCTGGTTTAAACACCTGTAAATGACAACATTTTAATTCTTACAGGTGGTAACACAAATTGGAATACAATGGAACCTGTCCCCTGTTGGCAGAGTCACCCCAAAGGAGTGGAGACAGAAGTAATCATCCCAGCTGATGTAATACTGAATTTTTCCAAAACCAACTCATAATTGATGCCAAGTAAAATCACTGTGTACCCATTAAAATATGGCATTATTGAAGAAATAAAGTACATTTGAAACCTTAATTGTAGGTTTTGTTTCCTTTGTAAATGAAACCAAGCTTGATCACTTTTTATTTAACCTTTGTGTTACTATTAAAGTCAAAATGCTATACAGTGTCTTTAATAGCTTCTCTCTATGAGGTAATTGGAAAGGAAAATTTTGCTATCGTCTGGAAGTCAACTTTATAGTAAGCTGAAATTTCCAGTTTATGAATAACTTATCACAGAGCTTTTTACGTTATCTTTGAGCCAAAAATTTGGCCCAGATCTTGGATATGCCTACTACTTTGTACCTCTTTTATGTTTATACTTGGTTTTTTTCTTTTCTTTTTTTTTTTTTTTTTAAGACAGAGTCTCGCTTTGTTGCCCAGGCTAGCGTGAGTGCCCTGTGGCATCAGCCTAGCTCACAGCAACCTCAAACTCCTGGGCTCAAGCAATCTTCCTGCCTCAGCCTCCCAAGTAGCTGGGACTACAAGCATGCACCACCATGCCCGGCTAATTTTTTCTATATATATTAGTTGGCCAATTAATTTCTATTTATAGTAGAGACATGGTCTTGCTCTTGCTCAGGCTGGTTTTGAACTCCTGACCTAGAGCAATCCGCCCTCCTCTGCCTCCCAGAGTGCTAGGATTACAGGCGTAAACCACCGCGCCCAGCCTATGTTTATACTTGGAATTGGCATTACTAACTTCTTTTTGCACCTGCCAGAAAACGTAGGGTGTCACCAAACCCAAGAGAAGAGTGGTCTATAAAATGAACTCCTAGGCTGTCTAAAGACTAGCTAGCTTCTTGGCTCCTTAAGCATATTCATCTTTTTTTTTTTTTATTATTTGAGACAGAGTCTCACTTTGTTGCCCAGGCTAGAGTGAGTGCTGTGGCATCAGCCTAGCTCACAGCAACCTCAAACTCCTGGGTTCAAGCAATTCTACTGCCTCAGCCTCCCAAGTAGCTGGGACTACAGGTATGCGCCACCATGCCCCCATGCCCGGCTAATTTTTTCTATATATATTAGTTGGCCAATTAATTTCTTTCTATTCAAAGTAGAGACGGGGTCTTGCTCTTGCTCAGGCTGGTTTCGAACTCCTGACCTTGAGTGATTCTCCTGCCTCATGCCTCCCAGTGTGCTAGGATTACAGGCATGAGCCACGTGCCCGGCCTGTAATAGTCTGTTGATAGTGATCAAGTAAGCAGAAAGAAATTGTGTCAAGTAATCTGTGTTAGCTAAAATCCACTTATCAGATACTACAAATCGGGAATCTCCAGATTTACCTGATGTAGATAAGGTTTATACTTAAAACAATTGAAAATTTTTTTACTTATTACATGGAATCCTAGAAGTATACAATCTGGGTAACATCATGTTAGTTTCTCGTTAAGTGTACCAAAATCAGTGATTTGATTTGAATAGGAAAAAAATGTCATGGTAAAATAAGTTGCAAAGTTATTAGTAATACCACTATTTGATGAAATTTAAGTGAACATTTTATGATATATTTAGAAAGTATATTTTTCATATTAGGACAAAAGAATTCAAATGCATGGAACCCTGAAATCTGGTTAAATAAAAAAAAAGTATATAAAGAAGTCTCAGCCTTTTATTCACTGAAATAGCACTGAGTATTTCTAACGACTGGAGGTGAATTTCAGTATGATTTGTACCACTTCTGTCAGGTAAGTCACAACTGTCATCTATATGTATGACACTTTAGAATGTTGTCTATGTGTCCATTTGCCAGGAAAAATATATATTGTGTGGTAAAACCTGGCAGTGGTCAGAATCTTTGAACAAGCTTCTAAAACTTTTTATTTTGTAGTTAATTTTGTCCTGATGAGTAATTCTAAAACCACAGTGACCACTACTTAACCTATAGTTAACCACTACTTAAAGCAGTAGTTTAAGTTTAAATTATTTTGTGCCACCACAAATTCTGACCTTGCAGCTTTCCTACTGCAGTCAGTGAAGAAAGTTTTATCCTTTCACACAAATGCAACTTAACAACGCATTACTTTGAAAGTTTTAATGATACCTGGAGTTGGAAGCTTGTCAAATTAGTCTCCCTATCTTCAAGTATCTGTATGCCTGGAGAATTTAGGTAAGCAACTTAACTTTAGAAGCATTGCCAATCCTTTGAACTCTATTTTTTGGATGGCTATGAGATATTTTTTAATTAGGATGAATGTCATAAATCCCATTCTTGATTTCACTCTAAAACGATTATTTTAGCACCTGTGTTATTTAAAATTCATCTAACTTGAGCTAGGTACTGTGGTAGTTGTAGAGGCACAGGTGTTCTCACCCTTGTGTCTATTAGCATCACTGGCAACACCTATTTGCTCAGCCCCCAGCAAATCTAATTCTTGTAGATACTCCCCTCTATGCTTGTGCATTGATGAGGATTAGGGAGGCTGCATTTAGAAATATGGTTCTGGAGGGAAAGGCTGAGTGGGTAAGAATGTGCATGGTTGGTAGAAGATCTTGCAACTCATAGTGACAAACTTCAATATCTACATAGAAAACTAGAGAGCAGGCCGGGCACAGGGGCTCATATCTGTAATCCCAGCACTTTGGGAGGCTGAGGTGGGAGGATCACTTGAGGCCAGGAGTTTGAGACCAGCCTGAGCAAGGGTGAGACCCCATCTCTACAAAAAATAGAAAAATTAGATAGGCACGTGTGGTGGTGTGTACCTGTAGTCCCAGCTGCTCAGGAGGCCGAGGTAGGAGGATCCCTTGAGTCTAGGAGTTTGAGGTTGCTGTGAGCTATGATGACGCCAGTGCACTGGGTGACAGGGCATGACCCTGTCTCAAAAACAAACTAGAGAGCCAGTGTATTTGACAGTCTGTTCTGATGAAGCTATATTTCTGGTTGCTGCCTTTTAGTGAATTTCTTTAGAAGCTTTTTTTAAAAAATTGTTTCCAGCATATTGTGGGGGTACAAATGTTCAGGTTACATATATTTCCCTTGTCCCTCTCCCCCCTTTAGAAGTTTAAAGTGCTAATATTGTAGTTACAAACCAACTTGCCAAATACATGGAAGCCCACTTAAAAACTGATTTTCATATGCTGTGATTTTTAATGTTTTTAATTTGAGGATGAATTTATATCTTTTTTTTTTTTTTTTTTTTTTTTGAGACAGAGTCTCACTTTGTTGTCCAGGCTAGAGTGAGTGCCGTGGCGTCAGCCTAGCTCACAGCAACCTCAAACTCCTGGGCTCAAGCGATCCTCCTGCCTCAGCCTCCCGAGTAGCTGGGACTACAGGCATGCGCCACCATGCCCGGCTTATTTGTTTTTTTTTTATATATATATATCAGTTGGCCAATTAATTTCTTTCTATTTACAGTAGAGACGGGGTCTCGCTCTTGCTCAGGCTGGTTTTGAACTCCTGACCTTGAGCAATCCGCCCGCCTCGGCCTCCCAAGAGCTAGGATTACAGGCGTGAGCCACAGCGCCCGGCCGAATTTATATCTTAATAGTTAAGGATGTGCACATTGGCAATTACAGCTTAAAGTCTGGGAAGATAAGGATTCCTGAGACTAATATTTATGTGGATGGACGTATTGGGGGAAAGAGAATAATTCTTTCTGAAATAATCCTAGACCTAAAATTTAGATCTGTAGGCAATTTTAAATGTTGCCTGTCAAGGCTTCATAGGAGTTTGACAACAGGTAGGATGGAAATTATTTAACACTTAAATATGCCTACTGTGTGTCATACAGTTTTCTAAGTCTTTTACAAATATTTAATATTTGTACTTTGTGTGCTATTTTGAGTTCTGCAACATTAGACTTATACTTTTATGGGAACTGGATTCAAATAGTTCCAGTTGAAATACAAAGAGTCCTGTGATTAGTTTTCCCCTACATCTTATGACAAATAATTTCATGAAAAGAAATATGAAAAGGCTACATCTTCCTTTGAAATAAATGAGATGGAGCCTTTCTTTTACCATTAATGTTCATAGTTTTAAAAATCCTAGAATTTTGCTACTTTTTAATGTTAAATTGGAAAACAATAAAAGAATACACTTTTCTCAGATGTTTTCCGTACCACTTATTTATTGCATTGTATTATTACATTTTATGCATCTCATTTCTATATCAACTCATGGTGATAGAAAGTCTACCGGAGTGTTTAAAATGATGAATGAGTGAATGAATAAATGGAGAAGTGGTTCAGAGTTTGGAATGGCGATATGAAGGTAGAGAGTCGGCATCTCAGCCCCTCCGTCCCCCCAAAATACACATAAAGATTATTAATGTACACGCATTTTTCTCTTGATGCTATTTTTCAATGGAGGGATGAGGGAAAGTTCACAGTTCGGGCATTTACATCTGGAATTAGGCTATCTACACAGTCTCCCAGGAGCGAATTAACACAGTACAACAGATGCACGCTAATTTCACGCCGGGCAAAAGCGAATTATGTAGAAGATGAGTTACATCTTGGCCTGAGGTTAGGAAACTACAGCACTGTTTTGGTAGGGATCTTTTGGTTTTGTTTTGGGCATGCAGAGAGAGGGGACTGACACCCAAAAGAAGATCCGCCCCAGGCTGCTTGTCGGCCCGGGGGCAGCAGGGGGCGGGAGACGCTTAACTCTAGACACCGCATTCCCTTTCACGTGACGCGTCGCTCTCTTTCCCGTGGCGGCCCTGTTTCCGGCCGGGGCATCACCCGGAAGTGGGGGTAGTGGAGGAGGGAGGGAGGGGGAAAGGCGGCCGGCCTTGGCGGCAGGGGGAGGAAAAAGAGAAGCAGAGGGAGGAGTTGCCGCTGCCGCCGCCGCCGCCGCCGCCGCTGCCACTGCCACTGTGAGTTCTCCGACTGTGTGAGCTTGGAGCCTGCATGCGTGGATTTATTGCTGCCACGGTCTGCGTAGCTCCAGAGGTTTAACCATAGGACAGAAAAATCAGGTAAGTCTTACACTTGGCTTCCCGTCGTCCCTTTTACTGCAGGGGGGTGTTCAGTGCTGTCAATTGCTACTAGGAAATGTGGTGAGAAGGTCATGTTAATCTGGAGCTATCTACAAACTCTCACTTCACAGCTCAGGTATTTTCCATATTTATGTTTTACCTCCCCTAACAGGGGATAGAGGAGGGGAGGTTAGGTCCTGACCCGTGTCACTTTCTTGTACTCTCCTGGGGAGAGTGTCCTGATCATTCATGGCCTATGTTAGCTAATGAATTGAGGGTACAAGAAGGTCGGTTACCAGTGTTGGAAGTCACATGGATTGGGGTCTTTGCTTAATGCCACCTCTTTATACTTTGGAAACTAAGGTTACTACTAAGATCACTATAACTGATGAAATAATAATTAAAAAAATAGATATTTGGCTTCTTGTCTCACTCTGAGAGCATGAGGTAAACTGAGAGAGCACTCTTGTTTCCACTTCATTTGGTTCATTGTGCCCCCTTTCCAGTAAAGTTACCTCCATCCTTGTCCCACCCTGTGCTTCTTATCTTTGATACTTTTTGTTGTAGACGTTGAGGTTACCTTAAGCACAGACAATGCTCTTTTATCGTTTCTCAAGTCAAATATTTTTCCAGGATCTGATCTTTCTTTTAATCACAGCCTCTTCATCTAGAGTAGTAGGGCTTTGTATTGAGACTTAATGTGTGCAGAACGTTGAATTGGTGATACTGAGGTGTGGCAGTGGGGAGGGAGGATGCACGAGAAATAAAAGTTTTTGGCCTCAAAAGAGTTTACAGACGATTCATTCACTTGAGTTTAGCTATGAAGACAGTGGCTTCTAGCAGCCCCACTGATTGAATAGCTAGGTTGCTTATTGCATCCTTTTTAAAGGTTATTTTGAGCTGAGGTTTTACTTTTTATATTTCAAATTTTCTTGTGTATACAGTCATGACATGAGAGGGTTTTTTTTTTTTTTGTAGTTGAGTGTCTCAATGTAATAGGAAAGACAGATACACGATCACCTAAACATTTTTTTTAAATCTCAGTAACATTATGTATTAGGAACAGGAAGTGTTATGAGAGTGCAGGAAAGGGAGTATGTGAACTGGGCCTTGAAAAGTGGAAAAAATAATGTGAGCAAAGGCTGCGGGTGGGGGAGGAGTGACTGGAAAGATGCAGGACATCTAAATAACACACTGTATGGCAATATCCCTGTTACTAACACAGCCACATCTTATAAGATGTCACTCAGGGGTCCTCAAACGTTTTAAACAGGGGGCCAGTTCACTGTCCCTCAGACCGTTGGTGGACTGGACTATAGTTTAAAAGAAACTATGAACAAATTCCTATGCACACTGCACATATCTTATTTTGAATTAAAAAAACAAACGGGGAAAAACACCTGCATGTGGCCGTAGTTTGAGGACACCAGAATTGTCACTGATTAAAAGAAAAAAAATATAGAATAAAGAATTGGTCAGCTCACAACCATATTTAACTACATTTTGGCCAATAAGAAAGCCTATATATAGGAAAAAATACATAGAAATGACATACAATGTTAATACATGTGGTTTAATTCTGATGGAAACTCAAATCTAAAGGAGAAAATAAAGACTTGCTATACTTTGATTCTGATTGAGTGTTGTGCCTTAAATGTAATTGGGAATTAAAAAAAAAATTGTTGGGAATGAATAACAACATTGTCTAAAGCCAGAAGGTGTTCCAGGTTTTCCTCAAGGAATCTCTTATTTTCCTTTTCTGCTGCAAATTGATATCTCTCTGCTGATCTTAACCTGAGAGAAACTATTTGTTTTAAATCATAACCTTAGAAATATCTTGATTCCTGTCTGACCTCTAGATGGGGTTAAACACTAATCCCTCCAAAGGATAGGTTAACATCTCTGTTCTATAAAGCAAAAGGTTGTTTTTCTTTGAAAAATGTATAAGGAAGCAGTAACATTTGTTTAAAAAATAAGAGAGAGCACACAAAAAATAACCCCAGCTAACACAATATAGCCTTTACTTCTGTGATAGCTCTAAACATAATATGTCCTTTTTTAAAAAAAAAAAGAAATTCTTATCACAACTGCTTTTGTCTGTATTTAAAAGTGCTTGGCAGACTTTATTAATCAAGACTTTTGACATCCTGATGAGTGAAAATAATCTTCATTTGCCAGTTGGGGAAGTAAATTATGAGGAGAGATTTATTTGAGCTGATACAGGAACTGGCATAGATGAGAATATTATTTGGGAGTTTCATCTCAAATTCCCTCTACTCCTCTTTGTTAAAGGGCTGTCCATGTTTTACAGTGTTTTGTTTTTATTTTATTTTTAATTTTTTAATTTTAATTTCTTTAAAAATTTTTTATACTCAGGCTTTTGTCTTACATGATGTTTTGTTTTTAAACAGTGATATTTCTTAGTACATAGGTCAAAATGGGATGGGGGTAGCAGGCAGATAGGTGAAAGGCAATGGTTAGAGTATTTCAGTTCAATCTACCATTCCAGCAATCATGTTTTTCAATCTCCGATTCCAGCAATCATGTTTTTCACTTCTGAATCTCAGTCTTCAGGTTGATTTAATGTGATATAACTTGCTTACTTAACTTGCTGAGATAGTATGACTGGAAAAGTAGCAAGATTAAAATGTGTTTCATTGAAGTGTAAGTGTATGATGTTTTTGGTTTCAAAAAGTTTTTCCAACACCGTTTGCAAATTGAAATGATTCCCTCATTTTTATGAGCTCAAAAATATGGGATATTGGTAGATCACATCAGTTTTCACAGATATCCTTATTTTGAGCCAATTATGTGTACTTTATACCATGTTTTCTGTCCATATTTAGAATTATACTGCTATGTCTCAAGGATTAAAAAATTGTTTTACTTATTTTTATTATAAATCTCTAGTGTAGAAGTCCAGTTTTTCAGACCTATAATCAGGAGTGCATTTTAACAATTTACTAATTAAAATAAATGGGTTATTTCACATCTTAGGGATGTTGTTTTAGCCTGGCCATTTACCTTAGTTAATTTTGTTTGTAAGAAAGTAATGTGTTTTGTTGTACACCATTGTAATTGCTACTGATCCTGCGTGTGCAATTGATGTCCCAACCAAAGCAGGAAGGAAAAAATAAATAAACTACTTCCTTCTCCTACTCTCTCACCTGAGAATTTGCAGAGTACTGTAAACTTTTTGGAATTGTGAAGAAAATGGTTTCTGCTCTTGAGTGTTCACCCAAAGCAGGCTACCTGCTACTTAAGAGAAGAAAATACTAAGAGGGCTTCTGTTAAGACCTGAAAAACTGTCAACAGAGATATAAGAACAGAGAAAAAGACCTCCAAAGTGGAGAGCTCTCTAAAGAAATTCTCAGGACTACTTAGGATAAATTTGGAGCTGACCCCTAGTGTCATGAGGATACTTAAGCGTGATCCTTGAACTAACAAAAGCTTACAGAGAGCTTAGTTGTTGTGGTAGGAGTAAAAGGAGATATCTAACTTTTTTGATGATGACAAAATTCTTTGCTCTAAGAATTCTTTTTTTTTTTATTTTTTATTTATTTTTTATTTTTTTATTTGAGACAGAGTCTCGCTTTGTTGCCCAGGCTAGAGTGAGTGCCATGGCGTCAGCCTAGCTCACAGCAACCTCAAACTCCTGGCTCAAGCAATCCTCCTGCCTCAGCCTCCCAAGTAGCTGAGACTACAGGCATTCGCCACCATGCCCAGCTAATTTTTTGTATATATATTAGTTGGCCAATTAATTTCTATTTATAGTAGAGACGGGGTCTCGCTCTTGCTCAGGCTGGTTTCGAACTCCTGACCTCGAGCAATCCGCCCGCTTCAGCCTCCCAGAGAGCTAGGATTACAGGCGTGAGCCACCGCGCCCGGCTAAGAATTCTTATTATCTATAAATTATCATTAATTTAACAATATTAATGTATTTATAATATCAAGTATATGGTACTTATTATTAAAAAATACATTAATTATATTATTAAAGCAATAATATTAAATCATTTGCATACAGTGAGTTTCATTTCGACCAAGAAATGCTTTCTCCTGTTTCACTGTTAATTCTAAATATTACTTTTTAGTTCTGATTTATAGCCACAATATCTTGGTACTAATTTCTAATCACAACAGTAAGTGCATTTTATGTATTAGCAATCAGATTGGTGTCATATACCTTCAAATATTTTTCATCTAAAGCAAAGTGTTTACCTTACACATCTGTTTCTACCCAGATTAATTTTGGTCATAAAAGCCTTTATAGTCTTAAGATATTTTTAAAGCTTTAAATTCCTTGAGTGATGATGGGGAAAAGAATTATTTGTTTAGTACAATATATTATTTGACCTTGAGTGCCAGAGTATGATTAGAATTGCCTAAGAGTTTGTCTACTATGTTTATTACAAAAATAACCCACAAGGGCAAGTGGTAAGTTGTGGGATCCTGAATCTTTTATTACCTTTTTTTGATGCACATACGTGAAAAGTGACCAGAACTATTCCTCTACCTGGTGTGAAGAATAAATCTGGTACCTTGTCTATTTGCATTTTCGTAAGAGTAGACATACTCTTTCATAGGGCCAAATTTATCCCCAGACACAGCAAGGGGCTAAACTGGGATCTAAGGCCAACCATTCTTGGCTTCAGAACCTATGCTTTTACCTAACATAAAAGAACTCTATTTTTAAAAATGCATAGATATTGGAACAAAGTTAGGTCTATTGGAATTAAGTTCCTTGTTAGTCCTGAAAGGAGAAACATTCATTTATCTTCTTTGAATGTATGAATGAGCAAATTGATTTGATGATTTAAAAATTAAGATATCAGTAGCTCATAATTTCCATGGTAATTTCAAACTAATCTCAAAAGTAAGGACCCATGGTTTTGTTTTTAGCTAATTACATTATTTGAAGATATGCTAAAATACCTAATGTTTAAAATGGTGTTAGTCTTATTTGTATTCTCAAGAGTCTTGTAGGAAGATGGCCCATGTTTTTTTTTTTTTTTTTCATCTTTAGAGTAAGAATGTCTTGGAACTTGGCCAGACTTTGATATTTAAAATAACATATTTAGAATTTTAATAGTTCTAATAGAGGCTCATGCCTGTAACCCTAGCACTCTGGGAGGCAGAGGGGAGGCATGAGGATCACTTGAGGTCAGGTGTTTGAGACCAGCCTGAGCAAGAGCCAGACCTCATCTCTACTAAAAATAGAAAAAAAACTAGTTAGGTGCGGTGGCACATGCCTGTAGTCCCAGCTACTCCGGAGGCTGAGGCAGGAGGATTGCTTGAGCCCAAGAGTTGGAGGTTGCTCTGAGCTAGGCTGACGTGACGGCACTCACCCAGGCAACAGAGGGAGACTCTTTGTCTCAAAAAAAAAACAAAACAAAACTGTTCTAATAGAACTTACAGTAAAAGTTGATAAGCATAAATTGGAACATTGCTGGTTACATTTTCTGGACTGTTGGATGTTATTCTCTTGATACTTCAAGGCATCTTAACTTCACCATTGTATTGTGATGCTGTGTTGTTTTGGACAGGTAGTATAACATAGGATTAAGAGTGGGGGCTCTGTCCACCAGACTGCCTGGGTTGGATTCTCAGCTCTTCTGCTTACTACTTGTGTGACTCTGGGCAGATTTCTTGCCTTTCTGTGCCTGAGTTTCTTCAAATTTGTAAAATTGGACAATAACAGTATCTACCTCATAGGGTTGTTAATGAGTTAATACATGTAAAGGCCTAAGAACAGTTCCTGACAGGTAGTAAACATACAAGAAAGACTCATTACTATTATTATTTTAATATATTATTTACTGTGAAAATAATTTTTGTAACCTGTATAACAAAATTGAAAATTATAGTTCTGCTGTACTATAAATTTAGTAGACTACAGGAGCAATATACTAATCAATCAATACTTGCAAGCAATGTTTAATTTTCAAATTATACCATAGAAAATGGAAAACTTTTGGCCAGGCATGGTAGTTCATACCTGTAATCCTAGCATTCTGGGAGGCCAAGGCGGGAGGATGCTTGAGGTCAGAAGTTCAAAACCAACCTGAGCAAGGGCAAGACCCTGTCTCTACTAAAAATAACAAAATTAGCCAGGTGCAGTGGCATGCTCCTATAGTCCCAGCTACTTGGGAGGCTGAGGCAGGAAAATCACTTGAGCCCAGGAGTTTGAAATTGCAGTGATCTATGTTGATGTCACTGAACTCTGGCCTGGGTGATAGAGCAAGACTCTGTCTCAAAAAAATAAAAGGAAAAAGAAAAAAAAATGGAAAACTCAGATTGGGAGGGCCCAGTAGTCTACAGTACATGTACTAACATGGCATCACAAAACTCATTATGACAACTAGCAAATCAAATCACCATGATGTACTCATTCTACTTCCCCATCAAGAAAACTCATAACAATCTGCTTGGGTAATTAGTGAGCCACAGACCCTGGGCCATGGAGATTTTCCAGATTATTTTCCTAATTGCCAAATGTTGAACCATACTTCTACTGAATGAGTTCTGAAATAGAAAATGTAAGCAAGGGAAAAGGTCTTATGCATGTCTAACTTACTCTGCAAAATAGCTGCATTCTTACAAAGTTGTATGTAAATTGAATTATTATAAAGCATACCTCTTCAATTAGTAAATGTTTATTGTGTGCTTATTGTATATTCAGTGTTTACTGTGAGATATGCAGAGAAACATAAAGTTTCAAGGAAATCAGTCTTGATTAAAAAAGAGAAAACAAAAAACATAAGGCATATACATGCTCCAATGTCTAGCCAGATAAAAAAGTCTAATACCAAACAATTACAGATAAATTACGTACTACTAAACTATGAAACTGATTCCAGGGTATTTTGCATTTAAAAAGAAAGTGGGTAGGAATATGTGACATATATTTTCATGGAGGAAGTGTGACTTCATTTACTTACTCAGCAGTGATTTATTGAGTAGCTACTATGTTCACTGGGGGTATGCTAGTGAATACAATAGATACAGTTTCTGCTTTTGTGGATTTTACAGACTAGTGAGGTGATAGGATTTAAATATGTAAAAGAGAGCATTCTAGGTGAGGGGACCAGTCTAAACAAAGTCATAGAAATAGTAAGTGGATGGACTATCTGGCAATCAGTTAGGAGACTTGCCTGATTGTAGTGGATATTTTATGTTGGAGAGGAACACTGAAAGTGATAGACGTGGACTGTCTTTTGAGTGCTTTGAAGAACTGTTTAAGTCTGTGGTAAAGTCCTTTGGATATACTGTTTTGGAGAGGGTTAGGAGAATGAGCTTTGGAGTTATACTGCCTTGGTTTGATCTCATCTCTACTCTAATTTGTTTCCCAAGTTTAGAATTTTATAGTAAGTTTTCTCAGTGACGCAACTCTATAATCAATAAAGTAATATTTATACTGAATGGCTGGAGTCAGTAACTCTAGCAGCACCAAGTAATACTAGAGAGGTTAAACAGTGTGCACATGAAGTGCTGGGGGGAAGTCCAAGGAGAGAGGTCAGGATAAATAGAAGGTTAAGCAAAGAAAGAGAAAGAAATACATTCTGTGATGGTTGGTAGACTGCCATCATAAATGTCTTCAAGCAAAACAGAATACATTTGCCTAGCTTTTGTTTCCAGTTGTCTTTCTCTAACAGCGATGTGTTTTCCTTGTCCAAATATGAGGAAGAGAAACTTAACTTCAGTTATTTGACTTGGCCCTGAAAACTACCAGTGATTGTTTCAGTTTATGTTCTACATTTTGAAGCATCTGGTCAACTTTAGATTATCTTCTGTATTTGAAGCATCTAGCTGGACCAGTTGTGTCCCAGTTTTGTGTTGCATTTAAACACAACTTGGTCAGAAGCTTGTGAAGTAGGTATTTTTGTTACCTGTGTTAATATTCTCTTAACTTGGCTGAAGGCATGAGTGAATTGCCAAATGAATGCCTGTTAGGACCTGTATTTTTCTCTCTTGTTACCTTTGGATTTAATGTAAGTATAATCATGCTCTAAGAAGATTTGATAGTATTATCTGGGCACTTTTAAGAATTTTTTTTCCACCAGAAAAGTAGAAATGATCACATAAGGCCACCTTTGTCTCCTCCCAATCTTTTGTTACGGTGATCTCTCACCTTATTATAAGGAGAATCTTCTTTTAATCTCAGAGTCCTGCTATCAGGGCAGATACTGACAGTATAGTCCCTGTGAAGTAGTTGCTGGCTCTGCTGTTCCCCCCATCACACTGGGAATCTCAAGTGGGACATGTGGCAGAAAGGGGATGTAGCAGAGAGGAGAAGACATTACTGGAAACCAGCATGGAGTTCCAGGAGGTGGGGTTTCTAGATCTACCAGTAGATCCCGATCTGCAGGTTTGAGACTCCTACTTTATTTCATCCAGGGCTTTTGTGTTACACAAATCCAGGAGAAAGCAGTCCCAGTTTGTAAAAATAATGACATGGAGTTATACACTATGGCAGCCCTGAAGCCTACTTAAACCACTTCTATTTCTAGCCCCTTTCTCCCTTCAATACCTACTACATGCAACAGCTATGATATTCCCAACAAGATCATCATTTGAATCTCTTCACTTCCTACCTTAAGCCTACCCTTTAATCCAACAAGATAGAATTGAGGTCTGTGTCTGAGGATTTAAGGAGTTGTATCAATTTTTTTATTCCATTTAAGTGTACTCCTGGTAAAATGATGATACCTGCTCTAACTCATTAGGTTGTTATGAGTATCAAGTGAAAGAATGTATGTAACAGCACTTTGTAAATGATAGAGTACTATACAAATATATTCTTTTTGGATGTGTTGTATTGTAGTAGGAAAGAGTACCAAATTTGAGTTAGGAGTCTGGCATTTCAGTTCCTTCTGCTATTAACAAACTGTGACCTTAGACAAATCACTTTGTGTTTTTCAGCCTTTCTTTCTTTTTCTTTTTTTCTTTCTTTTTTTTTTTTTTTTTTGAGACAGAGTTTTACTCTGTTGCCCAGGCTAGAGTGCCGTGGCGTCAGCCTAGCTTACAGCAACCTCAAATTCCTGGGCTCAAGCAATCCTCCTGCCTCAGCCACCCAAGTAGCTGGGACTACAGGCATGCACCACCATGCCCGGCTAATTTTTTCTGTATATTTTTAGTTGGCCAATTAATTTCTTTCTATTTTTTTAGTAGAGACGGGGTCTCACTCTTCCTCAAGCTGGTTTCGAACTCCTGACCTTGAGCGATCCACTTGCTTCGGCCTCCCGGAGTGCTAGGATTACAGGCATGAGCCACTGCGCCCAGCCTCAGCCTTTGTTTCTTATCTATAAAAGAAAACTAATAATGCCACTCCTTTTTACCCAGAGACCCAAGAGTTATTTTTTTTCTCCA
Source organism: Microcebus murinus (assembly GCF_040939455.1). Classification (NCBI taxonomy): domain Eukaryota; kingdom Metazoa; phylum Chordata; class Mammalia; order Primates; family Cheirogaleidae; genus Microcebus; species Microcebus murinus. Next base: position 9,059,025 of record NC_134136.1, read on the forward strand.
CAATTCAGTCAATCACCAAGTTTATTGTCTAGTTCTTAAAATTTCTCAATTTGGTCCTCTCCTCTTTATTTTCATGAAGTCCCTAATCATTTCCTTTCTGGGCAATAGCCTTTTAAACAATTGTGGTAAATATATATAATATGAAACTTACCATTTTAACCATATTTTATGGTACAATTTAGTGGCATTGAGTACATTGACAATGTTGTGCAACCCTTACCACTATCCATTTCCAAAACTTTTTCATCATTCCAAACTAAAACTCTGTACCTATTAAATAATAGCTTCTCATTCCCACTTCTCCCAACCTTTGGTAACCTATAATCTACTTTCTGTCTCTATGAATTTACCTGTTCTAGGTACCTTTTATAAATGGAATAATATAATATTTGCCATTTTGTGTCTGTCTTATTTCACTTAGCATAATGTCTCAATGTTTTATCCATATTATACTATGTGTAAGAATTTCATTCCTTTATATGGCCGAATAATATTCCATCATTGGTTAATAACATTTTAACTGGTCTTCCTAACTCTGGTCTTGCCACTTCCAAATTTATTCTTTGTGATCTGACCTTACTTACCTTTCTAACTTCCTTGTCTTTCCCACTCACACCATATGCCCCAGTCATACCAACAGTACTCCTCCAAAAGTGCCATACTGTTTGACAACTCTGTAACCTTATTCATGGATTTTTTGTCTGAAATTTCTTTCCATTCTTCTAGAGAATTCCTACTTAATCTTCAAGACCCAGTCCACCTAACAATAGAAGATTGATTAAATTATGATGCTCTCTTTTAGATAAAACACTTTTTTTATTATTATTATTCCATCAGAACCAGGTTTCTAAAGATTTCAGCCTATTTTTATATTTTTAAATATAGTTTTTGTAAGATGACAAAGTTCATCTTAATGCTTTCTAACTAAGCCTCTTTTTATAGCCTTAGTTTTATGAGATGACAAGGTTCATCTTAGTGCTTTCTTGCTAAGAAGCACAGAGCCACAGACCTGAGGAATGGATTCTGGAAAAGAAAACTTCCTGTAAATTATGAATTTATACTTTAAATTCTAAAAATAGTAAATATTGTTGTCAATAGCTGTTTGTCTTGATTTTTGTTCAATAAGAGTACATTTGAATTATCACACAATTTTTTTATTCCCAGCAATAAAGTAGATTTAAAGAAAAAAAGACACAGTTAAATTATCTCTTTAAGGTTTAAGGTCTTAGTAGATTTGAGATAGCCAACTGTATTTGGGATTCTGCTTGTTTATGATAACAAATCACATGCAGCTTGCAAATTGAGAACTCTAAAGAGTATGAAATGATGTAGGCCTGCTCTGAATTCTTTCATTCATCTGTATAAAAATACCTGGCTAAGCAGTTCTTGACAATTTTGAATTGCTATTTCCTTTCTTAAAAATTCCTTTGCTGAAAGATCTCCCACGTATTTCTAGTACATAATTTTTTATCCTTATCTATCCTGGTAGTGATTCAACTTTGAGTGGGAAAGAATGTTATCAGATTCCACCTTTATTAGCCAAAGTCTTTTTTTTTTTTTTTTTTTTTTGATACAGAGTCTCGCTTTGTTGCCTAGGCTAGAGTGAGTGCCATGGCATCAGCCTAGCTCACAGCAACCTCAATCTCCTGGCTCAAGCAATCCTTCTGCCTCAGCCTCCCGAGTAGCTGGGACTACAGGCATGCGCCACCATGCCCAGCTAATTTTATATATATATATATATATATTAGTTGGCCAATTAATTTCTTTCTATTTTTATAGTAGAGACGGGGTCTCGCTCTTGTTCAGGCTGGTTTCGAACTCCTGACCTCCAGCAATCCGCCCGCCTCAGCCTCCCAGAGAGCTAGGATTACAGGCGTGAGCCACCACGCCCGGCCAGCCAAAGTCTTTAAAACAGGACTTTGAAGAAATTGATGGGTTGGGTGTGGGTGGGGATGTAGACCTGGACTACATTTTTAGAGTGTTTGCTTCCTCATGCTGAAAATTGTTCTTTGGATCTTGGGATAAAAAGAGAAAATATATATTAATATAATACTTTCCCTAGTTTGATCTGTTTACCTTTTTCTGTGCTGATTTTTCCAAATTTAATTTCCTACATCCATATCTATACCACTTTCAAAGGGAGGTGTTGTCAATGATAAAACATTAGACAGAATTAGTTTTTAGCTGGAAGATGTTAGTAAGTTCAGCCTATGTCTTACTTATTTGAGTTTGTGTACTTGGATGTGCAGCCTTCATCAAAAGGCTATGAAAAGTTGTGAAAAGTCACAGTATTTTGAGAAATAGGTAAGTATACTAAGTTATCTTGTAATCATAATATACAAATATTTCAACTATAAGAATTATGACAAAATAGATTTTCTCCCAGCCTGTTAACTGCTTTTTACAAAAAACAGTATTGGCAAGATTGATTATATTGTTTCCTAAGATGAAAGATACCTTTGCACAATCAGCAAGATGGGTCACCAGTGTACACCACATATGTCGCATAATATAATTTCTGCCAACCTGAGTCAAATGCTAGTGTGTATGGGGTTGGTGGTATAAATCTACCTGTTACGTTATTGGTTTGGCTGATTAAATAGTGCTGATGAAACCAAGGTTATATACTTAATCTCTGTGGAAGTAACTTGCCCTTTGGAGTCATTAGCTATACCTGTAACTCTGCTCCACGCACGGTTTTCTGAATTCGGTTTGTTAGTTAAGAGGAAGACTAATCCAGAGTGAAAATAGTTTAGCAAAAAGCTGTCATCACTACCTACGTCCTTGTCCTTCTGACGGTTTTCAAATATATATAAATGTTTTCATTATGTCACTTATCAATAGACGCTGCAGTTAGAAACTTATTCCTTTGGGCTTCTGGAATATGCTGTTCCTAAAATATTTCTATGTTTCAACTCAAGGTCCCTTTTTGCCTTTATCTCCAGACTGTTTTGTTTTGAAACTTTATGGTCTCAGAGAACTAAGGAAAGCCTTGGCTCATTGTATGCATTTGCAGAAAGTAAAAAGACTTTTTTTAAAAAAATAGAGACAGGGGCTGGGCGTGGTTGCTCACTCTTGTAATCCTAGCACTCTGGAAGGCCGAGGTGGGTGGATCACTGGAGGTCAGGAGTTCGAGACCAGCCTGAGCAAGAGTGAGACCCCTGTCTCCACTAAAAATAAAAAGAAATTAGCTGGACAACTAAAAATATGTAGAAAAAAAATAGCCGGACATTGGTGATGCATGCCTCTAGTCCCAGCTCCCGGGTAGGCTGAGGCAGGAGGATTGCTTGAGCCCAGGAGTTTGAGGTTGCTGTGAGCTAGGCTGACGCCCGGGCACTCTAGCCTGGGCAACAGAGTGAGACTCTGTCTCAAAAAAAAAAAAAAATAGAGACAGGGTCTCTCGCTCTGTTGCCCAGGCTGGAGTGCAGTGGCATAATGATTGCTCACTGTAACCTCAAACTTCTGAGCTCAAGTGATTATCCTGTCTCTGCCTCCTGAGTGAGTAGTTAGGACTAGAGCCACATGCCATCACATGTGGCTAATTTTTAAATTGTTTGTAGAGCTGGGGTCTTGCTATGTTGCCCAAGCTGGTCTCAAACTCCTAAGCTCAAGTGATCCCCTGCCTTGGCCTCCCGAAGTGCTGGGATTACAGACATGAGCTACCAGGCCCAGCCTGAAAGCATTCTTGATATATATTTACTTCTTTCAAAATGAAAATACTTTATTGTTTGACTAGGACATTGATAAATGGTCAATGTGAAAACAAAATCCAGTCAATATTTAGATGTCTTTCCTTTCCAGGATTTATATATTTTTCTTATAACATTTATCACTACTTGATTTTATGATTTCTTTCTTTGTTTATTGTCCATCTCCCTGATGAGAATGTAAGCTCCATAAGAGAAGGGACTGTGACTGTCCCCTTCACTGCTGTATCATTAGTACCGTGTTTCCCCGAAAATAAGACGGGGTCTTATATTTATTTTTCCTCAAGAAGACACCCTAGGGCTTATTTTCAGGGGATGTGTGATTTTCCCCTCAAAGCCTCAGCTTGCACCACGCACAGGATGGCCGGGACCTGACGGGGGGGCTGACCTTGTTGGTGGGGCTGCCTGCACCTTTCTGGTCACCTCTGGGACAGTAGCTGTCATGATGGGGCAGATGAGAAGGGCTGTTCATCTTCTTTACCGCTCGGCCATGAAATGCATGGATTGTGCAGATGTGCTGCGTTGCCACGCCTGTCACTAGGGCTTATTTTCGGGGTAGGGCTTCTATTGTGCAAATGCTTAGAAATCCTGCCAGGGCTTATTTTATGGGTAGGTCTTATTTTCGGGGAAACACAGTACCTAGAATAGTACGTGAAACATAATAGGACTTTGCTGACTAAATGAATGAAGATTGTAAGAATCACCCTTAATTCCACCATCCAAGGATTAGTCCCTGTTAAAATTCTGGTATAAATTCTTCCAAAAGTATTTTTCTTTTATGTATATATTCTCATGTGCATGTATAAATGAATACAATATTTTTATAAAAATAGGACTGTCATCTATATTTAGCTTTGTAGTCTTTCTTTTCACTTAAATCATCACAGAGATGTTTTAATGTCATTAAGTACATAACTATGTGTTTTTAATGGAAACATGACAATTTATTTGACCAATTCCATGTTGATATTTAAATTAGTTCCAGTTTTTCAGTCATATAAACAATGTTGTGATAAGCATCGTTAGCCATACATCTTACTACAGTTGTCTGTACTTTCTTCCACTTTGGATATATTCTTAGAAGTGGAATTTCCAGGTTAAAGGGTATGTATATTTTGATGCTTTGGATAAATATTTCCAAATTGTCTTTTGGAAACCCTGTAGGGTTTGTTTTAGTTTATACCCCTATTAATAGTGTACTAGAGTCCATTCACTCAAAACTATTTTGATATTAATACTTTTGTATAAACGATTATATAAAATACAGTAAATATTTTTCGGTGCTTTATTGCTTTCTGAAGCAGAATACTATTAATAGTACCTGATTTAATTATAGCTGTTATATATGAAAGACCTGACACATGCTCTACCTGTTATTGCTGCCTGTCCTTGAGTTTAGAGAAGTATTCTTACCCACTACCACTGCCTCCGTAGGGCAGAGAAGTATTTTCCAGAGTGGGGAATGTCAGAAGATACATGTTCCTTGGCATTTTGATTTCCTAATTGGTATTCACTATGCATTTTTCTATAAGAAACAATGTTATAGTGTTATTAATATATAGTCCAGCTTCGTAATTGTCTAAATAAACTTTTTGCTTGAGGCCAGAAGTTCAAGAACAGCCTGAGCAATATAGTGAGACTCTTGTCTATACAAAAATAAATAAATAAAATAAACTTCTGAAGACTGACCTATGAACCTAGCCTTCATGTGTAGCACTTTTTCTATGAGAAAATATGTTTCATCTGCCAAATTGAGAAACAAGGAACCTGTTTTTAAATTGAAGGTATTCATTCAGTAATTATTTATTGAGGGCTCATTGTACCTGTTCAGAGAAATGTGCTAGGCTTTCAATGGGTATTTCTTTTTTCTATTTCAGAATATTACGGAGTACAAATCCTTTGGTTACATGTATTGCCTTTGCACCACCCAAGTCAGAGCTACAAGCAGGCCCAAACCCACAGACATCACACACTGTACCCATTAGGTGCAGATTTACCCATTCTCACCTCCCCCTCCCACCTGCCCAATGCCCTGTGAATGTCACTTCCATTTATTGATCAATTAGTACCAATTTAATAGTGAGTACATGCAGTGCTTGTTTTTCCATTCTTGTGATACTTCACTTAGAAAAATGGGCTCTAGCTCTATCCAGGATAGCACAAGGGGTAGACCACATTTTATTAATCCACTCGTGTATTGATGGGACACTTGGGTTGTTTTCACATCTTTGCAATTGTGAATTGTACATCTGTGAACATCCGAGTGCAGATGTCTTTTTTACAGAATGTCTTGTTTCCTTTTAGTAAATACTCGTTAGTGGAATTGTTGGATCAAATGGTAGTTCAACTTTGAGTTCTTTGAGATATCTCCATATTAATTTCCATAGAGGTTGTACTAGCTTGCAGTCTCACTGGCAGTGTAAGAGTGTTCCTATCTCTCCACATCCACACCAACATTTCTTGTTTTGGGACTTTTTGATAAAAGCCATTCTCACTGGGGTTAAGTGATAGGACATTGTGGTTTTGATTTGCATTTCCCTGATGATTAGAGATGTTGAACATTTTTTCATATGTTTGTTGGCCATTAGTCTATCTTCTTTTGAAAAGATTATGTTCATGGCCTTTGCCCACTTTTTAATGGGGTTGTTTGATTTTTTTTTTTTTTTTTGCTGATTGTCCTGAGTTCTAAATAGATTCTAGTTATCAGCCCTTTATGGGATGTACAGCTTGCGAAAATCTTCTCACATTCTGTACGTTGTCTGTTTGCTCTCGTGACAGTTTCTTTGGCTATGCAGAAGCTTTTTGGTTTGATCAGTTCCCATTTATGTATTTTTGTTGTTGCTGTGATTGCCTTTGGGGTCTTTTTCATAAATTCTTTGCCTAGACCAATGCCTAGAAGAGTATTTCCAACATTTTCCTCTAGAATTCTAATAGTTTCACACTTTAGGTTTAAATTTGTTACCCAGCATGAATTGATTTTTGTGAGAGGTGAAGGGGTGTGGATCCTGTTTCAGTCTTCTACATGTGGCTATCCAGTTTTCCCAGCACCATTTATTTAATAAGGATTCTTTTCCCCGGTGTATGTTTTTGTCTGCTTTGTCAAAGATTAGATATGAGGATGGTTTTATATCTGGCTTCTCAGTTCTGTTCCACCAGTCAATGTCCCTGTTCCTGTGCCAATACCAGGCTGTTTTAGTTACTATAGCCTTGTAGTATAGTTTGAGTCTGGTAAATTGATGCCTCCCATTTTTTCTTATTGCCTAGGATTGCTTTTGCTATGTGGAGTTTTCTCTCTTTCCATATGTAGCATAAAATTATTTCTTCTATATCTGTGGAAAATGATGTTGGTATTTTAATGAGGATTGCATGGAATCTGTAGATCACTTTGGGTAGTATAGAGATTTTAACAATGTTGATTCTGCCAACCCACGAGCATGGTATGGTTTTCCACTTGTTTATGTTCTGTGCTATTTCCTTCCTCAGTGTTTCACAGTTCTCCCTGTAGAGGTATTTTACCTCCTTAGTTAAATATATTCCTAGGTACTTTATTTTCTTTGTTGCTATTGGGAAGGGTATTGAGTCCTTGATTTGGTTCTCAGTTTGACTGTTGGCATATATGAATGCTTCTGATTTGTGTGTATTGATTTTGTATCCTGAGACTTTACTAAATTCATTTATCAATTCAAGGAGTCTCTTGGTTGAATCCTTGGGGTTTTTGAGATATAATATATCATCAGCAAAGAGTGAGAGTTTGATCTCTTCTGCCCCTATTTGGATGCCCTTAATTCCCCTCTCTTGTCCAATTGCTCTAGCAAGTACTTCCAGCACTATGCTGAATAGAAGTGGAGATAGTGTGCAACCTTGTCTGGTTCCAGTTCTAAGTGGGAATGCTTTCAATTTTTCCCCATCCAGTATGATGTTAGCTGTGGGTTTGTTATATATGACTTGCATCATTTTTAGGTAAGCCCCGTCTATGCCTATTTTGTTAAGCATTCTTATTATAAAGGGTGTTGAATTTTGTCAAATGCTTTTTCTGTGTCTATTGAGAGGATCATAGGGTCTTTTTTTTTTTTTTTTTGAGACAGAGTCTCACTTAGTTGCTCAGGCTACTGTGCCGTGGCATCAGCCTAGTTCACAGCAACCTCAAACTCCTGGGCTTTAGCAATCCTTCTGCATCAATCTCCTGAGTAGCTGAGACTATAGGCATGAGCCACCATGCCTGGCTAATTTTTTCTATATATTTTTAGTTGGTCAATTAATTTCTTTCTATTTTTAGTAGAGATGGGGTTTCATTCTTGCTCAGGCTGGTTTCGAACTCCTGACCTAGAGCGATCTGCCTGCCTCGGCCTCCCAGAGTGCTAGGATTACAGATGTGAGCCACTGCACCTGGCCGGATCATAGGGTCTTTTTTTTTTTTTTTTTGCTTCTATTTATGTGGTGAGTTACATTTGTAGATTTATGTATGTTGAACCATCCCTGCATTTCTGGGATTAAGCCCACTTGGTCGTGATGGATTATTTTTTTTATAAGCACCTGGATACGGTTTGCTGGGATTTTATTGAGAATTTTTTCATCTATATTCATAAGGGATATTGGTCTGCAATCTTTTTTGTTGTTGTTGAGTCCTTTCCTGGTCTTGGTACCAGGGTGATGTTGGCTTCGTAAAACGTGTTGGGGAGGATTCCTTCCTCCTTGATGTTGTGGAATAATTTCTGAAGGACAGGCACCAGTTCTTTGTAGGGCTGGTAAAAATTCATGTGTGAAACCATCTGGTCCAGGACTCTTTTTTTATAGGAAGGTTTTTTATTGTTGCTTGAATTTTGGTGCTTAATATTGGTCTGTTCAGGATTTCTATTTTTTCCTGATTGAGCCTAGAAAGGCTGTTTGTTTCTAAGAATTTGTCCATTTCCTCCACCCATTTAAGTTTATGTGTATGGACATATTTATAGTATTCATAGATGATATTTTGTATTTCTGTGGTATCAGTTGTGATTTCTCCTTTTTCATTCCTGATTGAGAAAAAAATCAAACAACCCTATCAAAAAGTGGGCAAAGGACAAGAACAGAAACTTTACAAAAGAAGACAGGATAATGGCTAACAAACATATGGAAAAATGCTCAACATCTCTAATCATCAGGGAAATGTAAATCAAAACCACAATGAGATATCACTTATCTCCAGTGAGAATGGCCTTTATCAAAAAGTCCCAGAACAATAAATGTTGGCGTGGATGTGAAGAGATAGGAACACTCCTACACTGCTGGTGGGACTGCAAACTAGTGCTACCCCAGGGGAAAGCAATATGGAGATTCCTCAAAGAGATACAAATAGATCTACCATTTGATCCAGCAATCCCATTACTGGTTATCTACCCAAAAGAACAAAAGACATTCTATAAAAAAGACATCTGCATTAGAATGTTTATAGCAGCACAATTCACAATTGCAAGGGTGTGGAAACAACCCAAGTGCCCATCAATACATGAGTGGATTAATAAAATGTGGTCTGTGTAGACCATGGAGTACTATTCAGCTTTAAGAAACAATGGTGATAAAGCACCTCTTATGTTTTCCTGGATAGAGCTGGAACCCATTCTACTAAGTGAAGTATCCCAAGAATGGAAAAACAAGCACCACATGTAGTCACCAGCAAATTGGTTTCACTGATCAACACCTAAGTGGACATATAGCAATAACAATTATCGGGTGTCGTGCAGATGGGAGGGGAGAGGAAGGGATGGGAATATACATACATAATAAGTACAATGCGCACCATCTGGGGCACGGATATGCTTGAAGCTCTGACTGCAGGGGAGGGAGGGGAAAGGCAACACACATAACCTAAACATTTGTACCCCCATAATATGCTGAAATAAAAAATACATAAATAGGCAACGCATGGTGGCTCACGCCTGTAATCCTAGCACTCTGGGAGGCCGAGGTGGGCGGATTGCTCAAGGTCAGGAGTTCGAAACCAGCCTGAGCAAGAGCGAGACCCGTCTCTACTATAAATAGAAAGAAATTAATTGGCCAACTAATATATATAGAAAAAATTAGCCGGGCATGGTGGTGCATGTCTGTAGACCCAGCTACTCTCAGGAGGCTGAGGGAGAAGGATTGCTTAAGCCCAGGAGTTTGAGGTCACTGTGAGCTAGGATGACGCCACAACACTCACTCTAGCCTGGGCAACAAAGCAAGACTCTGTCTAAAAAAAAAAAAAAAATACATAAATAAATAAAACAGGAATTGGTCAGGTGCACTGATGGCTTATTACGTGTGAGGGATTGTGCTAAGCAATTTGCATAGATTGTCTCATTTCATGCTCACAGCAATGCTGTAACTGTTCTTATTTTTCAGCCATGGAAAACTGAAGCTTAAAGAGACCACGTGACAGTCACAGAGCTTTAAATTCAGGAAGTCTCAGAGGTAACTCCTTTTCTTTCTTTTTCTTTCCTCCCTCTCCCTTTCCTTCTTTCCTTCTTCTTTCCCTTTCCCGACAAGGTCTCTTCTGTTGCCCAGGCTACAGTGCAGTGGTACTGTCATCATAGCTCACTGCAACCTCAAATTCTTGGGCTCAAGTGATCTTCCTGCCTTAGCCTTCCCAGTAGCTGGGACTACAGGTATGTGTCACTATGCCTAGCTAATTTTTATTTTTATTTTTTGTGGAGGCAGGGTCTTGCATGTTGCTCAGGCTGGTTTTGAACTCCTGGGCTCAAGCTATCTTCATGTCACTATGCCTAACTATTTTTTTTTATTATTATTCTTTGTCGAGACAGGGTCTTTCTATGTTGCCCCGGCTGGTCTCAAACTCCTAGGCTTAACCTATCTTCTCGCCTCAGCCTCCCAAAGTGTTGGGATTACAGGCATGAGCCCTCATACCCAGCTGATAACTCTTTTTTATAAATAAAATAGCTAACTTTTATAGAGATTTAAAATATTCAAAGCATTGCTGGGCCTTAATATCTGTGAAGGCCGGGCGCGGTGGCTCATGCCTATAATCCTAGCACTCTGGGAGGCTGAGGTGGGCGGATTGCTCGAGGTCAGGAGTTCGAAACCAGCCTGAGCAAGAGCGAGACCCCGTCTCTACTATAAATAGAAAGAAATTAGTTGGCCAACTAATATATATAGAAAAAATTAGCCGGGCATGGTAGTGCATGCCTGTAGTCCCAGCTACTCGGGAGGCTGAGGCAGCAGGATCGCTTGAGCCCAGGAGTTTGAGGTTGCTGTGAGCTAGGCTGATGCCATGGCACTCACTCTAGCAGCAAAGTGAGACTCTGTCTAAAAAAAAAAAAAAAAAGAGTATCAGTGAAGCTTCCTATATTTTGGAGGCTTCAAGATAGGACATAACCTTATTTACTCAAAATGTGCTAGTGCTGTATGATTTTATTACCCAAAATTAGGAATTGTATTCACATGAGCTAAGATGCGTAAGACTATTCAGCACAAAGCCAGATCTAGGATTTGACACCAGAGCCTTTGATTTGCAATGTACTGCAATGTGAATGATAGCATGTAGCTTATCTTAGTTCAGGGTACTGTGGAAAACTAGTTTGGTGAAATTGCATTTTAACAATCCTCAAGGAATGTTTGTTAAATAATTTGTCGTTTTCTAAAACTTTTACATTTCTCAAAATAAAAGCTGAGTGAAGAGAATTTTTCTGTATAGATTTGGAGACAGTATAGAGGAGTGGTCCAGAGTGAAAGTTCTGAGGTTAGATTGCCTGGTGGCTTCTTCTGATTTTCACTCTTTGATTTACTGATTCAAGCATGACTTTGAACAGTCAGCTTTGCCCTAAGCCTTAGTTCCCCTATTGTGAAAGATGTATAATATAATATCTTCCTCATAGGGGGAGTATGAGGACTAAATGAGAAAATGAGACAACCTCTCTACAAAGTGCTGGGCATGATGCCTTTTGGCTAGCCATCTTTCATCTTAGAATTGGACCCCTCATTCATTGTCCATAGATCCAAAGTGAAGCTTTGGCTGCAAAGTGTCAAAAAATGTGATACTTCGGGCTTTATTAAAATGCAAGCTTTTGCTCTGTGAAAGGAAATGAAAAGACAAGCCACAGACAAGGAGAAAATATTTGCAAATCACATTTTTTTTTTAAGAGATAGCGTCTCACCACGTTGCCCAGGCTGGGCTCAGAACTCCTAGCTCTCTGAACTCCGAACTCTAGTGATCTTCCTACCTCAGCCTCCAAAGTATCTGGGACTGTGGGGATGGGTCACTGTGCCTGGCTGCAAATTGCATTTTTGACAAAGACTTGAGTTCATAATAAAATTTTCAAACTCTAAGACTATAACAAGGAGAAAACAACCAAATATAATGGGCAAAAGATCTGAATAGATACTTCACCTAAAAGATATATAAACAGCAAGTAAAGGAAACACAAATGAGGCAGATGAAAATTAAAACCACAATGATGATTGTAACAAATGTACCACTCTCGTGCCAGATGGGCAAGGTTGTGTGTTTCTGGGGGCAGGTGTGTATGGGAAATCTCTATATTTTTTACTCAATTTTCTGTGATCCTAAAAATGGTCTAAAAATGAAGTTTTTTAAAAGCCTTAATGTGATATCATTACACACCTATTATTAGAATGTCTAAAAAAAACTGGCAATACCAAGTGTTAGCAAGTATGCAGAGCGACTGGAACTCACATGCATTGCTGGTGGGAATGCAAAACGAATACAGCCACTTTGGAAAACAGTTTGCCAGTAGTTTCTTGTGAACTTAAACCTATCTCTGTCATATGAGTCAGCACTCCTACTTATAGATATCTGTCCAAGAGAAATGAAAACTTCTGTTTACACAAAAACCTGTACATGAATGTTTATAGTAGCATTACTCAGCATTAGTCACCAAAAATTGGAAACAGCCCAGTTCTTTCAGCTGGTGAAATAAAGAAATTGTTGTGTATCCATACCATGGAATACTACTCCTTAATAAAAAAAGGAACTACCTGTTGATTCATGCAATAATGTAAGTGAATCTTAAAAAGCACTATGTTAAGTGAAAGTAGCGAGATTCAAAAAGCTACATAGTATATGATTCCATTTATATGACAATCTGAAAAAGCAAAACTATAGGGAGGAAGACAAGTGGATACCAGAGTTTGAGAGTGTAGTGAAGTGTTAGTTATAAAGCAAAGGGGTAGCATGAGGGAATTTTGGAGGTGATAGAATGGTGTTTTCTCTCTCTCTTTCTCTCTCTCTCTCTCTTTCTCTCTCTCTCTCACTAGCTCTTACCAGCTCTTACCAAATTGATGGACATATGGTCAGTGTTAGTATTTAGTTTGGTGTGCCAGCTCTCACAAGTAGAAATAAAGGCAACTAATTATCCCCCCCCCCAAATCTATATTATCAACTTGGTAGTGTGTAAAGTACGGTTCTGTTAAAGAAATGTATGGCTTTATTAACCATTATGTCATATGAAAAGTCACAGAAATCTGTTTTTCAGTTAAAAATAGGGAAAAAATATATATATAACTTTTCACTTCACTGGAATTTGCTGGTTATACCAGATGAACTTTTACCACTGCTTGAGCTTTCAGTAGATCATTTATGTAAGTTAATGATAAATTTTGTGAGTGTAACACCTACTTAACCTCCTTGGACTCTGTTACAGAAAAGCATTTATCTTACAGTCCAGTTAGCTTGGGATAGAAGGTAAATGCTTTCCTTTTGTAAATATCCTGGAATTTTAAATGATACAGAGAACAAAATTTAACATAAATTTAATTCAGTTGCAATGCCTTTTTTGCTTGTAAACTTGTATTTCTTCATAAACATCAGGTGTTGTACCACCCTTGTGAAACAGCTTGCTACAACTAGACATGTCCCAGGATTCTTATAGCATTGGCTTAACCAAAGTGGAGTTTGAACTTGTTTAAGGAAAATACATGGGTAGTGAGCTGAATCCTCTAATTCCTAGGATTTATGGATTTAACCTATTACGTGGGTTGTCACCCTCTTTATTTCAGTAAATAATTAATGTATGTTCATTGTAGAAAATTCATAAAGTACAGCAAAAGATTATAAGAGTACTACAAGAATTATTACTCCCAAGATAACAATTTGGTCTTCCAAACTTTCCTCTGCAGGTATATACACCTGTGTTTGTCTGAGTGTGCTTTTAAAAACAAAAAAGTACTCATTTTATTATTCAATATATTATTGACTATCTTTGTCAGAAAATTTAAATTTAATAGCCATATAGTATTCCATTGAATACATGAACCATCATTTATTTTACCAATCCCTGTTTTATTAGTCTTTTAACTTGTATCCACTTTTTTTGCTTTTATGAATATTCTTATACCTTTGAGTAACTCTCCATTTATTTCCTTATGATATATTCCTGAAAGCAGTATGGCCAAGTCAGAGAGCACTTTTCTAAAACTTATTTTTTATTATAAAAGTAATAAATATGCTCATAGTAATAAAAAGATACAAGGTACAAAAAGGTATAGTACAAAGTAAAATAATCTGACCTGACTTCCCAGCTCCCTTCTCGGAGGAACTGTAAAATATGCAGATTTAAATTCACATTATTCTAGATCAATGCCTGTAAAAAAATAAATAAGTTCATATTAATTTCACATTCTATAGAAAGTTCATATGTGTTGAATGGTATGTTTGTCTTCCTAAAACATCCACTCTAATTACATATTTTATTAAGGTTGAGTTAATATAGAGAGGTATTAGAGAGTTTAATAATGTTAGCAATTAAATATATCAAAATTAATCAGCTAAGTGCCAGTGGCTCACGCCTATAAGCCTAGCTACTCAGGAGGCTGAGGTGGGAGGATCACTTGAGAGGCCAGGAGTTTTAGACCAGCCTGGGCAACCAAGCAAGACCCCATCGCAAGAAAAATTAATCGCGTATACACTGACAATAATCATCTAGAAAATATAATGATAATGATAAAAAAATCTCAATCATATTTATATAATACCTCCACATCCCCCCTCGAGAAAAACTAAAACAATACTCAGGAATAAACTTAATAAGAAATGTGTAGGAAGATTCATATTGTAAAAAAAAGGTTCACTCTATCCAAATTAATCTATAAATTTAAGATATTTTGGCCGGGCGTGGTGGCTCATGCCTGTAATCCTAGCACTCTGGGAGTGCTAGGCGAGGCATGAGGATCACTTGAGGTCAGATGTTTGAGACCAGCCTGAGCAAGAGTGAGACCCCGTCTCTACTATAAATAGAAAGAAATTAATTGGCCAACTAAAAATATATAGAAAAAATTAGCCGGGCATGGTGGCGCATGCCTGTAGTCCGAGCTACTCGGGAGGCTGAGGCAGGAGGATCACTTGAGCCCAGGAGTTTGAGGTTGCTGAGAGCTAGGCTGATGCCACGGCACTCACTCTAGCCTGGGCAACAAAGTGAGACTCTGTCTCAAAAAAAAAAAAAAAAGAGTAGATCTCATATTAAGTGTCCTTACCACAATAAGTAAAATTTAAAAAAATTTCTTCAAAACCAAACAACAACAAAAAAGTGTTAGTATGAAATAGAATAACAGATCAATGGAAGAAAACATCCAGAGACCCCAGTTTAAACAATAATTTACGGTATATCTACTAGTGACAACTTTTCAAGTAGATGAGGAAAGAGTAGCTCACTTAACAAATGGCCTTGGGACAATCAGTTAATGATTTTGAAGGAAAAAATGAAGTTAGTTTTCTCTTTTATAAAATAAACTCTAGATGAGTTAAGGATTTAAATGTAAAATACATTTTGACATTGTTTCCAGTTAGAGACGAAAAAAAAAAAAGAAAAGAAAATATGAATTTAATAAAAAAAATAAAAAACATAAATGTAAAGTATAAAAGGTACCAAAAGAAAGTACAAGAGCAAATACTAGTACAATCTTGGGGATAAGAAAGGCCTTTCAGGCCGGGCGCAGTGGCTCACGCCTGTAATCCTAGCACTCTGGGAGGCGGAGGCGGGTGGATTGCTCGAGGTCAGGAGTTCGAAACCAGCCTGAGCAAGAGCGAGACCCCATCTCTACTATAAATAGAAAGAAATTAATTGGCTAACTAATATATAGAGAAAAAATTAGCCGGGCATGGTGGTACAGGCCTGTAGTCCCAGCTACTCAGGAGGCTGAGGCAGAAGGATTGCTTGAGCCCAGGAGTTTGAGGTTGCTGTGAGCTAGGCTGATGCTACAGCACTCTAGCCTGGGCAACAGAGTGAGACTCTGTCTCAAAAAAAAAAAAAAAAGGCCTTTCAAAGCATGATACCAAAGGTATGATACTTAAAAATTAAAAGCTTCTGCATAGGGGAAAAACCACAAACAGATAAAAGATAAACAACAAACTGAAAAAAGACTATCAATATATATGACAGGCAAATGATGAATATCTTTAATGTGCAAAGATGTCTTACATAACAGAAAGTGAACACCCAAAAGAAAATTCATAATAGAAATAAAGAGGCAATTCACAAATGAAGAAATACAAATGGTCTAAAAGTCTCACAAGTTATTGGAAATAAACAGATGGTCATTTTTCACATAATAGATTGACAAAGCTTAAAGAGAATTTTCGTAATACCTGATTAAGTGTGGGTAAGTAAACACGCTCCTATACTGCTAGTGGAAGCATGAGATAGTATCTTTCTGGAGGACAATTTGGCAGCATGTATCACAAGCCTTAAAAAGTACTTTTATATGCTGTTAGTGGGAGTATAAACTGATACAATTTTTCTGGAGGACAGTTTGGTACTATTTATCAAAATTTAGTATGTACATACCTTTGACTTAGCAATTCCATTTTCAGAGATTTTATCTAAAAGATATGCTCATAAAGATACATGTACAAGGATATTCATCAAAGCAGTGTTTTTAATAGCACGGAACTGAAAACAACCTAAATGTTAATCAGAAAGGAATAAATTAGATAAAATATAGCATATCTACAGAATGGAATATCATACAACTATTTTATAAAATACTAGATCTATGTATATTCTTTTGGAGGTAGTTCAGTTTTGTTTTATTTTCTTTTTTCCTGATTGTGGATGTCTATATATCTTGATACAAGATGTACAAAATAAGTTAAAAAAATGCAAGGTGCAAAATAGTACATGTAATATGGTCCCGTGTGTAAAGAATAAAAAAGAGGGAAAATAGGCATTGCAGAGGCTTGTAAAAACACTGGGAATAATAAAAGTCTTCATTTATATCTTTAGAGTATAATTCAAGAATGATTTATTTTCACTTTTTTCCCCCACTTGCCTTAAAAACGGTTGATTTTGGATCTGAGAACTAACATCACGTGCTAAGCTAATATAATATAATATAATTAATATAAAATATCTTTATATTAGATACTTTAACAGTTATGAGAATATAAGAATAATGTTACTATGTTCCTTTGCTTATTAATTAAGTATATTACACTAACAGAATTTGTATCTGTGAACAATGTCAACTCAGTCCTCAGATGGAAATGATGTGACATAGTAGAGATCCAGGTTGTTCAGCCTTTTTTTTTTTTTTTTTTTTTTTTTTTGAGACAGTGTCTTGCTTTGTTGCCCAGGCTAGGAGTGAGTGCCGTGGTGTCAGCCTAGCTCTCAGCAACCTCAAACTCCTGGGCTCAAGCTATCCTCCTGCCTCAGCCTCCCCAGTAGCTGGGACTACAGGCATGCGCCACCATGCCTGGCTAATTTTTTGTATACATTTTTAGTTGGCCAATTAATTTCTTTCCATTTATAGTAGAGACGGGGTCTCACTCTTGCTCAGGCTGGTTTTGAACTCCTGACCTCGAGCAATCCGCCCCCCTCGGCCTCCCAGAGTGCTAGGATTACAGGTGTGAGCCACCACGCCCAGCCTGTTCAGCCTTTTTAGTAGAAAGAATACTCAGAAAGGTAGTCTATGTCCATACCACGCTGAATGTGCCTGATCTCATCTGATCTCAGAAGCTAAACAGGGTCGGGCCTGGTTAGTACTTGGATGGGAGAAAGGTAATCTCTTAGTTTTAACATTCTTAGGCAGGTTGAAATGACTGTAGTGCAGGGGTTGGGAACCTTTTCATGTTGGAAGGTCGCATTAATTTAGCTATAATCAAATAAGGCCACATTCCAGAAACTTCAATTAGATATACTTAAAAATGTACATTATTTTGTAAAAATCTGACTACTGTGTATTAACACTTAATTTCAAAAAATGAAAACTATTTGTTAATTTTAAAGTCAACCTTTTTTTTTCTTTTTATTTCAGCATATTATGAGGGTACAGATGTTTAGGTTATATATATTGCCCTTGGCCCCCCCACCCTGAGTCAGAGTTTCAAGCATGACCATCCCCCAAATGTTGCAAATCTCACTCATTATGTATAGATATGCCCATCCTCTCCTCCCCCCTCCCATCTGCACCACACCTGGTAAATGTTATTCCTGTATGTCCACTTAGGTGTTGATCAGTGAAACCAATTTGCTGGTGACTACATGTGGTGCTTATTTTTCCATTCTTGGGAAACTTCACTTAGTAGAATGGGTTCCAGCTCTATCCAGGAAAACACAAGAGGTGCTTTATCACCATTGTTTCTTAAAGCTGAATAGTACTCCATGGTCTACACAGACCACATTTTATTAATCCACTCATGTATTGATGGGCACTTGGGTTGTTTCCACATCTTTGCAATTGTGAATTGTACTGCTATAAACATTCTAGTGCAGATGTCTTTTTATAGAATGTCTTTTGTTCTTTTGGGTAGATGCCCAGTAATGGGATTGCTGGATCAAATGGTAGATCTATTTGTATCTCTTTGCGGTATCTCCATATTGCTTTCCACAAAGGTTGCGCTAGTTTGCAGTCCCACCAGCAGTGTAGGAGTGTTCCTATCTCTTCACATCCATGCCAACATTTATTGTTTTGGGACTTTTTGATAAAGGCCATTCTCACTGGAGATAAGTGATATCTCATTGTGGTTTTGATTTACATTTCCCTGATAAATAGAGTTGTTGAACGTTTTTTCATATGTTTGTTGGCCATTATCCTGTCTTCTTTTGTAAAGTTTCTGTTCTTGTCCTTTGCCCACTTTTTGATAGGGTTGTTTGATTTTTTTCTTGCTGATTTTCCTGATTAACCTTTTAATGATTTTATTGTGTCTGATTTTTGTTGGAAAGCATTTGTGGGTTTTTTTTTCCATCAACAAGGCACAGTTTAATAAAAGAATGAAGTCACACATGTAGGTCTAAAAAGCAACTGTGTATCCACAAATAAACTACTACCTAAACAACAACTCATGAGAAAGACTGAGGGCAGAGGAGGAATACTTCTATTAATATTAAAATTTGTAATTAAATCATACAGACTTTTTGGCATGGTAAAATTTTGGAGACTATACCCTTAAGAAAATAATCCAAAGCAAGGTAAATGAGATTTGGATAAATATACTCTCAGTTGTGCTATTTTATGATAGTGAAATACTAGAAAGAATCCAAATTTTTTATAATAAAGAAGTGGGTAAACTCTGGTTATGAAATACTATATAAATTAATAAAAATGTCAAGCCTGTGGATTATGTACATAACTAAAAGTGAATCATCATTCAATCACATAACACGCATTTAAGCAATATACAAGCCACCTGAGAACAACAAAATCAAAGAATTTACAAACTTTTTCACTTAAGCATTGTTTGGGCCCAAGCGTTATCTCTAAAATGAGATTCTACTGAGGACAAGGGAAGTTAGGTAACTTATACAAATTCACAAAATCAGTAAGAGGACAGAATCAGACCCGGACAGAATGGCGTTATCTGCATCTTAACTTCAAGGTTCTCAAATTAAGGCACTCCACAGTCTCCTGGGACAGCATTTAATATGGACAATAATGAAACGGGACAGGTTATGGAGTAAAAGGCAAAGTCGGCAGGGATGGGTACTAGAGGCTCCAGACTTGATTGAAATTGGGATCCCAGGCCTCTGCCCCGAAATCGTCTCCCCACCCTTGGGGGCACTCTGGTGGAAAAGTTTGGAGGTATGGCCTACTTTGGGGCCTTTCTACTCTACAGCCCTGTTGCTCTGCTTCCTCTACCTTCATCTCAGTAATCCTCTTCCAACTTCCTGGCCATCCCATGGACCGGATCAGAGGCAAAGCAAACGCCAGCCGCTTTGAACCCAACCCTAGGCCTGGCCCTTGCCTCAGGCCCTGCTGGCCTCCTCCTCATCTCCTCCGTCAACCCTGGCTGGAAAGCGTTTGAATATTGGATTGCAGCATGGAGGTCCACAGTTTCAGTTAATCCTCTACATAAGTATCAATCATGTGTGACCTTAAGGACGTCTTGATTTGGGTTAGGTAGGAGAATGTAGGTTCACAGCAATAAGTGATTGAAAAGCAGGAAAGCATTTTTTGGGCATGTTGCTAAAGGTGTGGGTATTCCACTGCATTTTTCCATATTTCAGTCTGGATCTTTCTTAGCATCAATGACTTTAAAATGTCATCTACTGAGAGCTCAATCAATTCCATCTGTAGTTCTTTAGGTGCCTTGGTGATGTCAACTAGGTGAGGATAAAATGCTAATTTGAGTGTGATGTCATGATTCTCAAAATCAGTGAATCTTCCGTTGTATTCTCCAATTAACAGGTCTCTAATAGATGCACATTCTTCAAATGATTTGCATATATCATCCTACTTATCAATGATCTTTGCTAACTGGGGAAAATGTTCACCTGAAATTTCTTTTTGAAGAAAAAGTATTTTGAAAAAAGATAGCTTTTTTTTTTCAAATCCTTGGATTTTTTTATTGCTACATATCATATATAGACTTAGTTTTACCTTGCAAAGAAATATTCAAGTCGTTTTGAATTGACATATCACACAGAAACGCTGCATTCCTATAGAAATCTTTCAATGATTCACACTGCTGATTCTGCTCTTTATAAAATTTAACTCTCTGTTCCTGAAGAGATAAAATTTTGGCTAACACCTATTCCTGCAATAGCCAACCCACTTTAGAATGATATGGCAAATCCACATTGAATACTTCATCTCAACTTTAGCATGTTAGGAAACAGGATGGATGCTGTGTTGCATTTGCATGAATTATAGTTAACAAAACTTACAACTTGTTGCAAAGTGTCAGTAGCTTTAGCACAGAGATTTTGCTGATGCAAGATACAATCAAAAGAAATGAGAGCATCTGGATCTGTTAATACATTTTTTTTTTTTTTGAGACAGAGTCTCACTTTGTTGCCCAGGCTAGAGTGAGTGCCATGGCGTCAGCCTAGCTCACAGCAACCTCAAACTCCTGGGCTCAAGCAATCCTCCTGCCTCAGCCTCCCGAGTAGCTGGGACTACAGGCACGAGCCACCATGCCCGGCTGATTTTTATATTATATATATTAGTTGGCCAATTAATTTCTTTCTATTTTTATGGTAGAGACGGGGTCTCCCTCAGGCTGGTTTTGAACTCCTGACCTTGAGCAATCCGCCCGCCTCGGCCTCCCAGAGTGCTAGGATTACAGGCGTGAGCCACCACGCCCGGCCTGTTAATACATTTTTTAAATCTGTGTAATAAACCCTTCATATTTTCCTGTCATGGAAGGTACACTGTACATACACTCACTAAATTTACCAAATTCAAACTTCACAACATTCATCTTGAAAGTTGTCGAAAATATCTATTTGCTTTGTTTGCAAGAGTGCCCAAAGCAAATAACTCTTTGTAGCAAAGAAAATCTTCTGTTATGATCCGAATGAAGTATAAAACCCTTTTTGCTGGGGCTGGGCGTGGTGGCTCACGCCTGTAATCCTAGCACTCTGGGAGGGTGAGGCGGGCAGATTGCTCAAGGTCAGGGGTTCGAAACCAGCCTGAGCAAGAGCGAGACCCCCGTATCTACTATAAATGGAAAGAAATTAATTGGCCAACTAAAATATATATATAGAAAAAATTAGCCGGGCATGGTGGCACATGCCTGTAGTCCCAGCTACTTGGGAGGCTGAGGCAGGAGGATCACTTGAGCCCAGGAGTTTGAGGTTACTATGAGCTACACTGACGGCACGGCACTCGAGCCCAGACAACAGAGTGAGACTCTGTCTCAAAAAAAAAAAAGAAGATGATATTGTAATTCCCAATGCTCATTAACAAATCTGTTTTCTTTCTTTAGTATTCTCTTGGTCTTCTGTGACATGATAACCTGTTAAACAGACAGAATTAAGAAACATTGTCAGCTGGGCACAGTGGCTCACGCCTGTAATCCTAACACTCTGGGAGGCCGAGGCAGGAGGATTGCTTGAGGTCTGGAGTTCGAGACTAAAAAAAACTGTCAAGCCATGCAACTATTAACAAATTCCACTTCAAACAGAAACACAGTGCACTGTTGTCAGAAGCTGAAAACGAATTGGCATACTCAACCCACATAAACTCTTGCTAACCAGCCTCGTGCGGTAGTGGCGCCTGCCAGTCATGAAGGGAAAGTTAGAACTAAATCATAATTTAGCCCTTATGGTTTATTAATATTCTATTTTTTGTTTGCTTGGGTTTTTTTTGAGACAGAGTCTCACTTTGTTGCCCAGGCTAGAGTGAGTGCCGTGGCGTCAGCCTAGCTCACAGCAACCTCAAACTCCTGGGCTCAAGCGATCCTGCTGCCTCAGCCTCCCGAGTAGCTGGGACTACAGGCACACGCCTCCATGCCCGGTTAATTTTTTGTATATATATTAGTTGGCCAATTCATTTCTTTCTATTCAAAGTAGAGACGGGGTCTTGCTCTTGCTCAGGCTGGTTTCGAACTCCTGACCTGGAGCAATCCGCGCCCGCCTCGGCCTCCCAGAGTGTTAGGATTACAGACGTGAGCCTGTAATAAACCAGCCGGTTTATTAATATTCTAATTGTGCCAGTTAGTCTTGCAAGATTATTTTGTTGAAACTTATTTTGTTATTTTGTATTTTAAATACTTTCATTTTAAAAATAAAAATATAAAAGGCGAACAAAATTGTATTAATAAAAATAAAAAGATTTGTTCTGTAAAATTTGGATTCAGCGAAAAGGCTGCACTTAAGGACATACAAGAGCACATGTGGCCTTAAGGCTGCAGGTAACCCCACTCCCGCCATAGTGTCTTGGTTATCAAGGCAGTATGAACTCTAATGTTATTTAGTCCAAGGCATATTTATTGGTATTTCGTGTTGAACTGAGTCTAAAAAAGAATACTCTTTCAACTCCAAACTCCATTATCTTCTAATGTTAAAATCTCCATTTTTTTTTTTTTGAGACAGAGTCTCACTCTCTTGTCTGGGCTAGAGTGCTGTGGCATCATCATAGTTCACAACCTCAAACTGCTGGGCTCAAGCAATGCTCCTGCCTCAGCCTACCAAGTAACTGGGGTTGCTACAGGCATGTGCCACCATGCCCAGCTAAGTTTTCTGTTTTTTGCATAGATGGGGTATCCCTGTTTTGCTGAGGCTGGTCTCGGATTCCTGGGCTCAAGTGATCCTCCTGCCTCAGCCTCCCAGAGTGGTAGGATTACAGACAGACATGAGCTATAACACCCAGCCAAAATCTCCATTTCAGACAGAGTCTCGCTTTGTTGCCCAGGCTAGAGTGAGTGCCATGGCGTCAGCCTAGCTCACAGCAACCTCAAACTCCTGGGCTCAAGCAATCCTGCTGCCTCAGCCTCCCGAGTAGCTGGGACTACAGGCATGTGCCACCATGCCCGGCTAATTTTTTCTATATATATTAGTTGGCCAATTAATTTCTTTCTATTTAATGTAGAGACGGGGTCTTGCTCTTGCTCAGGCTGGTTTTTAATTCCTGACCTCAAGCAATCCTCCCTCCTCGGCCTCCCAGAGTGCTAGGATTACAGGCGTGAGCCACAGCGCCCGGCCATGCATAGGGTTTTAATGTAATTTATCTGTGTCTCATTCTTAAATTGAAAGGCTTTATATATTATTAGTTTTGGAGAAGAAAATTTAATTCAATTTGGTTATAGAAATGTTACAAATTCCTTTGTCCCAAATCCATCCCCAAAATCAGATTAGAACTTCCTGTATGTTTCCTTATTATCCTGAAGATTCTCAGTCAATTCAGGAACTGATTTGTTCCTTTTTCTCTGAGAATATTATTTTCTGATCACAGTTGGCTTTTCCTAGGCTATTAAGACTAATTGTGGTGAGATTTGTTGTTGCTGCTGCTTACTTTAAATTCTCCTTCTGTGATTGAAGAAAACTGTGTTTCAGTTTTTCTTTTTACTTCCTTATAAGTTTAAGATTAAAGAATTTTACAAATGTACAGCCTAAAGAATCACATTCTGCTCATTATTTTAGTGCCTAGCACTAAATGAATTCCTTCTCTGGTACATTTTCTACCAGGTCTCTCTTATTCTTGTTTTCTTAACTTCCTTTATTTTCTGTAATCTCTTCCTTCCCTGTCACTCTTAAGCTTTGCTTGTTCCTGCTTTTCTTTTTTTGCTTGTTCCTGTTTTTACATAGGAATTGTATATGACTTGCTTCCTCTTGTGTTTCAAAAAAAGTTATCTGCAAATGTCCAAAGCTCTAGAAGAAAATAAATGCATACAATTCAGGCAAAGAAAATGTTTGACCAATTTCAGGTTTTTCTTCATTATGTTTTCTGAATAATAAAGTAATACATGCAGAAAAATAGAAATAAAGCAATACATGCTTATTTTAATGAAATTATAGTAATACAGAGGTATATGAAGTAAAAACCAAAAGTCACCCCTCAAAGGGTAATCATTGTTAGTAGTTTGTATTCTTCTAGACCCTTTTTTTTTTTTTTTTTTTTTTTGAGACAGAGTCTCACTTTGTTGCCTAGGCTAGAGTGAGTGCCGTGGCGTCAGCCTAGCTCACAGCAACCTCAAACTCCTGGGCTTGAGTGATCCTTCTGCCTCAGCCTCCCGAGTAGCTGGGACTACAGGCATGTGCCACCATGCCCGGCTAATTTTTTTTATATATATATCAGTTGGCCAATTAATTTCTTTCTATTTATAGTAGAGACGGGGTCTCGCTCTTGCTCAGGCTGGTTTTGAACTCCTGACCTTGAGCAATCCGCCCGCCTCGGCCTCCCAAGAGCTAGGATTACAGGCGTGAGCCACAGCGCCTGGCCTCTAGACCCTTTTTTTATTCGTGGATATGCTTCCATGTCAGTATATTCGCAGTTAGCTCATTGTCTTTTAACTGCTGTGTACTATTCTGTAGTATGAATGCATCACAATTTATCTGTTTCCTTACTGGTAGACATTTAGAGAGTCTCCAAGTTTTAACTATTTGTTTTTTTGTTTTGTTTTGTTTTTTTTAGAGATAGGTCTCACTCTGTCACCCAGGCTGCAGTATGATAGTGTTATAGTGTGATCACAGCTCACTGTAGCCTCAAACTCCTGGGCTCAAGCAATCCTCCTGCCTCAGCCTCCCGAGTAGCTGGGACTGCAGGCATGTGCCACCATGCCTGGCTAATTTTTTTAAAAAAAATTTTTGTAGAGATGGGGTCTTGCTATGTTGCCTAGGTTAGTCTTAAACTTCTGGCCTCAAGAAATCTTCCTGGCCCGGTGCAGTGGCTCATGCCTGTAATTATAGCTCTCTGGGAGGCCGAGGGCGGGCGGATTGCTCAAGGTCAGGAGTTTGAAACCAGCCTGAGCAAGAGCGAGACCCTGTCACTACTATAAAAAGAAAGAAATTAATTGGCTAACTAGTACATATAGATAAAATTAGCCGGGCGTGGTGGTGCATGCCTGTAGTCCCAGCTACTCGGGAGGCTGAGGCAGGAGGATTGCTTGAGCCCAGGAATTTGAGGTTGCTGTGAGCTAGGTTGACGCCATGGCACTCACTCTAGCCTGGGCAACAAAGTGAGACTCTGTCTCAAAAAAAAAAAAAAGAAATCTTCCCACCTTGGCCTCCCAAAATGCTGGGATTACAGCCATGAGCCACCATGTCTGGCCAATTTTTGTAGGTTAGGTTCTTTTAAGTAAAGTTACTGGGTGAAGTTATGTATATGTCATATGTTAATAAGTATTACAACATTGCCCTTCAAGAAAGACCATACTGATTTACAGTTCATTAACAGTATGATAAAATATTTTTCTCTATCCTTGACCATCCTTAATAGATACATACCTCAGTCTTTTTTGTCTTTTGAGACAGAGTCTCACTTTGTTGCCCATGTGAGAGTGAGTGCCGTGGCGTCAGCCTAGCTCACAGCAACCTCAAACTCCTAGGCTCAAGCAATCCTTCTGCCTCAGCCTCCTGAGTAGCTGGGACTACAGGCATGTGCCACCGTGCCCAGCTCATTTTTTCTATATGTATTAGTTGGCCAATTACTTTCTTTCTATTTATAGTAGAGACAGGGTCTTGCTCTTGCTCAGGGTGGTCTCGAACTCCTGATGTCGAGCAATCTATCCGCCTCGGCCTCCCAGAGTGCTAGGATTACAGGCGTGAGCCATCGCGCATCAGTCTTTCAAGTTTTTGCCAACATGATAAGCAAAAAAAGTCATAGTTTTAGTTTGTATTTAATTTATATTTCCAAAATTTGAAATTTTTAACCAGTTTAGATGGACATCTTTTTTTTAAATTTTCATTTATTTCAGAATATTATGGGGCACAAACATTTTGGTTATATGAATTGCTTTTGTACAGTTTGAGTCAAAGTTAAAAGTGTGTCTATCACCAATATAGGGTGCATTATACCTGTTAGATGTGAAAATATCTTCATTTACAACTAAATTATATGTCAAATAAAAAGGTTTATAAATTAAAGAAAACACTATAAGCCTTCAGCAAGAAAAAATGTATGCGTTAGAAGACAGAAGTTTAATCTGGTAGAGTTCTGTATATGTTGGGATGATAGGCCAAGTGGCTCTTTTCTAGGCTGCTCTCTAACTTGTTTTCTGACTTCACAGGCTTATGTTTGTCAGTGAGAATGACTTAGATTTGTGGACAATTATTGTCATTCCTGATAGTATGCTAATTATTATTATTTTTTTTAACACTTGAGTAACTGTGTATATTTTTGGCTTTATAAACTTTCTTAACCTATATTTTATTTTTATTTTTTTCTTTTTTTTTTCTTTTTTTTTTTTTCATGATTAGGGTATCCTTAGATTAACCTATATTTTAGATTACTGACTTAGCTCACTACTATTTAACATCAGTCTGCCGGACAATTCTTTATTTTGTTTATAGGCCAGAATTAATTGTAAGCATATGTACTAATTTTTTTAATTTTAAAGAGATTTTTTATGAGCCAAATTTGAGGACCATGACCCAGAGCCACTCCCAAGAAGCCTTGAGCAAGTGGACTCCAGTATGTACTAAACTGACCAGAATCACACAATAAAATTGCAGAGCTAAATAATAGAAGTATAATTTGCCAAATTATCTTAGTAGGTCAACACAGAAATGATAAATTGTGAGTTACTAAGATATCTTCAGTGAAAACTTCAAAAAACTGGGCAGATTCTTTTCAGTGGTTTTAGTACAATTCTGCCTTTAAATAAGGGATTTTGTTTGCTGAGTTTTATTAAGATGTATATTAAGATTCTGTATTGTTATATACAATTTTTCTTTTTTTTAAACTGAAGTTAACCAACCTTATATAGAAGAGCTTCTTAAAAATGTTTGTAAATGTTACTTTTAAAGAAATACTGGCAGAAAAAATATTCTGTTGTGTCTCACGTATTTAGGTTATCATTCATGAAGCTGATTAAAAAGATGAAACTTTAAAAAATAAAAAAAACAAAAAAAACCCAGGTTTTTTTCAAAAGTATTAATATAGGGTTATTTTTTTATTTTTTTGAGGCAAAGTCTTGCTCTGTTACCCCGGCTGGAGTGCAGTGGTGTCATCATAGATCACTGCAACTTCAAACTCCTGGGTTCAAGTTATCCTCTTGCCCCAATCTCCCAAGTAGCTGGGACTACAGGTGCATGCCATGACGCCGGGCTAATTTCTTTACTTTTATTAGTGACGGTCTTTCTCTTGCTCAGGCTGTTCTTGAACTCCTGAGCTTGAGTGACCCTCCCACCTTGGCTTCCCAGAGTGCTAGGATTACAGGTGTGACCCACCGTGCCCAGCCACAAATATAAATTTAATTCTTTTACTGTCCTTCAAAACTTGTGACTTAAAATAAGTTTATAGGTATGGTAAGATGGTGGAGTTATAGCTTTTTAACCTCAAGATCTGTGATGGGTAGTCCCAACCCCTAAGATCATCCTTTATGTCCATATGCGGTAAAACTTTTTTTCCATTAGATTTTGCATTTCAACCAGAGATATGTTTGTCAGAAAAGATGAGGTAATCAAACCTGTACTTGCATGTTGTGAAAAAAAAATACTTTTGATTTATAAATCCCTTGAAGACTTGGGCTGTTTCTTCCCACATCCTCTTGTTCAATACTTATTTACAGTTAGAAGTCAATAAATGCTGAATGAATCAGCTTTATTATGAAGGAATAAATATTAGTTATTGAAATTTTTCAGCAGTGTGTCACGAGTCTTAAATGCTTATTTTTCAGTTAGATTATCACCCTCCCACACACACACACAGAGAAAAATGATTACATGATTGGAGAAGGCAATTCACAAGAAAACTCAGTTTGTTAAGACACATAAGAAAAGATTGTCAATCTCATTAGTAATTTAAGAAATACGTAAAGATTGAGATATTTTTACTTCCCATATTGTTAAAGATTAAAAAGTATACTTGGATATCAGCGTCAGCAAACTAAGTTTAGTAAAAGAAAAAAAAAAGAGTACTTGAGTATACGGGTATCTGTGTCCCTGCTTTCAGGTTTTTTAGGTATATACCTAGAAGTGGATTTGCTGGATCATATAGTAATTCTATGTTTAACATTACCACCAACGGTGCACAAAGCTTCCAATTTCTCTGCTTCCTTGCCAATACCTGCTAATTTTTATTTAAAAAAATTATATTCTCACAGATGTCTCCTTGTGGTTTTGATTTGAATTTCCCAGAAGGCTAGTTATGTTGAGCATCTTTTTATGTACTTTACTGGCCATTTGTATATCTTCTTTGGAAAAAAACCTATTCAAGTCTTTTGCTTATTTTTGAATTGGCTTTGTTTTGTTTTGTTTTGCTTGAGCTGTTTATATATTCTGGATATTAACCTCTGATCAGATAAATGTTTTACAAGTTTTTCACCTATTTTGTGGGTTGTGTCTTTACTCTCTTGATAGTGTGCTTTGATGCACAAAAGTTGTTAATTTTGATGTAGTTCAGTTTATCTGTTTTTCTCTTATTACCTGTGCCTTTGGTGTCATCCAAGAAATCATTCCCAAATCTAATGTTATGAAGCTTTTGCCATATTGTTTTCTTCTAAGTTTTATAGTTTTTCTCTTAAGTTTAGGTCTTTGATCCATTTTGAGTTACTGTTTGTATTTAGTGTAAGGTAAAGGGCCAACTTCGTTATTTTGCATGTGGGTATCCAGTTTTTCTAGCACCATTTGTTGAAAAGACTGTCCTTTTCCCATTGAGTGGTCTTGGCATCCTTGTCAAAAATCATTTATTTGACCATATATATGAGGGTTTATTGCTGGGCTCTCTATTCTCTTCTATTTAGGTCTTTGATTACTGTAGCTTTGTAATATGCTTTGAAACCAGAAAGTGTGAATCCTCCAAGTGTGATTCCCACCAACAGTGTATAAGCATTCCATTTCACTGCATCCCTGCCAACATCTATTATTTTTTTGTTTTTAATAGTGGCCATTCTGACAGAGATAAGGAGGTATCTCATTGTGGTTTTAATTTGTACTTACTGATGATTAGTTATGGTGAGCATTTTTTCATATGTTTGTTGTGGGCCTAGAGTTTTCTTTGTGGGAAATTTTTTTTCCTATAATTTTAATTTCTTTAATAGATTAGGTCTTAGGACTTTTAGATTATCTATTTTTTCTTGAATGAGCTTGTGTCTTTTATTGAATTAGTTCATTTCATCTAAATGTTGAGTTTATTGACATATAATTGCTTATATTGCTCCGTTATTATCCTTCTAATACCTGTAGCATCTGTATTGATGTTACCTCTTTTATTTCTTCCCGCCAGAGGATTTTGGTTAATACTTCTCTTATTTCTGATCATGGTAATTTGTACTTTCTCTCTTCTTCCCTTATAAGTTTAGATAGAACTTTATCAATTTTATTGATCTTCTCTAGCCAGCTTTTGCATCTATATAGTTTCTCTCTTGTTTTTTTTTTTTTTTTTTGCTTTCTATTATATTTTACTGACTTTTGTTTTGATTTTTATTGTTTCCTTCTGCTTACTTGGCTTTAATTGCTCTTATTTTTTCTAGTTTTTAAAGGTAGAATCTGAGATTATTGATTTGAGACCTTTCTTCTTTTCTCATTTAAGCATTTAGTACTATAAATTTTCCCCTTACTACTGCTTTAGTGGCATACTAGAAATTCTGCTGTGTTAAGTTTTCATTTTAATTCCATTCAAGATACTTTCAAATTTCCTTTTTTATTTCCTCTTTCACACATGGGTTATATAGAAGTGTGTAGGTTCCAGAGATTTAGAGATTTATCTAGAGATCTTTCTGGTGTTTTTAAAATTTCTAATTTAATTCCATTGTGGTCAGAGAGCATACTTTGTTTGATTTGAATCCTTTTGAATTTAGTGAGATTAATTTTATGGCCCAGAATGTGATCTGTCTTGAATAATGTTCCGTCTGCATTTGAGAAGAAAGTGCATTTTGCTGTTAGGTAGTCTATGAATGTCAATCAAGTGAAATTAGTTGATAGTTTTTTCTTTTTTTTGAGACATAGTCTCACTTTGCCCAGGCTAGAGTGAGTGCCGTGGCGTCAACCTAGCTCACAGCAACCTCAAACT
The DNA here is from genome assembly GCF_040939455.1 of Microcebus murinus. Lineage (NCBI taxonomy): Eukaryota > Metazoa > Chordata > Mammalia > Primates > Cheirogaleidae > Microcebus > Microcebus murinus. Next base: position 9,089,546 of record NC_134136.1, read on the forward strand.
CCTGGGCTCAAGCGATCCTCCTGCCTCAGCCTCCCGAGTAGCTGGGACTACAGGCATGAGCCACCATGCCCGGCTAATTTTTTCTATATATATTAGTTGGCCAATTAATTTCTTTCTATTTAATGTAGAGACGGGGTCTTGCTCTTGCTCAGGCTGGTCTCAAACTCCTGACCTGGAGCAATCTGCCCGCCTCCCAGAGTGCTAGGATTACAGGCGTGAGCCACCGCACCCGGCCTTAGTTGATAGTTTTGATCAAGTCTACTATTTCCTTACTAGAGATATTGCTGCTACATCAATTGTTGAGAGAAGGGTATTGAAATGCCCTCCTATTCTTATTTCTTCTTGCAGTTCTTTTACATTTTGATTCATGAATTTTGAAGCTCTGTTATTAGCTGTATATGTATTTAGGATTGTTATGTCCTTTTTATTAATTGCCCCCTTTATCATTATGAAAATGCTGGTCTTTATCCCTGTATATTCTTTCCTCTGAAATCTACTTAGGTATTAGTATAGCCATTGAGCTTTCTTTTGAATAGGGTTAGCAGGGTATGTAAATTTGTCTCATTGATTGTGACGATAATTTGTATCATTGGCTTAAAAGTGTTTTCTTTTTACTATAAAGTTAATTATTGAGTATTTTATATTTATTTTTTGGTAATTAGTAAGTATTTTGTGGGGTGGTCCTTTGAGATTATGTAAATATCCTCTTTCTCATCAAACTTTTTTCTACTGGTTTTAACATGGATTAATAATAATTTTTCCCTCTATCAGTTATTCCTGTGATGCTTGCCAAATGGTGATTTTCTGATTTAATTATTGTTTCTTCATTTATTAATTGACATTCTTCTGTGAGGTAGAATTTTCCTTTCTGAAGTGTTTGTAAATATGTTGCATTAAAATATGTGATAGCACTAACACAAAATGTATGAGGGGTATGATGCACAGAATAATGCCCCCCCCAAAGATGTCCATGTTTTATTCTCTGGAACCTGCAAATACCTTACATGGCAAAAGGAACATTGAAGATGTGATTGATTTAAGTATCTTGAGATGGAGGCATTATCCTGTATTGTTTGCGTGAGCCTAATATAATCACAAAGGACTTTATAAGTAAATAAGACAGCTGCAGGAGAGTCAGGGAAAGAGATGCAAGGTCAGAGTGATGTGATTGGGAGCTGGAGGCCACAGTCCATGGAATGCCAGCAGCTTCTAGAAGCTGGAATAATCAAGGGGATGGATTCTTCCCTTATTTTTTTTTTTACTTTTCCCTTGACTGCAAGATGAAATCCTTTAGTCTCTGTTATTCCCTGAAAATTGGAGGGTAGCTCTAAAGGCTTGATTAAATAGAGGTTAAAGATTTTTTGGTGAGAATACTTCATGGGTGATGCATAGGAGGCACATGTTGCCTTGTTGTCCTATTATTAGTGATACTAATATCGGTCACTGAGTTAAGGTAGATTTTTGTCCCCTTTACCTCACTTCACCTATTGATACCCATTTTGGACTGCTAACCTCCAGAATTATAATGTATTTGTGGTAATTTGTTACAGCAGCAATACAAGGAGGTATTAAATAGAGCTACCATGTTTTAAAGTTTTTACATTGTCCAGGCAGAGGTGAAAGTTTTAATTTAAGGTAAACTGTAGAAAATCAAGGAGGCATTTTGTAATCTCTAAGGTACTAAAAGAATAAAATTTTAAAAAGTATAACTAGCAAGCTATTACATGACTAAAAGGGAATAAAGAAAAATATTAGTACTTGATTAATCCAAAAGAAGGCAAGAGGCCAGACGAGGTAGCTCACGCCTGTAATCCTAGCACTCTGGGAGGCCGAGGCGGGCGGATTGCTCCAGGTCAGGAGTTCAAAACCAGCCTGAGCAAGACCCCGTCTCTACTATAAATAGAAATTAATTGGCCAACTAATATATATAGAAAAAATTAGCCGGGCATGGTGGCGCATGCCTGTAGTCCCAGCTACTCGGGAGGCTGAGGCAGGAGGATCGCTTGAGCCCAGGAGTTTGAGGTTACTGTGAGCTAGGCTGACGCCACGGCACTCACTCTAGCCTGGGCAACAAGTGAGACTCTGTCTCAAAAAAAAAAATATATATATATATAAAAATAATAAATATATTATGGAAATGCTATACAAAAGATAACTGATGTGTCCATACTATTGTCAGACAAAGTAAACTTTAAGTCAAGAAGTATTGGCAGGGAGGAGAATACTTCATAATGATAAAAAAGTTAATCCAAAAGATAGATAGACATGATTCCTAAATTTTTGTACACCTAATAGCATAGCCTAAAAATATATGAAACAAAAATTGGCAGAACTGAAAGAGGAAATAGCTCCACAGTCATAGTTGCAGATTTTAGTACACCTTTTTGAGTAACTCATAGAACAATATTCCCGCAAAGAAAACTTGAGGTCCAAATGGCTTCCCTGATGCATTCTTCCATTTAGTAAAGAAATAGCAGGAAACTTTTCTAGAGAACTGAGAAATAGTGAACATTTCATAGTTCTTTTTATGGAGTTAGTGTAATCTTTATACCTAAATCTGACAAGGAAAATCTCTTTCAATAAATGATAACATCAGTGCAGTGTCCACATGGGAAAAGAAAATGAGCATTGCCTACTACCTCATACCGTCCACAAAAAGCAGTTGCAGATGGATCACAGACCTAAATTGGAAAAGGTTAAATAATAATTATTCGAGAACAGCATTCTGTATTCTATATTCAATAGAAATATAATGTGAGCCACATATGTAATTTAAATTTTTCTCACAGCCACAATAAAAAAGTAAAAAGAAATGTGAAATTAATTTTAACATTGTTTTATTTAACCCAGTATATCAAAGTTGTCATTTTAGTTTCTAATCAGTATAAAATTATTAATGAGATAGTTTACATTTCTTTTTCCTACTAAGTCTTTTAATTCCAGTGTGTGTTTTTCACTTGTAGCACATCTCATTTTGAACAAGGCACATTTCAAGTGCTCAATTCCCACATGTGGCTAGTCGTTACTATATTGGGCAGCATAGATACAGAACATTTCCATTGCAGAAAGTTCTATTAGTACTGCTCTTGTCCCACCTTCTGGATGTTTGTGATTGTTTCCTTATATTGTCATTTAACTTCATCCTTTATTCTGTGTTATTTCCTGTAAATTGAAAGTTAGCTCTAAAGGCTTAATTAGATACAGGTTAAAGATTTTTGGTACAAATACTTCATAGGTGGTACATAGGAGGTACATAATGCCTACTAAGGAAATAGATCAAATAATACAGTGGTTGTCTCACTATTAGTGATACTAACATTGATCACTGAGTTAAAGGTGGATTTTGCTCCCTTGCTTTTCATCTTGCAGTCAAGAGAAAAGTAAATAGTATCAGGTAAAGGTCTCAGGATGTTGGTAGTTTCCCACCATATCTGGTCTTCTGACTAAGAAAGAATTATTTTCCCCCTTTCAACTATCTCATCTCACAGGAGAATTCAGAGGTTGTCTATTCATCCATTTAATTGACCATCTACCCAACAGCAAAATATTTATTGAAAAACTACTTTGGTGCTTGCACATGCACTCTCTTTCTCTCTCTTCCGACTTTTCCTCCCTCCTCCTCTCCTTCTCTCCCTCCCTTCCCTTTGTTGTTGGTTATTAATTTACAGTACTGAAAGGACAATATTGTATCTACCCCTTTAGTATATTCTTACTACTTTTAGGAGAAAGTCTAGGGATAAATATTTAGATCAGAATGCTAATTTTCTAAAGAACTGGTGTAAAGGAAATTCACAATTCCTTTCTTATATCCACTCTAAAAATAAACACATGATGAGCCAAGAGCACCTACTAATGACCAGTTGTTACATCTTTTTATCCTGATCCCTTTTTATTGATTTCCAATAACTTGGAACTCATTCCAAGTTATTGTACTATCCTATTAAGCTAATTATTCATGAAATAGAATTCAAAGCAATAGTATTTTACATTTAAAGTATATATTATTACCATATCTTGCCAGAAAATTAGAATACAGGGGAAATTGTCAAGAAAAATTATAAGAATACATTACAAATGAAATAAAATGACAAGGAAGTGACTGATAATGAAGGGTTATATCTTTCCATTTGTTTGATATTTTAGTTTTGATTCTCCAATTCTTCATGGAAATTTTGAGATGTATGTAAAAATAACCCAGTAGGATGGCTATTACTAAAAAACCCCAGAAAATATCAAGTGTTGATGAGGATGTGGAGAAACTGGAACACTTGTGCATTGCTGGTGAAATGTAAAATGGTCTAGTCATGGTGGAAAACAGCATGGTGGTTCCTAAAAGTTCCAGCAATTCCATTTCTGGGTATATGCCCAGAAGAATTCAAAGAAGAGACTTGAATAGATACTTGTAAGATCAATGTTCATTGCAGCATTATTCACATTTGCCCAAAAGTGGAAGTAGCCCAGATATCTATCAGCAGATGAGTGGATAAATACATACAATGGAATATTATTCAGCCTTAAAAGGAATGAAATTCTGACATATGACACTACATGAATGAACCTTGAAGACATTCTGCTAAATGAAATAAGCCAGCCACAAAAGGAGAAATATTGTAAGAATCTACTTACATGAGGTATGTTGAATAGTGAAAGTCACAGAGATAGAAAGTAGAACAGTGGTTATCAGGAGCTGGGGAAATGGAAACTTTTTGTTTAATGTGTGCAGAGTTTGGGATGATGAAAAAGTTCTGGAGATGGGAGGTGGTGATGTTTGTACAACAATGTAAATGTACTTAATGCCACTAAACTGTACACTTAAAAATGGTTAAAGTGGGCTGGGCATGGTCGTTCATGCCTGTAATCCTAGCACTCTGGGAGGCTGAAGCAGGAGGATTGCTTGAGCTCAGAAGTTCGAGACCAGCCTGAGCAAGAGCAAGACCCTGTCTTTACTAAACATAGAAAAATTAGCCGGGCATCTTGACATGCACCTGTCATCCCAGTTACTTGGGAGGCTGAGGCAGGAAGATCACTCAAGCCCAGGAGTTTGAGGTTACAGTGAGCTACGATATGCCACTGCACTATACCAGGGGTGAAAGAACGAGACTCTGTCTTAAAAAAAAAAAAAAGGTTAAAATGGTGCATTTTACATTATGTATATTTTACCACAACTTAAAAAACTTTTAGGCCAGGCGCGGTGGCTTATGCCTGTAATCCTAGCACTCTGGAAGGCCGAGGCGGGCGAGGATTGCTCCAGGTCAGGAGTTCAAAACCAGCCTGAGCAAGAGCGAGACCCCGTCTCTACTATAAATAGAAAGAAATTAATTGGCCAACTAATATATATAGAAAAAATTAGCCGGGCATGGTGCTGCATGCCTGTAGTCCCAGCTACTTGGTAGGCTGAGGCAGCAGGATTGCTTGATCCAGGAGTTTGAGGTTGCTGTGAGCTAGGCTGATACCACGGCACTCACTCTAGCCTGGGCAACAATAGGATATGATCGTTTTGCTATACCCCATAAATGTTTTTAGAGAAAGAACAAATGTTATATAAAATGGTGTGTGAGGGAAATCATCTGTGACTTCCACTGAGTGTTCTGAATGGTAACAACTTAAATAGCAGCAAAACATGTTGAACATATCCACTTTTAATAGAATATTGCAGTTCATGGCTTTATAGAACAAACATTGGGGGGAAATTCAGTGTTGGGAAAAAGAACAAAATGGAAGTCAGGTATTTTTTTTTCCCTCTTTGTTCTGTGGTATACTGCAGAGTTTGCCAGTTGAAGAAAGAAGTCATAAAATTATGTATATATAGCCTAGTCATTTAGTAAAAACCTAAAACAAATGTTCATTCTTTCTCCAATATCTGTAGGGCCAAGGCCTTTTCTCTGCCTATTGGTCTTTTGGAATTCCTCCTTTTCTTCCTTGTATGAACCATACCCATGTTGCTTTGCTCCAGATTTCCATTTTCTAGTTTGGTTTTGTTAAAATAGAGAACAAACTTAAAAGAGCAGAATTCTTGTAAATTTTTATGATTACCCTCTAATCTCTTAAGGTTGCTTCACGTGCAGCTATTTTAGCAGTAACTTTACTGCTCACCTTTATTGAGCATTCCTAAAGCATTCAACTTTGTTTTCATAGAAAGCACAACTCTCTTTTATGCTCTTATTCCATCAGTTTACATAATATTTAATTAAATCACATGATTATGAGAAGTTCAGTGGTCATAAACAGCTTGGGAGCAAACACAGCTGAATCTCAGTATGACAATAATTCTATGGTGGGCCGGGTGCTGTGGCTCACGCCTGTAATCCTAGCACTCTGGGAGGCCGAGGTGGGTGGATTGTTTGAGCTCAGGAGTTGGAGACCAGCCTGAGCAAGAGTGAGACCCCATCTCTATTAAAAATAGAAAGAAATTAATTGGCCAACTAACAATATATAGAAAAAAATTAGCCAGGCATGGTGGCGCATGCCTGTAGTCCCAGCTACTCAGGAGGCTGAGGCAGGAGGATTGCTTGAGCTCAGGAGTTTGAGGTTGATGTGAGCTAGGCTGAACGCCATGGCACTCTAGCTGGGGCAACAGAGTGAGACTCTGTCTCAAAAAAAATAAAAATAAAAATAAAATAATTCTGGTGGGAAGAAGGAATGTGCATCTAAGTACCAGGCAGAAGTAGTAAGCATTCTGTGGGCATCTGAATATTTTAGTGATAGAAAGGAGACCAAAGAATCTTGCCTTTCTTTGCTGTCATGACATAACGGTGAAGCATTTCTACATTGTATTGTTATGTGTGATGAAAAATGGATTCTTTTTGATATTCACAAGTGTTCAGCACAATGGTTGGATAAAGATGAAGTGCCAAAACACAGTCCCGAACCGAATATTCATCAAAAAAAAAAGCTAATGGTGTCTGTTTTGTGGTTCAGTGCTGGTGTTATCCACCACACCTTCATGAAACCTAGTCAATTGATTATAGCAGATGTCTACTGCAACCAATTGGATGAAATGATGAGGATGCTTGCTCAACTGAGATTGGTCAATAGAGACAGGCCAGTCCTCTTGCAAGACAACACTCAACTACACATGGCACAAACAATGTTGCTCAAACTACAGAAGCTGGACATGGAAACTCCCTGTCACCCACCGTATTCTCTAGACCTTCTACCAACTGACTACCACTTCTTCCAGGCTTTGGACCACTTCTTGCAAGGAAAAATATTCAATAATCAACAAGCTGTGGAAAATGCTTTTCACTATCGTTGCCACTAGCTCTTCAATCTTCATTGCTGCTGGCATAAACAAAGTACTGTTTTTTTCTTTTTTTTTTTTTTTTTTTTTTTTTTTTTTGAGACAGAGTCTCACTTTTGTTGTCCAGGCTAGAGTGAGTGCCCTGGCGTCAGCCTAGCTCACAGCAACCTCAAACTCCTGGGCTCAAGCGATCCTTCTGCCTCAGCCTCCCGAGTAGCTGGGACTACAGGCATGTGCCACCATGCCCGGCTAATTTTTTTTTTTTTATATATATATCAGTTGGCCAATTAATTTCTTTCTGTTTATAGTAGAGACGGGGTCTCGCTCTTGCTCAGGCTGGTTTTGAACTCCTGACCTTGAGCAATCCGCCCGCCTCGGCCTCCCAAGAGCTAGGATTACAGGCGTGAGCCACAGCGCCCGGCCCAAACTACTGTTAAGATGGCAAAACTGTGTGAATAGTTTAGGTGCATATGTTGATTAATCTTGCTGCTTCTTGTTTAAGATATAATAAATTATACTTTTGATTTGAAATCGGACCTTTCATATTTAATGACCTAATAAGTATGTAGTGGTATTTCATCATTGTTTTAATTTGCATTTTCCTGATGACATATGCTATTGGGCATCTTTTCATGTGCGTATTTTGGTGTATCTTCTTTGGTGAGGTGTCTGTTAAGGTTGTTGGCCCATTTTTAAATCAGGTTGTTTATTTTCTTAGTATAAGACTTTTTAATAATTCAAACCTTTAATGATATTTTAATGTCCAGTAGGGTAATTAGCATCATTATCCTTTTAGCAATGGCTTTTATAAAATTAATGACAGACTTCAAATGTTTGGTCAAGCTAAGTTGTCATTTCCAGCTTCAGCAAACCTTTATCAATTTTTATGGTATACTTAATCTTAACAAGTTATGGCAAATATAAAATAAATGTTTTTTCAGCTTATTCTTTATAAATGGTAAGATATTTTATTTTTTGTTTATTTTTTTGTTGTTGTTTTCATAGGCATTTAATGTTTTTGCATTAGTGGTTTTCAGCAGTATTTTGTTTTAAAACTAAATTTGTAGGATGGATTTTTCCCTATGAAGAAAGCCATAATGTTACAGGCAGCACTTGATTTACCTACAGATTATATCTGACAAGGTTGAATCATGTGATTGTTTTGATGGGGGGAAAAGGCATTCCGACTTACAAACAGTCTTCTTAGATTCTAAGATAAACTACTGTACCAAGACCGATATTTAACCTATAACATGGTTGAAAAGTAGCTGACTTTTTTGTAATGTCAAATAGTTGAATTCTACTTCCTTTTATCTTCCTGGGATAATTATAGCTGCCTGTCTGAGGCAAGAAAAATTTCATATACATTAAAAACATGTTTTTTTCCTTCAGTCTACTACTGACATGGCAATAGTTGCTCAACCCCTGGTGGAAAGGCACATATTAATATAATAGATACTTGGGGAATATTTCTCACTTTCTGAGAAACCTGTCCCCACCTATGTTCATTGCAAGGTATCAGTATTTTTCAAGCATTCTCTCCACACCACCCCCATCTTTGGCTGGTTTTACTTCATGCCTTTTACAGATATTGTCCTATTATTAGGTTAATCCTTTTGAGGTTATTGTTAGCTCTGGACTCCAGCCTGCATTGGCTGTATGAGTTTGAGCCTTAGCTTACTTAATTTTTAAAGGAAGCTACCACCCTATTTATGTAGCAGGATTGTCGTGAGATTCATGTATATGATAGGTTTTGTCAACGATCCAGTGCTATAGGAATCTGAAGTACCTGTATTGTTGTCATAGGACAACTTATTTGTAGAGATGCTGTGACTTGCTCAGGAATCACAAAAATGGCCAGTAAAACACATTGCATGATTAAAATTTGAATGTTCTGTTCTTTTTGACCTTACTGATGTGTCTTAAGGATTGCCACCTAATATTTTAGGAATGATCAAATGAAAAGAACTATTATGTTTTAAAATATACACCTGCCTACTCCAGCTGTTTCATCTGGAATCTTAGTCCTCTGTTTATATAATGGCAGTTGTCTGATGAAAGAAATTAGAGACTCAGTATTTTGAAAGCAGCTTAAGTAATAAGATTAATTTTCATTTTAAAGGCTTACACAATTTAAAAGAAAGAGATGCATTATATAAAATAATAGACAAGCTAATGCTTTCTTTCCCCTTTTGTTTTCATCTTAGAGGTGGTAGTGATTTTAAATAACAAGCAAATGGATAAGAAAAATTAAATTGATCTGGAAATTTTATATAAATACTCTGAAGGCAACTAGTTCAATGTTGTTTGCATAGCCAGATCATCAATATATTTAATAAAACAGGCATTTTTTATAGCCCTTGTATCATAGAAATGGTTGATTCGGGCTGTTTATGTGTTTGAGTTTATCATTGGTCTCACTTACTGAATTATACAGTTTCGATAACTTTTCTCTTAATTTCTCCATACTTCCTATATTTTATCTTTATTTCCTCTTAAAATGAGTTGGCTCTTTAAAAAATCATTACAGTGAAGTCATTTAGACAAAAAGTATAGGGAACCTGTAACATACCTTGTATCCACTATCCAGCCTGAGAAGTTAAACATCACATATATAGTTGCAATTCCCCTTTTTGCTCCTCCCCCCAAAATTTCTGAATTTGGAGTTTACCATTCCTATGCGCATATTTATATTTTGAGTGACACAACTACATGTGTACATACAAAAACAATATATGACATTATTTTTTGTTTTTAAACATTTGTATCCTTTTTTTTGAGGTTTGAATCTCTGTTGTTTATCTACAATAAGAACTAGGAACAGTTACTTAACATCTTTCAGTCATGAGTTTCTCAATTTAAAATATACCAGTGATACCTACATTATTGGGTTCTTGTAAGGATTTCTTCTTCTTTTTTTTTTTTTTTTTTTTTTTTGAGACAGAGTCTCACTTTGTTGCCCAGGCTAGAGTGAGTGCCGTGGCGTCAGCCTAGCTCACAGCAACCTCAAACTCCTGGGCTCAAGTGATCCTCCTGCCTCAGCCTCCCGAGTAGCTGGGACTACAGGCATGCGCCACTATGCCTGGCTAATTTTTTCTATATATATTAGTTGGCCAATTAATTTCTTTCTAGAGACAGGGTGTCGCTGTTGCTCAGGCTGGTTTCGAACTCCTGACCTCGAGCAGTCCACCTGCCTCGGCCTCCCAGAGCGCTAGGATTACAGGCGTGAGCCACCGCGCCTGGCCGTAAGGATTTGTTAATTCAAAAATATTTATTAAGAATGTTATATATCTAGGATAGTCCTAGTTAATGAACTACAAAAACAAATAAATGTAGCCCTTAACAAGCTTACAGGGTAATGCATCAGGAAAAACAAATGTAAAATCCCTACGCTAAACTGTGATAACAACTGTGATAGATAACATATATGGGTCAGTAGATACATAAAGAGGGTTGACTACTTTTAAATGGCTTTATGGCAAAAACATCTCTTCCATCAGACAGTGATTAAAGGGCTGCAAGAATTTAACATGCTGCATCATAACTTTACATATAAATGGCATTTACTGTTATTTCTGTACAACTTCACTTCAAAGTTTGGTAAAGTGATGAAGTTGGCATCATGTCCAGAATTGTAATATCAGGAGTCAGGCTAGAGCAGGGGATTCGGTAGAATATGGAGCAAAGAGAGCTTGATGCCAAGATATGTAAAGACTGTCCAGGAAGAAAGGGGACGATAGAAGCTTGTGTCATATTGCAAAGCAAAAGTAGTAGGGAATAAGGACCAAAGTGAAGTGATGGCAACTAAGAACAAGGAACAAGGTTCAGAGGATGGAATGCTTTCCCCCACCACTCTGCAGCATACGTACCTGGAAATGTTATCGAGTGGAAATGTCAGATTTTACTCTAAAATGTTGGTTCTTGACATGCTCGTGGCTGAAGAATGACCAGACGCAGCGAAGTAAGGCAAGCATGAAAATGAGGTTTACTGAAGAGAGAAAGATAGGATTATAGCAAAAGAGCAAGATATAGGTTTACAGAGCATGATACGTATGCCACAGATGACAGCTGGACCCATTGTCACAGCAAGGGAAGAACAAAATGAAGGGTGCAAAAGGTGTATGCTTTTTTTAAAAAAAAATATATCAACATTTTATTTTTTTATCCATGATCGTTTTATTTTGTTTTGCATATCTTTAAAATGTATACGGATGGTATCAAACCATCACTTTGCAGTTTGCTTTTTTCTTAGAACATTGTTTTTAATATATTTTATGCTGATACTTGCAGCTCTAGTTCATTCATTTAAAAAATTTTTATTGACACATTATAATTGTACATATATTGGGGTACAATTTGATGTTTTAGTACATATGTATGTTGTATAATGATCAAATCAGAGTGTTTAGCATATCCATCACCTCAAACATTTATCATTTATCATTTATCATTTCTTTGTGATGAGAACATTCAAAAACCTTTCTTCTAGCTATTTTCTTTTTAAGAGAAAGGGTCTCACTCACCCTGTCTCCCAGGCTGGAGTGCAAATTGAGTGATCATAGCTCACTGCGACCTCAAACTCCTGGGCTCAGGTGATCCTTCCATCTCAGCCTCCTGAGTAGCTGGGATTACAGGCACGTGCCACCACTCCCAGCTAATCTTCTTGCTATTTTGTAATATACAATTCCTTACTGTTAATAAAACACCAGAATTTATTTCCCCTATCTAATTATCACTTTATACCTCATTTACCAACCTCTTTTCATCCTCCCTCCCCCCATCCTTTTCCCAGTCTCTGGTAACCGCTGTCCTACTCTTTGCTTCTATGATATCAACTTTTTTTAAGATTTCATATATGAGTGAGATCATGCAGTGTTTGTTTTTCTGTGTCTGACTTATTTCACTTAACATCTTCCAGGTACATCCCTGTTGTCACAAATGGCAGAATTTCATTCATCTGTTGTTGGATTCCTTTTTTTTTTTTTTTTTTTTTTTTTGAGACAGAGTCTCACTTTGTTGCCTAGGCTAGAGTTGAGTGCCATGGCGTCAGCCTAGCTCACAGCAACCTCAAACTCCTGGGCTTAAGTGATCCTTCTGCCTCAGCCTCCTGAGTAGCTGGGACTACAGGCATGAGCCACCATGCCCGGCTAATGTTTTTTGGTATATATATTTTTAGTTGGTCAATTAATTTCTTTCTATTTTTGGTAGAGATGGGATCTTGCTCAGGCTGGTTTTAAACCCCTGACCTTGAGCAATCCGCCCACCTCTGCCTCCCAGATTGCTAGGATTACAGGCGTGAGCCACCACACCTGGCCTGTTGTTGGATTCTTGAGTTGACTCCATATTGTAGCTATTATAAATAGTGCTACAATAAACATGGGAGTGCAGATTGTCTCTTCAACATACCAATTTCATTTTCTTTGGATATATACCCAGTAGTGGAATAGTGGGATTGCTGGATCACATAGTAGTTCCATATTTAGTTTTTTGAGAAATCTCCATACTGCTTTTCATAGTGGCTATACTAATTTACAATTCCATCAACAGCATATAATTGTTCCCTATTCTCCACATCCTTGCCAACACTTGTTTTCTTTTGTCATTTTGATAATGGCCATTCTAACCGGAGTGAGGTGCCATCTCATTGTGATTTTGATTTGTATTTTTCTGATAATTAGTGATGTTGAGCATTTTTCATCACCTGTTGTCCATTTATATGTCTTCTTTTGAGAAGTGTCTATTAAGATCTTTTGCCTATTTAAAATCTGGTTGTTTGTGTTTTGTTATTGTTGAGTCATTTAAGTTCTTTGTATATTCTGGATATTAACCCCTTGTCAGGTCTATACTTTGAAAATATTTTCTCCCATTCTGTATATTGTCTCTCCACTTTGTTAATTGTTTCCATTTCTTTGCAAAAGATTTTCAGTTTGATGTAATCCCATTTGTCTTGTGTGTTCTTTACAGGACTTTAAAAGAAAAATCTTTGCCTAGCCCAATATCATAAAGTATTTCCCCAATATTTTCTTCTAGTAGTTTTATAGTTTTTAGTTTTATATTTAATTCATTTTGAGTTGATTTTTGTATATCAAAATATAAAAATTGTGAGAGGTAGGGGTCTAGTTTCATTCTTCTGCATGTGGCTGTTCAATTTTCCTCGCACTGTTTGTTAAAGAGGCTTTTTCCCAATGTGTGCTTTTGCTACCTTTTTTGAAAATCGGTTAGCATAGGTGTATGAATTTATTCTGTTCTATTGCTCTATGTGTCTTTTTTTTATTCTTTCTTTATTTTTTGACATATAAAGAGCTTATATGTACCTGTTTTTATGTCAGTACCATGAGGTTTTGGTTACTATAGCCTGGTAGTATATATATATTTTAAACTTTATTTATTTATTTATTTTGAGACAGAGTTTCACTTTGTTGCCCAGGCTAGAGTGAGTGCTGTGGTGTCAGCCTAGTTCACAGCAACCTCAATCTCCTGGGCTCAAGCGATCCTACTGCCTCAGCCTCCTGAGTGTCTGGGACTACAGGCGTGCGCCAGCATGCCCGGCTAATTTTTTGTATATATATATTTTTTTTAGTTGGTCAATTCATTTCTTTCTATTTTTAGTAGAGACGGGGTCTCACTCAGGCTGGTTTCGAACTCCTGACCTTGAGCAATCCACCCGCCTCGGCCTCCCAGAGTGCTAGGATTACAGGTGTGAGCAACCATGCCCGGCCCTGGTAGTATATTTTGAAATCAGAGAGTGTGATGCTTCCAACTTTGTTCTTTTTACTTAGGATTACTTTGGCTGCTTAGGGTTACTCTGGCTATTTGGGGTCTTGTGTACCATATGAATTTTAGGATTCTTCTCTCTCTTTCTGTGAAGATTGTCATTGGTATTTTGATAGGGATTGCACTGAATCTGTAGATTGTTTTGGGTAGTATGGACATCATAACAATGTTAATTCTTCTTATCCATGAGCATGGGATGTCTTTCCATTGGTTTGTATCCTCTTCAGTTTCTTTCATGAGTGTTTTGTAGTTTTCAATATGGAGGAGATATTTCACCTCTTCAGTTAAATTTATTCCTAGATATTTTATTTCATTTTTTGTAACTATTATAAATGGGATTACTTTTTTGATTTGTTTTTCAGCTAGTTCATTATTGGTATATAGAAAAACTACTGATTTTTGCATGTTGATTTTGTATCCTATGATTTTACTGAATTCGTTTATTAGTTCTAATGTTTTTGTGGTAGATTCTTTAGAGTTTTCGATATATAGGATCATATCAGCACCTCTTGTATTATCCTGGATAGAGCTGGAGACCATCCTACTAAGTGAAGTATCACAGGAATGGAAAAACAAGCACTACATATACTCACCATCAAATTGGTATTAACTGATCAACACTTATGTGCACATATAGTAATAACATTCATCAGGTGTCAAGCAGATGGGAGGGGGAGGAGCGGATGAGTATATTCACACCGAATGGGTGTGGTATGCACCGTCTGGGGGATGGACATGCTTGAAGCTCTGACTTGGGTGGGGCAAAAGCAATATATGTAACCTAAACATTTGTACCCCCATAAGATGCTAAAATAAAAAATATAAAAAGGATCGGATCATCTGTAAACAGAGACAATTTAACTTCCTTCTGAAACTTTTTTTCTTAACTGTGTTTATGGGTTTTATCCATGTTACTACTTGCTTCAGGGTTTTCAACCTTAGTGTTATTGACATTTGGGGCTGTGTAATTCTTTGTTGTAAGGGGCTTGTCCATTATAGGATGTTTAGCAATATCCTTGACTTTTACCCACTAGATGCCAGTAGCAATCCCTCAGCCTACCCTGAGTTGTGACAACCAAAAATGTCTCCAGACATTGGGAAATGTCTCATTGGTGGTGAAATCACCCCTTCTGCCTTTGATAACCACTATTCTAGTTCATTCATGTTAACTTCTGTATCATGCTTCACTATAAATACACCACAACCTATTTTTCCATTTTTTTGTTGTTGTTGATGGACATCTAGATTATTTCCAAAGTTTTAACTACTAGGAGCACTGTTGCAATGAGTATTTTTATTCATGTTTGCACATGTGTGACTCTGTCTAGGGTACTATGCTTAGGAGTGAAAATATTGAGTTCTAGTATGTGCGTATCTTCAGCATACCAGCTATCGCCAAGCAATTTCCATAATTTTTATAGTAATTTACACTCTAACCACCTGAACAAGAGAGATCCTGTTGGTCTACATTCTCACTAACACTAGGTGGTGTCAGATTTTGAAATTTTTATCTAACCTGATGGGGGTAAATGATATTCATTGTGGTTTTAATTTCCATTTCCTTGATTACCACAAGGATAAAAATTATCCAGATAGACTTGTATCCAAAAAAAGAATTGACTCGTACTGTATGATAGTTTATTAAGGATACAAAAATATTTCCCAAATATAAGTACTATTTTAGGTGAATTTTAAAATGACGTTTGAGGTTCTGTGAGCAGCATTAAGAAGTGGTTTTAAGTAATCAGACTTCATTCGTGCCATGTTTTGTATTCAATTTCTGTTTCTAAACCAGAGATGATGATCTAGTTATAATACTGTTCTTCCTCTTACAAAATTATATTACTGATGATGATTACCATCTGTGTTTAGGGAGTGGCTTGAAATACTTTAATAACTAGAAGTTATTTCCCTCAGTGTTGTTGGATGCTCTTGTTCTCAGAGTCACTCATTACTAAGAGCTGGACGCCAGATCTCTCTCTTTGATATTGTGATTTCCCAGGAGCCTACATTTTTTCCCACACCATATTAAGTTGTTTATACTCTTACTCTGTTTTCTGAGTCATTTTGCTAAATGCAATAGGAGGTTACAAAAGATATTCCTTGTTTTATATCTATCTTTAAGGCATTTAAAATTAAAAAGATGGACATAACATATAACAAAATCAATTAGAGTTGTGTATATATGTAATAGAGAAGTAAGAGCGAGATGGAATTCCTCTGAGGTTTTGTGTGTAAAGTCCAATTTAAGTAGAATTTCAAAAAAACAACACAGGTGAATTATGAAAGCAGCTGTGTATATATATATATATATAATTATATATATATATATTCAGAGTTGGTTTGACATGCTTAAAATGTAGTGAGAAAAGTGACAGTATTAATGTATTAATAATTTTTGTTTGTGCTCACACATTCTGGCCTCTCCAATATATACTTCCTGGGTGAATTATCTAGTGCTTCTCTGCTTAACTGGTCTCTCTCAGTGCCTCAGGAAGCCTGACAGATACTCTAGTCTGGGGCATACCCCATAATAAAACTGTATTTCAGTCTTATATTCCTAACTGTCAACGGAAAAAAGCCAAAGTCTGCAAAATAATTTTAAAGAGATTTATTCTGAGCCAAATTTGAGGACCATGACCCGGAGCCACTGCCAAGAGGCCTTGGGCAAGTGGACTCGCTGTGGCTGGGTTAGTTTGATTTTTATACATTTTAGAGACAAGGGTTATGGGTAAAGCCATCAATCAATGTGTGGGAGGCATACATTGGTTTGGCCCAAAAAGGAGGACCATCTCGAAGGGGGGGGGGCTTACAGGTTATAGGTGGGTTTAAAGATTCTTTAGATTGTAATTGGCTGAAGACATGAAGCTTTGTCTAAAGACCTGGAATGTTTTAACATAAACTGTTTACCAGAGATAAGACACCATTTGTTGCAAATTGAGGGCCTGCAGGTTTGTCTTGCATACCCTAGGCCTGTTAATGGGTTACAAAGGAAGTCTCCAAGAAGGGAGGGGGGCATGATAAGGCCTGTCTGACCTCCCTACTCCTGGCAGGCAACTTTGCCCTTGAATATTTCTTTGGCCACGAGGGGGTCCACATTTTAGTTCACATAACTAACCAGGTAAATTAGCCTTCATCTGCTGAATATATTTCATTCCAAAAGTTTGTTACCAGTTCTACTTGTTGAACTTGACGTTTTCCCATTTTCCCATAAATCAGTTTAGTTAGTTTTGGTAATGTTTCTAGATCAGCCCTCAGAAGCCCCATTGGACTCATGAGATTTGGGAGCTATATAGCACTAAGTCTGAGTTCTGTGTCCTGGAGGCAGACAGCTGTGTGCTATAAGAGGAATAATGAAGAGTCTCCTTTTTAAAATTACAGGACCATCCTTAGGCAAAATTTTGATAGGATCCATTTGTTTTAGATATTCTTCTACTTCCATTTTATACCCTTGTACTACTTCCCACTTACCCTCTCCCAAGGCCTAATGCCTTCATAGAGAGCACCCCACCTTGTGCTCTCTACCTGGGCCCATTGTGTTCCCTTCATCCCAAGTGTCCTTTGTTCCTAATTACCTGCCTTTCAAGTCCTATCTGGGCTTTTGTTCTCTAGTAATTGACTTTATGTAGGTTTTAGGAGGTATAAACCCAACTATCAGCTCCCTACCTATCAAAGAATAGTTTGTATTTTAAAAAGAACATACAATGGATGTCAACACGACTGACCTGAATTCTTTAAAAAGTCACTTCCTGGAGGAAAAGATATTTGGAGGGTGCTGTTCTAGATTAAATGAGACAAAAGAGACATTAACACCCAAATGCAATCTGTGAACCTTGTCTGGATCCTGAATTGGGAAAAATAAAAGCTATAAAGGTTGTTCCTTCAAATGCAGTGGCTTCAAATGTCTGCCTAAAGAAAATAGAAAAAAGTTTTAAGAAGTATTTAAAATTATTTAAAAAAAATAAAAATAAATAAAGGTTGTTCTTTCCCTTTGGGAAAATTTAAATAGAGAATAGATATTATATACACAATCATTGGTTTTCTTAGCTGTGATAATGATATTGTAGTTATGTATGAGTTCTTTGGAAATTCATGCTGAAGTCTTATGATTTGTAAAACTTATATTCACATAGTTTAAGAAAAATAGAGCAAATATAGCAAAATGTTAACAATTGTTGAGTTAATGGGAATATACAGATGTTCATAGTACTATTTCAGTTTTTATATATGGCTGATATGAGTCAATTTCAAATCAAGTCAAATTATAAATTATCATTGTTCCAGAATTAGTTCTATTTGAATATTAAGACAAAGAGAGGTGGAGCTACAGATGAATTTTTCTTTTAGCTTTTCTAAGATTTTTACATTTTAAAAATGAATAGCAACAACAAAAGTAGATAAATTGGACTTCTTCAGAATTAAAACTTTTTTACATCAGTGGACACTATCAAGAGAGTGGAAAGATGACCAACCGAATAGGAAAAAATATTTGGAAATCATATGTCTGATAAGGGATTAAAATCCAGATATATAAACATCTCCTGCAATTCAGCAACAAAATGATCCTGTTAAAAAAATGAGTAAAGTACTTGAATAGACATTTCTTCAAAGATATACAAATAGCCAATAAGCACATGAAAAGATGCTTGACATCACTAGTAATCAGGGAAATGTGAACGAAAGCTACAGTGAGATACCACTTCACACCCACCGGGATGGCTGGAATCAAAAATTCAGATAATACCAAGTATTGGTGAGGAGGTAGAGAAATTGGAACCCTCATACACTGCTGGTAGGGATGTATAAATGGTACAGATGCTTTGGAAAACATCCTGTCAGTTCCTCAATCAATTAAACATAGAGTTATTAATATAACCCAGCAAGTCAACTCTTAAACATTACCTAAGACAGAAATTCCCAACCTTTTTGGCACCAGGGACTGGTTTCATGGAGGTAATTTTTCCATGGACCAGGGAAGTGGGATGGTTTCGGGATGATTCAAGTGTATCACATTCATTGTATAGTCAAACCTCTCTGCTAATGATAATCTGGATTTGCAGCTGCTCCCCCTCCCCAGCACTAGCATCACCGCCTCAGCCCTACCTCAGATCATTAGGCATTAGATTCTCTTGAGGAACATGCAACCTAGATCCCTCCCGTGCTCAGTTTACAGTAGGGTTCGTGCTCCTCTGAGAATCTGATGCCATTGCTGATCTGACAGGAGGCAGAGCTTATGCGGTGGTGCCAGCGATGGGGAAGGGTTGTAAATACAGTTGAAGCTTCGCTCGCTGGCCGGCCACTCACCTCCTACAGTGCGGCTTGGTTCCTAACAGGCCATGGACCAGTACCGGTCCACAGTCCAGGGGTTGGGGACTGCAGACCTACGAGAAATGAAAACACAAAAATGTGTACATGAATATTTATAGCAGCATTATTCATAATAGTCAAAAGGGTTGAAACAACCCAAATGTTCATCATCTGACAAATGGGTAAGCAAAATATGGTATATCCATATAATGACATATTAATCATAAAAAGGAATGATGTACTGACATGTGCTATAACATGGAAGAACATTGAAAACATACTACATGAAAGAAGCAAATCACAAAAGACCACATATTATATGATTCCACTCAGGTGGAATGTACAGAAAAAAGAAACTCTATATAGACAGAAAGTAGATTAGTAGTTGCCTAGGACTGAAGGTGGTGAGCTAAGGAGGTTGTAAGTGATAGCTAAAGTGTTTGCTTTTTGGGGTGATGAAAATGTTCTAAAATTGACTGTGGTGATGATCGCACAAGTCTGCGAATATACTAACAGCATTGAATTGTATACTTTAAATGTGTTAATTTAAAAGGTATGTGAACTATATCTCAATAATGCTGTTTAAAAAATGGTGCTGGGACCTCTTGTATTATCCTGGATAGAGCTGAAACGTATTCTACTAAGTGAAGTATCCCAAGAATGGAAAAATAACCATCACATGTACTCACCAGCAAATTGGTATTAACTGATCAACACCTAAGTGGACATATAGGAATAACATTTATCAGGCGTCGGGCAGATGGGAGGGGGAGGAGAGGATGGGTATATACACACATAATGAGTGCAGTGTGCACCATCTGGGGGATGAACACGCTTGAAGCTCTGACTCAGGTGGGGCAAGGGGGGAAAGGGAAATATACATAACCTAAACATTTATACCCCCATAATATGCTGAAATTAAATAAAAGCATTCTCTGAGAATAACAACTATATGGAATTGACAATAAAGTACAATAAAAAGCAAAAAAAAATGGTGCTAGAGAACTGGACATCCACACATAAAAGAATGTACATTGGATCCTTACCATATACCATAAATAACAATTAAAATGGATTAAAAACCTAAATATAAGAGCCAAAACTATAAAAACTCTTAGAAGAAAACATAAGAGTAAATCTTCATAACCTTAGATATGACAATGGTTGCTTAGATATGACACCAAAAACACAAGCCAAGCAACAGAAGAAAAAAATAGATAAATTGGATTTATAAAAAAATGGCCTCTGTTGTGATCCAACAGAGGCCATTAAGAAAGTGAAAAGGGGCCGGGCGCGGTGGCTCACGCCTGTAATCCTAGCTCTCTGGGAGGCTGAGGCGGGCGGATTGCTCGAGGTCAGGAGTTCGAAACCAGCCTGAGCAAGAGCGAGACCCTGTCTCTATTATAAATAGAAAGAAATTAATTGGCCAACTAAGATATATAGAAAAAATTAGCCGGGCATGGTGGCGCATGCCTGTAGTCCCAGCTACTTGGGAGGCTGAGGCAGAAGGATTGCTTGAGCCCAGGAGTTTGAGGTTGCTGTGAGCTAGGCTGATGCCATGGCACTCACTCTAGCCTAGGCAACAAAGTGAGACTCTGTCTCAAAAAAAAAATAAAAAATTAAAAAAATAAAATAAGAAAGTGAAAAGGGGAGAGGGGGAAATGGGCATTTATTGAAACCTTAAAATCTGTACCCCCATAATATGCCGAAATAAATAAATAAATGAAAAAAAAACCACATAACAAGGAGAATACTCCTAGGCTTTTGTATATGAGATATAAAAATAAAAAATAAACCTCAGAAACTAAAAAAAAAAAAAAAAAAAAAAGAAAGTGAAAAGAATGAAGTGCTGATACATTCTATACATTGAAAACATTATGCTGGCCGGGCGCGGCACGCCTGTAATCCTAGCACTCTGGGAGGCCAAGGCGGGTGGATTGCTCAAGGTCAGGAGTTCGAAACCAGCCTGAGCAAGAGCGAGACCCCGTCTCTACTATAAATAGAAAGAAATTAATTGGACAACTAATATATATAGAAAAAATTAGCCGGGCATGGTGGCGCATGCCTGTAGTCCCAGCTACTTGGGAGGCTGAGGCAGAAGTATTGCTTGAGCCAGGAGTTTGAGGTTGCTGTGAGCTAGGCTAACGCCATGGCACTCACTCTAGCCTGGACAACAAAGTGAGACTCTGTCTCAAAAAAACAAACAAACAAAAAAAACATTATGCTAAGTGAAAGAATTCAGACATGAAAGGCTGCATATTGAATGAATCCATTTATGAAAAATGACCAGTATAGGCAAATCCATAGAGATAAGGAAGTGTTTACTATAGGCTGTGAGTGGAGAGGAATGGGGAGTGATTGATAATGGGTATAGGGTTTCTTTTTAAAGTAACAAAAATAGTCTGCAACTACATACTCATTATGGTTGCACATCCTTGTGAATGTACTAAAAACGTCTGAACTGTATACCTTATAGCATATGAATTATATCTCAATTTTATAAGAGTATATATGTCTTAGATCAAGCTGCTCTAACATAATACTATAGACTAGATGGTCCAGTTGTTCAAAGCTTCACAGAAACATATTAGAGAAGTTATTAATAGAAAAGTCTATTAATCATCTTGCTTTGTTAGTAGCAGAGGGCATGGTTCAGCAGCATTTTCTGTTAAGGGTTTCTCTGAGTTTAGCAAAATGAAAATGATACAGTTATCATTTTTATACCATTTGGAGTAAAAGGTACAACGGGTTATATACTGAAAATTCTTTTTCTCACCCATATCCCCTATCCCTCATTTCCCCTCACCAGAGGAAACCACTGTTTCCATGGGATATATTAGGTTGATCTGTATGAAATTACCTGTATTTGTCCATTTTTACATGAATCATGTGATTCAACCTAATATCAGTGAAAAAACAGAGTCCTGTCTTCATGGAGTTTTCATTCTAGTGGGAAGTGCATTAGTTAATTATTGCAGTATAACAAATCACTCCAAAATTTAGTGGCTTAAAGCAACAAATATTATTATCTCATAGTTTCTTGTGGGTCAGGTATTTAGGAGTGGCTTAGCTGGGTTTTTCTGGCTCAAGTTCTCTCATGAACTTGTAGTCAATATGTTGGCTTGGGCTACAGTCATCTGAAGGCTTAACTTGGGTCTGAAGGAGCAGTTTACAAGACTGCTCACTCACCTAGCTATTGGTAAGAGGACTCACGTCTTTGATTTTTGTTGACACGAGGCCTCCATTACTTGCCACGTGAACCTCTCCATAAGGATGGCCTCATATGTGGCAGGTGGAATTCCCCAGATTAAGTGATTAAGGAGAGGACTAAGAGGAAATCACAATGCCTTTTTTTCATCTTGTGATACCTTTTACGACTTAGTATATTCTGTCTGGGATTTTTGTTGTTGTTTGTCTTTTTTTGAGACAGAGTCTCATTCTGTTGCCTGGGCTAGAGTGTCATGGCATCAGCCTAGCTCACAGCAACCTCAAACTCCTGGGCTCGAGCAATTCTCCTGCCTCAGCCTCCCAAGTAGCTGGGACTTTGATGCCCGGCTAATTTTTCTATTTTTAGTAGAGACAGGGGTCTTGCTCTTGCTCAGGCTGGTCTTTTTATTTAATTAATTAATTAATTAATTAATTATTTTAAAAGACGGGGTCTCGCTCTTGCTCAGGCTGGTTTCAAACTCCTGACCTCGAGCAATCCACCCGCCTCGGCCTTCCAGAGTGCTAGGATTACAGGTGTGAGCCACCGTGCCCTGCTTTAGGCTGGTCTTGAACTCCTGACCTCAAGCGATCCTCCTGCCTTGGCCTCCTAGAGTGCTAGGATTTGTAGGCATGAGCCACTACACTAGGCCACCACAGTCTATTTGTTAGAAGCAAGTAACTACATTCAGGCCACACTCAGGGAGAAATGAATTAAATTCCACCTCTTAAAGGAAGGAGTAACAAAAATTTGTGACCGTATTTTACAATCACCACAGGAAGACAAACAATAAACAGAATAAATAAGCAAATTATGAAGTATGTTAGAAGGTGCTAAGTTCTATGAAAAAAATTAAAAAGAAAGCAGAGGTGAGGGGAATCAGAGTATGTGTGTCTATGTGGAAGGGATGTAGGTTGCAATTTTAAATAGGGTGGTTAACACAGGCCTCATTAAGAAGGTTAGATCTGAGCCAAGACTTGAAGGAGACAAGGAGGTTAGCCTAGCAGATATCTGGAGGAAGAAAGTCCCAAACCAAAGAAATAGCTAAAGCCAAGGCCCTGAGGTAGGAGTCATCCTGGCAAGAGGGACAGCCAGAAGGCCAGTACAATTGGCATAGAGAGGATGGTTGGTGAGTGGTAAAAGGGGAGGTCAGAGAAGTAAACTTGGGGGTGAGGGCTGGAGCACATTGTTGGCTGTTGTAAGGATTTTTGGTATTCTTGCTTATTTTTTTTCTTTTTTTGAGACAGAGTCTCGCTTTGTTGCCCAGGCTAGAGTGAGTACCGTGGCGTCAGCCTAGCTTACAGCAACCTCAAACTCCTGGGCTAAAGCAATCCTACTGCCTCAGCCTCCCGAGTAGCTGGGACTGTGGCATGTGCCACCATGCCCGGCTAATTTTTTTTTTCTATATATTTTTAGTTGTCTGGCTAATTTCTTTCTATTTTTAGTAGAGACGGGGTCTCGCTCTTGCTCAGGCTGGTTTCGAACTCCCGATCTTGAGCAATCTGCCCGCATCGGCCTCCCAGTCACTTAGTTCTTAATTATGTCTACTTCCAAATATTCAGTGAGATTGTGTGTGGAAGAATGTTTAGTATCAGGAGTGTTCTTTATGAAAGCTAGTTGCTTTTATTATTCAAGTATTGCAAATTTTTGTTTTTAGTTAGCATAGTCATAGAAACAACTTTCCTTTACCTCACAAAGGTGACAAAACCTTTTTCTGAGGCAAGTAGAAAAGAATACTGATCATATTTTATTACTAGCACATTTTTAATTGGGGAGGTGGGAGAAAAGTCAAGGAAAGATTATTTCCATGGCTGAAATTAAATGAGTTTATTGTTTCTAACAGGAATGTAAAGAAGAAATCAAAATGGACCCAAGTGTGGGTGTGAATTCTGTTACCATCTCTGTTGAGGGTATGACTTGCAACTCCTGTGTTTGGACCATTGAGCAGCAAATTGGTAAAGTGAATGGTGTACATCACATTAAAGTAAGTTACTTTTTTGGAAATTGAGGTCAAATGCCACAGACTAGAATTCTGCTAGGAAATTACTTCAAAACTGATATAGAAGGAAACACATTGACACATCTGGCAATAAAGACTATCATACTTCTAACCCTGAAGCTAGATAAGTTTACTTTCACCCATTAATTCCTCTTTTTTAAAAAAGAAAATATGTATGTATATTTCAATTTAACAAATCTGAATGTGGAACCTTGAAATTATTGCATTTATGTATTTATAGATTTATGTTTTATAAGTATATAAATATTGATATTTATATACTTTCACTTTTTATTACTCCGAATCTGAAAGTTAACTAAAAGATATGTTCTCAGAGAATGGGTTAGTGGGTTTTCTTTCTCTTTTATAGCATGACAATTATTTTGCAATTAAAAATTGAAGTGAAAGTATCTAGGAAATTACTAGCACACCTTGTTTGTTATGCTCAAGGAAGACATTATTATGAGCATCAACAACATTCTAAGTATACTATGGTTGAAGATGCAATTCAGGTTATAAAAAAGGCTTCTGAAGACTGCATGAGGTGCCTGTAGTTATCTTAAGATCTTCATGTGTACGTGGCTGGGGTTGATGGCCTGCCTGTAGGCCAAATCCAGCTTTGCCACCTGCTTTCGTATGGCCTGTAAGCTAAGAATGGTTTTTACATTTTTGCATGGTTGAAAAAAAATCAAAGAAGAATAATATTTAGGAACATATGAAAATCATATAAAATTCAAATTTCTGTGTCTATAAGTAAAGTTTTATTAGAACACAGCCACATTTATTCACTTATGTATGATTTATGGCTGCTTTTTCACTACAACCATAGAGCTGAATAGTTGTGACAGAGCCCAAATGTGTTGCCCTTGTTGTGTCACAATGCTGCTTGCCATACTACAAAGCACAGTGATACTGTTATAACTTGACACTACCTTGAGTGCCACTTGTACTGCTATACCACAGCCTTTCATTTATTTTGTATTACCAGCACATGCACATCATGTCAAAAAAAGAAAAATAAAGAGAAAAATGGACTTTGGCTGTAGTACTTTTAAGGCACAGTGGAGTTTAGATTATTTTGTTATTGAATTAGATGTCCCAAGCATTGTTTATTATATAATGACATGAGCAGTACAGAAGAATACACTGTATGTCAACATTACCAGATTAAGTATTCATCACAATCTTCCTAGCAATAAGGAAAGCACCAGTCAGAAAAATTTGAAAATTTGAAATAAAGTATCTCATCACAGCAGAATTTCTTCACCAAAATAAAAAATTAAAATGATGCTACAACCAAAGTAAGTTTTACAACTTTTCCTGTCAAGCCTGTTCCTTATCTGCAAAATTGATAGTTGCAGTGTTGATAGTTCTACATCTTTCACAGAAATATTGTGATGTAATACTCACTACCAAGTTTTTAACACATACCTCAACATACCATGTAAGTAACTATTATTGTAAAACTTGAACTTCTTCCTTATTACACTGATTGGCTTCTCCAAGTAATTCATATGGCAACATCTCTTCTTTATTTATTCACACTTGATTTTTGTTATAGCATCTTAACCTAATTCCTGCTATAATTTTGTCAGAATCTTAGTTAAAAAGTGATTTATCTCCATATTCCAATTTTTCTGCAATGAAAACTAATTATGAATATGATTATAATAAATCAGTAAGAAAAGCTTAAATAGCTTGGTGGTACCACCTAAACACCAGAATCCAAAGTACCAAAGTCAACATAAAACTCCCCAAAAGGAAACATAATGATACCATCCCCTCTTGTATCCTGTAAAAATAAATTTTAATGTTTCTTTGTGCTCATTTTTAGACATAGGCATAGTATGTTAAAACTGCAAGGGGTCTTATATGACTTAGTGAATCTAACCCCTTCATTTTATAGAGCAGGAGACTGAAGCCCAGATAATGAAGTGATTTGTGTTTGATATACAGCTACCTGCTATCAAAGCAAAACTAGAATTGAAGTTCTGTGATTTCTGGCCCAGTGTGTTTTCTGGTCATATAGTATCTGTGGATGCATTTTAATTTGCATATGGTTCTCAAACTTGTCATCTCCAATTTGTTCTCATATAACTTCTGAAAAAAGCAACCTGCTATTTCATCATAAAGGTGCCTCCTACCAGCAAATTACCATTTTAGCTCTGTATCATTGGTCTGTATAAATTCTGCCTGGAATGCTTCTAGTATTTTTAGTATGAGAAACTTTGACTTATGTTTCATTTGTCATTACCTTTTTAATCCTTTTGTTTACATGTTTATAAAAATGTCTTTGATTTAAAGGCTTTGGAGTCAGAAAGTATGTTTTGTTTATTTTTTTAAATTAATAATTTGCACTGTATACTTGATAAGATTTTTCTTTCTTCTTTTTTTTTTTTTTTTTTTTTGAGACAGAGTCTTGCTTTGTTGCCCCAGGTAGAGTGCAGTGGCATCATTGTAGGTCACTACAACCTTAAACTTCTGGGTTCAAGCGATGCTCCTGCCTCAGCCTCCCAAGTAGTTGGAACTACAGGCACATGCCACCATGCTTGGCTAATTCTTCTATTTTTAGTAGAGATGAGGTCTTGTTCTTGCTCAGGCTGGTCTGGAAATCCTGACCTCAAGCAGTCCTCCTGCCTTGGTCTCCCAGAGTGCTAGGATTACAGGCGTAATCCAGGTTTCTCAACGTCAGTACTATTGACATTTTGAGCAGTGTAATTCTTTGTGGTGGTGGCTCACCCTGTGCTTTGTACGATGTTTAGCATCATCTCCAGTCTCTATCCATCCACTAGATGCCAGTAGCACCTCTCCCCAGTTGTGACAACCAAAGATATCTCTGGGCATATCTAGATGTCCCTTGGTACAAAATTGCCCCCAGTTGAGAATTACTGCTCTAGTCCCTTCCCAGAGAACCTACTATATGCCCTTTGGCTGTTCAGTTAATATTTCAGGATGGTGAATTGTTTTATTGAACAGGCTCATGTGTCCCTGTTTCTTTTTCTTTCTTTCTTTCTTTTTTAATCTCCTAAATGTTTGCCAGGACACTTTTTCTTCATATTAGCTTCTTATGGTTCTTTTTTGCTGGTGACAGGTATAGTGAGCAGTAGTTCTTAAACTACATCATGAGATCAACTAAAGGGCTTGTTAAAACAGAGTGTTGGGCTCCACCCCTATAGTTTCAGATTCATTGGGTCTAAAAGGGGCCTTTGAGTTTGCATTTCTAACAAGTATCCAGTTGATTCTAATGGTGCTGGTTCTGGGGCCACTGTTTGAGAATTGTTGTATTGCATGAGATTTACTTATACTAAAATTTAGCATAATTTATCTGAAATTTGAATTTAACTGAATGTCCTGTACTCTTATTTGCTAAATCTGGTAACCCTATTTTAAAGTCATCCTCCCACCCCACACACATTTAGCCCCTCATAACTTCTCGGAAGTTTTACCTTTTTTAAACTGCTACATAAATGGAATCATGCAGTATATAGCCTATTGAGTCTGGCTTCCTTCACTTACTTTATTTTATTTATTTATTTTTTTGAGACAGAGTCTCACTTTGTTGCCCAGGCTAGAGTGAGTGCCGTGGCGTCAGCCTAGCTCACAGCAACCTCAAACTCCTGGGCTCAAGCGATCCTCCTGCCTCAGCCTCCCGAGTAGCTGGGACTACAGGCATGTGCCACCATGCCCGGCTAATTTTTTCTATATATATTAGTTGGCCAATTAATTTCTTTCTGTTTATAGTAGAGACGGGGTCTTGCTCTTGCTCAGGTTGGTTTCGAACTCCTGAGCTCAAACGATCTGCCTGCCTCGGCCTCCCAGAGAGCTAGGATTACAGGCGTGAGCCACCTCACCCAACCTCCTTCACTTACTTTAATGTACTTGAGAGCCAGTCATGTTGTTGCGGGTATCACTAGTTCTTTCTTTTGTATTGCTGAGGAGTATTCTATTGTGTGGATGTAGTACAGATTGTTTAACCATTCACTCATTAAGAAACATTTGGGTTTTTTCATTTTTTTGTGATTTTTCATAAAATAATGCTCTGAATGGTCATATACCAGTCTTTGTGTAGAAATATGTTCCAATTTCTCTTGGGCAGATTAAAATTGTTCCATCATATTGTAAGTGTTATATTTAAGTCTTTGAGACGCTACCAAATGATTTACCACAGTGGCTATAACATTTTATCTTCCCCCCAGCAATGGTTGAGTGTTCCACTTTCTCTACATTCTCTCCAACACTTTATATTATCAGTTTTTAAAATTATAGACATTCTAGGTCAGGCGTAGTGACCCATGCCTGTAATCCCAGCACTTTGGGAGGCTACAATTTTTAGATTTTAATTTCAATTTCAATTGTCCAGCCGGGCGCTGTGGCTCACACCTGTAATCCTAGCACTCTGGGAGGCCGAGGCAGGCGGATTGCTCCAGGTCAGGAGTTCGAAACCAGCCTGAGCAAGAGCGAGACCCCGTCTCTACTATAAATAGAACGAAATTAATTGGCCAACTAATATATACAGAAAAAATTAGCCGGGCATGATGGCGCATGCCTGTAGTCCCAGCTACTTGGGAGGCTGAGGCAGGAGGATTGCTTGAGCCTAGGAGATTGAGGTTGCTGTGAGCTAGGCTGACGCCACGGCACTCAATCTAGCCTGGGCAACAAAGTGAGACTCTGTCTCAAAAAAAAAAAAAAAAAAATTTCAGTTGTCCATTACAAGCATATGGAAATACAATGATTTTTATATGTTGACCTTATATTCTGGAACCTTGCTGAATTGACTTATTAAATCTATTAGCTTTTTTGTAGATTCATTGGGATTTTCTACATAGGCAATTATGTCATCCAGGTATAGAAATTGTTTTATTTCTCTCTTCCTAGTCTATGTCTTTTATTTCTTTTCCTTGCATTCTTAAACTGGCTAAAACCTCCATTACAATTAAAAAAATTTTTTTTTTCAGAAATGAGGTTGTGCTATTTTGCCCAGGCTGGTTTCAAACCTCAAGTGATCCTCCCACCTCAGCCTCCTGAGTAGCTGAGACTACAAGCTTGTGCCACTGTGCCTGGCTGTGACATTACAGTTTTGAATAGAAGTGATGAGAGCGGACAATCCTGGGGGGAAAACATTCAGTCATTCACCATTAGCATTGTGTTAGTTGTAGTAATTTTGTAGATATTCTTTAGCAAGTTAAGGAAGTTCCTTTCTATTCCTAGTTTGCTGAGAATTTAAAAAAAATATCATCAATAGATGTTGAATTTTGTTAAGTGCTTTTTAAGCATCTACAGGTGATCATATGATTTTTCTTCTTTGGTCTGTTAGTACATGAATTACTTGATTGATTTTCAAATGTTGGACCAGCCATGCATTTCCAGGATAAGCCCCACTTGGTCCAAGAATGCTTACTTTTAGTTAAAAATTTCAGACATAACACAAAAGCAGAGAGACTAATACAAGGAACCACTTTATACTCATCACTCAGGAGAATCCTTGCTATTCATTTACATGACAGTCTCTTCAGTTGAATTTGATAATGTGTTTTGCTGACACTTCTAAGAGTTGGTCCAGGCCTCTTGCCTATTGTATTCTGTTAAGGTCTCTGACTAGATGATTGGAATTTCCTAGTAGAGCTTCGGGCCAGTTGCCATTTCCGAAAAGTCTTTTTGCTGCCCCCTGCTCCCGACCCCATGTGCCCCTTTCCCTTGTCATTCTTTGCAATTCTTAACACTTATTGTAGGTGTAGATAATGTCAGCATTCTTTCCTATGCTACATTCAGTTTGGTTCCAAAACTGTTCTCTCCCATTTCTTTCCAACTTGTATCTAAGGATCCATAAAATTAACAATACCTTTTTCTTGCCAAACGTTTGAGGATTCTTACTGTAATGACAATAATATATGGAAGCTTTTTCTTAAACATTATACTATGAATTGCTTACTCTTGAGCATGTTTATTTTTACTGCCAGGGCTTAATGGGTCAATCATCAGATGTGTAATTTTAGCCGTATTCTCACTTGTGTAATGTACTTGTCATTTTAATATGTTAAAATATTTGCTATCATTAAAACAACTTTATATTGGTGGTAGTTCTATTTGCTGAAGGTTTTCTATAATTTTGCTTTTGTGTGATGTTCGTTACAGTGATGGTGGAAAATTAATGCCACTTTGGAATTTGATCAACTTACATCAATCCCCAAATGGCTTTCCTATGACTAGTTGAGATCCATATTAAAAAAAAAATACATTTTTATACATACTACCCAGAGCACATGTTAATATTCTAAAGGGAGCATTGTCCAACTAGACATCAGATTAAGCATAAGATTTAAAATTAGGGATCAGATATATTCTTTCTAATTATCAGAGGTTCATTATATTTTTAGGTACATGAATCATTACATTGCAATTAGAACATTTTGTGTATCTCTAGATCAGATACTTGTAGGAGTTCTACTTTTTAATTATTCTCAATCTAAATATTAATTTTTATCCATTTATTCTTCAGAGATTGTAAAATGTTTTTGGCTTTTCAGTGAAGTATAGGATTTATACTTTCTTGTCTCTATAGTATTCCTGTTTATAATTCTGACTTTTCATAGTATCTTGAGCAGATTGACTTCAGTTCACCTTGTTTTCATTACAAAAAAAACTGGCTAATTAGCACATCATGATTCTCTATGAAGTTTGATACATTTCTTTAATTCAAGAGTCATATGAAGTGTGGTGCTAATATGCAGACAATTCTTTTTCAAATCTGAAACTGTGGGTGATATTTTTATGTCTGTGTTTCATATTCATCTTGGCTAGAGAGGACAAAGTAAGCTTTGGATCCATTTTATTGTTTGGGGAAAGAGCAGTGTTTCTCATTTGTTGACCATATGCTCTGGTTAGCTAAGACTATATTGATAGTTGTGGCTAGAAAAGCTTTGTTTACATAGTGTAAGATTCCTTAAGTTTTCTGTCCTGTAGGCATCCATGTGAATACTTAGATATGAATTTTCCATTTTCACTTGCTCCAAAAGTAGGGTTTTCTTTTGTATTTACCATCTATCTTGGCATAAACTCCAGTCTTAGAGGCTTCCACACTTCTTCTTTCCTACCACGTCCCCCAACAGGGGCACGTTGCCTTTAATTTGCTCTAGGGAGAGAGCCACGTTGGAAAAGCTGAGCGATGACAAGTAGTTATTTTTTTTTAATTTTTTTTTTTTAATAAGTCTTCACAAGATGAAGACAAGTAGTTATTGTATTTATTTACTACACTGCAGGTTTTCTCAAATGAGTTTACCTTCAACATACTCAGATTTATAAAAAACATTTGGTAATTTTTTCACTAATCATAACTATGCAAAAATTAGAAGCATATTTTGCAGTTTCTTGATTAGGAAACAGAATAGCAAAAGTGGCTTTGCAACCTTCAGTCCTAAAGCTTTAAAAATGAGTTAATTTCAGTGACTAATAAATATGACACCTGCACTTGATTTATCCTCAAATGAAACTAATTAAACCTCTTCCACTTGATCTAAGGTGGGGCTGGTGCTGAGGGCCAGAATAGAAGCTGAATCTTACTAGCTATATGGTAGTGTTTGTGCTAATTGCAACAGTGCTGTTTTAACCATCTGGAGACTAGTTCACATAATTTTTTGTCAAATGACTTAGGTACTTACTGTCCACTGACTACCAGTGTATTTTCCAAAACCCTCAACCCTCTGTCTAGCAAACTACTGTAGGTGAATATTTGTTTCTGCCAACATATCCACGTATAACTATAGGACTAGATTCTGATTTGATATTTGCCAACTACATTCCTACTTCCCCAAACAGCCAATTTGCACCCACTCATATGTAAGACTGCTATTTCTACTTCATCTTCCCCAGAATTCACCACTGCTTAATAAGGTCTTTTTAGGGCCAGACAAATGCAATTGAATCTGATTACATTATAAATGAAGACTAGCAGCTATATGATATGAAAGCACTTTGTGTTATCAACAGTGATTTATATGAATGCCAGTGACAGATACTCAAGGCTATACTTTTCAGGGCACATTCATAATTTGATTGCTAAAAATAAAAGAAGACACCCTTTTCCTGTCATTTCCAGCTCTGCTTCTCCTCTTTCAGTCAAAAGCCCTTATGATATAGGATATATTAGTGAACTTTCTTCTTTTTTCTTTCCTTTAAAAAATATTTTACTAAGTGTTAAGTCTTCTAGGGCCAGAGATAGATTTCCTGTGAAGTTAATGAAACTTAAGCTTCAGAGTCACTCATTTGCATTAACCTCCTTTTAAAACTCTGAAAGAAGTCTTAGCAATGTGTTCACATGGTCATGTGTTTTTGTACAATTTGCAAAAGTAAAATATTTTAATCACAATCCTTTAAGACCACTGCCCATTTCCACTTTGACTCCCCTTCTGTTAGACCTGTGTCTTTGTGTTGGGTGGTATTTAAGTGGCTGTGAACATTTTGGGGATCTTACTAATGGGAGGTTGAGTTGGAGGTATGTTTAGTTCGGGATTGGTAGACTATTTGGCTATATGTGGTTCTTAGTCACTTCTTTGTATAGTGGAGTTTTTGCTAGGAATTGTGGTACAAGATTGGCTTCCAATAATATCCCTACAACCAGTGGTACCAACTCAGTGTCATGACATGAAGGTATAGAGCCCAGTTTAAAACAGGAAAATGTCTGTTATCAA
The DNA here is from genome assembly GCF_040939455.1 of Microcebus murinus. Taxonomy (NCBI): domain Eukaryota; kingdom Metazoa; phylum Chordata; class Mammalia; order Primates; family Cheirogaleidae; genus Microcebus; species Microcebus murinus. The sequence goes on from NC_134136.1 coordinate 9,122,755, forward strand.
TTCAAAGAGTATGTGAGATTATTCACTGCACAAGTAAACTTGAAATACCCTGAAATCTTACAGTTTATATATGAAAGAAACTCTGTAGTTTTCCCAAATTTGACAATAGCCCTAAAAATTTACCAATGTCCAAATTATGATGTTGAAATTAAATTTTCTAAGTTATCATTAATAAAAAAATTTTAATTTAGAGGAAATACTGAATTATTTTTGTTTTCTTTTTTCTTATTATTGTTTTGAAAATTTTATTTTTCATTTTTTTTGTTTAAACACAGCTTAGACATGTCAACAAGATTCTTTTCTTTATATAGAAATGATTTTGTAAAGTCATTGTCAAATGAAGTACCCAAAGAATATACAGCCAATAACGTAGGAAAAGAAAGAATTAGAGAGGTATATCAGATATTATTAATAAAAATATCATGGGTATTAATGGTATTTGTTAGCTTAAAAAATTTATAACTTTTGATTTTGTTATCCATTCAGAATATTTTTGTGCATATTTTTGTTATGTATAGTTTTATATTTTTCTTAAAGAAGACCCCTCAAATTATTTAAGTTTCAGAGGCCGTAAAATGTGAATTCGCCTCTTTCTAGGCACGATATAGAAAACTTTCCTTGTCCAAACATAATTTATAGTCAGAATGTAGCTCAACATGCTAATAATACATAAATATTGATCATTTCTTTTTTTGAGACAGAATCTCACTGTGTTGCCCAGGCTAGAGTGCAGTGGTGTCATTATAGCTCATTGCCACCTCAAACTCCTGGGCTCAAGTGATCCTCCTGCCTCAGCCTTCTAAGTAGCTGAGACTATAACTACATGCCACCTGACTAATTTTTGTATTTTTTGTAGAGACAGGATCTTGCTATGTTGCCCAGGCTGGTCTCAAACTCCTGGGCTCAAGTGATCCTCTAGCCTTGGCCTCCCAAAGTGCTAGGATTATAGAAATGAGCCATTGCTCCTAGCTGTTGATCACTTTTTTTTTTTGAGATAGAGTCTCACTTTGTTGCCCAGGCTAGAGTGAGTGTCGTGGCGTCAGCCTAGCTCACAGCAGCCTCAATCTCCTGGGCTCCAGTGATCCTCCTGCCGCAGCCTCCCGGGTAGCTGGGACTACCAGCATGCGCCACCATGCCCGGCTAATTTTTTCTGTATATATTAGTTGACCAATTAATTTCTTTCTATTTTTAGTAGAGACGGGGGTCTCATTCTTGCTCAGGCTGGTTTCGAACTCCTGACCTCGAGCAATCTGCCCGCCTCGGCCTCCCAGAGTGCTAGGATTACAGGCGTGAGCCACCACGCCCAGCCTGTTGATCACTTTTTAAAGAATGTTAAGGTTTAAAATTTCTGGATCATAATTCCTGAGATTATAATTAAGACTAATGTGCAGTCATTTTAGAAACAAGATTTCCGGAGAAGAGTGTTTCAACTAAATCAAAGTAGTGTTTGGAATGAAGTTATATAATTGTGATATTAAATTGAGTAAAGTTGCTTTATTGAAAAGTGCAACAGTAGAGGCTGGGCACAGTGGCTCACACCTGTAATCCTAGCACTTTGGGAGGCCAAGGTATGAGGATCCCTTGAGGTCAGGAGTTCGAGACCAGCCTGAGTAAGAGCGAGACCGCATCTCTACTAAAAATAGAAAAAATTAGCTGGGCATGGTGGTGTGGGCCTATAGTCCCAGCTACTCAGGAGGCTGAGGCAGAAGGAACACTTGAGCCCAGGAGTCTGAGGTTGCTGTGAGCTAGGCTGAGGCCATGGCACTCTAGGCAGACTGTCTCAAAAAAAAAAAAAAAAAAAGGAGCTGAATTCTATTTCCCCACTTTAAAAAAAAAGAAAAAATGCAACAGTGGAACAGATTAGAACTTTAACAGAATTCAAGGAGAGTGAATAATCAAGGAGTCTCTTATTTTGGAATAAATAGAAGGAATATAATTATTTCCCTTTGCAGCTTTAGCACTTAAATACATTTTGGGAATAGTGTCTTAAATTGTACGATAAATGAGTGTAATACTCTTATTTGTCTGGCCAATGTTAATACTGTAGACTTTAAAAGGATTAACCTGAAGTTTAATCCAATAACCCCAGGGGTCTGTTCAAAGGAAAAATAAAATGAGATGATGTGAAGATCTTTCTCCGGGATTGTTTGGCCTTTTGGAAAGTGAAAATGTAAAAACAAATTTAGTTAGATATAAGTACTGAATGACTACAAAGGTTAATGCCTTATTAACAAATTACGTTGTCCCTGAAACTTATAATGCTAACTTTTTAAATGTTTTTCCCTTTTACTCAGATAAAGTCTGTTATCTTTATATAGACTATCCTTTTAAAAAATGACCACCTAGTTGGGCATGGCGGCTCATACCTGTAATCCCAGCACTTTGGGAGGCTGAGGTGGGAGGATTGCTTGAGGTCAGGAGTTTAAGACCAGCCTGGGTAACATAGCAAGATCTCGTGTCTAAAAGAAAAAAAAATTTAAAAATTAACTGGACATGGTGGCTTGTGGCTGTAGAAAAAAAATTAACTAGACATGGCTTGTGGCTATAGTCTTAACTACTTGGGAGGCTGAACTGGAAGCATCACTTGAGCCCAGGAGTTCGGGGCTCCAGTAGCTATGATCATGACACTGCACTCCAGCCTGGGTGACAGAGTAAGACCCTATCTCTTAAAAAAACACAAATGACCACCTAGATGCTAGCAGTTACTAAATTCCTCCTGTGGATCAGTAAATACATTCCTTACTCCCCTTAAAGTTAACTAGTTTTTTTTTTTTATTATTGAAAAAGTAACACATGCACAGAATAAAATTTCCCAAAGGAAATTTCCCAAAGGAAACCAGTTATCTTATGTATATGTATCCATGATACATATGACTATGACTATGACTAGACTATGTCATGACCAGACTATGACTGGACTATGACATAGACCAGAATGACTATGACTAAAACTATTTACATGTACATGTGTATCTACTTGACGCATGTATCCCCTTTTGATAACAATGCAAGCACATTATACATATTTTGCATCTTGATTTTTTCACTTAGCAAATATATCGTAGATGTTGTTCCATATAAGTATATAAGAGACCTATCTAATATTTTCATTTCTATTTGGGACTTATTTTTGGTTTCTTAACTTTTGCTATGGCAAATAACAGTGCATTGAACATTCTGTTTTTCAAACTGATGCTTTTTCAACAACACTGTATTAGAGTAATATAGGCATTTTGATTATTAGAAATTAGTAGGTAATAATCATCCATCCATGAAGATGCAAAATCAGCTATTCAAAGAGGCTTAGGTTTCTGATTTAGTTGAACTCTATTCCAAGGATCAAAGAAAGATCAAATCCAAGATGCAAATTTAGCAGTAGAGTAATGGTGTGAAGAGGAACTTTCACTATTTCCTGTGTATACTTTTGTATTTAAATTTTTATAATGAATAATCATGTATTTGTCATATAATTTTTTAAACAAAATGAAAATATATTGCAAATTTCTGACAAAGCACTCAGTTTATTTATAGTTCAGTTCATGAAAAACAATGCTACAATTTAACAAAAACTAATAAAATTTCTACCTTTTTCACCTTAAAATGTTTAATGTTTCAATTTTTAGATTGATTTGTGACTATTATCTTAGTTTCTAAGAATTGTCTTTTTCTAGTTTATAAACTGATTTAATAGTTTTAAGTGGCAATGTTTATTTAGGTTGCTCAATAGGATTAATGTTAATAGAGCTTGATGGTTTCCTCTTATAATATTTTAATTTTTAGTATCTTATACTGAAGCATCAAAGTAGTGTTACTGTATTAATATACACACATTTTTTCAACAAACAATAACTGAATTTTTTTTTTTTTTTTTGGAGACAGAGTCTCGTTTTGTTGCACAGGCTAGAGTGAGTGCCGTGGCGTCAGCCTAGCTCACAGCAACCTCAAACTCCTGGGCTCAAGCGATCCTCCTGCCTCAGCCTCCCGAGTAGCTGGGACTACAGGCATGCGCCACCATGCCTGGCTAATTTTTTCTATATATATTAGTTGGCCAATTAATTTCTTTCTGTTTATAGTAGAGACGGGGTCTTGCTCTTGCTCAGGCTGGTTTCAAACTCCTGACCTCGAGCGATCCGCCTGCCTCGGCCTCCCAGAGTGCTAGGATTACAGGCGTGAGCCACCGCGCCCGGCCAATAACTGAATTTTTCTTGAGACTATTTGTATTATAAATGGGGCTCCTGTTATAGTTTTTGGTTAATTCAAAACATAAGTGGTGGATCAAATATATTAGAACTTCAGGGTTATTGATGAATTATTTCACATTTCTGATTTCAGCCTCCACATCTGTAAAATGATAGAATCCTTTCAAGCTCTGAAAAGTCTGTAATTACCTTTATGTTGAGTTGTTATATGAAAATGACAGAAAGTGAGCTTTTTAAAAAGATTTTTAATTCTTTAGCCATTATATACAAGAGACTTGAGAAAGTGAGCTTTAAACCATCTGAAGCTCTCACACTTGCTGAGCAGCATGTTAACCTGAATTTATTGTGACGTCATATAAATTGATGCCTGAGGGATAAAAACAGAATTTCAGTGTGCTAAAACTTTAGCCAAGGAACTTTCCCCATTGGGACTGTTAAAAATGAGGAAATATTAAAATGTCCTGATTGTCAATTCTGCTAAAAACCCAAAGAAATATGTTTTTAAATCATTTTAAATTTAAATGAGCATGGGAGAAAATGTGAAATGTGTGTGGGGGGAAAACTAATAATATAATTAAAATTTGGTTTAAATGCTAAAAATATTTTATGCTTTTCGGGTGTTTTTACATATAAGCCACACATTGCTCAAATCACAGGCACGGAATTTTAGTTTTTCCAGGAAGTTGGAAATCGTATAGCCTAATCATTTATAGATGGAAAGAGTATGGACTTTGGAGTTACATACACCTGCTTTTGAATCCTAGCCCTTTCATTTTCTTGCTGGGTTTGTTGGGCAATTTATTCAGTTTTCTAACCTTTATATAGGAAACTGGATTACCTTTGTCTTAGTCTGTTCAGGCTGCTATAAAAAAATACCATAAACTGGGTGGCTTATAAACAACAGAAACTTACTTCTTCCAGTTCTAGAAGCTGAGAAGGCCAAAATCAAGGTACAGGCAAATTTGGTGTCTGGTAAAGGTTGACTTCCTGGTTCATAGATGGTGCCTTCTTGTTGTATCCTCACATGGTAGAACAGGCAAGGCAGCTCTCTGGGGCCTCTTATTTTTATTTATTTATTTACTCTTTATTTATTTATTTTTAGAGGCAGGATTTCACTGTGTGGGCCAGGCTGGAGTACAGTGGCCTGATATAGCTCATTGTAACCTGGAACTCCTGGGCTCAACTGATCCTTCCACCTCAGCCTTCTGAGTAGATGGGACTTACAGGCATGTTTCATCACTGTCTGGCTAATTTTTAAAATTTTTTTGTAGAGATGAGGGCTTGCTATGTTGCCCAGGCTAGTCTCGAACTCCTGGCCTCAAGCGATCCTCCCACCTCAGCTTCCTTAAATGCTAGTATTAAAGGCATGAACCATCACACCTCTTCTGGGGCCTCTTTTTTTGTTTTTGAGACAGAGTCTCACTCTGTTGCCCAGGCTAGAGTGAGTGCCATGGCATCAGCCTAGCTCACAGCAACCTCAATCTCCTGGGCTCAAGCGATCCTACTGCCTCAGCCTCCCGAGTAGCTGGGACTACAGGCATGTGCCACCATGCCCGGCTAATTTTTTCTATATATCTTAGTTAGCCAATTAATTTCTTTCTATTTATAGTAGAGATGGGGTGTCGCTCTTGCTCAGGCTGGTTTCGAACCCCTGACCTTGAGCAATCCGCCAGCCTCAGAGTGCTAGGATTACAGGCGTGAGCCACCGTGCCCGGCCTGGGGCCTCTTTTATAAGGGCACTATTCCCAATCTTTAGGGCTCTGCCCTCATTACTTAATCACCTCCCAAAGGCCCTATCTCCTAATACTGTCTCATTTTGGGGGTTAGGATTTCAACAGATGAATTTTCGGGGGACATATTCAGACTATAGCACCTTTCATTATCAAATAAGAAAGAATACAAAAGAGAAAAAATGTACTAGTGACAGCCCAAGAAGCGATAGTAACACAGATTTTAGCTTTCATAGAAAGAGCTAAAAAGATTATTGTGTTTAACGGTGGAGGGGGCATGGGCAATATATGTAACCTTAACACTTGTACCCCCATAATATGCTAAAAAAAAGATTTAGCAAATGATAATTAGAGAAATTGTCTCATAGATCAGCATTGACTGGTTTTAGATTCTGCAACAATTATAATAAAATGAGCAATAGCTTAAAAAAAAAGATTATTGTGTTTAGTCTCTGAGGAAACTTAAACCCTTAGAAGTAGGGTGATTTGTCCAAGGTCCTAGCTTTCATATTACCTGAGAGTATATACAGGATGCAGCCTTTGTATGTGCATGCAAATTATACAGAAATCATATGCAGATCAAGTATACCGTGCCTGAATTTCATTTTTGACATTTAAGAGATACAGAACATAATAAGCATTAACACAATGGATCTTTATAATTCCTGTGACAGTCAGTACCCTCACTATTAATGCAGTTGAAGCCACAGAGCACATTTGGTTTATTTTCCTTTCTTCTCTCCCACCACACCCTTCATCGAAATACAGTGAATAGTCCTCCACCTTGAGTCTTTTCTATGAGCCATATTAAAAGTTTGTAGGCTATTATGTTTATCTTCAGAGGAACTAGTGGTATAAATGGAAAAATAGTTCCTCTGAAAATAAAAATAACAGTATTGATTCCTAATAAAAGATTCTGAGAAAAAAATAAGCTGTTAAAACTTTGTAACAATGTGGGGAATGAGGGGAATGTTACTTTGAAAGTGGGAACATACAAAAGAAGAGCAGTGCAGACTTAAAATCAGACTGCCATACTTTTTTTTTTTATTTTTTTTATTTTTTTTTTTAAGACTAGTCAAGTGCAGTAGTGAGGAGGGGGGAAAGTAGTAGAACAAGGAGTTCAATCTGTAACTGACTGTGAACAATCACGTGAGATAACTCACTACCTTCGGACCAGCCCTTTTTTTTTTTTTTTTTTTTTTTTGGAGACAGTCTCACTTTGTCTCCCAGGCTAGAGTGAGTGCCGTGGCATCAGCCTAGCCCACAGCAACCTCAAACTCCTGGGCTCAAGCGATCCTCCTGCCTCAGCCTCCCGAGTAGCTGGGACTACAGGCATGCGCCACCATGGCCGGCTAATTTTTTTTTCTATATATATTAGTTGGCCAATTAATTTCTTTCTATTTATAGTAGAGACGGGGTCTTGCTCTTGCTCAGGCTGGTTTCGAACTCCTGAACTCAAATGATCCACCCGCCTCGGCCTCTCAGAGTGCTAGGATTACAGGCATGAGCCACCACGCCCGGCCCAGACTGCCATACTTACCTGGCAGGGGAGATATCGTGATCACCAAGGTGGTTTTTCCAGGGTGAGGCTTATCCATTGCACTCCGGATGTGCTGACCCCTGCGATTTCCCCAAATGTGGGAAACTTGACTGCATAAATTGTAGTAGTGGGGGACTGTGTTCACGCTTTCCCATAAAAAAAAAAAAAGAAATCAAGACTGCCAGGAGCAATTTCCAACTCTGTGCAGTCATGCCTGGTTTTGCTCACCATTGTATCCCCAGCAGTTAGCACACTGCCAGGCACTCAGTAAATATTTGTTGAATAAATAAATGTCATCTTAGCTTCCTGCCCAAGGAACTAATACCGAGAACTGTATTGCAATAATTACTGTGTGAATTTCCTCTTAAAAGAAAATAAGGTCCTGTTTAATTTTGTTTCCTTTGAGACCTTAGGTTTGAAAAATCTCTTTGATATCTAACATTTAGAGGAAAAGTTGAGTGCTATTACCCCAAGGAGGAACATTCTGTTTGTACACGAAGTATGGTTGGTCGATTTTGAAACTCACAAATAAAATTTACTAAATAAGAAAGTGTTTTCCTGTCTACAGCATGCAAATTGCATTGGTTAATATGACTTTTTTGTATAGTATTTTATACATAGTTTTATATATATTTTATACATAGTTTCCTTATGTCTTTTATAAAAAAAAAAGATAGGCTAAAGCAGTAGAAAGTATGGCAAACCATTCAGTGACAAAGTAGTTTTTGTTTTTAACAACAGAACAATTTCTCACTGGGCATGTTGGTAATTTGACATTTTTGAGGGGGGGAAAGTATTTTAAAATTAGGTCTTGTTTAAGCAATACCAGATACAATATATTTAAACCCACAATAGAGTTCTGGGTATTAGTTCCTTGGGCAGGAAGCTAAGATGGCATTTATTTATTCAACAAATATTTACTGAGTGCCTGGCAGTGTGCTAGCTGCCGGGGATACAATGGTGAGCAAAACCAGGCATGACTGCATGAGCTGGAAATTGTTGGTGGCAGTCTGATTTTTTTTTTTTTTTAGAGGAAAACGTAAACACAGTCCCCCACTACCACAAAGGATCCTTTTAAGTTGGTACTTTATCAGAAAAAGTACAATAGTACCTAGAGCAGTAGTGTCCAAGAACATTCTACAATGGTGGAAGTGTTTTATCTGCCCTGACTGGTATGGCAGCCACTAGCCACATTGGTCACTGAACACTTGAAATGTGGCTGGTGTAACTGAGGAACTGAATTTTATTTTGAGATAGAGTTTTGCTTTGTTGTCCTGGGTGGTGTTCAGTGGCATCATCATAGCTAACTGCAACCTCAAACTCCTGGATTCAAGCAATCCTCCTGCCTCAGCCTCCCTAATAGCTGGGACTACATCTGTGTGCCACCACACTTGGCTAGTTTTTAAACATTTTTTGTAGAGATGAGGGTCTTACTATGTTGCTCAGGCTGATCTTGAACTGTTGGCCTCAAGTGATCCTCCCACCTTGGCCCACCAAAGTGCTAGGATTACAGATGTGAGCCATTGCACCTGGCCAGGAACTGAATTTTTAACCTAATATGAATATATTTTTGTTTTGAAAAATTATCATCTAGTAAAATGTACTTCTTTTGGTGTACAGTTCTTTGAAGAAATTCTTTTAGTTTTGTGAACGTTAATGCATGCATAGATTCACTTAACTACCACCTCAACCAGTACATAGCACAGTCCTATTACCCCCCAAAACTCCCTCATGCTACCCTGTCTCCTATCTCTAGCTCCTAGAAGCCACTGTTCTGTTCTCCATCTTCCCCTTTAGTTGGGATGTTTAAATTACTTAAAGTCATTTTTTAAATCAGAAAATCATTGGCCTCCAGAGGATAAGATTAAAGTTTAAAAGAGGATCACTTTAAAAACAAAAAGACACAAAAGCCTTCATTTGATAGTGGCTACAGTTATACTGCATCTCTTTCAAAAGTTTATGTCTCAACTATATATGGTTTGGCTAGTCTGTGGTTTATTCTTGGAAAAAATTGAATAGTGTAATCCAATACCAAATATAAATTAATCCCCTAATTCTTTTGCTTTGGATCTTTTATAATAGTGATCTCTTTCATCACTAAGAACAAACTAACCAACTAGAATTATCAGAGTCTTAGAAACTTTATATGTCATAGGCAAATTTCAGATTTTCACCAAATACATAGTCGTCAATTATCAAGCTAAAGGAAGAGATAAAAATAGGAAGTTCATTCAAATAGGTGAAAGATTTAACTATATAACTATTGTAGACAATTGAAAGTTAGATTTTCTACTCTGAATTACTTTTAAATATATTTTTGAGTTTTTTATGAAACAAAGCTTTTTACTAGGAATTAATAATTATAATAATACCCATATTTTAAACTGCTTTTTGAATATTGATATTCTACTGGCATCTCAAAATCAATAGTTCCAGAACTAAATTCATCATCTCTCTTTTCCCTCCACTCTAACCTTTTAAATTCCTCCTGTTTTCCTCCTCTCTGTCTGGTATCAGTTAATGGTATCATCATCTAGCCACTGGTCCAAGCCAGAACCTTTAAGTCATCCTAGTCAGCTCCCTTACCCTTTATATCTCATTAGTAGGCCCTGCCCTCCTAAATGTACCTTGGAACTTCCCCTTTTCTCTTTATCCCCAGTGTTCATGCCTTAATTCCGACCCTCTCTTGCATCACTGTTGCAATTCCAATAGCCTCCTAGCTGATTTCTCTTCCTCCTGTATGATTCTACCCCACCTTAATATCATCTTCCACGCTGCCTCCCAAATGTTTCTTCTCTAAAATGAAAATCTGATCATTTCATTCCTCTGCTTAACTTTCCCATGACTCCTCATTACCTATAGGATATATTACAAACCATTATTGGTATATAAGACCTCACAATAAAGCAGTTGCCTAATTCTCCAGGCTCTCATCTTTCCCTACTTTTGTATTTTCATTTGTCTGAAATTCCCTGCCTTATATATCCTTGCAGATTCCTGTTTGTTCTTTTTTTTTTTTTTTTGAGACAGAGTCTTGCTTTGTTGCCCAGGCTAGAGTGAGTGCCATGGTGTCAGCCTAGCTCACAGCAACCTCAAACTCCTGGGCTCAAGCAATCCTCCTGCGTCAGCCTCCGGAGTAGCTGGGACTACAGGCATGCGCCACCATGCCCGGCCAATTTTTTCTATATATATGTTAGTTGCCCAATTAATGTCTTTCTATTTATAGTAGAGACGGGGTCTCGCTCTTGCTCAGGCTGGTTTCGAACTCCTGACCTCGAGCAATCCGCCCGCCTTGGCCTCCCACAGTGCTAGGATTGCAGGCGTGAGGCACCGCGCCCAGCCTGTTCTTTAATGCTCAGGTGTTATCTCCCCTGAGAAGCCTTTTTTGACCCATATTCCCAGGGATGAATGAGTATCCCTTTTCTATATTCTCTGTCCTAATAGTGCTTCCTGTGACTGTGACATGTTTAGCTTTATATCCTGAGAATCCCAGTTCCTGACACACAGAGTAAGTGCTCGATAAATATCAGTTGTTCAGTTACTTTTACACAACTTGTTGCAGTTACAAATGACTTTCCTATTTATTTACTCATATAATCCTTATAACAGCCCTGACAGATAATAGGGCATATTTTCTCATTTTTCAGATGCTAGAACTAATGAGTATGGTTGACTAGTAAGTGGAGAATTGACACTGGAACTCAAATTTTCTGACTCCCAACCCAGTATGTGTATGGATGTGTGTGTGTGTGTGTGTGTCTGTCTGTCTTCGTTATTAATCTTTGTAAAATGTTAGCCAAAGAAGTGCGGTCATGACAGTAATTAAATTATATGCAGTAGCTGAGCTTTAAGAGTATAGTCGTTGTTCTAATCTAATCAGGCAAAACAACAAAGATGTTCTTATTTTGAACAAAATTAATACTATGCCCTAGTGACTTAGGGGGATATAGGAGTATATGCTACAAAATTCTATGAATACTGCCTTCACTCAAAATTCTATGAATACTGCCTTCACTCAAAATTCTATGAATACTGCCTTCACTCATAAATTGGTATGTTTATATCTTTTCTTGCCAACAAAGTTATCTTAATGGAAAATCTTTTTAGATTTTTATTTATTTATTAGAGCACACTTAGGATAGATATCTGTTTTTTAATTGATATGTAATAGTTGTACATATTTTAGGGAATTCAACATTTTTTAAAATTAAACTTCATATTACCTTTAATTTTCCTGTAGTTGATCCTGTTTCCTGTATCACTTTTTGAATTGGTACAGTGTGAAGTGTTAGAGTAATTTGTGGAGGGAGGTGGTAGGAAAGAGTAGTTTGTACTTTGTTGTGAAATTCTAGGGTGTGTTTATCCATGCACATGTTTCAAATGCCTGATTCATGCATGCTTACCTATAACTTTACCATTCTTGTATGTACACAAAACATTTTATGTTTATTTCTAATGAGAATAGTAAAGATGAAAACTACTAGAGAAACTTCTTTAGGTTAAGTTATTTGTTTCATTCTTCTTTTTTTTTTTTTTTTTTTAAGATAGAGTCTCACTCTGTTCCCCGTGCTAGAGTGCCGTAGCATCAGCCTAGCTCACAGCAACCTCAAACTCCTGGGCTCAAGTGATCCTCCTGCCTCAGCCTTCCGGGCTGCTGGGACTATAGGCATGTGCCACCATGCCCAGCTAATTTTTTCTATATATTTTTAGTTGGCCAATTCATTTCTTTCTATTTATAGTAGAGACGGGGTCTCACTCTTGCTCCGGCTGGTATCAAACTCCTGACCTTGAGCGATCCTCCCACCTCGGCCTCCCAGAGTGCTAGGATTACAGGCATGAGCCACCGTGCGGGCCTGTTTCATTCTTCTTGAATGTGGTACAATGATTAATATTTTTAAAGTTCTGTGTCATAATTTAATTAAATTGATTTCTGAAATTTCTTTCCAAAAGGTTTCACTGGAAGAAAAAAATGCGACTATTATTTATGACGCTAAACTACAGACCCCAAAGACCCTACAGGAAGCTATCGATGACATGGGGTTTGATGCTATTCTCCATAATCCTAACCCTCTCCCTGTTTTAACTGACACTGTGTTTCTGACTCTTACCTCTTCACTGGCTCCATCATGGGACAATATCCAAAGCACATTGCTCAAGACCAAGGGCGTGACAGACGTTAAAATTTCCCCTCAGCAAAGAACTGCAGTAGTGACAATAATCCCTTCTATAGTGAATGCCAATCAGATAATAGAGCTGGTTCCAGATCTCAGTTTAGATATTGGAACAATGGAGAAAAAGTCAGGAAATTGCGAAGATCACAATATGGCTCAAGCAGGTGAAGTCATGCTGAAGATGAAAGTGGAAGGGATGACCTGCCATTCGTGCACTAGCACCATTGAAGGAAAAATCGGGAAACTTCAAGGTGTTCAGCGAATTAAAGGTAATATATCCTGGTATTGTTTGATTATTTTGTAAGGCTTAGTTTTCTGTTTCTATCTTTTAACTTTTGACTTTCTTCTTAAGCATGGGTTTTGAATCCATGGGACTAGAGTGCTTATTGCTTCATCGAAGTTTGAGGTACAGCATAGTCCCAGGATTAATGTCAGTAAAGTTAATGATTATAATTAAAGGTTATATGAACCTTGAATTGAAGTTTAGCAGAAAAGGCAGCTGGGGTGACGATTCATGGAGTTCAGAGATCTTAGTACAACATGCCTGGGGTACTTTTTACCTCTAATATATTTCTACTTAGGCATGCCGAAACTTGGAGACCATAGCTATAATAGTTATCTTTTACTTGTTTCCAGTCTATGTCAATAATATTTTCTGAAAAGAAGAAAATTATTTTAAGAAAAGATGATGACAAGAGTGAGAGAAAAACAATTATTTGTGGTTATTGATTCAGATGTTTTCTGAAGTGGCCCAGGAATAACTGAATTAAATAATTGTTTCTTTTTATTAACTAGTCTCCCTGGACAACCAAGAAGCTACTATTGTTTATCAACCTCATGTCATTACAGTAGAGGAAATAAAAAAGCAGATTGAAGCTGTGGGCTTTCCAGCATTCATCAAAAAACAGCCCAAGGGCCTCAAATTGGGAGCTATTGATGTAGAACGTCTAAAGAACACACCAGTCAAATCCTCAGAGGGATCACAGCAAAGGAGTTCATCATATACCAGTGATTCAACGGCCACTTTCATCATAGATGGCATGCATTGTAAATCATGTGTGTCAAATATTGAAAGTACTTTATCTACACTCCAATACGTAAGCAGCATAGTAGTTTCTTTAGAGAATAGGTCTGCCATTATAAAGTACAATGCAAGCTCAGTCACTCCAGAAGCCCTGAGAAAAGCAATAGAGGCCGTATCACCAGGGCAATATAGAGTTAGCATTGCAAGTGAAGTTAAGAGTACCTTGAACTCTCCCTCCAGCTCCTGTCTTCAGAAGACTCCTTTGGACATAGTTAGCCAGCCTCTGACACAAGAAACTGTGATAAACATTGATGGCATGACTTGTAGTTCTTGTGTGCAGTCTATTGAGGATGTCATATCAAAAAAGGAAGGTGTAAAATCCATACAAGTCTCCCTTGCAAATAGCAGTGGGACTGTTGAGTATGATCCTCTACTAACCTCTCCAGAAACCTTGAGAGAAGCAATAGAAGACATGGGATTTAATGCTACCTTGTCAGGTAATTATCATTTTTTCTTTGATTCTACTAATATTCTTTTATTTACATTTTGCTATTTCTTTCAGCTTTTATCAATGAAAAATGCTTCATGGGCCCTACCATTCCACTTTTTGGAAATAAGTCCTATAGAGGTAGTTAGTGATGTATACAAAGATGCATAAGGCTGTTTGTATAATTATGTATAATATTTAAAACCTAGAAACAATAAATAACTCATGCTACAAGTATATGATGAAATGCTATGAAACCATAAAGATTATGGTATTAAAGATACTTAATGTCAGGAAAAGTGTATGAGATATTTTGTTAAACAAAAAACAAACCAAGCTGAAAAGTTGTACATACTGTGATCAAAATGTTATAAACAAATGTATATGAATTTATACCATGTATATATTATTTATATATATGAATGAATAAGATTCTTAGTAGAACATGAACCAAGATTTTAACAATAATTATCTTTGGATGGTAGGTTAGGGATTTTTATTTCCATTGTGCTTTCCTGTGTATTATAAGTTTTTTTTTTTATGACAAGGATGTATGTGTGTATGTACGTATGTGTTTATGTATTTATATAACTGGAGAAGTAAATGCTGTTTTAAAAAGAAAGAGGCTGGGCATGGTGGCTTATGCCTGTAATCCTAGCACTTTGGGAGACCGAGGTGGGAGGATCGCTTGAGGCCAGGAATTGAAGACCAGCCTGGGCAATGGCGAGACCCCATTTCTACCAAAAAAGAAAAGAAAAGAAAAGAGATAGAAATAAAAATAAGATTTTAACTGGTGTTCTATATTTAGGCATTCAAATTAAACTGACTCCAGAGCTATCCCAAAGTCTTCATATTTCCTGACAGCTTTTAACTTTGAGCTAAAAGCAAAAATGTATATCCAGTGGAATTTAC
The DNA here is from genome assembly GCF_040939455.1 of Microcebus murinus. Classification (NCBI taxonomy): domain Eukaryota; kingdom Metazoa; phylum Chordata; class Mammalia; order Primates; family Cheirogaleidae; genus Microcebus; species Microcebus murinus. Next base: position 9,137,818 of record NC_134136.1, read on the forward strand.
CTATGTGAACTTGTTGTTTTGAACCAGAATTGACCCTGGCCTTGAATTGAACTGAAAAATGCCCTAACGAAATTTCTTGCTTTAAATAACAATTGAAAAGTTATACAGCTAATTTCCAGACAATGTCATTAATCTTTGCTATTCTGATTAGAAAGAAGGCTATCAAATCAGTTAATCAAAAATTTTATTAAATACATGGCCCAATTATTATGGTAGATAAGTGTTAATGAGAAAGGACCTAGAGATATACCAACCATTCTTAATTTTCATATTGATGACAAATAGTAGAAATTATAGAATTTTTACTTTTAAATATTGAAATGTAGTTTACATACCATAAAATTTGCCCTTTTAAAGAATACAATCCAGTGGTTATTAGTATATTCACAGATTTTTGCAGCCATCACCACTATATAATTTTAGAACATTTTCATCAGTCCCAGAAGAAACCTCATACCTATTAAACCTCATACCTATTAGCAGTCACTGCCTATTTCTCCTCCCCATCCCTCAGCCCCTGGTAACCTTTGTTCTGTTTTCTATCTTTATGAATTTGGCTATTCTAGATACCTCATATAAGTGGAATCATATAATATTTGTCCTTTTGTGTCTGGATTCTTTTATTTATTATAATGTTTTCAAGGTTCATCCATGTTGTAGTATGTATCAGAATTTCATCACTTTTTTTTTTTTTTTTTTTTTTTTGAGACAGAGTCTCACTTTGTTGCCCAGGCTAGAATGAGTGCCGTGGCGTCAGCCTAGCTCACAGCAACCTCAACTCCTGGACTCAAGTGATCCTTCTGCTTCAACCTCCCAAATAGCTGGGGCTACAGGCATGCGCCACCATGCCCGGCTAATTTTTTTACTATGTATCTTTACTTGGCCAATTAATTTCTTTCTATTTTTAATAGAGACGGGGTCTCGCTCTTGCTCAGGCTGGTTTCAAACTCTTGACCTTGAGCAATCCTCCTGCCTCAGCCTCCCAGAGTGCTAGGATTACAGGCGTAAGCTACCTCGCCCAGCCCTAGTTTCAGCAAAATCTATTAATAGTTTTATCTATTGCCACTTACAGTTTTTAAAAATTTTCCAAATGATGCTGTTTGAAATTATATTGATTCCACATTTCACTACTTAATAATGTTCGATTATCCTTCAGAGTTTCTGTTAAGTTAAAAATACTTTGGCATACATAATACATTATGTTGTTAATGATGGACATCACATAAATAAGTTTAGTTTACATAAATGTCACTAAAACAAATTATAATATTCCTATGCCTCTTACATATAGGAACTCAATATCAATTTATATCACATATGATAGAAAACATATTTTTCATGTTCACATTTGGTATTTGTCATTATACTAAGCAAGGGCCTCACAAACTTTCAGATTGGACTCAAAAATGGAATTTTTTATATTCACTTGGATCTGTATTTTTGCATCTTAAAGTATGGTTCTCAGACCAGCAGCACCCAGGAGCTTGTTAGATATTCAGGGACTCACGCCTGTAATCCTAGCACTCTGGTAGGCCGAGGCGGGAGGGTTACTCAAGGTCAGGAGTTCGAAACCAGCCTGAAGAGCGGGACCCTGTCTTTACTAAAAATAGAAAGAAATTAATTAGCCAACTAAAAATATATAGGAAAAATTAGCCAGGAATGGTGGCGCATGCCTGTAGTCCCAGCTACTCAGGAGGCTGAGGCAAAAGAGTCGCTTGAGCCCAGGAGTTTGAGATTGCTGTGAGCTAGGCAGATGCCACGGCACTCTAGCCCCAGGCAACAGAGTGAGACTCTGTCTAAAAAAAGAAAAAATAAAATGAAATACAGATTCTTTGGCCCTTTGCAGACCAATTAAATCAAAATCTGCATTTTAATTTTAATGAGCTCTCCAGGTAATTCATATGTCCATTAAAGTTTGAGAAACTGGTATAAATAATTATCTGCATTGACCTCTATGAATAAAATATATGAATTAGGCCGGGCGCGGTGGCTCACGCCTGTAATCCTAGCTCTCTGGGAGGCCGAGGCGGGCGGATTGCTCGAGGTCAGGAGTTCGAAACCAGCCTGAGCAAGAGTGAGACCCGTCTCTACTATAAATAGAAAGAAATTAATTGGCCAACTAATATATATAGAAAAAATTAGCCGGGCATGGTGGCGCATGCCTGTAGTCCCAGCCACTTGGGAGGCTGAGGCAGAAGGATCGCTTGAGCCCAGGAGTTTGAGGTTGCTGTGAGCTAGGCTGACGCCACGGCACTCACTCTAGCCTGGGCAACAAAGTGAGACTCTGTCTCAAAAAAAAAAAAAATATATATATATATATATATATATGAATTAAATATATGTTAACTTTGTTTACACAAACAAGTCCAGAAGCTTGATTTAATATGATGATAATACCAGTCATGTGCCCCCTAGTGATGTTTTGGTCAATGATTGGCCACATATATAATGATCGTGATCCCATAAGATTATAATGGAGCATATATATATATAAGCCTGATATATGGCACTTACTGGCATTGCAGACTAAGAAGAGGAAATGATTGATATTCAGGGCTGGGCACGGTGGTTCATGCCTATAATCCTAGCACTCTGGGAGGTCAAGGTAGGAGAATTGCTTGAGCTCAGGAGTTCGAGAACAGCTTAAGCAAGAGCGAGACCCCATCTCTACTAAAAAATAGGAAAAAAAAAATAGCTGAGCAACTAAAAATAGAAAAAAATTAGCCAGGCCTGGGCCTAGAGGTACGTGCCCATAGTCCCAGCTACTTGGGAGGCTGAGGCAGGAGGATCACTTGAGTCCAGGAGTTGGAGGTTGCCGTGAGCTAGGCTGACACCACGGCAGTCTAACCTGGGCCACAGAGCAAGACTCTGTCTCAAAAAAAAAAAAAAAAGATTAATATTCAATAATTGTGCTGGGACATTTGGTTTTTCATATGAAAAAAATTCATACAAAATACACATACCATCTAGGTTTGTATGAGTACACTTTATGATGTTCACACTGAAATTGCCTAACAATGCATTTTCTCAGAACGTGTTCCCATCATTTATATGACACATGACTGTATCGTATTAAATAATATAATTTAAAATAACTAGTATTTTATAAGGTTTTATATAATAAATGTGAGCAGAGCAAAAACAACTTTCAAATTATCTTAGGTGGCTTCAAAGATTGATTTGAACAATAGGAGAAATTTTGATCAGACTAGTAAGTGGAATTTAAGAGTATCTAATCCATCACTGGCACTGATTAGACAGCATCTATCTAGTCCTCAGGAACCATGAATGCAGCATGTTGAGTAACGTAACCGTGCCGTTTACCACAACCTACTATTGTTAAGGACCCTGGGAATCAATTATTCAAAAATTACCAGGATCCTGCTACATCCCCTGTGTCTAGTACAGCTCATAGCAAACACATTAATGGCCATGATGGATAGGTAAAAAACCTCAGCACAAAGCCGGGCGCGGTGGCTCACGCCTGTAATCCTAGCACTCTGGGAGGCTGAGGCGGGTGGATTGCTCGAGGTCAGGAGTTCGAAACCAGCCTGAGCAAGACCCTGTCTCTACTATAAAGAGAAAGAAATTAATTGGCCAACTAATATATATATAAAATTAGCCGGGCATGGTGGCACATGCCTGTAGTCCCAGCTACTCGGGAGGCTGAGGCAGAAGGATCACTCGAGCCCAGGAGTTTGAGGTTGCTGTGAGCTAGGCTGACGCCACGGCACTCACTCTAGCCTGGTCAACAAGCGAGACTCTGTCTCAAAAAAAAAAAAAAAAAAAAAACCTCAGCACAGTGAATGTCACCATAAAAGAACTGATAGAGCTGTGACTAGTGACCCATGTTGGTCTCAAATGACTGATTGCATTCTGTGATTCTGCAAGAGTTTAAGATGCCACCAGAATTGTGGCTACCCATTTTCTGAGTGTCACAATCCAGGCCTCACCATCTACCACTGTGACTCGTTGTTAGACAGAGGGATTGGCGCATTTTGCCTTTATGTCATAATAGTCCTGGGTGGGCCAGGTAATGAAGAAAATGGGAGATACCTTTTATCATGACCATAATTGTCATCATTCTCTTAAAGTAAAAAGACATATATGAAATTAAGTGGGCTGGGCGAGGTGGCTCATGCCTGTAATCCTAGCACTCTGGGAGGCCGAGGCGGGCGGATTGCTCCAGGTCAGGAGTTCGAAACCAGCCTGAGCAAGAGCGAGACCCCGTCTCTATTATACATAGAAAGAAGTTAATTGGCCAACTAATATATATAGAAAAAATTAGCCGGGCATGGTGGCGCATGCCTGTAGTCCCAGCTACTCAGGAGGCTGAGGCAGGAGGATTGCTTGAGCCCAGGAGTTTGAGGTTGCTGTGAGCTAGGCTGATGTCACAATACTCACTCTAGCCTGGGCAACAAAGCGAGACTCTGTCTCAAAAAAAATAAAAAAATAAATTAATTAAGTAATCACTAACCAATTAAAGCTAACAAAGTACTTGATTAAACTCCTTCCCTTTTTCATAACTTTTTATTTTTAACTAATTTCAAGCTTACAAAACTGTAAAAATAGAACAAAGAATTCCTGTTTATCAATTTCATGTAGATTCCCCAGTTAATATTCTACATTTATTTTATTATTGATAGATGGATAGACATACATTAATATATATACACACACATATATATATGTAATTTTTTCTGAACTGTTTGAGAGTTAGTTGCAGATATGTTGTTTATAATTGTTTTTAAGCCAGTTTCAGATTATGTGTTTGTTCTTCACATTCCACCAGGCACAGAACCTCCTACCAGTTTTGAATATCAGATTGGAAATCCTTCCTTGAATTTTTGGAATCATTTCTAATTGTTGCCTTAAGTACAGGAAAGTCAACTTTCCTTTGGATTCATTTAAGCATAAATAGTGTTGTTACAGGCTATAGACAAACTAATTAAAAGAAGCCAGCCATTTTATTCATTGTGACTTTTTAACACCTTCACTGCCTCTGTGGAAGATGGAAGCCTTTGCTTTTTTTTTGTTTTTGTTTTTTTTTTTTTTTTGCTTGCCACACACATAGTGTAAAGGTCACGATTTTATAGGTCTTTATTTAGTGGTCATGCTAAGGTAGCTAAAAGGGACTACCTTCTATGATTTATTTTGTTTTATTTATTTATTTTTTGAGACAGAGTCTCACTCTGTTGCCTGGGCTAGAGTGCGGTGGCATCAGCCTAGCTCACAGCAACCTCCAACTCCTGGGCTCAAGCGATCCTCCTGCCTCAGCCTCCCGAGTAGCTGGGACTACAGGCATGCGCCACCATACCCGGCTAATTGTTTCTATATATTTTTAGCTAGCCGATTAATTTCTTTCTCTTTTTAGTAGAGATGAGGTCTCGCTCTTGCTCAGGCTGGTCTCCTTGCTACTTGCTCAGGCTGGATCACTCCTGACCTTGAGTGATCCTCCTGCCTCAGCCTCCCAGAGTGCTAGGATTACAGGCATGAGGTACAACACCAAGCCTATGATTTATTTTAGAACATGAAAATTATAGATGGTATTCTAGGTTACATTTGGTACCTGAAATAACTAAATTCCTCTGGAGCAAGATGTAAAGCAGTTGGCAGTACAAAGTGTTTTTTCCTTGTCCAAGTTCATAAATACTTTTCAACAATAATTATGAGAGAATGAAGGAAGTTTTTATTTATTTATTTATTTTTTTAGATAGAGCCTCACTCTGTTGCCAGGGCTACAGTGCTGTGGCATCAGCCTAGCTCACAGCAACCTCAAACTCCTGGGCTCAAGCGATCCTTCTACCTCAGCCTCCTGGGTAGCTAGGACTACAGGAATGTGCCTCCATGCCTGGCTAATTTTTTCTATATACTTTTTAGTTGGCCAATTAATTTCTTTCTATTTTTTAGTAGAAATGGGGTCTCACTCTTGCTCAGGCTGGTTTCGAACTCCTGACCTTTAGCAATCCACCCGCCTCAGACTCCCAGAGTGCTAGGATTACAGATGTGAACCACCAAGCCTGGCCAGAAGGAAGCTTCTATCTAGACTGAAATAATGGTTTTTATTCAAAGCTGAATGCCCAGCCAGAAGGAAGCTTCTATCTAGACTAAAATAATGGTTTTTATTCAAAGCCGAAGCTATTTCCTTTTGGCAAATGAGCCTCCTTTTTTAAGTTCTTTAACATAACAGTGGTACTATTTGGTAAATTTCAACATCTGTGTTCTAAATAATGCTCTCACTATCTGAATGAATAGCTTACTAAAGTGATTCACTGACGATTAGAGACTAATTTAGGAACACTTTACTATTCAAAGCGTCCTTTGCTATACCCAGACCGGCTGCACTGCCATCACCTGGCAATTTGTGGAAATGCACAATCTCAGGCCCCACCCTAGATGTACAGAATCAGAATCTGCATTTTAACAGGGTCCCTCTGGTGATTGTATATACATTAAAATTTAAGAGGCTTTTATTATACTCGTTTGAGAAGTCTACATCATTATTCTTTAGGGAAATGGTTAGGCTTTTGTTAAAGTTTCTTCCAAAGATGCTCTTCAACATCCTGAACTGATGTTTTGTGCCAGGGGAGAAGGAACAAGTTATATAGATTAGTGGAAATTTATCCATCTCCTCTTTTCCTCCTTATCTCTGCAGGAGAGGAGAAAATCTTTGGCTTTTCTGCAGGTCCAGGGATGGGTTAGAGAGAATAATTTCTCCCTTCTTGGGAGGTGATTAATACTGCAATGGATAAACTAAAACAGAATAGCGGATTTTCTGAAACTGCAAGGGAGCTTCTGAATTGATACGAGTTTCCACAGTCCGTAGATATTCTACGTAAAGATTCCACCGTCCACAGACATTTAAAAATTTAAAAATACTATATATTTGTGTTAAAAATTCAAACAATACAGAAGCTGAGATGGAGAAATTTATTCATCTGTCTGTCATTCTATTCCTGCTTTAACTCCATTCCCCGAGAGGTGGCCACTGTTAATAGTTTTATATGTAGCCTCCCAGGCTTTCTAATGCACGTTCTTTTTTTATATATAATTTTAAAAATAATATTTACTTTACTTTTTTTTCATTTACACCCCAAAATCATGGCTTGTTGAAATGCATGTTCTCATGTATGCATATACTCAAAAGATTTAAATAGCATCATATTGCAGTGCTGTTTTACAAATCGCTTTTTGTTTCACTTAATATACTGTGAATTGCTTTAATGCCAAGTGTGCAAGTCATCAACATGATAGTAAACATTCATTATAACAATAAGAATTATTCATTAACAAACTACTCTCTGCCTGGGGTTGAGGGTGGATAAAATGGCTGGAAGAACTAAGATTTTGTTTATTCAGTTAGCTCAGATTGTCCTGGGAACTGAGATGAGCACTATTGAAATTGGAAGTCACTGGGAAAGCGTAATGATAACTTATTGCTGAGGGCTAGTAGAACCTTGCTAGTTTCAAAGGAATGGATTGGCAGTCCCTGGAGGTATGGATTATGTTGCCTGACGAGGGTGTTGCTAGAGAATAATCAATACCACAAATGAAAAGAATCTTTCTCTTTCTACCAGACACACCTCCAAATGAGCCATTGGTGGTAATAGTTCAGCCCTCATCGGAAATGCCACTTTTGACTTCGATTAATGAATATTATCCTAAAATGATGACACAAGTTCATGACAATCAGGAGGCAAAGACTTCATCTAAATGTTACATACAGGTCACTGGCATGACTTGTGCTTCCTGCGTAGCAAACATTGAACGGAATTTAAGACGAGAAGAAGGTGAGACGCCCTTAAAGATTGTGTCTTGTTATTTTATGTGCTAGTTTGAGAATTTTGTCCTTTTGGTTCCTTTGTGTGTTTTGTAACTGTGTTTATGATTCTTGCCAAGGCCACATAAAGACTATCAGTGACGTGTGGGACAACCCTGACTTCTTGACATGTAGTTTTTGTTAGTGTTTTGTTCCCTTAGATAAAATTCTTTCTTATGTCATTTACCTTGTGACCTCATTTTTATGTCCATGAAATTGGTAGAAAGATAGCAGGAGGAAATATACAAAATTACTATTCTTTATGGACCTTGGCTATGTTGGAATTTAAGAAACATAAAATTTCTTTTAAAACTATGCTTACAACTGATAAGTAGAATCCATAAGAGTGTCAGTATTACCATATCCAGACCAAAAACAAGTTTGTTTAGAATTATATTGTTCTCTTTGCTTGTATAGAAAATGTTCAAAAGTTACTTAATATTTTGTACAGGTTTAAGTTTTAGGTTACAAAGTCTTTGAAAATCTATAACACAATTTTTTTATTCAGTCACACTCAGATATTTTAGTTTATAAGCTGGGTGCAGTGACTCACACCTGTAATCCCAGCAGTTTGGGAGGTGGGGGCAGGAGGATTGCTTGAGGCCAGGAGTTTGATACCAGCCTGGGCAACATAGCGAGACCCCGTCTCCAAAAAAACCAAATGTTTTATCTTATAAATTTGCACTCTTATTTATAGACTTACCAGTATAGCATAGATTTTTTAACCGTACAGATACGTGATTATGTTTACTGACACCAAAGTCATAGGTTTGGTACTTAGTCTGCCCTAGCCCTAGGTGTCTTAATGATACATGCTGTTAACTGTAAACTTATTCCCACTATTCAGGCAATAACTCAAAGTGTGTGTAGTAATCACATTACCTTATATATTAAGGGCAAAACGTTATTATAACAAAACGTATGGCATACTGAGCCATCTTCAGTTCAATATTATCTTGTCTGCATTCTGTCATTTTTGCATCCTTCATTTCAGCTTTCATTATTTCTAAATGGAATATAGTCGAGGCTAAAGCTTATATTATCCTTTGTTTGATTAATTAAAAAAGAAAAGGTAAGTGGTTGCCAAGCAAATGAAAGCAAAAAGAAGCTTGCAAGTTCTGGTTAATTTAAGAACCAACTATTTTGGGGCAATTAAGAAATAGCCTTTTTGATGAGACAAGCAATACATATGCCAATTATAAATCTTTTTTTTTTAATCTATTAAACTGTTTCTTCCAGTTACTACATACTATCCCCTTTACTGCATCCCCTTTATGCTTTAACCCAATTAGGAATATCATTAGCTTAGCTGTAGTCACTAGATTCACTTTTATTTTTTACAACTAAGTAGCACTGGTCTCCCCTCAATTTAGTCTGCATTATATTTTTAAAAAATGAATCTCAAAAGAGTTCTAATTATAATTTGAAGAATTTTTAAATTATCTATAATTTGAATAGTATTAAACTTGTATTTGTGAAATTTGAAAAATCAGATTTTCCTTTGTATTTTTTGTTTGGCTATAGAGTATATTCAACTGAAGCAAAGATTTTTTTCCTACTGTCTCTATACTATACCTTTCTCTTATTACTGCTACTTTCCCACGAACTGATCATCTGGATTGTTTGATATCCACAAAGCCCAAAATGTAAGCACTTTCTATAGAAAATTAGATTATATTAGGTATGCTTTCTTATTAAAAACTATTGTTAAATTAATATTTGGTCATTTTTTTTTCTTTGTTATCAAACCTCAGAGTTGACCTATGGACTATTGATTCCCTTTCCCTGTCAGGTAACCCACAGATTCCTAGAAAAGGCTGCTATTTCTGCTATGTAGAACTAATTTTCTTCTCAGCAATGACAGCAATAGCTGGCTTAGAGAAGTGGATGGTTGGTGGTTTTTTTTGACAGCATCCAGTGACTGGAAGAGAAGTGGATGTTTGTTAATAAAAGGTTTGCACCTGTGAATAGCATGGCTGCCATAATATGAACTCCTTTGTTTTGTTAACAAGTCGTGTGGCACTTTTTTCCCCCAAGATCTTTTAGATTAGTGTGTGACAGACAGTAAAACTTGAGAATTTTTAGACTGTTATTTTATGACTGTTACTTGATAATATCATAATGTATATGTTGGTACATTCTCAGATTCTTTGCCACAACTGTGATGATTTTCTATGTGCATGAGTTCTTTTTTCTAGGACTCTATGTTTATTAGCTTCTAAAAGGCTTTATATTTACAAGATAGGTTCTCAGCCAATTGCAATTCAAAGGCCTTATTAGGAATCCAATTCAAACAAAAACCTGTTAAACTAATAAACGGTTATAAGACAGTTGTAGAAATGTGAATACTGGATATTTGATGATAGGAAAAATTATTTTAGGTGTTAAAATGATATGGTTATTTTTAGAGTCTTTCTTCTTATAGAGACACATATTTAAATTCTTTTTTTAGAGACAGGGTCTCACTCTGTCACCCAGGCTGGAGTGTAGTGACACGATCACAGCTTACTACAACCTTGACCCTGGGCTCAGGGGATCCTCCTGCCTCAGCCTCCCAAGCAGCTAGAACTACAGGCACACACTACCACAGCCAGCTGATTTGTTTTTAAAACTTTTTATAGATATGAGGTCTTGCCATATTGCCCAGCTGGTCTCAAACTCCTGGCCTTAAGCAATCCTCCAACCTTGACCTCCCAAAGTTCTGGGATTATAAGCGTTAGCCACCGTGCCTGGCCTTATATTTAAATATGTACACATGAAAGGATATGATATCTGGGACTTACTTCAACATAATCTGGGTAGAAAGCAGGGAGTGGAGTATATAGGAATAGAGATGAAATAAGATTAGCCAAGTATTATCGAAGCTGGATGATAGGTACATCAAGTTTATTATGTTCTTCATATGTATGTATATATATGTTTGAAAATTTCCATAATAAAAAGTTTAACAAAATAAGGCTACCTTTTGAAATAGTTTTGTCTTAGGTTCAAGACTGGTATAAAAGTTAAGTAATAAATTTCTCCAGATTCACTTTAATCCTTTGACAGTTAAATGAAAAATACTAAAAAGTAATTATAACATGACTCTTTTTTATAAGAAATGTTATCTGTATTGTTTTTCTTATCAATGTTCCTAGGAATACATTCCGTACTTGTGGCACTGATGGCTGGCAAGGCAGAAGTAAGGTATAATCCTACTGTTATACAACCCCCAATAATAGCAGAGTTCATCCGAGAGCTTGGATTTGGAGCCTCTGTGATAGAAAATGCTGATGAAGGGGATGGTGTGTTGGAACTTGTTGTAAGTACAAATTTTTGCATGATTAATAAAATTTTCAGGACAAACTTGGTGAGGGTTCAGAGGAGAGTTCTAAAGAAAATTAAAGGTTGGAAAAATAAGACATATAATGAAAATTCTGGAAACTGGAAAATGGAAGGATAAGATATAACTTAATGCTGGTCTTCTGTCACAGAACATAAAAGATAATTGTCATATCTTTATTAAGAATCAAAAGAGGCCGGCGCGGTGGCTCACGCCTGTAATCCTAGCACTCTAGGAGGCCGAGGTGGGCGGATTGCTCGAGGTCAGGAGTTCGAAACCAGCCTGAGCAAGAGCGAGACCCTGTCTCTACTATAAACAGAAAGAAATTATTTGGCCAACTAATATATATAGACAAAATTAGCTGGGCATGGTGGTGCATGCCTGTAGTCCCAGCTACTCGGGAGGCTGAGGCAGGAGGATCGCTTGAGCCCAGGAGTTTGAGGTTGCTGTGAGCTAGGCTGACGCCACGGCACTCACTCTAGCCTGGGCAACAAAGTCTGTCTCAAAAAAAAAAAAAAAAGGCCGGGCGCTGTGGCTCACGCCTGTAATCCTAGCTCTTGGGAGGCCGAGGCGGGCGGATTGCTCAAGGTCAGGAGTTCAAAACCAGCCTGAGCAAGAGCGAGACCCCGTCTCTACTATAAATAGAAAGAAATTAATTGGCCAACTGATATATATAGAACAAATTAGCCGGGCATGGTGGCGCATGCCTGTAGTCCCAGCTACTCGGGAGGCTGAGGCAGAAGGATCACTCAAGCCCAGGAGTTTGAGGTTGCTGTGAGCTAGGCTGACGCCACGGCACTCACTCTAGCCTGGACAACAAAGTGAGACTCTGTCGCAAAAAAAAAAAAAAAAAAAAAAAAAGTGTGCAAGTGGTTTTTTTTTTTTTTGATATAATGATTTGGTTTGATATAACGAACTGGTTTTGAATTACTAAATGAAAATCAACTTTTAAAATATAGTTTGATTCCTATCTAGTAGCATGGAAAAGAACAAATTCTATATGCATTAAAGACTTAAATTTTATAAATAAAGTCATAAAACCAGGTGTAAGTCATATTGGTTTAAAATAGTCATTTTTTCCAACCTAGCATATCAATTGCTTTTCCTTTCCTATGGAAATATGAGCATACATAAGGTTACATTTATTATCAATTTTTTTATGGGGGGAGAGGAGGGGCTATTATAAAATTTTAAGAGCAAAAATTTAGAACGAGGCCAGGTACGGTGGCTCATGCCTATAATCCGGGCACTTTAGGAGGCCGAGGCAAGAGGCTCTCTTGAGGCCAGGAGTTCCAGACCAGCCTGGGCAACATAGTGAGACCACATGTACTCGCCATCAAACTGGTACTAACTGACCAACACTAAGTTGTTCACGTGGTAGTAATATTCATTGGGTGCCAGTCAAGGGGTGGGTGTGGGGGGGCAAACCGACAACTAATGAAAGTGGAACGCACCATATGAGGGAAGGACATGCTCGTAACCCTGGCTTGGGTGGTGCAGAGGCATTACATGTAACCAAAATGTTTGTACCCCCATAATATCTTGAATAAATAAAAAAGAGAGAGAAAGAAAGAGAAAAGGAGAAAGGGAACGAGGGAAGGGAAGTACAAGGGAGGGAAGGAGGGAGGAAAGGAAAAACCTACTCAGGAGTGGTGGCTCATGCCTATAATCCTAGCACTCTTGGAGGCTAAGGGGTAGGATTGCTTGAGGACAGGAGTTCAAGACCAGCCTGAGCAAAAGTGAGACCCCATCTCTACAAAAAATAGAAAAATGAGCCAGGTGTGGCAGTGTGCTCCTGTAGTCCCAGCTACTCAGGAGGCTGAGGCAGGAGGATTGCTTGAGCCCAGGAGTTTGAGATTGCTGTGAGCTAGGCTGACGCCACAGCACTATTGTTGGGGTGACAGCAAGACTCTGTCTCAAAATAATTTAGAACCAACCTATGTTAAATGTCCTTTAATAGGAAATGGTTAGATAAATTAAGTATTGACATGTTATGGAATATAATACAGCTGCTTAAAAGAAAGTAAAATAGATCAATATTAACTGACAAGTAAAGATCTCTAGGACATATGAATGCCAAAAATCAAAACAAGTTTAACAGAACAAGTTGTACTGCAATACTTATAGTATAATGTCATTTAATCATAAATACAAAGCCATATGTTTGTGGTGGCATGTGCCTGTAGTCCCAGCTACTCAGGAGGCTGAGGCAGGAGGATCCCTTGAGCCCAGGAGTTTGAGGTTGCTGTGAGCTAGACTGATGCCACTGTACTCTCACCTGGGCAACTGAGTCAGACCCTGTCTCAAAAAAAAAAGGAAAAAAAAGATGCAAGTTTCCCTTTGCTCTCATCCCTCAATCCCACCGTCTTCCTAAGATAAACATTGTTCATCATGCATAAACCTGACCTTTCTCTGTGTTTATAATACATATGGTCCTTTAGCACTAAAGTTTGTAATTTTAATGATGTCCAATTTGCCTGTTTTTTCATTTTTTGCTCGTGCTTTTGTTGTCATGCCTAAGAAACAATTACCTAAACCAATGTTTTCTTCTAAGAGTTTTTATAATTTTAGTTATTACATTTTGATTTTGGATCCATTTCAAATTAATTGTTATATAAGCTTTGAAGTATTGGTTCAACTTCATTCTTTGGCACATGGCTAGTCAGTTATCCTAATACCTTTTGTTGAAAAGACTATTCTTTCCTCCATTGAATTGTTTTCGCACCCGTGCAAAAACTCAATTGGCTGAAAATGTAAGGATTTATTTCTAGACCCTCAATTCTGTTTCATTGATCTGTTTGTCCTTTTTTTTTTTAAATAGTGCCTACTTTTATTAATAAAAACCAAACCCAGGCTCACGCCTGTAATCCTAGCACTCTGGGAGGCAGAGGCGGGCGGATCGCTCGAGGTCAGGAGTTCGAAACCAGCCTGAGCAAGAGCGACACCCCGTCTCTACTATAAATAGGAAGAAATTAATTGGTCAACTAATATATATAGAAAAATTAGCCGGGCATAGTAGCACATGCCTGTAGTCCCAGCTACTCGGGAGGCTGAGGCAGAAGGATTGCTTGAGCCCAGGAGATTGAGGTTGCTGTGAGCTAGGCTGATGCCACAGCACTCTATCCCGGGCAACAGAGTGAGACTCTGTCTCAAAAAAACCAAGAAAAACAAACAAACAAAAAAAAACAAACCCAGTCTGTGCCCGAACTTAGCTTAATGACAAATTGCACCCATGCTTGCTGCTGGCAAAGACACAGATCCTTCTCTGAAATCTAAACCGTGCTTGTATCAGTGGTACACATCCATCACAACATTGACATTGCACCAAGCCGTCCACCTCAGGAAGGGAAGGGAGGGAAGTACATGGTTCCACAGCTCCATTTGTGCCACTTGGAGCCACATTCTGCTTTATTTGGGTTGGCAGTAAGCACCAACAGCGGGGTGACACCATGGCTGAGACACTGAACTAGGGCAGCCTACTCCTGCCTCTGGGAGCTCCCGGTGCACCCTGGGCCTGGGCTTCCTGTCTCCCTGGAGACGCCACCTCAGTTTAGGTGGAACTGCGGATTGGGTAGGGGCAGCCCTAGAAGGTGGAGGCCTCAGGCAGTCAGCATCCCTTTTCTGGCCTTGAAGAGCTCCACTGCATCTTTTTCTTTAATATACAAGAAGTATAGGCCGGGCGCGGTGGCTCACACCTGTAATCCTAGCACTGTGGGAGGCTGAGGCAGGTGGATTGCTCAAGGTCAGGAGTTCGAAACCAGCCTGAGCAAGAGAGAGACCCCGTCTCTACTATAAATAGAAAGAAATTAATTGGCCAACTAATATATATAGAAAAAATTAGCCGGGCATGATGGCGCATGCCTGTAGTCCCAGCTACTTGGGAGGCTGAGGCAGGAGGATCGCTTGAGCCCAGGAGTTTGAGGTTGCTGTGAGGTAGGCTGACGCCACAGCACTCACTCTAGCCTGGGCAACAAAGTGAGACTCTGTCTCAAAAAAAAAAAAAAAAAGAAGAAGAAGAAGAAGTATAAAGTCCTCTGGACTTTCCACAGACTCCCCTTATTTAAGAACTAAAAAGATACTAAGTTACAGTGTAAGATGAGGGTACCCTGCACCAGGAACCCTGCTCAGTCAGCCGTGGACAGACAGAGGCAAGCACCCAGGCATATGGGGCCAAAGTCTGAGGCCCAGAGTTGAGGGCCCAGGATCAGAAGTCAGAAGCTGGAGTTGGGGTGTGGGGACCAGGGTTCAGGGGCCTGGGGCTCAAGGCCCAGGTATAGAGGCTAAGGTTCAGAATTCAGGGGTAGGAGTTTGGGAGGGGGGTACTAGGGGAATTAGGGGGTATGGTCCAGGTTCAGGGGTCCAGGACAGGGGTTCAGGGCTAGTAGTTGGGGTTTGAGTTGAGATTCAGGTTTTAGGGTCAGGCTAGGTTTGGGGGGCAAGGGACCAAACTTGAAGGCTGGGGCTCTGGAGTTAGAATTCAGGGTTTAGGGACCAGGAATAGGAGTTCGGGGGCCAGGGTTCAGAGTCAGTTCTGGGGTTAGGGTCTGTGGTTATGTTCCAGTGTTCAGGGACTCAAGATAGAGGTTTGAGGCCAAGGTTCCAGGACAAAGGTTCTAGGGTTCAGGGCCAAGGTTGAAGACAGGGCCAGAACCAGGAGTCTGGGGTTCAGGGTTCAAGAATCAGAAGTGGGGCTGGGTTTGGGGTCTGATGCCCACAGACTGTGTTTCTGGGGTCTGGGTTCCAGGGACCATGAACAGGGGTCAGAACTGGATTCAAGGACTGGAATTTTCCTGTTGGTATTTGAAGATGGGGTTCAGAGGCAAGATTCTGGGGTTAGGGTTCAGCAGCCAGAGTTTGGAGGCTGGGGTTCAGGGATTCACGGTCTCAGTCTTCAGGTTCCAGGCTTGAGATCAGGGCAGGGGACTAGGGTCTGTGGCTTTCGGGTCAGGGCAGGGGGTTGGGGTTTCGGGTTCAAGGGTCAGGGTCTGGGGATTTAGCGTCTCTGGGTTCATGGTCCAGGATCCAGGGCTCAGAGTTTGGGGTTTTGGGCTCAGGGAGTCCAGGGCCCAGGGGTTCAAGGCCCAGGCTCAGGCAGAGTTCAGGGCTCAGGTCCACTGATTGGGGTTGTGAGGTCTGTGAGTCCAGACACTGGGGTCGGGGCCAGAAGAGGGCCCGGCCTGCCAATGGCAGCATTTAGGTTGTCGAAGAGCGAGCCAACGTTGGCCTTGACCAGCAGGACCGCAGTGCCACCTTCTCCACCATCTTGCAGGGCTGTGTGGTGCTTCCTCCATGGCCGGCGGGGTCTTGCGGGGCCGTGTTTGTCTGTCCTTATGCCAGTACCACACAGTCTTAATCACAGTATCAGTTAGAGGAAGTTTCCTTCTATTCCTAATTAGTTGGGTGTTTTATGATAAAAATTAATATTTTGTCAAATGCTTTTTGTGTATTGATTGAGATGTTCATGTGGTTTCTGTCCTTTATTAAATATGGTATATTACAGGATTGAATTTTATATGCTGAATGAACCCTGCATTCCTGTCATAAATCTCATGTGGTCATGGTTATGCTGCTTGATTAGGGTTTTTTTTAATTATTTTGTTCAAGAGTTTTATATCTGTAGTCATAAGAGATATAGCTCTGTAGTTTTTTGTTTTTGTTTTTGTTATTTTGAGAGATTATCTGACTCTGTTGCCCAGGCTAGAGTGCTGTGGTGTCAGCCTAGGTCACAGCAACCTCAAACTCCTGGGCTCAAGCGATCCTCCTGTCTCAACCTCCCGAGTAGCTGGGACTACAGGCATGTGCCACCGTGCCCAGCTAATTTTTTCTATATATTTTTAGTTGTCCCACTAATTTCTTTCTATTTTTAGTAGAAACGAGGGTCTCACTCTTGTTCAGGCTGGTCTCGAACTCCTGACCTCAAGTGATCCTCCCGCCTCGGCCTCCCACAGTGCTAGGATTATAGGCCTGAGCTACCGTGCCTGGCCTGTAGTTTTCTGTTCTTGTGATTGTCTGGTTTTGGTATCAGAGTAATAATAACCTCATAGAAAGGGTTAAAAAATGTTCCCTCCTCTTCTGTTTTTTGGACAAGTTTGTGAAGGATTGATGTAAATTCTTCTTAAGAATTCTTCTTTAAAATTTACTGGTAAAGCCATCTGGTTCCAGGCTTTTGTTTGTGGAAAGTTTTTTGATTACTAATTCAATCTCTTTACTTAGTGTAGGTCTTTTCAGATATTCTATTTCTTCTTGAGTTAGTTTCAGTAGTTTGTATCTTTCTAAGAATTTGTCCATTTCATCTTGATTATCTAGTTTGTTGGCATACAATTGTTCATGATATAGTCACTTTATAATCCTTTTTTCCTTCTGAAGGTCAGTGGTAATGTCTGCTCTTTCATTCCTGATATTAATAATTTGATTTTTTCTTTCTTTTTTATTGGTCAGTCTAGCCAAAAGTTTGTCAATTTTATTGATCTTTTAAAAGAAGCAAGCTTTGCTTTCATTGATTTTTCTTTATTTTTTTCTATTCTCTGTTAATGTTCATTCTGATCTTTATGTTTCCTTTCTTCTGCTTGCTTTATACTTAGTTGGCTTCTCTTTTTCTAGTATCTCAAGGTGGAAGGTTAGGCTATTTATTTGAGATTGTTCTTATTTTTTAATATTGGGATTTACAGGTATGAATTTTCCTCTAGACACTGCTTTCATTTCAGTTACTGTACTTTTCAACTCCAGACATTCCGTTTGGGTCTTTTTAATAATCTATATGTCTAATCTAATCTAATCTAATAATCTAATCTCTCTTTTTTTTATTTTAGCGTATTATAGGGGTACAAGTGTTAAGGTTACTTATATTGCCCATGCCCTCCTCCCCCCTTAATCTCTCTCTATATAGAGAATTATTGAACTTCTCTATTTAGTGAGACATCCTTCTCATAGTTTAATTCTTTTTTTTTTTTCTTTTTTTTTGAGACAGAGTCTCACTCTGTTGCCCAGGCTAGAGTGAGTGCCATGGCATCAGCCTAGCTCACAGCAACCTCAAACTCCTGGGCTCAAGCAATCCTCCTGCCTCAGCCTCCCAAGTAGCTGGGACTACAGGCATGCGCCACCATGCCCGGCTATTTCTTTCTATATATATATTAGTTGGCCAATTAATTTCTATTTATAGTAGAGATGAGGTCTTGCTCAGGCTGGTTTTGAACTCCTGACCTTGAGCAATCCGCCCGCCTCGGCCTCCTAGAGTGCTAGGATTACAGGCGTGAGCCACCACGCCCGGCCCCATAGTTTAATTCTTTAGACATGGTTTCCTTTAGTTTCCTTTAGTTCAAAAAATATTTGAAATAGGTGATTTAAAGTCTTTGTCTGGTAAGTCCAATGTCAGGGACAGTTTCTATTAATTGCTTTTTTCCTGTGTGTGGACCATACTTTCTAGTTTCATTATGTGTCATAATTTTTTGTTGAAAATATAATGTGACAACTCTGGAAATCAGATTCTTCCCCCTACTCAGGGTGTTGTTGTTGTTGCTGTATCTCATTGTTGTTTGTTTAGTGACTTTTCTGAACTAACTCTGTAAAGTCCGTATTCTTTGTCATATGTGGCCACTGAAGTCTTGGTTGGCTCAATGGTTAGCTAATGATGGATACAGATTTCCTTGATTGCCTGGAACAAATAAATCTTCTAGTCTTCACCAAGGGACTCGGTACATGTTAGAGCATGCCTTCAACACTCAGCCATGCAATTGCCAATTCTGCCTTAGCCTTACCTTCCTGCATGCAAAGAGCCTGAAAGCCAGCAAGAGGTGAGAAGTTAGGGCCTTTTCAGTTCTTTTCTGAGAATGTGCACAGCCCAGACAGGTGCACAGCCCTATGCATGTGCATGGCTTTCTAGATTCCTAGGAATATGTTAGAACTCTATGGACATCTTGCTTCCAGGCTTTTCCTTTTATGCTTTGGCTGGTCTATTCCTTACCCCAGCTGTTGTTATCCATCATCTCAGGCAGTAACAACGTTAAATAATTGCCTCTAATTGTTTTTGATGAATCTCCTGAGGAAAAGGCTTTTCACACTCAGTGAGCTGCAGTCAGGCATTTATGCAAGTGGGAGATTTCAGGGAACTATCAAGTCAAATAATGACAGTTCTCTGGGAATGAGGCTTTGAAGGAGCTCAAACCCTTTTCTGTCCTCTTTAGTGGCTGCCCTGTTGCTGCTTTTCATTGTGATTGTTGGCTATTAGTTTTCATGGCTACCACAGAACTATAGAGGAGGGGGTGGGAATAGGGCAAATTATAATGCCACATAGCTTGCTGTTTTTATTTGTATTCATCTGATTTTCCTAAATAAATGCTTCCTGGATTGCTGTAAGGTTTTATTTGATTTCAAGATTTCTGACAAAATGGCTCCTATAATTTTTGCTAGTTTTCTCATTATTTTTATGGAGGAAAGAATTTTCAGAGGTCCTTATGACACCATTTTCACTAATATCCCTTTAGCAGATATCCTTGAATAAATCTTTCTTAAATTGTTGTATGCCCTTTGGTAAATTTCAAGAGTATTCCAATGGTTCCTTTTTGTTACCTTTGTCAGTTTTATCATTGTTTTTTGTTTGTTTGAGGCAAGATCTTGCTCTGCTGCTGGGGCTAGAGTGCAGTGGCATCATCATAGCTCACTGTAACTTCAAACTCCTGGGTTTAAGCAGTCCTCCTGCCTCAGCTTTCCACACAGCTAGGACTAGAGACATGCACCACCAAGCCCAGCTAGTTTTTTAATTTTTTTTTTTTTTTGTAGAGATGAGGTCATACTACCTTGTTCAGGCTGGTCGTGAACTTCTGGCCTCTTAAGTGATCCTCCCACCTCACCTCCCGAAGTGCTGGGATTACAGGTGTGAGCCACCGCACGGAGCCATATTGTTTTTTGAGGCAAGGATTTGGCCGAGCCCCTCACACAATCATTCCAGAAGTCCCTCCCATCAATTTTAGAATTTAACACCCAACTAACTATAACCCCACTCAAGATAAAGGGAAAATATATTTTTAGAAAAAGTTGGAACACTTTTGCCATCTCTTAACCTTCACTGGAAGTAACACTAAAGGCTATATACTTTAGCAGGATAGAAAAATGTAGAGGGAAGCAAGGCATTAGATACAAGAGACAATGATAGATGTTAAATCCTCTGTCACTGAGTAGTAGTGACAGGAGACTTTTAATGAGATTCTCTTATATCTAACCCAGTTGCAGCTGACACCATATCTCTGTTCAATGTTATAAAAATGGGATTCTAATGATCATATCTAAAGCATATTAATAGGCCAGGCATGGTGGCTCACGCCTGTAATCCTAGCACTCTGGGAGGCCGAGGCGGGCGGATTGCTCGAGGTCAGGAGTTCGAAACCAGCCTGAGCAAGAGCGACACCCCATCTCTACTATAAATAGAAAGAAATTAATTGGCCGACTAATATATATAGAAAAAAATTAGCTGGGTATGGTGGCACATGCCTGTAGTCCCAGCTACTCGGGAGGCTGAGGCAGCAGGATCGCTTGAGCCCAGGAGTTTGAGGTTGCTGTGAGCTAGGCTGACGCCACGGCACTCACTCTAGCCTGGGCGACAGAGTGAGACTCTGCCTCAAAAAAAACGAAAAAAAATTTAAAAAATAAAGCATATTAATAGTGCAAACAAGATCTTGCATGGCAATCCCACATTAAAAGAGTCATTGTAGTTATAAGTAATAACTTATGTGTTTTTGTTGTTGTTGTTGTTTTCCATTTCTGTCTTTTTAATTTCTTTTTTTTATTTTTTATTATTTTTAATCTCAAATTCTGTGGGTACAAATATTGTTAGGGTTACATATCTTGCCCCTGCCCCCCCTCCCCACCCCACTCTGCCAGAGCTTCAAGCGTGTCCAGTCTCCAAGTGGTGCACCCTGCACTCACCATGGAAGTGTGTACCCTTCCCCTTCTCCCCCCTTCCACCTGTTCACCTCCCATTAACAAATTGTTTTTTTAGACATTTTGATGTGTTTCTTTGCCTCTCCCTAAAAAGGGATAGAGGTAATCCTTTCCCTCCCTACAATGCTCATCACATCCTTAAGATGTGGGTCTCCCCCCCTCAGATCCCTGTTGAACACTACAATTTTTTGAGCACCATAGTTTTAGTCCGTCAGTACCAATTTGATGACGAGTAGATGTGTAGCCCATTTTCCAGGTCTTGTGTCGTCTCACTTTGTATTACGGGCTTAAGCTTAATCCAAGATAGCATAAACGGTGCTGGCTCACTATCGTTTCTTAGGATTGAGTAATATTCCATTGTGAGTATATACCACATTTTAGTTATCCATTCATGAATTGACGGGCACTTGGGTAGTTTCCATGACTGTGCAATAGTGAATTGTGCTGCCATAAATATTCGGGTGCAGATGTCTTTATAATAGAGTGACTTATGTTCTTTTGGAAAGATGCCCAACAATGCTATTGCTGGGTCGAATGGTATTTCTATTTCTAGTTGTTTGAGATATAAAAAAACGCTCAACATCTCTAATCATTAGAGAAATGCAAATCAAAACCACTATGAGATACCACCTAACCCCAGTGAGAATGGCCTGTATCAAGAAATCCCAAAATAACAAATGCTGGCGAGGATGCAGAGAGACAGGAACACTCTTACACTGCTGGTGGGACTGCAAATTAGTGCAACCTTTGTGGAAAAGAATTTGGAGATATCTCAAACTTATGTTTAATGGAAGAAAAAGTATATTTCTGAATAACAAAGGTTTTGTCTTTAACAGGTGAGAGGAATGACGTGTGCCTCTTGTGTACATAAAATAGAGTCTACCCTCACAAAACTCAAAGGCATCTTCTATTGCTCTGTGGCCCTGGCAACCAACAAAGCACACATTAAATATGATCCAGAAATTATTGGTCCCAGAGATATTATCCATACAATTGAAGTAAGTTGCCAAGAATTTGCATTTGTGTTTTCTTACCTATTCAATCAGCATACCCTCTGGTTTGCATCAGATAGAGACAATGAAAAAAAGCTCACCCCTTTGAATACTCCAGACAAGATCTATCTCAAAATTTAATGTAATGTCTGCCCTTTTTTCTTGGTCTTTGTTAGGAGAAGTTAGGCAAAGGTACATTTGCAGGGGCAGATTTAAGTTAGAACCAAAAATCATTTAAAAATATTTAGAAAACGGAAATATAGTATAAATTGTTATGAATAATATTTGTGTTAATCACTAAGAAAGTGAAGCATCCTGCTAGATGCCTTATCATTTCTTAGGTCAAAGCAAAAGATCTATTTTTAAAGTAAAGTAAGAAATTTAAAAGGCCATACCCTTTCTGACAGATTCATCCTTTGTTCTTCACTAAATCTTAAGAGCTAACACATGAATGTGCTTTAAAAGTTTCAATGTACTATAAAATTGGTGTTCTAATTATCTAAAAGATATTAATAGTTCAGGTAAGATCCTATTAGTATAGAGGACAATACCATTAACATTTTTGTGAAACTAGCATTATTGAGTGCCTATGACATGCCAGTTACCAAGATTGCAAAGTTTCAACCCTTAATTTCTACAGCAGTGTCATCATCTCTTCATTTTGGAGGTGAAGAAACTCAGGTTAAGAGAAGTTACGTTACTTGTCCATAGTCATATATAGCTAGTAACTTTTGTAATTGGGAGTTGAGCCTCATAACTCTGACTCCAAAGCTCATGCTTACTGTTTTTACTGTGCTACATTGCCAACAAATGTAAGATGGCAGCATTTTCCCTAGCATGTAAATATGTAAAATATGTTACTGTCTGTGCCCAGATGAATCTTAACTAGGTATAGTTTCCTTTTTATACTTTGTTTTATTGGGGGAAATGATTTTTGTTGATGTTCCTTTTCTGATAGAAGAAGAGTAAAGACTACATAACCAAGGTCTTGAATAATATATTTAGTATAGTATTAGTTTTTGTGGCCTATTAATGAGAACCTCTACTGAGGATAATTGCACTTTGGTTAACTTGGTTTGAGAACAATAGGATAGACATTAAGTAGAATGAAGGAAATATTAATTTATTTGATGAAAGATTAGAAACAAAGGTAATCAAGAGCCGGAAGCGTGTCTTCATCTTTGCATTCTCCAGAGTGACTTGCACTCAGTAATTGAACTGAGTTGTTTTTAATGATAATACCATGGCCTAGGATATCTCTACATAATATTTATATACTCAGTAAAATAATTTTTTCTCATGAATTTCCTTAGGGTCTAGGTTTTGAAGCTTCTTTGGTCAAGAAGGATCGGTCAGCAAGTCACCTAGACCATAAACGAGAAATAATTCAGTAAGTACTTTTGGAATGTTGGTACAAAACAGATTCTGACTCCTCATTACAGATTTAACATCCTTTTAGCATGTTAGTTTTTACAATATTGTCCTTCTACTGGGTGGAGTGGTCACAACTTGTATTTCTCTATAATACATGGAATCTTTAGCCATTAGCTACTTATAAAAATGAGTTTTCTTTTCTTATTTTTTCTATATAAGATGGAGACGGTCCTTTCTTGTAAGCCTGTTTTTCTGTATTCCTGTAATGGGGCTGATGATATATATGATGATTATGGACCACCACCTTGCAACTTTTCACCATAACCAGAACATGAGTGAAGAAGAAATGACCGACATTCATTCTTCTATGTTTCTGGAGCGGCAGATCTTGCCAGGATTGTCCATTATGAATTTCCTGTCCTTTTTATTGTGTTTACCTGTACAGGCAAGTGAAATGTTAGCAAGTATATTTGTTAATAATGCAAAACTACCAAAATGTGGCAGGCAAGGTTATTTTCTATTGCAAAACAGATATTAACCAGAAGTCCAATCATTTTATCGGGGATGCTTTACAAAAATAATCTTAAACTGAGTAGTTAAAGTAGATAATAGATTTCATTTAACCCCTAAGAATATTGTTTCACGACAAAGCAGAGAATCAATTCACTCTTTTGGATTTGTTATTCATATCTGGTACCGTATATGACTTTATATTTGTTTTTCTCCCTGGCACTTTACTTCATCACTTTCTATATGTTTTCAACTCTTCTTTTGAGATAAACTTTTTTTTTTTTAATTTTTTTTTCTTTTTAGGTAAAGTCACCACTGGAAAGAGATAAACTTTTTTTTTTTTTTTTTTTTTTTTTTTTTTTTTTGAGACAGAGTCTCACTTTGTTGCCCAGGCTAGAGTGAGTGCTGTGGCATCAACCTAGCTCACAGCAACCTCAAACTCCTGGGCTCAAGCAATCCTGCTGCCTCAGCCTCCCGAGTAGCTGGGACTACAGGCATGCGCCACCATGCCCGGCTGGTTTTTTCTATATATTTTTAGTTGGCCAATTAATTTATTTCTATTTATAATAGAGACAGGGTCTAGCTCTTGCTCAGGCTGGTTTTGAACTCCTGACCTTGAGCAATCCGCCCGCCTCGGCCTCCCAGAGTGCTAGGATTACAGGCGTGAGCCACCGCGCCTGGCCTGAGATAAACTTTTACTTTGGAATTAAACACTTCCATCAGATAGAGCTATTCCTTCATCTGATCCTTAAAAAAGGCAATAGTGATTTTAAAACATCTTAGTTTACTTCTGTATACTAATAAAATAAGCTTTCCTGTTATGTTTACTAACAAAAATAGCAAACAGATCTGATCGTTGTGATATACAACTTAGGTTGAGTTTTGGAAAGGGGAGTGAGTTTTATATAGAAAATTCTTGATAAAACAATGTAATTATTTTCCTAGTTCTTGTTTTTGCTAACCTGAAAAAGAAAAATCCAAGAACTGTCTGACTTTCTTTATATTATGGAATATCCATTGGATCATAGAGGATAGCCCCCAAGAGCTTTCACAGCAATTTGAATCATTCCGTCTGTACACACATCTGCTAAAATACAAACACTATTGTTTCAGCTTCAAATCTGCCCTTAGTGATTGTGGATTAGCTAAAAGCCAAAATAAGTGAATATTGATACTTTAAGTTATTGAGATATATATGTGAATGTCAGCATTTAAAAAAATTGAGTGATTATTGTTCCTGTGTTGCAGTTTTTTGGAGGCTGGTACTTCTACATTCAGGCTTACAAAGCACTGAAGCATAAAACAGCAAATATGGATGTACTGATTGTGCTGGCAACCACCATTGCATTTGCCTACTCCTTGGTTATTCTTCTGGTTGCAATGTATGAGAGAGCCAAAGTGAACCCTATTACTTTCTTTGATACACCTCCTATGCTATTTGTATTTATCGCACTAGGACGCTGGCTGGAACATATAGCAAAGGTAAAGTAAGAAAGGATGACATTTGTTAAAATGTTGGGTAGATAAATGATCATACTATTTTGTAGACCAATTGTTGGAAATATATATTGATTTATGTAGTTAACCACTTACTGAAAGAAGTATTTTTGTTTTAGCCATATTTTAAGTTAAATACCCATTTAGAAGATTTACCAAATTTATGGAATTAATACTGTAGGTAGTATAGTATATCCCTGTTTGTTTTAAGAGACATTTGAGAAGTATTTAATACTTATAATTTATTTATTTATATCACATTATTAATTGAAAAGTTGATGTGACCACACAGTTTAAAATAATGGTGGAAAAAATTAACCCATAGTCCCATGCTATAATGGAAATCATTTTCTAATCCTGTTCCATATGGTTTTATATTTAACAGAGTTGCAAACATACCAAACATACTTCTTTGTACCCCTAACACTATAAAGTTTTTTCCTTGTTTTTGCAGTCTAAATAATTACTTGATATTTATGAATAATAATAGTCAAATCAATATGCTCAGATTTACTAAACCATTCTGGTTTTGTTCTCAATTAGATCGTTTCCAATTTTTTATTTTAGATAATCCTGCATTGAATATGTTTATGTCTAATAGTCATTTCCATTGAACTAGTATCTTAGAAGACATTACAAAGGATGTGATCACTGGGTTAAAGGGCATAAATCTTTGTATGGCTCATGTTACAAGTTGTAACACTTTTTGCCAGCAAGGATATGTCTGTGAAGAAGTTTTACTTTAACTTCATCCTCATCGAATCTTATCTAAATTCTTGCTAAGTTAGTAGGCACTAAGTATTTATTACAGGGTTGCTTTAGTTTGCATTTCTTCCATTAATGGCAAGGATAAACATTTTTCCACATATCAGATTTTTATATTTCCTCTTAAATGACTTGCCTGTTCATATCCTTTGCCTGTGTATCTGTTGGGTTCCTGATGTTTTTCTTAATTAATTTACATTATTTCTTCATAAATTATACCTAATGTTTTTTATATTTTGTGTACTTCATATTTTTGAAGTGAAAGATTTTCTGTTTTGAA
The DNA here is from genome assembly GCF_040939455.1 of Microcebus murinus. Taxonomy (NCBI): domain Eukaryota; kingdom Metazoa; phylum Chordata; class Mammalia; order Primates; family Cheirogaleidae; genus Microcebus; species Microcebus murinus. Next base: position 9,164,310 of record NC_134136.1, read on the forward strand.
TAAATTAATATTCCTAAAGCTATCTTTTGGATAAATGTTAAAAGATTATATCTTTATTTTAGTTAAGACCTGAACTTTTTTGTTCTTAGCATTGTCAATTTGTTTGTTTTAATTTATAGGGCAAAACATCAGAGGCTCTTGCAAAGCTAATTTCACTACAAGCTACAGAAGCAACAATTGTAAATCTTGACTCTGATAATATCCTCCTGAGGTATTTATCTTCACTCTTCCCCCTTCTCTTTTTTTAAACTTGTTATGAAAAATTTCAAATATACACAGAAATAGAAGAGTATCATGAACCCACATAATCTATCTTTCAGATTTAATAATTTTTTAAATGTTTTAATAAACATTTTGCCACACTTTACCTATCCATTTCTCTTTATTACTGTTGTTTCAATAGTATTTTAAACCAAATATCAGTCATATCATTTTACTACTAAATATTTCTGTAGTATCTCTTAAAAATGACATATTCTTATATAACTACAATACCATATTGTTCCTAAAAAATGAAAAATTATTCCTTAATGTCACCTAATACCCACCCAATCCATTAAGTCTCTTTGTTGAAATAGAATTCAAACAAGGTCTATGCATCACTGCATTTGACTATTATGTGTCTTAACATTTCTTCTAATCTAAAATAGCTCCTCCCTTCCTTCTTCTTTTTTTCCCATCTTCACTCCTCCCCCATCAATACAATTGACTTATTGAAGAAACATCTTCCTCCCCTGCAATACAATTGACTTGTTGAAGAAACATTCATCGGTTGTTTTGTAAAATATACCACAATCTGAATTTGTCTCTTTGCTTCCTTATGGTGTCATTTAACTCGTTCTATATCTTCTGTGTTACTTGTAAATTGGAAGTTAGAGCTAAAGATATGATTAGTTTCATTCTATTGTATTTCTCATTTTTATACTCATAGGCAAATTTACATAATAAATAAATTGTTTCGTTAAATGCAATTCATTACATTATTTTTTAGAGCTTTCAATTCTAATATTTAGAGTGCCTACTTTGTGCCAGGTACTGTGCTGTTCACCAACAGTGAGCAAAAACAGCATAGTAGTTCCTATCTTAAATGTTGGTTCTAATTTCCACTGGTAGTAATTATGGAGCCACAAGCTTGACATGAACTAAAAATCTTGCACAGGGGAGGTCAGGGTAAGAAACATATTATCATGATGCTTTTTATGTTAACTCATATCCAGTGAAGAACAAGTGGATGTGGAACTTGTACAACGTGGAGACGTCATTAAAGTTGTTCCAGGAGGCAAATTTCCAGTGGATGGTCGTGTTATTGAAGGACATTCTATGGTAGATGAGTCTCTCATCACAGGTACATTTTTTCAGGGGATCGTGACATGAAAGTGAAGTGAATCCAAAGTGTGTGTTAATGAAAAATAGGCATGAAAGGTGCAGATCTTTTTGTAGAAACTATGAGAAACTAATTAGAAATTATGAGCAAAGAATATGGATTCTTCTTAAGATTGTATTGAATCAATTTCCTCAGATTTATTTTGTGGTTTTAGTTATGCTATTGAAAGCTCTTTTCACTGAAGTAATTGTTAATTACTAGAATGCATAACCAAAGGAAATTGTCTCAGTTTCCTGTACAGCCTGATAGACTTTGGCAAATTTTCCTGAGCAAATACCTATTCTATCTTCTTGCCCTAAAGACTGGTCTAGTCTGAGCTAGGATAGGACTCCAGATTTTCCACATCAGGGTCTGCTCTAAGACAGTAGGCCTGGAGTAATTACAGAGATCTCAGGTAACTAAGGACAATCTGGAGCAGAACCCAAAATAACACCTTTCCTACCTCAACTCTCCAGATAGTCCCAGAAGCTCAGCTTATGGACCATATGGAAATATTTTACGACTCTATATTTCTCAGTAGGGGTGCCATTGCCACTTTGGATGGGACAATTCTTAGTTCTGGGAACTGTCTTACACACTGTAGTACAATTTAGTGTCCCTGACCCCGGCCCACTAAATTGTACTAGCAGTACCTCATGTACCCCGCCCACAGTCATTAATACAAATAAAAACTTCCTTCCACATTTCTATTTTTTTTTTTTTTCTTTCTTTTGGTTTTATCACCTGCTGACCTTCCACATTTCTAAATGCTTCTTGAGAACAGGTTGAGAACCAGTGATCTAGGACTAGGGTGAAGCTCCAAAAGTATCTGCTAACAAGAGCTAACCTAATAGGTTTTTCCAGTTTAAGGTATGTATCCCTAGGTTTGGCCTAGAACTGACATAAGGATAAAGGGAGGGCAACTTTCACCTAGGCATTTGTCCAGATTCTATTTTATGAAGTAAAAATCTCCTTTCTACATGTTTTTTTGACAGTTAACAAATAACATGTTTCAAGATAGTAATCTTTTATGCTCCCTATATCTATCTTTACTCTTCATACAGGGGAGGCAATGCCTGTAGCTAAGAAACCTGGCAGCACGGTGATTGCTGGTTCCATTAACCAGAATGGATCATTACTTATCCGCGCAACCCATGTTGGAGCAGACACAACCCTTTCTCAAATTGTCAAACTTGTGGAGGAGGCACAAACATCAAAGGTGACTTAACTCCCTAGGAGAAACAGAAAGTTTTTTCTTAAAAGCCTTCTCAGTATAAATCTTGATCTAGTTTTTACATATTCCATTGATACATTTTAGTTGCATTAATATAGAATTTATTAAATATTCCTGTTTGTGTTAACTACCAAATATACCCTATATTCAATATTAGAAAAGGAGACTCCAATATACTTATTGTTGTTATTTTTAATTCTAGGCTCCTATCCAACAGTTTGCAGACAAACTTAGTGGCTACTTTGTTCCTTTTATTGTTTTTGTTTCCATCGCTACCCTCTTGGTATGGATTATAATTGGATTTCTGAATTTTGAGATTGTGGAAACCTACTTTCCTGTAAGTGACTTGTGACCACACTTTACTACATGCAAAAAACAGTTTGTGAATCATTTGCCTAAATAATTAAGTGGAAATAACTTTAATAATGACCTGTATCTTTAAGGGGCTGGAGTGGGAGGATGATAAGAATAACATTTACATTACTATAAATATAAAAGATTTCCTTTTGAAAAAATTTTTTTGGTTATGACTTGTGATTTTCCAAAAGCAAGTACTAAACTTTTACATTTTATGTTTAGTCTCATTTCCAGCATGATTTTGCTTTCACAAAGGACTATAGATGTATTGAGGAAAACCTCAGGATCTCAGCTCTGCCATTTACCATCAGTGTGATCTTAGACCATTTAATTGCTCTCTGAGCTTCAGTTTCATTATCTATAAAGCAAGGTTTTAATAATACCCATTCTGTATAACTTGCGGTTGTTGTGAAGGTCCAATAAGATAATATATTAGAAAGACTTTGTAATTGATTAAATGCTTTTCAAACATAAGATGATATTAGTGCCTACTCACCTTGTTCTCTGATGGTCTCTATGTTGTCAGAAAGTGGCAAAGTAGGCCTGGATTGTGCCTGAAATTAGATGTATAACTTTTAAGTCACTTAAATTCTCTTACTGTCAGCTTTCTCATCTGCAAAATAGGGATAATAATACCTACGTTACAGGACTGGATTTAGTGTAGGTGAACTCATATAATAAACATGAAAATATACATAAATGCTATATATGAAAGCATAAACCTAGGTATCTATAAGCCTAGGTATCTATGAGAGTCCCTTCCAACTCTGTTTCTATATAGATCTATAACTCTTAGATGAACATTTAAGTATTTCAAAACTTAGTAAGAACCTAGCATTGTAAAACCATTACTACTAAGAAAGTCTTACTTTGATGTGTTTCTTTATTTCAAAAAAAATGCCATGCTATATACTGTTTCATGCTGTTTTTTTCTTTCAGTTAAAGAACAAAGCAGAATCATAACAACTATATATCTATTCATGTTATGGTCATTAATATAATATAAAAAAGTTTCTTTAAGCAATTCATGTCTGTTAAGTACACATTGAACAAGAGGATTATTGGGAAGTATTTTGGAATACATATTCTTAAGGACTTTTTCTCATGAGATCAAGCAGTCTTAGGAGATTTCCCCTAAAGCTACCAATCATATTTTCCCACATGAGCAAACACTCAGTGTCACTAAGAGCTTAACTAGCAGATATACTTGGTTCACATTATTATGTCTGAAAGGATTTTGTTGAAATATGATTAAGCTCCCTTTGCCTGCCAGGTGATTTTTTTCATTGCCTTTAAAGAATAGTGTGAAAAGTAGATTTATTATCTTAGTATACAGAGATTCAGAATTCTATTTGTTCAGGATTAAATTTGTCGAAAATTATGTTGCACATTTACAGTTATTCCCGAGAGTCCCTAATAAAAACATTTATTCTCAATATGGAACAAAAAAAAGAGAAAAAGTAAAATTTTATGTTTCTTTTTTTAAATTTTTTTTTATTTCAACATACAAGTGTGTCCATCCCCCAGACAGTGCACACCGCACCCATTATGTGTGTATATACCCATCCCCTCCTGTATGTTTCTGTCTTCATAGTTGGTAACTCTGGAATCATCAAAAATGAAATCTTGATTTTAGGGCTATCACTTGTTTACCAGTTATGTCACAATTTCTCATATTCATAAAAGAAAAAAAGTGTTTCCTTGTAACTAAAAAATGTATGTTGGTAGCTAGGTAGGATATGTGACTTTAAAATTGTGGTTTTATTTAAATAGGTTGAAGATTTGTTCTTTTTTTTGTACGGCTCTAAATCAATAACCACAATTTATGCCTTTCTTCTAAAGGGCTACAACAGAAGTATCTCCCGAACAGAAACGATAATACGCTTTGCTTTCCAAGCCTCTATCACAGTTCTGTGTATTGCATGTCCCTGTTCACTGGGCCTGGCCACTCCAACTGCTGTGATGGTGGGTACAGGAGTAGGTGCTCAAAATGGCATACTAATCAAAGGTGGAGAGCCATTGGAGATGGCTCATAAGGTAAGACGATCCCCAGAACTAAGAATTGTCCCATCCAAACTGGCAATAGCACCCCTATTGAGAAACACATAGTTCTAAATTATTTCCACATGGTCCATAAGCAGAGCTGCTCCTGGAACTATCTGGAGAGTTAAGGTAGGAAAGGTATTATTTTGGTTCTGCTCCAGATTGGCCTTAGTTACCTAAGATCTTCAAAATTACTCCAGGCCTACTCTCCTGGAGTCCTATCCTAGCTCAGACTAGATCAGTCATTAGGCAGGAAGACAGAATAGCTATTTGGCCAGGAAAATTTGCCAATCAAGCAGGCTTCTAACTTATTTGTGTTCTTCAATGGGAGCTAGCGCCTGCAATTACAGTGCAGTTTCTTTGCCTTTGCTGCCACCAGTTGACAGTTTGCAGCTATGACTTCAGAAATATAATCCTATCTCTGATTTCTCTCATATTAGGATTTTCGTAATAATCTCAATTAAGACTACTTGACTTAGATTAAAACCATGTACCTACTAGTATGTTCTTATTATGAGGATATAAACTATATACAGAGGATATAAACTGTATACAGATGAATGTAATAAATAGAACATAGCTTAGAACAAATCTGGAACCTTCATATAGCCAGTGAATACAGGCAAGTTATAGTAATTTTTAATTTTGATATAATTTCTAACTTAAAGAAAAGTTGTAAGACTAGTAGAAAGAATTCTTTTTTTAATTTTACTTTTTATTATAAAATTTTTTTTCACTTTCTTTTAATTTCATTCTTTTAATTTTTGCAGCAATAGATAACTGGAAGAGTGAAAGAATTCTTATGTACTCTTTACTGGAGCTGGTGAGCTCCTTTCCTAAGAATAAGGACATTTTCTTGTGTAACCATAGTACAATTATCAGAACCAAGAAATTAATATTGATATAATACTGTTATAATATAATATCTAATCTACAGTCCATGTTCCAGTTTTCTCAGTTGTCTCAATAATGTCCTTTGTAGCTAGTTTTCTCTTGTCCAGAACCATACTTTGTATTTAGTTGTCATTTCTCTTTCATCTTGGTTCCTTGGGCTATTAATTTTCAAGGTTCTATTTCTTTTTTTCTATCTGGGCTGAGTTTCCCACATTGGTTCTCTGAGCTGTCTCTTCTCAGCCCAAACTTTTAACCTAGACCCAATAAAGTCAAAGCAACCTAGCAGGTCTTATCTGATGCTCATTTCAATTTACTCACTTACCTTTTCTCTTATAATCATCTGCCTACTGCCCAGATTTCCCCAGGGGACCTATAATTCATTAGTATAGAAAGCCTTTCTGTTTTCCCTGGAGGCACTAGAGGCATCTCTTAATTATCCATTAACAGTCAACCTTTGACGATTAGCTTTAGTTGTTTAACATATAGTCACAGTCATTTCCTATGATTAATCAGTTGAACATTTGCAGGGGATGGCTATTAGGTATAACTAAGAGTATTTATTTCTTCTCTTATCCTCCCTTCCTTTTGTTCTCTCAAAGATTGTCAGTTTGTAAAGACAAATTAAGTCACAGTTCAATTTATTAAGAAGCAAAATAGTAATTTTTCAAAGTAAACCTTTTTCTCATTTCTGGAAAAGTGATGTTAAAGATTATCAAGTTATATAGGTGTATTGTATTTTCATTTTCTTATAGGTAAAGGTAGTGGTATTTGATAAGACTGGAACCATTACTCATGGAACCCCAGTAGTGAATCAAGTAAAGATTCTAGTGGAAAGTAACAGAATATCACGCAATAAGATGCTGGCCATTGTGGGAACTGCTGAAAGTAACAGTGAACACCCTCTAGGAGCAGCTGTAACCAAATACTGCAAACAGGTACAAGTTTCCCCCTTGTTTATTAATGTAGTCATCTCCTGTGGGAATTACTCAAGTCAAAACCAGATTGGCGTTTGACTGTGATTTACATGTATAGTTGATACGAGGTGAAAGAGCCTTGTATTTTCTCATTTAATTTTATGTTTTAGTTTCTTTGCACAGACAAGTAAAAAGATGAAGACAGAATTTAATTATAATCTTACCATGCAGATAACTCCTTTTGACATAAAAATTAAAATAAAAGTAATACATATTTATGGTAGGAAAATTCACATAGTTCAGAGAATTACATAATGAAAATTGAAAACCTCATTCCTTGCCCAGTTCCATAATTCCAGTCTCCAAAGTTTAACAACTATTAACCTGTTAGCAGTCCTTTTTTAATGACTTTTATTGAGATATAATTCATATACTATAAAATTCACCCTTTTCAAGTATACAATTCAATAATTTTTAGTATGTTCACAAACGTGTGCATTTGTTAACCATTTTAATACATATACCAACATATATGTTTTTATCATTTTTTTAAAACTTTACATAGAAAGGTCATACAGTGATCAATCTTTGTTACCTTGCTTGTTTATTTTGTTAAATGAATTTTCCATAACAGGAAATACAGATCAGCCTCACTGTTTTTAATGGCTATATTATATTCTGCAGTGTGATTGTTTTTTGGCTCTTACAATATAAAACTGAAAAGAGATAGCTTTTGCAAGTCTATCCCTACATTAAATACCTATTAATCCAATTGCTAGAATGAAAAGATGCTTGCAGTTAAATTTTTATGAATACTACTAATACCCATATGAGAGTTTATACCAGTTAAACCTGCACCAAAACTTATAAGTGCCCATTTCCCCACATTCTTACCCAACACTTTATTTTTTCCAATTTATTAAGTGAAAAATATTTGCTTGTTGATAGTTTGCTTTGCATTTCCTTAATTATAAATAAGGTTGAACATCTTTTTTGGATATTTATTGGCCATTTTAATTTCTTTTTCTCTAACCTGTCTGCTTGTGTCCATTGCCTATTTTTCCATAAGGTTGTTTGTCTTTTTCTCATTGATTGTATAAGTTCTTTATGAATTATCTTATATGAATTTTATACTTAAAATGTGGCAGTGTCTACCATTGATGTTGCCATTTCTTTATTTGTTCTTTCCCTTTTACCTATTAACTATTAATGACCTGATTTCTTTACACCCAAACCAAACAACAGAGAGGATGAAGTTATAAAGAGCCAAGAAACAATAATGGCCCTCAGAATTCTTTTGCTTCCTAAGGACACAGAATCAGGCTAGAGAACACTCTGGTAACTAAAGGCCCTATTCTTTGTACCCTTTGCCCTGTACTGAATAGAAAACCTGACCTGACTATAGAATTAAAAATTTAATTTGTAATTCTCTACTGGAAAGGGCAGAGAATATTGATAAACCTTCCATGTTTTCTGTAAATTTTGGAGAGCAGGATTAAAACAAAAAATTCTGAGGCTCTCCTGTGACTTTGATTTTTATACTCAATGCTCTGTTCCTTTGTCCTTATCAAAATCCACTGTCAAGTAGGCAATGATAAGTGACAGTTTTATTTTAAACATTTAGAATTAACCAGGAGTAATCTTTGATCTTAGTAATGGATGACCTTGGGTTATCAGAACAGCAGAGGAAATCCTTCTGTTTCTATTCTATTAGGAGCTGGACACTGAAACCTTGGGTACCTGCATAGATTTCCAGGTTGTGCCAGGCTGTGGTATTAGCTGTAAAGTCACCAATATTGAAGGCTTGCTACATAAGAATAACTGGAAGATAGAGGAAAATAATATTAAAAATGCATCCCTGCTTCAAATAGATGCGAGTAATGAACAGTCATCAACTCCGTCTTCCATGAATATTGATGCCCAGATCTCAAGTAAGCTAATTTTCTTTGTAGTACCAATTATGTGAAAGTTATGAACAGCTAACTAACTTTATAACCCAGAACTGTTATGTAAGAAACAAAAATTGACGGCCAGGTGCAGTGGCTCACACCTGTAATCCTAGCACTCTGGGAGGCCGAGGCGCTAAAGGTCAGGAATTCGAAACCAGCCTGCGCAAGAGCGAGACCCCGTTTCTACTAAAAAAATAGAAAAACATTAATTCGCCAACTAAAAATATATAGAAAAAATTGGCCTGGCATGGTGGCACATTCCTATAGTCCCAGCTACTTGGGGAGGCTGAGGCAGGAGGATCACTTGAGCCCAGGAGTTTGAAGTTGCTGTGACCAAGGCTGATGCCATGGCACTGTAGCCCGGGCAACAAAGTGAGACTCTGTCTCAAAAAAAAAAAAAAAATTGACATCATGATTTCATTGCCTCAAATCAACCTTACTATATGCCTTCTGATCACTTCACTCAAGTTACTCTAGAACATTTTCCAGCTGTGCTCATTGACACCACCATAGGGTGAGGAGGGGTAGCCTTAGTTGATCTTCCACGATCCTTCTTTTATTTCTCACTATAATTGCTCAAAACCTTTTATACCCTTCATAAGATCCTGTAATCCTCCCCCTTGTCCCCTATGCAAAGTACCTTGCTTATTTTTCATATAGAAAATTATGTCTCTCAGGCATGTGTTCTTTCAGTTGTTTGCCCAGAATTATTCCTTTTTCAGAAGAGGCATCCCTCATCTTGCCTAATGAATCCTTTCATCTTTGTTCTAGATCCCACCTTCTCTTGATTCCTCAGGGACCTCTCTCTCTCTCTGTTAGTTTCCCTTGCTTCTTTATTTTTCCATCTCTTTGTAGTAGCTTCTTCTCCTAAATATAGAAACATTTCTTCCATCAAAATCATTATATGTACACCTCAGTTTTGTCCTTTCCCATCTATATTTTCATCTAGATTTTGTCTTTTCCTATTGAGATTCTTTATTTTCCTTTATATCCAAGCTTCTAGAAAGGATATTATAGGCTTGTTGAATTCACTTATTGCACTACCATGCCTCAGTTCATTGCAGTCTGGCTTCTGCCCCATCCATACCGCGGAAACTATTCTTTCTAGGTCCACTGATGACTGGGGACCTCAGTGCCTTTTCCCACAGTCACTTTTCAGTCCTCATCCTGTATGACCTCACTAAGGCATTTGACAATGTTGACCATTTCTTCCTTCCTAAAACTCTTTCCTTCCTTGATTCCATGACCCTGCTTTCTCTAGATTCTCCAGTCCCCTCCCTGGTGGCTGTTCCTTCTAATTCTCCTTTGATCCTCTTTTCTCCTGCTCTCAAATGTTAGATGTACTCAGGGTTTTGTTCTTTGTCTTTTTCTCATTTTACATACTCCCTCTGTAAAATCTCATTCATGCTCATCACTTATTCTACCACCTGTAGGCTTCCACTACCACTCTAAAATCTCTCTCTCTCTAGCCAAGGCCTGTTTCCTGGGCTGCGTGTTGATCTATCCATCTGCCCCCAAAAACCTACCGAAGCGTTTCAGCACCTTCACACCCATTTTTGCCTGAGTAATTTTGCTAACATGTAAATCTGATCATATCACTTTCTGACCAATACCTTTTATTACAGTGGTTTATAACCTATTTGTGAATTGCAGACCTTTGGAGGAATGTGATGAGAGCTATGGACTCACCTCTCAGAAAATTTTTGTTTCAAGAGGTTCACATATATCCTGACGCTTATTCATGGGTCTCTGCTAAGGATTCTGGCTTTAATGGTTCTCTTTCTCTTGTGGCACAAAGTCCAATCTCTCTGGACTTTGGATAAATCCAGTCTCTCTGGACTTTGTTCAAGATCTGTTCCTTATAATATGTTTCCTGCCTCTCTGTATCACCCATCTTGTCTCTTTCCACTGGCCCACATGTGCTGTATGTTCTACCATATCTAACTACTTACAATTCCTCCTTGCAGTGTGTCATTTCCTGCTTATTAGATCATTTCATTTACTATTTTCTCTGTGTAATGTCCTTGTCCACACATGGCATCTACCTCATGAACTTATGCTTATGTTTCGAGACCCAGCTCATACCTCTCTTCAGTGATGCCTTCACTGACTGACATACATTGGCAGAGATATTTGCTCTTCTTGAATCATAACTGTACTTAGTCTCTGTTCCTGTACTAGGTACAATGCATGATAATTACTTATTTACCTGCCTGTTTCTACTAGTCTGTGACTTCTTTATTATTTTTCTATGAACTTCTAGTATCAAGCACACTGACACATAGGAATTCTTTCGACAGCTTTTACTGACCACCTTCTGTGTGTCATGCACTGTTCAAAGCATTAAATTTTCAGCAGTGAACAAGATAAACAAAGTTCCTGTATCACGGAGCTTACATTCTTGGTGGGCGAACACAAGACAGTGAGCAAATAAATAAGAAAATATAGTATGTCCAATGGAGATAGTGCTATGGAGGAAAATGAAGTGGGGTCAGGGGTGTAGGGAGTGCTGGGAATAGTGGGTCCGATTTCGTATAGGGTGATCAGGATAGGTTTCGCTGAGAAGGTGGTGTTTGAGCAAAGACCTGAGGGAATGAGGGAGAAAGCTATGTGAATATCCATGACAAGAACATTCCAGGCAGCAGTAGTAGTAAGTGCAAAAGTCTTGAATCAGGTATGTGCTTGACTTCTTTGAGGGACAGCAAGCAGAACAGTGTGGCAAGAACAGAGTAAATGAGTGGGCCAGGGGTGAAAGACAAGGTAGAGAGGTAGTATAGGACTAGATAATGTAAGGACATTAAAAGAACATTGGTTTTTACCTTGAGATGGGAAGCTATTTGAGGGTTTTGAGTACAGGAGGGACAAAATTTGACTTGACATTTTGAAAGTATTACTCTGGATGTTTTGGTAAAAGTACACTGTCGGGGTAGGGCTGGGGCAAGTGCAGAAGCAAGGAGATGAGTTGATGGGCTGTTGCCATAATCCAGGTGAAAGATAATGGTAGCTTGGACCACTGTAGTAGAGGTAGTAAGAAATGGTCAAATTCTGGATGCGTCTAGAAGGGAGAGCTGACAGATTTTCTCATGGATTGGATATGGGGGTATGAGAGAAACAGGAGTCAAGAATCATGCCAAGGTTTGTGGCCTAAGCAGTTAGAAGGATGGAGTTACCATTTGAATAAGATGAGAAAGACCACATGAAGGACAGTATTGGGGAAAAGATCAGGAGTTCAGCTTTATACATATTAAGTTTGAGTACTTATTAGATAAGTGAAATGGAGATGTCATAAAAATGGAAACATCAAGTAAGCAGTTGGCTACATGAGTCTGAAGTTTCAGGCAACAGACCAGGTCAGAGATATAGATTTGGTAATCATCTCCTTATAGATCTGTGGTGTCTAGTACCGTAGCCACTAGTTACATGCAACGATGCAAATAGAAAATAATTGATTAAATTAAATTTCAAATCCAGCTCTTCAATCATACTAGCCCCATTTCAGTGCTTAATAGCCACATGTGTGTGATAGCGGCTGTCATATTATACAGAGCAGATATAGAACATTTCCATTATCACAGAAAGTTCTGTTGGGCAGTGGTGATATATATGGTATTTAAAGCCATGAGACTGGATAAGATCACCAAGGTGTGAGAGTAAATAAAGAGAAAGAAAGGGTTAAGGACTATACCCTGTAGTGCTACAAATTAAGAGCTCAGGGAGACCAGAAGGGATCAGCAAAGAAGGCACAGAAGAAGTCAGGAGCCAGGAGGTAGCTCATATAACTCATATGGACGAGGTATCCTGGAAGCCAAGTAAAGAAAGTATTTCTAGAAGGAGGGAGTGAACAACTGTGTTAAATGGTGCTAATAGGGCAGGTAAGATGAGGACTGAGAATTAACCATTAGGTTTATTAAAGTGAAGGTCACTGGTGTAATTGGAATAGTAGAGACAAAAGCTTTATTGGAGTGGGTTCACAAGAGAATGGGAAGATTTGAATTGGAGACAGCCAATAGAGACAACACTTTTGAGAAGTCTTGCTATGTATAGAAGCAGAGAAATGAGGTAGCTAGAGAATTACGTGAGATCAAGAGAGTTTTTTTTTTTTTTAAGATAGGACAATGTACAGCAGAGATAGAAAAGTTGATTATATAGGAGAGAGGGGATAATTACTGGAGAGATGTTCTAGAATTAGGCAAAGGAGGAGGATCTAGTACACAAGTGGAGAGGTTAGCCTTAAATACGAGCAGGGTCAGTTTATAATAACAGAAGTAGAGATAAATACTCAGACACAAGGGGCTCAGGTAGTTGGGTAGATGTGACAATGAGAGCTTGTGGAAGTTCTCTTCTCATTGCTTCTGTTTTCTTTCCGAAGTAGGAAGCAGAATCATCATCTAGTATGAGAATGGGGGAGGAGAAGTTGGAGATTTGAAGGGAGAAGAGAAGGTATGAAATAGCCATCTAGTGGAAATGGAGAATGAAGGGACTAGGGGAATATAGTTAAATCGCCAGACAGCACTAAGGGCTCACTTAAAGTTAAGGGTCACAAGTTTAAAATGAGACATCAGCATAGTTATACATTTTTGTTCAGCACATTCAACTCTAATAAATATTTGAATTTAATGGAATTGCTATGGAAGGTCAAAGGGAACACCTCACCAAGAAACTAACATTTGAATTGGCTCTTGAAGAATATGTTGGAGTTTGTGAGAGGCGAGAAAGGACATTTCAGGTGAAGGCAGCCATGTATGCAAAGGCCCAGAGGCATGGAAGAACTGAATATGTTGTTAAAAAATTTGAAAATCACTGTTGTAGCCTGTGCTCTACCAAAATACAATGTAGTAACTGTGCAGGGTTTTACAGGAAGAACCTGCATCATGGGGTTGTTTATGAACTTATTTTCAGATGCTCCTAATGCTCAGCAGTACAAAGTCCTCATTGGTAACCGGGAGTGGATGATTAGAAATGGTCTTGTCATTAATAATGATGTAGATGATTCCATGATTGAACACGAGAGAAAAGGTCGGACTGCTGTATTGGTGGCAGTTGATGGTAAGGTTTTCCCTAAGTATGCTATGACTTAAAATGATGATCTCAGTTATTGTTTTATGTGTATTTTAGAGAAACTTCTGAACTAGGAGGGTTATTCAAAAGCAGCTTGAATGCAAAGTGAAAATGTTAGCAACACACGATTGTTACTGATTAGTTTAAAATTCTTTTGCATTTGCCTGCCTTTGTTATTTTCTTCCCTAGTCTATGTTTAAATAAAAGCTAATCATCCCAAATCACGGTTTGGGTGTGGCAAAGTCATAAAATGTAACCAAAATGTTTGTACCCCCATAATATCCTGAAATAAAATAAAAAATATAAAAGCTAATCAAGGATTTTTTAAAATCTAAAAATAGCAATAGTAAAATAACAGCAAAGTAAAATAATATTCATAATCCCATCATCCTAACACAATGTTGGTTTTACTTTCCATATATTTCATTCCTAGTTTTGTTGAAATATGTGTGTATATTTACAGAATTAAAGTATTAGTACATATATTTTTAGTGGGTGTATTTTATTGTACGTACGATTTACCTCAATAAAGTTGAATAAAATTTAAAGTCTCTTGTATGTATACTATTTATTATGTTTTATTTTAGTTAATAAATATTTTCAATGTCACTGTATAATTTTCTTTTAATAACTGCATAATTTATCAGATTTACACACTATAATTAATCATTACCTTGTTGGAAATTTAGGCTATTCCTAATATTTTAATTGTAAGTAACACTATAATAAACATCTTTGAGGTTTTAGATGCTTTCTTTTTTTTTTTTTTTTTTTTTTTTGAGACAGAGTCTCACTTTGTTGCCCTGGCTAGAGTGAGTGCCGTGGCGTCAGCCTAGCTCACAGCAACCTCAAACTCCTGGGCTGAAGCAATCCTCCTGCCTCAGCCTCCCAAGTAGCTGGGACTACAGGCATGCGCCACCATGCCCGGCTAAGTTTTTGTATATATATTTTTAGTTGGTCAATTAATTTCTTTCTATTTTTAGTAGAGACGGGGTCTCGCTCAGGCTGGTTTTGAACTCCTGACCTCAGCAATCCGTCCACCTCGGCCTCCCAGAGTGCTAGGATTACAGGCGTGAGCCACCACGCCTGGCCTAGATGTTTCTTTTGTTAAATTATTTCTTAGGGCCGGGTATGGGCTTATGCCTGTAATGCTAACACTCTGGGAGGCCAAGGTGGGAGGATTGCTTAACAGCCTGAGCAAGAGCAAGATTCCTTCTCTACTAAAAATAGAAAAAAATTAGCTGGGTGTGGTAACATGTTCCTGTAGTCCAAGCTACTTGGGAGGCTGAGGTAGGATTGCTTGAGCCCAGAAGTTGGAGGTTACAATGAGCTAGGCTGACACCACTGCACTCTATCTAGGGCAACAGAGTGAGACACTGTCTCAAAATATATATATATTTCTTAGGGTATATTTCTAGCTGTGATTAATTACTCAAAATTTATAATCTTTGCTACATATGAATACAGTATCTTACTGTGGCCTTCTTAGTTCTGGGATGAAGCAGAGAATACCATTTTACTTTTTTAAAATATAGAATAAAATAATAAAATTTGCAGTAATATTTTTCCCAATATAAATTGCCAGTTTTTTCTCTACTCAGCCCCCTTCACCTTAAAAAGAAAAAAAAAAGTATTAGTTTTCAGTTTCATTTGCCTTTAAATTAGCTAAAGTGTTTGGGGCTATTGGCAAATAACCTGTGTATGGAAAGAAAAAGGGTTTTCTATTATCTAGTAAGATCTCTCTTTTTATTAGCTTATTACTACCATATTAGTAACCCCTGCCTCACTTTGCAAAATTTTCATAACCAAATATACACAGTTTATGTCATAAAGTCTGTGTGAGCTCAGAGATATTTTGAGTTAAGCCAACCCCTGAACAAGTTTACTTAAAAAACTTCCTTTCTTTATGAAATTTAAAGTGAAACTATTATTCTATTTTCTCCATATTTCAAACTCTTGTTTTCTGCTTCTATATCAGATGAGCTGTGTGGCTTGATAGCCATTGCTGACACAGTGAAGCCTGAGGCAGAATTGGCTGTCCGTATTCTGAAATCTATGGGCTTAGAAGTAGTTCTGATGACTGGAGACAACAATAAAACAGCTAGATCTATTGCTTCTCAGGTAATTGGTTTCCTTAGTTGTTGGAGTTGGGGGTATGCCGTAACTTCCAATTCTTTATGTACATTTTATCTCTTGCCTTCAGATGCTAAGAAATTTATTTTCTTATTTTCATTATCACTGAGTAATCATATCTAGTTCTTCAAAGAAGAATTAGCATGCTATGCTTGAAGAACTGTGGACTTTGTGTGTTACTGTTATAAGTAAAAAGGTATTTGCTTAGCTCCTGGGATGCTTGAGTGACACCATATACCAGTTTCTGTTGACACTTCCTTTGACATGTTGCTTATGTTCTTTATCAGTGTTGCCAACCTAAGCCAGGCTCTCCTCATGCCTGAAATAGGGCGGTTGCTCCATGCAGGTCCCTCTCTAGTCCATCCTAAATGCCACTGATGGAACCATTTTGCTAATGCACCACTTTGACATACCATTTTTCTGCTCCTGACTCCCACATTTGCCTTACCTCCAAAATTTTTCAATCTCTTCTACTTTGGAATGCCTTCTCCCTTTTCTTATAAATAATACAAATAATATCTGAATACATTCTTGTATAAAAATACAGAAGGATATAAAGTGAAAAGTTTAAGTGACCCCTTACCCATGCTCCCTATCCAATCCTACCCCCCCCACCGTCACTCTTTCATATGCATATATGTTCATATACAAATGTATAATTCTGGTGTTTTCAACATCTATCAGATCATTTTGTATAGATTGTTTAGCAGTTTGCTTTTTTTTTTACAAACAATATTTCTCAGAGCTTTGTCCATTTCTGAACATATAAAGTTATTTCATTCTTTCTGTGCCACTACATGAAATTCCATGATATAGATGTATCATAATTTATTTAACCATTCCCCTCGTGATGAACATTTAGGTGGTGGTTTTGAAAATTTTGTTGTTGCAAACAGGGTGATAACAAACATCCTTGGACATGTATCTTTTTGTACATATACAAGTCTGCCCAAAATATAGCTAGAAGTGGAATTGCTAGACCAAATCATGTTCACACTTTTACAGATACTGCCAAATGCCCTCCAAAAAGACAGTACCAATTTACACACTAACCAACAGGGTATAGGAGAATTCATTTCTCCACATCCTTGCTCTCACTGGATCTTTTAAAATGTGGACATCCGGTGGGTGAAAAATGGTGGCTCATTGTTATTGCTCAGTTACATCTCAGGTACTCAGTATTATTTCTTGAAATGATTTGAGTTTATTTTCCTCACATAGGTTGGCATTACTAAAGTATTTGCTGAAGTTCTACCCTCTCACAAGGTTGCCAAGGTGAAGCAACTTCAAGAGGATGGGAAACGGGTAGCAATGGTGGGGGATGGAATCAACGACTCCCCAGCTCTGGCAATGGCTAATGTTGGGATTGCCATTGGCACAGGCACAGATGTAGCCATTGAAGCAGCTGATGTGGTTTTGATAAGGGTAAGTCCTGTGGCCAGACCCTTGAGGAGTGTGAGACTGCCCTACATGGTCAATGAGAGTGTCTTAAAGTATATTAAGCACAATGACTCTGCCCTAATTCCCATGCTCCTAGCCATTAAGACTGTGAAAATTTGGGGTGGGAGTATAGTAAGTCTTACTAATTAGCTCCTGACTTTCTCAATCCAGCTAAACAAGTTAGAATTACGAGCTTCCTAAGTGAAGAATAAGATTTAGGAATGTATTATGAATAAAATTATCTTTAACCAATATTTGCTCAGGTTATATTAATGAGATTTGATCCCTGTACCAGCATATACCCCTAAAAGTGTATTCAGAACCCTAAGAAAAATTTCTTAAAAACATCTTCTATTTCATCCTGCCCATTATCTTAAAAAAAAAAAAAACAAAACAAAACATCTTCCAAGCCCGACTCAAAGTTTTAATATCTAAGGTTTGTAGTTAATTCACATATTACCCGAAGGCACACATAATGTCCCATATATACAGTATCAAATGCAAAAAGTTACTAGTTAAATTAGAGTCTCTCACTAATATCACAAATATTTCTGTTCTCAGAATGATCTTCTGGATGTAGTGGCAAGTATTGACTTATCAAGGAAGACAGTCAAGAGGATTCGGATAAATTTTGTCTTTGCTCTAATTTACAATCTGGTTGGAATTCCCATAGCTGCTGGTATGTGACTCTTAACTAGCATTGCTTTTTCCACTGAAGTTATTAGAGACGTATCATAGTGGAAGTTTGTCTTCTTGTTATTAGTTTTGAGCTTAGTTTTTGTTTGTAGCCTGCTAGTGTGCTAAGAGCTAATGTTAAAATCAATCATTTTAATTTTCAGCAGTGTTCATTACAACCTAAGAATAAAGCATTCTGATAGGTTTCTTTTCTTTTTCTCTCCAACTTTATATTTTGAAACATTTCAATCCTATATAAACATTGAAAAAAAATGGTACAGTGAAAATCTGTATGCTTTTTACGCAAACTCACCAGCTGATAATATTTTGCCATTGCTTCATCTCTTTCTCTGTATATTCTCACAGACATATTTATTTATTTCCTTATTCATTATTTTTTTTGCTGAAGAGAATAGATTTACCATTAGTCTCACTACTCAAACACAACCACTGTTAGCATTTAGTATATTTCTTTACAGTCTTTTTTACTCTGTGTCAGTATTTGTCTTGTTACATAGCTGTGATTTTAGTGTGCAGAAAATTTTCAGCTCTTCACTTAATATTCTATTATAGTCCACATGTATTTTTTTAGGTTGAGAGACCAGATGACAGAGAGAATGAATGAAGTAATGTGACAAAGAAAAAACAGTTTAGAATTGTTTAATAAGCATCTGAGAATCTCCTAAACTTGGGGACTTGGTAGGAGTTAATAATGACATAAGAGAAATAGTTATCACTTTCTCCTTATTATCTCAGGTTTTAGAGACAAAAAAAAAATGAAATGACAGAACAGTTACAAAGCTATTTATAAACAAGGGCACACAAAAGAAGACAAACAGCAAAAGGACAATCTAAGTTCCGTAAGCTCAATTCATGGAGCTAGTGATTTTTAAAGAATTATGCATGATCACTGTAGAAAAAGTAGAAAAAGATAAACACATAAAAAGTTAAAAGTACAATAAGTCTATTTCATCATATCGTACAAGTGAATATTAAAATGTCTGTCAAAACCGAGCATGGGGAGAGCAAAAAAAAAAAAAAAAATGAGCGTGTCTGAGTTTGTAGAACAAAAACTCCCCTACAGGATTGGTGTGATTGTGAACTGGTACAGCCACTTTGGAGAACAACTGAGGAATATCTACCTAAAGTTGAAGATGTGCCCATGTTATGATTCAGCAGTTTCACCCCTAAGTATATACCCTGAAGAAATTCTCAAACACAGGCATCCCTACGAATGTTCATAGCAACACTCTATTAATGAAAAATTGGCAACAACATAAATATCTACCACCAAGAAGATACATGCTGAAGAAATATCAAAGAAATATTTTTGTGTGTGTGTGCATGTGTATGTGTATGAAACACATTGGTAATCTGTTTAGTACTGTCTACTCTAATCCAAACTTGTTTCCTAGGAGTTTTTATGCCCGTCGGTTTGGTTTTGCAGCCCTGGATGGGATCTGCAGCAATGGCTGCCTCGTCTGTTTCTGTAGTACTTTCTTCTCTCTTTCTTAAACTGTAAGTATGACGGCTAGCTCCCATTTGTATTTTATATTCCTTTTATCATCCATGGTGTTGGTAGGTTATAGCCTTGTATTGGTCAATGGTAAGCCCAAACCATTCTTAATAATAAGAATGATTATTAGCTAATAATAATAATTAGCTATGTAATTGTCACTTCATGGAGTTCATGCATAGCAACCACAAGCACTGAATGGGGTAAAATCTAGTACAGTCACTCTGAAAACTAGGATTTCTGATCATGTGACTCCACACAATTCATTTCGAGCCACTTTTCTAGCAATGACCACCTTTGTACATTTCGTGCCAGGTAAATCTTTCACTTGTGCATGTAACAAGCATCTAGTTGACACTTGGTTATTTCAAACTAGTGTACTTTTGCATGTGTTTAGTTATAGGAAACCAACCTATGAGAATTACGAGCTGCATGCCCGGAGCCAGATAGGACAGAAGAGTTCTTCTGAAATCAGCATTCATGTTGGAATAGATGACACTTCAAGAAATTCTCCTAAACTGGGTGTGCTAGACCGGATTGTTAATTACAGCAGAGCCTCCATAAACTCACTACTGTCTGATAAACGCTCCCTAAACAGCATTGCTACCAGTGAACCTGACAAGCACTCACTCCTGGTGGGAGACTTCAGGGAAGATGATGACACTGCCTTGTAAAAGGCCACAGAGAATGCCACATTTGCTTTGCAAAATATTGTGGAAGGGATTTCATGTTGGTCTCATGCTCTTATATTAGGGATTCTATTTGAGTTACATTTGTCTAATGGCGACAATATCTTTTTCAAGGCATCAGCTCTCAACCTGGCTTTATTTAAACTGAATTTCCAGTATTTTTTTGTTTTCACTAGCAACAGATAAGGTAGAGCAATGAGTTTTACAGCAAGCCCTACAATTAGAGATTGCTGAATTGCTGCTAAAGCGATAGATACTTTGTATTTGACCAAAAAAACCAAAAGAGCCCCAAAAGAAGATAATTTAAAATGTGAAGATTTAAGAGCATGACCTTGAAGATATGTTTGAGCCTGCATCCCTGCCCCACTGGGGAGCGATGACTTTCAAAGCACTGTGTATAAAGCATCTAGTTTTAGAAGGTAAACAGTTGAAATTGTTTAAAAATAGATGTGCCTTATTTATTGCAGGCTTTTTTCCTCCCATTCTCCTGTATCCTTGTCCTTACAGTTGCTTTCTTAGATGCTCCAATATGTCTTCATTTGTCATTTTCTTTGGAGTGAGCCAAGTTTAGGTGTTTTTTTCACTGATAAAAGTAACTGACAACTTTTCGATATTTTGCTCCTTTTAAATTTTGTAGCTCAAAAGACCTTAAAGGTTTGTAGGGTGCCCTGCCGCCCATCTTTCCATTAAAAATATATATAAAATTCTTCCTTCAACCTCCCTAGCTCTGAGCTAGCTGTCAGTTTGCTCCTGCTGAGTTCAACTCTTAAGTCGTTAGTGTAGTCTATTGGTCTCAGTCCAGAAACTTAACATTTTGAGCCTCTTCTGCTCAAAAGATTTTCAGAGATTAACACTATTATCTTTAATATATACGGGTCATACAGAATTACCTGGATTTACTAAATTTGTATTTTTTGGATTGAATACAATCAATTTGCTAGTATATATAATTTAATAGATTTTAATTATCTTTTAGTGTTTCAGATAACCTCTCAAAATGACTTTAAAATAATGCTATTACACAAAGCTGCTTTTACCAAAAAATATAGTAAATTATAATACCGAAATTAGAATTTCCCTAGGTTATGATGCTTTTTAGCCAAACATATACTTTTCTCTAGTTTAATACATTTGTACTTGCCTAATTAGTGTGGTTGACAAATTCAAGGGCTTGTTCCCATTGGCATATGGATTTATAAATTCCCTATGAGTGCCTGGGAGCTAATTAACTGGTCAGAGACCTGATACTTGTATGACTATTAAATTTTCCTTGTTAATTGTAAGATGGATTTCATATACAGAATATATGAATGAAGAGAAATCATAAGTAAATTCCTAACATTTTGTTCTCATTGCCAAAAGCAAAGCTGCTAGCGTGATGCCTGGCACACAGCATTTGTACCCAGTAAATGTTCTTATCTCCTTTTGAAGTCAGTAATAAATATTAAAAATCATTTCCATAAAGCAGAGTCTAAAATCAGGTGGGGCTGAGGGATGGAGTTCTTCCTCTCCTACCCCCTTTCTCTTTTATCCTTTTATACGCACACACACGTACATACACTAAGTTTACAACATTATTCTATGATGTCTTTTCAGATTTGGAAAAGATCTAATTTATGTCTCAGCTATCTTAAAGAGAGAACTGAATCTTTTGATGAAGGTGCTATTAATCTAGACAGGCAAACCCATTTTCATGAAATGTGAATGAGTTTGTATATCTAGGCCCTGTTTTAGACCAATGCCTATGCCATCTTCCATGCTTCCAGTTTGAGTTTTAATACTCATTTTAATTCCAGTAGTCCATCATAACACAACTTGTTTCTTCTGACACAGATGATATGACTATATAATAGATTTTTCTTACTCTAGAGCACAATTGAATTAAAGAAACACTCTTTCCCTCCTTCTCTCCCCTCCCCCACCTCTTTCTCTCTCAAGCAGTGGAACATAGTCAGTGACTACTTTTATTATTGTATGTGTGTTTGAGTCATGCTCTTGGCCCCACATGCATGCTGTAGGACAGTGGGAGTAGCAGCTCATAGTCTGGGAATAATCAGGAACATAATATCAGCTCTCACAAGAACAGAAAACTTGCTATTTAGAAAGTGTCCTGCTTTAAGTAACTGTAGCCACATTTGAATTCTCTACACAAGTCTCTTGCAATCTTGAACTTCCATTACCTTCAGAGGGAGAGAGAGGTGATTTATGGAGGGGATCACAAAATTGCTTTCATTTAGTAACTAACTTTAAGTCACAGTTACTAGTGAGAACAAATTTTATAAATGTATGTTTATGTGTGTTTATTCACATGTATACATATGCATGCGTATATATACATACATTTACACATATTACCATACAGAAAGAAAATGGATTTATATTTGAATTTGAGATTTGAATATTCAAAGTTCTTTATTTGTATTTCCTTTATCACTCTTCTATATTCACTAGCAACCATGCCCTTAGTCTGAAGATAACAAGGACGTTTGATATCCAGTGTTGGTTCAGACTCACCTATGGGGTACCTTTAACTTAAATATCCAAAGATGCCTTTTGAATTTCAAGCATTAAAACACAATTAGAGTGTTTAGTGGTATAGCCTAAACAAGTATGGTTGTTATTTGTGGAAATAGAAATGTTATTTTTTTTCCTAGTTTAGTGTCAACATTTTAGAATGTTAAATTTGATGATGCCATGTGAACAAATAATTTTATTTTGTGCTTTGATTTTTTAAAACATCATTCTTCATTCAGATGTGCAGAATGCTTAAAATAGCACTGTAGACAAGATGTTTCCAAAACTTTAAGTGTGCATCTTTTCTGTATACAGCTGAAAATCAAAAATGTATGTTAGAGAATTTCTTCCATTACTTGTGGATCTTGCTTTAAAATGATTTTTGTTAATATTTATTTTACTCTATTTTGTTATTTTCTTTGGGTGAGGCATCTGGTTACTGGTTATTTAAAAAAGAATAAAGTCATTCCTGGAATCACTCCCTTTGGGTTTTTTGCTTATTTGTTTTATCTTTTCTATATTTTAAAATATTATTTTACCAAATATAAAATATATAGAGTCATGCCAAATTATTACTTATTTTTGCATGAACTTTCTGCAGTCCATCAATCTGGTATAAGTAACCAGATAGAGCAAAAAGCATGAATTCTTATTCTTCAACTAAAAGAGCTTCTTTAATGGCATTGATAATAAATGCATTTTGTAGCCAAAACCAGGCGTCTCAACCTTATGTTTTTAGTTAAAGAAATGTTGAACATTGTTTGGCACCCAAAATAGCAGTGGACGATGTTGTGCAATATTCATCTACTGTAGTCAAGATATTCAGTAGTTTGTTTTTCCATAGGCATGTAATTGATCATATTTCTGCCGAGGATGTGCCTTCAACTTTATAATTATAGTGTTATAAAAAATTTTTGTCAGTGTCTCTTTTATTAAATCATTCAACCCCTTCTACCAGTAATTTCAAACTGCCTTTGTTGTGTTTTTAGTTTTTTCAACTATTAATCTATGATGGGGCAGGATTGGAGGCAGCACCACACGTTTGGTAAGGGTGGGAAGGAAGAAATCTATTTTCCTTCAGAATCCATTCCACCTGCCATATCATTTAGTGAGAAACAATGAAAAGGAACATAATTGTCCTCCTTTCCTTTGTAGTCTTCTAATACATTCTTGATAGGGTGTCTTCCTCAAATAAGTTAAACAGAAAAAAGGTTTTCTTGCCCTTAGGGAGCCCTATATAGTATGTTTGAAAATCTCACCCAAGATGCATTCTCATATTAAACACTGTTTTGAGTTAAAGAAAGAGTTTAAAACTTATTTGTGAGGAAAAGCTAATTTCCATTCCCCCCCCGTGCCCCCAGTCCTTGGAATTACTTAGGGTGATGAGATAGGATTGGAAATGGGAACATAAGAGTAAAATCCCGGAGGCATGCACTCAGCTGGCCAGCCTCCTTTTTCTATTCGTGTTTACCTTAAAGGATGTGCAGTGATAGCTACATCCCAGGTGAGGTTTCAGAACCTTCCAGTTCAACAAAACAAAACAAAAACCTTCCTGTTGGGGTAGGCTTACTAGGTTAAGTCATCAAATGCCCTGTTAGAGATGAGAGAAATGGAGCTGCCTCTTTCACAAGTTTGACTAGAACCAGCCAGCCCTACTTGGTTTTTGTTTTTTTTTTTTTTTTTTTTTTTTTTTTTGAGACAGAGTCTCACTCTGTTGCCCTGGCTAGAGTGAGTGCCATGGCGTCAGCCTAGCTCACAGCAACCTCAATCTCCTGGGCTCAAGCGATCCTCCTGCCTCAGCCTCCCGAGTAGCTGGGACTACAGGCATGCGCCACCATGCCCGGCTAATTTTTTCTGTATGTATTACTTGGCCAATTAATTTCTTCCTATTTATAGTAGAGACGGGGTCTCGCTCTTGCTCAGGCTGGTTTCGAACTCCTGACCTCGAGCAATCCACCCGCCTCGGCCTCCCAGAGTGCTAGGATTATAGGCGTGAGCCACCGCGCCCGGCCAGCCCTACTTGTTTAACAGCTTTATCTTCATAGGTGTGACCACTGGTTATAGAAATGAAGTGTGAGATAAAGACAAGGCTCTTGAGGACAAGGTTTAAGTAAAGTTGCTAGTACAAAGAGAGTCTCATGCAGTTTAAGAAATTTGAGAATTTCCCTACAGTCAGTCCTCTCTCTGGAAAAGTTTGAAATAGGCTCAGTAGTCTTTGGCATACTATACCTTTTGCCCTCAAGTGGCCCCAAGCTTTTTGTTGTCAGCAACATGTCTGCCCCCCAAGGCTTATCTGTAAAATGAGGTGCTGCTGTTACTTCAAAATTACTTGCTTCACCTCATCCAATATAAACTCGAATTTCTTTTTAAAAACATCTTAATAGACACATTATAACTGTATATATTTATGGGATACAATTTGATGTTTTGATATATGTATACAATGCATAATGATCAAATCAGGGTAGTTAGCATATCCATCACCTCATGCATTTACCATTTCTTTGTGGTGAGAACATTCAAAACCTCTCTTCTAGCTGTTTTGTTATATACAATACCTTACTGTCAATCATAGTCACCATACTATGCAATAGAACACCAGAACTTATTCTTCCTATCTAATTGAACCTTGTATCTGTTGCCCAACCTTTCCTCATCCTTCCCTCTCCCCTCCACTCCTCAGCTTCTGGTAATGACTGTTCTACTCTCTGCTTCTATAAGATCAACCTTTTTTTAGATTCCAAATACAAGTGAGATCATGTATTTGTCTTTCTGTGTTTGGTTTATGTCACTTAACAATGTCCTCAAGGTTCATCCATTTTGTCTTAGGATATCATTCTTTTTTATGGCTGAAGAGTATTCTAAGGCCAGGCGCGGTGGCTCACACCTGTATCCTAGCTCTCTGGGAGGCCGAGGCGGGCGGATTGCTCCAGGTCGGGAGTTTGAAAGCAGCAAGAGCGAGACCTCGTTCCTACTAAAAATAGAAATTAATTGGCCAACTAAAAATATGTAGAAAAAATTAGCTGGGCATGATGACACATGCCTGTAGTCCCAGCTACTCGGGAGGCTGAGGCAGGAAGATCACTTGAGCCCAGGAGTTTGAGGTTGCTGTGAGCTAGGCTGACGCCACGGCACTCTAGCCTGGGCAACAGAGTGAGACTCTGTCTCAAAAAAAAAAAAAAAAGACTGCCAAAACACCCTCTTTATTTATTTATTTTTTTTATTTCGACATATTATGGGGGTACAGATTTTAAGGTTTCAATGAATGCCCATTTCCCCCCTCCCCCCACAAGTCTGAGTCTCCATCATGACCATCCCCCAGATGGTGCACATCTCACTCATTATATATGTATATACCCACCCCCCTCCCCCCTCCCTCCTGCCCAATACCCTATTACTGCAGTACCTATGTGACCACTTAGGTGCTGTTCAGTTAATACCAATTTACTGGTGAGTATATGTGGTGCTTGTTTTTCCATTCTTGGGAAACTTCACTTAATAGTATGGGTTCCAGCTCTAACCAGGAAAATATAAGATGTGCTATGTCACCATTGTTTCTTAGAGCTGAATAGTACTCCATGGTATACATATACCACATTTTATTAATCCATTCTTGGATTGATGGGCACTTGGGCTGTTTCCACAGCCTTGCAATTATGAATTGTGCTGCTATAAACATTCGAGTGCAGGTGTCTTTTTTGTAGAGTGTCATTGGATCTTTTGGTTAGATGCCCAGCAATGGGATTGCTGGATCAAATGGTAGATTCACTTGTATTGCTTTAAGGTATCTCCATATTGCTTTCCACAGAGGTTGAACTAATTTGCAGTCCCACCAGCAGTGTAGGAGTATAGAATTTTTTTATTTCCATCTTGATTTCTTCATTTATGAAGTAATCATTTAATAGGAGGTTGTTTAATTTCCACGTTTTTGTGTAGAAATGTGAGTTTCTGTTAGGGTTGATTTCTACTTTTATTCCACTGTGATCTGAGAAGGTACATGGTATGATTTCTATTTTTTTAAATTTCTTGAGATTTACTTTGTGTCCTAGGATATGGTCAATCTTAGAGAATGACCTGTGAGCTGATGAGAAGAACGTATATTCAGTGGATTTGGGGTAGAATGACCTGTAGATGTCAGTCAGACCCAGTTGTTCCAAGGTTTTGTTTAAGTCCATTATTTCTTTATTAATTTTCTGTTTGGAGGATCTGTCTTGTGCCATCAGTGGGGTGTTGAAATCTCCAGTGATTATGGAGTTGCTATTAATCCATTTGCTTAGATCCAGTAAGGTTTGCTTTATGAAACTGGGTGCACCTAAGTTGGGTGCATATATATTTAAAATTGTTATCTCTTCTTCTTGAAGTGTGCCCTTCACCATTATATAATGACCCTCTTTGTCTTTCACTACTTTTGTTGGTTTAAAAACTAAATCGTCTGACATTAGAACGGCCACACCAGCCTTCTTTTGGCTTCCACTTGCCTAGAATACTGATCTCTACCCTTTTACTTTTAGTCTATATGCATCCTTGCAGGTTAGATGTGTTTCCTGAAGACAGCATATACTTGGCCTGTATTTTCTTATCCATTCAGCCAGCCTATGTCTCTTGAGTGGTGACTTTAAGCCATTCACATTTATTGAGAGAACTGATAGGTAAGGTAGATTACTGTTCATTCTGTTGGGTTGGATGTTGTTGCTTTGATTTCTGTCTTGAGCCATTGTATTATCTGGCCTTTAATCTTTGGGTTTTGGTTGTTTTTATATTCGTGAGTTTTTATTATGGTGTTCCGTGCGTAACACTGTTTTGAGTACTTCTTGTAGGGCTGGTCTTGTCTTGGTGAATTCTCTGAGACTTTGCTTTTCTGAGAATGTCTTTATTTCTCCTTCATATATGAAGCTTAGTTTTTCAAGGAATAAGATTCTAGGGTGGGCATTGTTTTGTTTCAGAAGAGTGAGACTGGGGCCCCAGTCTCTCCTTGCTTGTAAAGTCTCATTAGAGAAGTCTGGTGTTATTCGAATTGGCTTTCCCTTGTATGTCACTTGCTTCTTTTGTCTTATAGCTCTTAGAAGGGCCTCTTTAGTTGATATTTTGGTCAGTCTGATGACTGCATGTCGTGACGTCTTCCTGTTTGCATTGAATCTCCCAGGGGTCCTCTGAGCTTCTTGAACTTGTATATCGAGATTTTGAGCAAGGCCTGGGAAATTTTCCTCCATTATATCTTCGAATAGCTTGTCCAACCCTTGGGTGTTGTCCTCTTCCCCTTCTGGTAACCCTATGACCCTCACATTAGGTTTCTTCACATAAT
The DNA here is from genome assembly GCF_040939455.1 of Microcebus murinus. NCBI lineage: Eukaryota > Metazoa > Chordata > Mammalia > Primates > Cheirogaleidae > Microcebus > Microcebus murinus. The sequence continues at coordinate 9,192,391 of NC_134136.1, forward strand.
CCCACAGCTCTTGTAGGCTTTGCTCTTTTCTCTTGTTTCTCTGCTCTCTGTGATGGTTTTATTTAGTTGGAGGGTGTTATCTTCAATCTCTGAAATTCTTTCTTCTGTTTGATCTACCCTGTTCTTGAGACCTTCCACTGTATTTTGTAGTTCCCTGAATTGATTCTTCATTTCCAGGAGTTCAGTTAAACTTTTCTTCATTGTGTCTATTTCTTTAGTGAACTTTTGTTCTAGGTCCTGGAGGCTTTTTGTGGTTTCTTTGTGTTGGTTATTGAGTTGTTGTTGCAGCTCGGTGAGTGTTCTTATGATCCACATACGAAATTCCTCTTCTGTCATTTTGGTTGTCTGATTTGGGTTGGTGTCCGTTTCTAGGGGGCTGGTGCTCCTCTTTGGGGGTGTGTTTTCCGTTTGGTTCTTCATATTTCCTGAGTTCTTTCGCTGATTTCTTCCCATGTCAATCAGTTGTTGTTTCTTTCCTTTAGGTTTTTGTTTGGGTATTCACACGCCTTGTTTAGTTTCTGAGCCGTTAGGTGGTGTCTGTTGGTGAGATTCGACCACTCCCTGTATAATGAGTCAGTGGGTGCCGTGAAAAGACTGTGCAGGATGCCGTCCCTGTCAGTAGGTGGCGCTTGCTTGAAGGAAGAGGCTATGCTGTTGATTTTGTGTCCTGTTATCAGCTCTTGTTCTGGGCGGAGCTGGGTTGGGTAAGCCTGCCCTCAGGCACCACCAATGCCGTTAGCAGGGGTCAAAGTTCTGTGCTCTGCTTCCAGGAAAAGCTGTCAGGGCGGGGCTGGGATGGTCCGGCTCAGCCAGAAAGTCTGCTTGTGGGGGTGGGACTGTCTGAGACCCGCAGTCTGGAGCGGGCCTCGCTTCCACCCTCCCCAACTCCGCAGCTACACCTGGGCCCCTGCCAGCAGGCCAGACCACACGTCACCAGGCCTCCCCGGATTGTGATGCTGGCAGGGAGGTTCCCTGGGCAGAAACACTGCCTGGGCTGGGCGCACGGCCTCCCTTTGGGGGGAGGGTTTCCCTCTAGGACGCTGATCCGCCCCTGGAGGCACACACACCTCAGTAGGCTGTTCACGTATAACCCTTCTGTGCCCCGGGCAATGCTAGCCCTGGGTGCAGGGGATCTGGTCTGCAGGTCCGACCTCTGGGTCCCAGAGTTCAAACTGTATCCCCACCAGGGAGAGGAGTTCCGGTCCCAATTCACCCACAGGGAGCCCAAGCTGTGTCTGTGTCTCTCAGCCTCTGAGTCTATACCGTTCTCCTGGGAACACGGTGCCAGCAGCACCTGGGAGGGCTGGCGGGTAGGGAGCTCACAGTCTGAGTTCCCCTGAGTCAGCTGTAGGGTCCCAAATGGGATGGTCCCGTTCCCTGGAGGTGCCTCTGGCTGGTGGCTGTATTGTCTCTCTGGGCAGCCGCAGGTAGGGTCGGCGGAGGGGAGAAGGAGGCAATATGGCACCTGCCGCGCGGCTCGGGTCTGTGCACACAGAGGTGCCCCGAGGGATTTGGGAGTCTGGTGCCACGTCTGCTACAGGCTCACCGCTAGCTGGCGGCGGCCGTCTCTGGGCTGGTGTCCGCAGGTCTCTCCACCCTCTGGGGAGCCCACCAGCAGTCCCAAATGCAGGGGAGGGGAAAGGTGATTTATCCACCTACCCTTCCCGCTGGTCTCCGGGCTGCTCCGGCGGTCTCAGCCTCCAGTTCTCCTCTGCAGCCTCCTCCCGTGGAGTCTGCCAGGGTCTCGGGTACCCCTCCTTCCGGCCCTCGTCTGCAGTATGCTTGCCTTCTTGCTTCTTTTTTCTAATTTCTGCTAGAATCTGTCTTTTCTGCAGAGACACTCTTTCTGGCGGTGTTTCTCGTCCGCCATCTTGATCCTCCTGTTTTGTTTTTTTGAGACAGAGTCTCACTTTGTTGCCCAGGCTAGAGTGAGTGCCGTGGCGTCAGCCTAGCTCACAGCAACCTCAAACTCCTGGGTTAAGCGATCCTCCTGCCTCAGCCTCCCGAGTAGCTGGGACTACAGTCATGCACCACCATGCCCGGATAATTTTTTCTATATATATTAGTTGGCCAATTAATTTATTTCTATTTATAGTAGAGACAGGGTCTCACTCTTGCTCAGGCTGGTTTTGAACTCCTGACCTCGAGCAATCCGCCCGCCTCGGCCTCCCAGAGTGCTAGAATTACAGGCGTGAGCCACCGCGCCAGGCCTATAATGTGTTTTTGTGATGTTTCTTTTTCTCACCCTTTATTAGTTGCCTCAAATGAATTCTTTTTATTATTATTGTTATTTCAGAGTGTTATGGGGGTACAAACACTTTGGTTATATAAATTGTCTTTGCACTACCTGAGTCAGGACTACAAGTGTGCCCATCCCCCAGACAGTGCACACTGCATCTGTTAGGTGTGAATTTACCCATTCAAATCAGTTCTTGATAGCATGGTGGCTTCGAGATTCACGCTCCTCAAAAGTTTCTCTTGGCTATCATTTTAGGGGAAAAAACAAATTCAGTACCCTAAACCAAAATAAAAGGACAACATGGAAAATCCCTTCAAATAGGCAGCCAAGTTTGTAGAATGAAAGGGTCACAGGGAGAAGGAAGTAGGGTCAGATAGCCTAGCCTGGTCACAAGGTTTGAACATAGCTGGGACCTAGATGTAGAGGAAGCAAACTGGTTTCAGGAAGCAAACTGGTTTGGGGAAGCAAAAAATCAAAAGGCAGTCCTCTTTCTACCCCTCCATATGTGCAATTCTAGACACACTGGGTGGAACTGTTCCCAACACAGCTTGAACCAGTTCACCAAACCTAAGAGCTCTCAGGGAACAAGAAATCCGAAGGCATTTGTGATGGGCAGAAGGTGAAATCTCATTAGAAACGTGTTTGCTTCTACAACCCACACCAAGCAGGATTTTGGCACTTCTGAAGAATCTCCTCCAGTACCTACAAAAAAAAAAAAAAAAAGATAAAAGTCTGAAGAGGAAGAAAATGCTTTTTGCTTTTGGTCACATGTCCTAAGAGCTAAGAGCAATCGTCTTGAGGTTTTGAAGGTTCTCAAGAGAGAAGGTCTTTATTTTACAGAAAATCTGACTACAGAAGGAGAAGTAACAGGAATATGTACCAAGAGCTTCTCACAGGTATGTGGTTTTCCTTTTTATAAAGACAAGATCTCGTTCTGTCTCCCAAGCTAGAGTGCAGTGACATGATCATAGATCACTGTAACTTCAAACTCTTGGGCTCAGGCAATCCTCCTGTCTCAGCTTTTCCAGTAGCTAGGATTGCAAGCATGTGCCACCATGCCTGGCTAATTTTTAAAATTTATTTTATATTTTGTAGAGATGGTGTTTTACTGTGTTGCCCAGGCTGGTCTTGAACTCCTGGCCTTAAGTGATCCTCCCACCTTGGCCTCCCAAAGGGCTGGGATTACAGGCATGAGCCACCATTCCCAGCTCATTTTCCTTGACTCTTGATTGCATCCCAGCAATGTACAGGGAATTAGGGAAAGAAGTCATTGGATTTCCAGAATGGTACCAAGAAATAGATAGCATTGCTAGAGATTGGGGGGGATCAAGAAAATATTTTTTCTCTTTGATGTAGCTGTGGGGAGGGAGCTCTGTGGCCAATGAGGGTACAGGAGCAGGTTCCAGGAACTGAAAGAAGAGACGAGTGGCAGCATGCAGATGAGACATACTGCTTATTGTTGGGGTGATGCTGCATGCAGTGAGAATATGGCAAGTGCTTATATATGGCTCAGAACAATAGTGGCAACGTGCCAAGCAAAAGTGTGATCACATGGGTTCACACAGGAGATAACACCTTGGTTACGTAAATGTGCTGACTCATGCCTCACCGGAAGACTAGCTTGCTGGAGGGGGACAGGAAAAAACACTGTGGCAGCCATCTTAGTTTGCCCTAAGAAACCTATTGCCTATACAGATGCATTTTCCCTTATAGTAACTCACTTCATAAATTCCACCATAGACAATGGTGTTACCTGGAGGTGGACTAGTATTTATTTTCATATTACACAACAAGCCCCTGCTCCCTGCTGTTTACACCTTTCCACTCATACCCAATGATTTAAGCAGCTCTTAAGAGTTTGGGATCCCCAAATACGTCCTAAGATAGGTGCTGCTGTAACTACTATTCAGAATCTGCTGTGCAAATTATTACTGTGCTTTAAAATGTACCTCCATGCTCAGTATAATACACTCTCTAAGATAACATATGGAAGTTTCGAGTTATTTTTATTTTGAACACTGCAGTGGGTTTTGATTGGGTTTCACCATACCCCAGAGATGCCAGGAGCAAGCTTTCCAGTGAGACTCTTAGAGTGCTTTTTCACAGATGGTGTAAGGCATTCTGTGAACGAGTGTCACACTCCTCATGTATGTGAGTCATGAGTTGAGTATGAGTCATCAAGTCCTGTTTTTCAAAAACCCTCACCAGGCCTCCTGTCCACAATTCCTTAGTCTCTGCCCCTTTATAACAAGTTCTGGAATGCCTTTGAAGGATACTGGTCAACGCAATGGGTCATCAGCCTTGGAAAAGGAACTCAGAAGTTTTCCTGAGGCAGGATGACCCTTGTGAATGTGACAAGGTTAGGCTTCTGTTCTCAGACTCAAGCTTATCTCCTACTGGAAAATTATTTGATTTGGCCTCTTAGGGATCTGTGCACTCTGTATTACGTAGGTCCCAGAGGCCAGAGGTTGTTGGAGGTAACAGTGTTCAGGAGAAAATTTACATTGCTAAGCAGGTGGGTTAAGGTGTGTATGTGTGTGTGACCCTCTGCCTAAGCCGTGGCGACCTTGGTAGCGTTATGAGCTGATTGCTTTCTGTAGTGATTCATGGGGTAGAAATTGGGGCTAGTTACTTCTTCAGCGATGATTTGGTGCAGGAGCAAACTAAGGAAGAGGCCGTGGGAATTGTTAGAAATCAAGGCCAAATTTAGAGAGGTTATGCCAGTTGTTTACGGAGTGTGGTCCCTGGAACAAGTAGCATCAACATCACCTGCGAACTTGATGGAAATTCAGATTCTTGGGCTCCTCTCCAGATCAAGTGAATCTAAAACTCCTTTTAGAATACTGTGTGGGACTCTACAACTCATGGTTCAACAAGCTTTCCAGGTGTTTCTGATTCATGCTATTGTTTGAAAACTGCTGGGTTCTCAACGCTGGCTGCACACCTGAGGCTTAAAGAGCAAATTCTGGGACAGGATGCAGGAGCCCTAGATGATTTTGCTGCTCAGGCAGGATTGAGAACCACAGGTACATTCTCTCCTTAAAGGCAGGTTACTTGGGACTATGCTGGGGTTTTGTCATGGGCCTTCCATCCCCTTGTCGGGATTATAGGTTGGAATTTTAGGATTACATGGAGTTTTCTGGCTCAGGGCCTGTCTCTGTGATGGAATCAAGGCCTAGCTAGAGAGTGATGCCTGTGCTTCTTGCTAGAGAGGCTAGAATCTGTCTGGCTATTAGTCCCCTCTCTGTCTTCCCTTAAAGGTCTAGACTGAAGAAGCAGTTGTCCTCTCTTTTACAGAGGCCTGGAATAAGAGCCTCTGCAGAAACAATGAATGGGGGATGGTGGTTGCCAAAATACAGCCCCTGAACCTGCTCTATTCCAAACTAGCCATCTCTAGTCCTTTTAGTTCTTTCATCATCTCCCAATTATTCCCAAGTGCATTACACACATAGCCTATGACTTTGGGCTAGGCGCTTCTTAGAAATGAGACTAATTAATGCCTATCATCACCCTAAGTGTTAAGGGGACAGGGAGGGATGAGGGAAGGACCAATGAGGAGAGACTACCCACATTTGCCAATATATAAGATACACAAGGCAATGAAACGATCTCCATTACACAGTGAATTTTGTGTGTGCGTGGAGGGCAATCTTCGCAACTCTTTATCAGTCTTGTTTTGAAAGTGATTTAAAAGTGGTTTTCAAGGGTAAAAATTATTTCATTCAGGTAAATATTGAATTCTGAAGTGGGGGCGAGATAATGTGAACTTCTGTTTGCAGACAAACCATTATTTTACATCTTCTTCTTTTGGCTTCCTTTCATGAGGTACGTTATAGACATGGAATAATGTCCACACACATTTGAGGGAATACATATTGAACACAGGTAAATATAGTAACAGTAACTGCAGGACTATGTACTATAAATTTTGCTTACATCACCATATTTAATCCTTATAATAACCTTGTGAGATTCTAATTGCCTTTTACAGATAAGGCTGAGCTTATGTGATCTGACTTCCCCAAGGAGACATGATATCAGGCAGAACCAAGATTTGAACTTAGATATGCCTGATTTGAAGGAGCTTTTGTTCTTTTACAATCACAAGACTGGCTGTCATTTCTCTGACCCTCACAGTAATGCTGTGAGTTATGAATCCAGCCAGGCTCAAGTGAACTCTTATTGATGGGGATCATAACAACTATGCAGTAGGTACAATTACTATCCTCATTTTACAGACAAAGAAACTGAGGCTCTGAGAGGTGCAATATTTGTCCAAGGCCACAAAATCAATAAGTGGCATAGTCAGGAGATAAACCTTGGTGGTCTGGCTCCAGATCCTATACTCTCAGCCACTATATTGTGCTGTCTCTTGAGACTGCAAGCATAATTCTAAAACCATACACTCAGTGTTGGAAAGGCCATTAGTGGACTTTTAGACCAACCTTCCAACCAATACAGGAATTCCCTCTATGCTTGCCCTCTCCCTGCTTGAACATTTTCTGTGTCAGGAGCTTGGTATCTCAAAGGCAGATCATTCTGATATGGACAATCTCTGATGGTTAAGAAGTTTATCTTTAAAGTGAGCTGGGGAAGAAAATCTACTCAGCTTGTACTTGCTGAACTTGTACTGTGTTCACCCACTCTATTTGGTATATACAAATATACCAAATGTATACAAAACATATATTTGGTATATACCAAATATATATTTGGTATATACAAAGATAAAGAAGATATGGTCCCTGTCCCTTACAGACTCTTAAGAGAGAGTTTGCATACAATGGCTACTACACATGGTAGAATGTGGTACATGCTATGATATAAATATAGACGTGTATCACTTATCCACAGAGATACATTCTTTTTTTTTTTTTTTTTTTTTTTGAGACAGAGTCTCGATTTATTGCCCAGGCTAGAGTGAGTGCCATAGCGTCAGCCTAGCTCACAGCAACCTCAAACTCCTGGGCTCAAGCGATCCTCCTGCCTCAGCCTCCCGAGTAGCTGGGACTACAGGCATGCGCCACCATGCCCGGATAATTTTTTCTATATATATTAGTTGGCCAATTAATTTCTTTGTATTTATAGTAGAGACAGGGTCTCGCTCTTGCTCAGGCTGGTTTTGAACTCCTGACCTCGAGTAATCCGCCCACCTCGGCCTCCCAGAGTACTAGGATGACAGGCGTGAGCCACCGCACCCGGCCCACAGAGATACATTCTGAGAAATGCATCGTTATGGTGATTTCATGTAAATATCATAGAATGTACTCACATAAACCTAGATGGTGTAGCCTACTACACACCTAGGCTATATGGTATAGCCTATTGCTCTTAAGCTATAAACCTGTACAGCATGGTACTGTACTGAATACTATAGATGATTGTAACCCAGTGATAAGTATTTATGTATCTAAAAATATCTAAACATAGAAAAAGTAGAGTAAAAATATGGTATACAAGATAAAAATGATACACCTGAGTAGTGCACTTAGCATAAATGGAGCTTACAGGACTCGAAGTTATTCTGGGTGAGTCACTGAGTAAGTGCTGAGTGAATGTGAAAGCCTAGGACATTATACTATGGTAGACTTTAAAAACACTGTACAGGCCGGGCTCGGTGGCTCACCCCTGTAATCCTAGCACTCTGGGAGGCCAAGGCGGGAGGATCATTTGAGCTCAAGAGTTCGAGACCAGCCTGAGCAAGAGCGAGACTCCATCTCTACTATAAATAGAAAGAAATTAATTGGCCAACTAATATATATAGAAAAAATTAGCCGGGCATAGTGGTGCATGCCTGTAGTCCCAGCTACTCAGGAGGCTGAGGCAGGAGGATTGCTTCAGCCCAGGAGTTTGAGGTTGCTGTGAGCTAGGCTGACGCCACGGCACTCACTCTAGCCTGGGCAACAAAGCGAGACTCTGTCTCAAAAAAAACCAAAAACAAACAAACAAACAAACAAAAAAACACTGTACACTTAGGCTACACTAAATTTATAAAGAATATAAATTATATTAAAAATTTATTTTAAAAAATTTTCTTTCTTGAATAATAAATTAATCTTAGCTTACTGTAACTTTTTTACTCTATAAACTTCTAATTTTTTTAACATTTTTGTAACAGTACTTGGCCTAAAACACACTGTACAGCTGTACAAATTTATTTTTTATTTATATCCTTATTCTATAAGCTTTTTTTTCTATTTTTCATTTTTAAATTTTATTTTTACTTTTTAAACCTTTTATTAAAAATTAAAACACAAACACACACATTAGCTTTGGCCTCCACGGGGTCAGGATCACTCTCTTCTACCTCCACATCTTGTCCCACTGCAAGGTCTTCACGGACAGTAACATTCCTAGAGGTGTCACCTCCTATGATAACAATACCTTCTTCTAGAATACCTATTGAAGGACCTGGTATTTTACATTTAACTTTTTTTTTATAAGTAGAAGGAGTACACTCTAAAATAATGATAAAAAGTATAGTAAGTACATAAACCACTAACATAGTTGTTTATTATCGTTATAAAATATTATGTACTATACATAAATGTGTGGACTATACTTTGATATAACTGGCAGTGCAGTAGGTTTGTCTACACCAGCATCACCACAAACACACAACTAGGCCGGGCGTTGTGGCTCACGCCTGTAATCCTAGCTCTTGGGAGGCCGAGGCGGGTGGATTGCTCAAGGTCAGGAGTTCAAAACCAGCCTGAGAAAGAGCGAGACCCCGTCTCTACTATAAATAGAAAGAAATTGATTGGCCAACTGATATATATATATATATATATATATGTATATATATATATATATATATATAAAAAATTAGCCGGGCATGGTGGCGCATGCCTGTAGTCCCAGCTACTCGGGAGGCTGAGGCAGAAGGATCACTCGAGCCCAGGAGTTTGAGGTTGCTGTGAGCTAGGGTGATGCCACGGCACTCACTCTAGCCTGGACAACAAAGTGAGACTCTGTCTCAAAAAAAAATAAAAAAATAAAAAAATAAAAAAATTCTTTAGTTCTTTATAATTTCTCAAAGATTACCATCAATAAGGTTTTTTTTCAAAATTATATTTATAAAGTCTTAATATCTTAAAATGTTATTGATATGGGCTTGGAGACTTCAACTTCTATAATATTTTGTTTGTTTATACATCAGAGCACTGACTTTCATGTGGCCCAACTTACTTGTGTATGTGCCTCCACCTCTCTGTAAATTATTGCTCAAGGGAAGAGACCACACCATATATACCTTGCTGATGTGAGCATCACCTAGCACAGCAGCTGAAAAAAAGTAGGTGCTCAACAAATGCACATGGAATGAATTAACAAAAGAAGGCATGAATTTAAAACAGCTATACATTCTCTTACCAATACCTCATTTATTGTGGCATTCAGCTCCCTTTTAGCCATATATTTTCCATCCTCTCCAACTTGAAAACATTGGTGGTTGTTGATTTGGTTGACAAATTATGTACGGTCATCCTACTTATGTCATCTTTCTTCTTTTCATTTAGAATATAACCTAAGAAGTCCTTCCTGTTGTCCGCAGTATATCTTATGAGCCTTAGTTGCATTAATGACACTATTTTTATAGGCATAGATAATTTTTGCATTTATCCTAGGGAATGTGTACTATAGTTTCTCTTCACTTCTAGAAAAGCCAAATAAAAGATAATAGGTTTAAATTGCAGAAAGTAAAGGCTGGAAGATCAGGATGGGGAGGAACCATTAAACACTTCCATAAACCACCAAGAGCATTGTGGTTCCCTGGAGATCTTGACAAGTAGGCTCAGCATTCTTCTGCCTTGTATTAGGGCCCAGGCCTGCTTCAAGATCTTGATGACCTTTGGAAGTCCCTCCAAAGATTAGTTGTTATTTGTGGGGATGTAACTGTTCTATATCTTGACTGTGGTGGTGGATATACAAATATACATAGGTGATAAAATTTCATAGAGCAAATTCACTCACACACAGACATATACATGAGTAAAACTGGGCTTTATGTTAGCTATAAAGGTCAGTGGATTATATCTAGGGCTAGGATCAACAGATGATCCAAGGATGGATTAAACCACAGGGCAAAAATATCCTGGTCTCTGTCAGTAAGAGAGCAAGTGAGTAGCAGTCTAGGCACCTCTTAGTAGAATTTGAGGGTCCATCTTTCTCAAGCTGGGTTTTCCAATCTCATCCATAGAAGTCAACTGCAGTGGTAGCCTACCTATGTCCTCTTCTGCCTGAGTCCCACTTCTACTTCTTACTTTCCCACCTAAAAGCAGCTGGCCTAGCTTCTGGGATGGGAAAGACTGGTGCACCCAACACTCCACCTGTTCTGAAATCTCTACAGTGATTGTGAACTAAGTAAACCACAGTTTTCTGGACAAGTCTCTTGCGTAAATATGTTTTTTAAGGCCAAACCTTTCTGGTTTTGATGAGTTACAGTTCCCCTTCTCATTCCCTCTCCAACCCTCCCTCGTTCTCAACCCCACACGGCACCACTTCCTGTTTCACAAGTAAAACTATGCCCCAGTGGCTTGCAGTTGACCTCTTGGGTTTTGCTGAGTTGGCCCAGAAATTTGGACATGGTTCTAGCCCCCAGCAGGGTCAAGGATCTCTGCAGCCCCCTCAACAACACAGAATAGTTTTCCTCCTGCCACTCTACTTGGCTCCATGGCCCCTTAGTTCAGTTCTACTTTCCTCTAAGAGCACAGGGAACACCAGCTGGTAGGTGACATGCCAGGAGGCTGTGGGCTGACCGGGAGCTTGGTGGCTCAGTGCTCAGCTACAAGCTGTTGGCCTGAGTAACTCTGTCGATGATCAAGCCATCAATTGAATTCCAGGTTACAGATGAGAAAACTGAGGCTGAGACAAGTATATCACTTGAGCACATCTGGTAAGTGACAGAGCTGGAATTTAAAGCCAAGCTTTGCTGACTTCAAAACTTAGCCGCACTTCAGGTCAAATCAAGAACTTCTCACCCCTTCTCCTTACTTTCCAGGAAAGGAATGGGTTGAAAAGATTAGGTGCTCCCCCTGAGATTTTTAGATGTGTTTTAGAAAACGCAAAGGCTCCAAGTTTCCTAGGGTCCAGGCAATGTGCAATTAATCAGCAATCGCTCCTGCTGAGAGATGCAATGGGAAACAAGTTGCATTAGGCCTGTGCAAACTGTTAGAAGTTAGGTCCCCTTGTGGTCCTGTCTTGGCAAAGAGTCAAAACACAAATTCATCTTCGAAAGGCTTTTTCTTAAAGAGAATCTTTTCTGTAGATTTTCTTAAAGGGGCATTATGCAGGTTTACACAGCACATCAAACAGTATAAAGCTTGAGTAAATTTCTCTTCTCTTATCCACCCCCTTAAAGTCTCCACAGCCATGGTTCAAATCTCTGTCTCTTTCCACCCTCCATTCTCACGCTCTTTCTTTCTCACTCTATGCTGCTCACACCACTTCTTCTTTCTCAACACACCTAAAAACCTGGGCTCTTTGCCTTCAGGATCCAGGACCTATGTAACTGCCTGGGATGTCTAATCTGGTCTCTTACTCTGGCTGTTCCTGACTTTTGGTGACTAATAGTCTCCTTCTTGTCACACCTGTATGGCCTAGAAATGATCATTAGGTTACACAGATCCTGAAAAGCTGACAATATTATCGATGAACATAATGTTTTGACCATTTCCGAAGAAACTTAAAACACTTAGGTTTGTCCTTCATGGTCTTCTTGTATTTGGAATATTAAAAAAGTCTCCATTTCTGCTTAACAAGAATTGACATTTTCCTGTTGATGTGATAAGAAATAATTAAATAAAAAAAGGAAAAAAAAAGAATTGACATTTATTGGGCACCTGACAACATGCCAAACCCTGTGCTAAGCAATTTCACCAATGTTATCTCATTTAATACTTCAGAAAACCTTGTAAGGTGTGGATAATTAACTTTCATTTTATAAATTTCCGAAACTAAAATTCTGAGGGGTTATCTGACTAGAGCAATGTCACACAGAGCAAGAATTCAAATCTGATTACGAAGCCCATATTTTTTCCACTATGTCCTCTCTATAGGTAAAGTGAGGCATAAACAATAATGGTAATAGTTATTTTCTGCCTAAAAAATATCTGAGGATGCTTCCTAATTATACTTTTTGTAATTATTAAACATATTACTTTGCCAGTCAATTAAAAACACAATTTAATGGTAGCTAAGTCTTGTGTTCTGTCAGACATAAAGTCAAAAATTACCAATAGTTTTTATTATAAATGTTTGACTAACCACAAATATACTGTCCTTTTAATACAAAAAAGAGCTGAAGTATTCTGTTTTGGAAGAAGTTTTCTAAATCTTTTGGCCAATGTTGATTTGCTGAGAATATAATTAGAATCAGTATTAAATATGTGAAGTCATGCAGTGATGATATTGTTAAGGAAGAATTATCCCTTTGTTTCCTTTTACTGTTTGTATCCTGGAATCCCTGTATCAAGACCTGTTTATGGGATAGTCATTCACCTAGCAAAATAAGATCATTTCTAGTGGGATTTTCATTGCCCTTTCTATCTGATGTATTAATAGGACTAGAACTTATATGGTAACCTAGTGGAAGGTGAAAGCAATTTAAGATTAGGACACTTGTGTTCTTCTCATGGATTTTCCTTCAACAAGTCACTTCACCTCTTTAAACATATTTTTTAAGGGGTTATACTTCGAGTTGTGGTAGAGATGGGCTAGTCTTTCATACAAATAGTTTGACAAGTGAATTCAGTGCATGTGAAATACTTTCATATCACTTGTTGTCTTTCTAAATCTAAATAGCAAAGTTGAAAAGTGAATTAGCATTTATATCTGAGAAAGAAAAACATATACTCCCATAAAAATTTGTATGAAAATGCTCATAACAACTTTATTTCTAATAGCTGAAAGGCAGAAACAACACAGATGTCTACTAACTCTTGAATGGATAAACCAATTGTGGTACATCCATATCATAGACTACTACTAAGAGATAAAAAGGAATGCACTATTGATATGCACAACAATCTGGATGAATTTTGGGGAGAAGTATGCTGTGTAGAAAAAGCCAACTCCAGAAGGTCACATACTATATAATCTCATCTATATAACATTCTTTTATTTATTTTTTTTTTTGAGACAGAGTCTTGCTTTGTTGCCCAGGCTAGAGTGAGTGCCGTGGCGTCAGCCTAGCTCACAGCAACCTCAAACTCCTGGGCTCAAGCAATCCTCCTGCCTCAGCCTCCCGAGTAGCTGGGACTACAGGCATGCACCACCATGCCCGGCTCATTTTTTCTATACATATTAGTTGGCCAATTAATTTCTATTTTTAGTACAGATGGGGTCTCGCTCTTGTTCAGGCTGGTTTCGAACTCCTGACCTCAAGTAATCCGCCCGCCTCGGCCTCCCAGAGTGCTAGGATTACAGGCGTGAGCCACTGCACCTGGCCTATATAACATTCTTGAAGTGACAAAGTTATAGAGAAGGAGAGGTGGAGAACAGATTAGTTGTTATTTGTGGGGATGTAACTGTTCTGTATCTTGACTGTGGTGGTGGATATACAAATATACATAGGTGATAAAATTTCATAGAGCAAATTCACTCACACACAGACATATACATGAGTAAAACTGGGGAAATCTGATCAAGATTAGTGGATTATATCTATGTCAATATGCTGATTATGATATTGTGCTACAATTTTGCAATATGTTATCATTGGGGAAACCAGGTGGAGTGTACAAGGCACCTCTCTGTATTATTTCCTACAACTGCACGTGAGTCTACAATTATCTCAAAATAAAATGCTTAATTTAAAAAGAGTAAATTAGGTCGTTTGTTTTCCGTCCACCAATTAAAATTTCCTAACCTGAAGTGAAGTGTTGAGGCTTAAGAGAAAGGAATACAAAGGATTTTGGGTGCTCATCTTGTGGCGACTAACTTTAGGCCCAGTCTTGTCTGTGCAAGTGCGTAGCAAATGCTTTGAAAAGCCTTGGTTGAGCAGTTTTCTGAATGACTCCCTTGATCTCGGCAGTTTCTGCAGTGGGCATACCATGGGGAGCCTTCCAAGTCAGCGCAATGTCTCTTGGTGGGCTCGGCTCCAGTGAGGAGAGAGCCCCAGCTTGTCCCTTTCCTGTGTGGGTATCCTGGTGGGGAGGGGAAAGGAGTGGCCTAGAGGTCAAGGGGCCAATTCCTAGCAAAGGACATACAGAAACCAGACTCAGGAGTGTATACTGGATCGAAGAGGTAATCAGGAATGGAATCTGGTAGCTAAGAAAAAAAGCACCCAACTTTCTGTTTTCCCTTTGAATAAGCTAGTTTATATGCTCTGTATTTGCTGATAAGTTTGTCTCTTCTCTTCTCACATATTTTGCTCCTTAAATGACTTCATGGGGGAGGCCAAGCTCCAGGTATTTTGAGAAGTGGAGTTTTAGATTTCTATAGTAGATTTGTGCTAGATTGCATCCACACATTTTATTTTTATGGAGAGGAGGACTGGGAGATTAGAATGAGAGGGAGACTTACTGAGTATCATTTTGTGCTGTTTGAATTTTTAGACATCTGCATGTATCACCTATTAGAGAAAAATTAAAACAGATTGTTAAAATCATTTTTTCAGTAAAGAATCTCTAGGTTGTACATGGCATATAATATTTTAGGGGAAGATGTTCTAGGTTGAAGTCATGTAGACCAAACCTCATTTTATTATAAAAAACAGTTTTAGAAATAACTTTTAGCTTTTAAACTAAAAGCCTGATGCCCAGTTTTTTTTTTAATTAAAATGATCACAAATACCATATTTAATCAAATTCTAAATGCTATGTGTATAGACTTATAAATATGATAAAAAATACATCTTGAATTTTTAAAGTTAGTTCTATTTAAAAATATTCTAATGCTATGTAAGACAAATGTATACTAGCATGCCTTGATTTTTGGTTCACAAAATATGGTCACTATAGGTAAAATTTTTCTAAGGTGCATTTAATTAGAGCAACACAGTGATGGCATCATAAAATTGTATTAAATAGGTTACAGACTCCTACATTCTGCTACAGAAAGATTTTATTTCTTCACGACCCTTGCCTTATTTATTTATTTATTTATTTTGAGACAGAGTCTCGCTTTGTTGCCCAGGCTAGAGTGAGTGCCGTGGCGTCAGCCTAGCTCACAGCAACCTTACACTCCTGGGCTCAAGCCTCCCAAGTAGCTGGGACTACAGGCATGCGCCACCATGCCTGGCTAATTTTTTGTATATATATCTTAGTTAGCCAATTAATTTCTTTCTATTTATAGTAGAGACGGGGTCTTGCTCTTGCTCAGGCAGGTTTCGAACTCCTGACCTTGAGTGATCCGCCTGCCTCGGCCTCCCAGCCTCCCAGAGTGCTGGGATTACAGGCGTGAGCCACCGCGCCCGGCCAGACCCTTGCCTTATTTTTAATGCCATAACTGGAAGTGGCTGGCTGTCTGCCCTGTCCCAGCCCTTTTAAAGTCTCTGTGCCTCATACTGCGGTAGTGGGCCTATAAAATCAAGCTGCAAAAAGCAGTGCTGTTTAGGCCTTTGTGCAGATTCCACCCTATTTTTTCTTTTGATTGTCTGTTCTCTACCCTCATCTCCTTGGCATGCTGAAGCCAGTTCCACACCTGCTTTTCAAAGCCTTTCATTTTGATTACCTCAAAGAACTTTTTTTTTTTTTTTCCTTCTCTGGCTTACAGGTTTCAGCTTCCTGCTCTGGTGTCAGCTCTGGATTCTCGTTTGATTGCAGAATGACCAGAAGCTTCAGGTAAAAGAAACCTCCTCTACCAGTCCTCGCCTGGTAGAACCTTTACCAACAAGGCTTCCCTCTTTTTTTTTTTTTTTTTTTTTTGATACAGAGTCTCACTTTGTTGCCCAGGCTAGAGTGAGCACCGTGGCGTAAGCCTAGCTCACAGCAACCTCAAACTCCTGGGCTCAAGCAATCCTTCTGCCTCAGCCTCCCGAGTAGCTGGGACTACAGGCATGCACCACAATGCCCGGCTAATTTTTTGTATATATATTAGTTGGCCAATTAATTTCTTTCTATTGTTAGTAGAGACAGGATCCCACTCTTGCTCAGGCTGGTTTTGAACTCCTGACCTCAAGCAATCCACCCACCTCGGCCTCCCAGAGTGCTAGGATTATAGGCGTGAGCTACCACGCCCAGCCAAGGCTTCCCTCTTTCTGTCCCCTGTCAGGGCAGGAAATCTGGATGTTTGGATGACTTTGGATATTTACATTTAGGACTACTTGATGGCTGTTTTTCTTCATGTAGAATTTCCTGTAGCAATTAGGGAAGATTTTAGGGGTCATATTGGCGTCCCTTGTCATCTATCAGAGCAGAGAACACATTATTCTGGCAGTGTCATCTTGTTCCATCCATTTCCCCCAAGCCATCTCACACTTATGCAAGACATATTTCCTTCTACCATAGTACTTCTTTCTTTTCCATTCTTCTTCCTCTTTCACTTCTTTCCCCTTCTCCTTTTTCTTATATTTACTTTTACAGTGGATCTCTCCTCCTTTGATCCCTTCCCTTCTTGTTGTTGTATAAGATCGGAACACTGACCTTAAGATTAAAACACTGGCCACGTGGCATTGAATCAGCATGCTTATCTCAGTGATAGTATCAGTGGGCTGCCTTAAAATTGAAATTGAAACTATCATAAGGTATTTCTTTTTTGATTTCATCTGTCATGGACATGAATATAAAGTGTGAGTATAAACTTATAACACCACCTTTTTTGAAATACTCTAGAATTCATAAAACCTAATAAGCATTCTTGAAAGCAATCATTGCAATGGAGTAAGGCAAGTATCTCTATAATGTAATCATTATCTTTTGGAGGCTCCTTTTTTGGAATTGAGAGGTAACAGAGTGTAGTTGAAAGAGCATCATGGGTTAGAGTGGAGATTTTTTTTTAAAAAAAGAAAGCATGAGATTCTCAGTTGATATAGACCTTGCCTTGAATTGCTGATCTGCCACAGATTAGCTGTGCAATATTTGCACAAGTCCCACTCTGTGAGCGTCTAATTCCTCATATATAAAATGGGGTTAAGGCTATTTATTTTGCTGAATTTTGTAGTGAATCAATAAACTATTACAATACCCATGAAAGTGCATGATATGCAGTAAGTGCTTGACATTTTCATGGTTCTGTACTTAGAGCCAGTTTATAATTTGTGCAAAAAATTAATCACTTAACTTCATTATTTCTATACATGCTTCTTTGGTTGATGGCTCTATCTCCCCATCCCTCTTTTCCATCTGGTCAAACTCAATAATACTCTTCTTTAAAAAATTAGGAGTAGGAGGGAATTTTCCTGACCTGATATATTTTACAACTTATAGCAAAGAACATAATTAATGGAAAACCTATAATGCCATCCTATTAACAAAAAGGCATCCTCTATCACCACTATGATTTAATGTAGTATTGGGAGGTTGTGGCCAATATTATAAGACCAATATAAAAGAAAGGCATAGGAAATGTAGGAATTTGAAAAAGAAAGATACGTTTCATTACTTGCAGACAATATAATCATTAACAGATAAAACTTAATAGAATAAACAGTCATATTCTGAAAACTAATAAGAGAGTTCAGGAATAACAGAGGTGGTACCAACTGCTGTGGCCACTGGATTTCAAACTCTTCCCAGCAGCAGCTCTGAAAAGTGCGATGAAACTCAACCAGATCCAACCCAGTTAGATACTCCTGCCCAGAGCTGTACCTCCTAGCCACTTGTACCTTCTAGCCACTATGGTAACTTCATCTGAAGAAGTTTTGCTGATTGTAAAGAAGGTACCATCTAAAGAAGCACGATGGGCGGGGCGCGGTGGCTCACGCCTGTAATCCTAGCACTCTGGGAGGCTGAGGCAGACAGATTGCTCGAGGTCAGGAGTTCAAAACCAGCCTGAGCAAGAGCGAGATCCCATCTTTACTATAAATAGAAAGAAATTAATTGACCAACTAATATATATAGAAAAAATTAGCCGGACATGGTGGCGCATGCCTGTAGTCCCAGCTGCTCGGGAGGCTGAGGCAGGAGGATTGCTTGAGCCCAGGAGTTTGAGGTTGCTGTGAGCTAGGCTGACGCCATGGCACTCACTCTAGCCTGGGCAACAAAGCAAGACTGTCTCAAGAAAAAAAAAAAAAAAAGGCACGATAGAGCTCTACACCTCATGGCAGAAAGCATTGCTTGGGCACCTGAAGGCAAAGGTATATTTATGATGAGCCATATGTATGCAAATATTAAATGCCAGAAAATCAGTCCCAAAGGAAAGCTGAAATTCAACTTCACTTGGTCCTGCATACAAGAGACACAACTAACGTTCATTTTTCTAATCAAATCACAGCAGTGAAAGAGTGAGATGCAGTAAAGGACCTTCTTCAGCAGCTGCTGCCCAAATTGAAGAGGAGAGCAAATAAAGAACTGAAAGATAAAAACAGAATGCTGTAAGAAGATCCCATTTTGTTTCAGCTTTACAAAGACCTCGTTGTTAGTCAAGTGATCAGCGCTGAGGTATTCTGGGTCAATCTTTTTTTTTTTTTTTTGAGACAGAGTCTCACTTTGTTGCCCAGGCTAGAGTGAGTGCTGTGGTGGCAGCCTAGCTCACAGCAACCTCAAACTGCTGGGCTCAAGCGATCCTCCTGCCTCAGCCTCCCGAGTAGCTGGGACTACAGGCATGCGCCACCATGCCTGGCTAATTTTTTCTATATATATTAGTTGGCCAATTAATTTCTTGCTATTTATAGTAGAGACGGGGTCTCGCTCTTGCTCAGGCTGGTTTCAAACTCCTGACCTGGAGCAATCCGCCTGCCTCGGCCTCCCAGAGTGCTAGTGGGTCAATCTTTTAAATGTGAATGCAACAGATAGTTCTTCCACACCCAATCATAAGCAGGATGTTGGCATTTCTGAAGCATTTCTGAGTGATGTTCAGCCCCAAATCAAGGTTTGTAATGGTGTGAGATATAATTTAACCTTTGATATAATTGAGTCCATATTTAGGATCTATCCAGCAATAAAAATGAAACATGCAGAAATGTTCTCCACAACATGATCGAGAAGGAATTCTGGACATGTTTTTTTGACAGTCCCATTATTTGACAGAGACCAGCTGAATACAGGGTCAAAGGGTCTCTTTGCAGAATGTGCCAAAATAGATGAAAAATGGTTAAACCAATGGATTCATTAGGAGTGAAAAACCTACTACTAATAGATTTAGCTTTGGAAGACAAACCATTAGATAAGGACTATGGGATTTCCTCTATGCCATCTACTTCCAATTCTAAATCAATAAAGGAGAATGATAATGCTGCCATCATCAAAATGTTTAACCATCACAGTGCCATCATGGTCTGGCAGCAGGACTCAAGAAACAAGAAGCACAAAATGAACAATATAGTGAACCCAACAGCATGGATGGAAATTCCAGATTTCCAGATGTAGACTGCTTTTAGCCAGAAGTCAAAAGTCAAAGTTTCAAGAGTCCATTGAACATGAAGACTTGGGAAAAAATAATTCCACAAAAAAGATTGCATTAAACCTTAAAAAGTTAGATAGATATTACCATGGTCCAACTCCAATCCAGTCACTATGTATGTACCGAGTCAGGACATTGTTAATTCTTTTCAAAGTATTAGACAAGAAATGGAAGCTTATACACCCACATTAACTCAGGTTCTTTCAAGTGGCACTATCAGTAGTACCATCACAGAGCTGTCACCGGGAGGAGCACTTATGCAGAGAGGAGCATGGCAAGTCATAAGCCAGACAGGGCCAAATGATAGTCAGTCTGAATTGACTGGCTGTATACCTTTGTACACAGCTGTTGGAGAACCTCTACAACATTTTGGTCCTGCTTTCCTGTTAATACACCATTCCTAGAAGAAAAGGTAGTGAAAATGAAAGGGATTTGGAATGATTCCAAGTTACAAAGCTCTGCTCATGCAAAGAAAAACTTCACAGACAGTATTTAAGAACAAATTTGGTAAGACTCATAGAAGGGATGCTTCAGACAGCCTATAATAAGCTCCACATGTGATAGTCATGGTGCGTGATGAAAAAAATGTGAGGTGGCCAGGTGCTCACAGGTTTTGCAAGATTGCAGGAGCTATGACCTGCAGTGCCTCTGGAATCCTAGCCTGACAGACAAGCAGATGATTGACTACACAAGAGTCCTAGGAAACATTTGCACCATGCCGACTCCCAAAGCTGATGCTATTGTACTTGTACGTTGGAAACTGAAAGGAAGGAAGGGACTGTGATTCAACTAAATGCTGGGAGATAAATTAAGGCAGAACCAAAATGAGCTAAATTGCAAATATATATATACACACACATACATGTGTGTGTATAGAGATATATGTATATATATGCATGTATATTTAAAAAGACTACTGCAGTTACTCAGGAACTGCACTTGATTCACATTAAGCTGTTTTCAGAAATTTTTTAAAGACCACTTTTCTTTTAAAGAGTACATTGATAAAATCGGAGGGTTTTTTTTTTTTTCCTGTGTGATTTTTTTCCCCAAAGTTTATGGCACAAAGTAGACTTTAAGAATGTCTCTTCCATCCTTTGTCTGCCACTTGTATCCTCAAGTTTTACTGAATTCTAGTTGTACCTTATATCAGCAAAGTAAACAGAGTACTTTATTTTATTTAATTAATTTTTTTTGAGACAGAGTCTTACTTTGTTGCCCAGGCTACAGTGAGTGCCGTGGCATCAGACTAGCTCACAGCAACCTCAAACTCCTGGGCCGAAGCAATCCTCCTGCCTCAGCCTCCCGAGTAGCTGGGACTACAGGCATGCACCACCATGCCTGGCTAATTTTTTGTATATATATTTTTAGTTGGTCAATTAATTTCTTTCTATTTTTGGTAGAGACAGGGTCTCGCTCAGGCTGGTTTCGAACTCCTGACCTCGAGCAATCGGCCCGCCTCGGCCTCCCAGAGTGCTAGGATTACAGGTGTGAGCCACCGCGCCCGGCCAAGAGTACTTTAAAATAAAGCAGAAGGAGACTGTTGCTCAACTATTAGGAAATAGTTGTAGTAAAAAGACATCATTGGTTCTGTGTTTCCTATGAAAATAAGAAACAGTGAACTGAATGTTTGTGGTTTGGAGTCCTTAAATAATAAAGAGGGAACATATATGCAGAAAGTTGTGTGGTGTTTTTAATGCAGAATTTTGTCCAAAGACTGGCACTGCATGTTTTTCTTTGAGTGCAAATGTACATTGCTAAGATTTTTTTTAAAGATGGCGTGTGCTTAGAAAAGAGGAAATTCCATTTTTAAGAGTTTAAAAACCTTATGAGTGAGAAATGTAAAAAATTTTACATATTTTTACTTCTTTAGAAGAAATAAAAGATGTTTCTCTTGTCTCCTTATCGCTAGTGTTTGACTCTTATTGTCCTTGGAAAATCAATAATCATTGCGGGCTAATAACAAGAATCCACAAATAACTTGAGCAAATCAGCAAGAAAAAAACCCCAAACAAACAGCCCCATTAAAAAGTGGGCAACCCAGCACTCTAGGAGGCCAAGGCGGGTGGATTGCTTGAGCTCAGGAGTTCGAGACCAGCCTGAGCAAGAGCGAAAAATAGAAAAAAATAGCCAGCCAACTAAAAATGAAACAAAAAATTAGCCAGGCATGGTAGCTTGCGCCTGTAATCCCAGCTACTCAGGAGGCTGAGGCAGGAGGATCACTTGAGCCCAGGAGTTTGAGGTTGCTGTGAGCTAGGCTGACACCACAGCACTCACTCTAGCCCAGGCAACAAAGCGAGACTTAGTCTCAAAAAATATATAATAAAAAATAAAGTGGGCAAAAGACATGAACAGAAGCTTTTCAAAAGAAGATAGACAAATGGCCAATGAATATATGAAAAAATGCTCAACGTCAATTGCAATTCACAATTGCAAAGATGTAGAAACAACCCAAGTGCCCATTCATTCATGAGTGGATTAATAAAATATGGTATATGTATGCCGTGGAGTTACTACTCAGCCATAAAAAGATGAATTAATACCTTTTGCAACAATTTGGATGGAACTGGAGACCATTCTCCTAAGCGAAGTATCTCAATAATGGAAAAACAAACACCACAAGTACTCGTCATTAAACTGGAACTAACTTATGCGCACACATGTGCACAGAGGGAAATAAAGCTCAGCAGAAATCAAACGGGGGAGGAGGGGAGGGGCACAAACCTACCTAATGGGTACAATGAACATTACCTGGGTGATGGATACACCTATAGCCATGACTCAAGCATTAAAAAAGCAACCCATGTAACCAAAAACATTTATACTCCCTTAACATTTTGAAATTAAAAATATATGGGGCGACTTCCGGGGCCCCTGCTCTTGGGGCCCCAGAGCCTCGTCCACTTAAAATAAAAAAAAAAAAAAAAAAATATATATGAAGAAGGATGAGAAAAGGAATAATCATTGCACAGTGACCGAAAAGCCTAAATGCAAAACAAAAACAAAAACAAAAAAACATTCCTTGTTTCCTGGAATCTGTGCCATATTTTATTCCTAATAGGATCAACTTACAGTTTATCTAAGATTTTAGATGTCTTGTATTAAAAATTACATTAAAAAGTAAAAGTTTTTATACATACTCTTTTAACTGTAAAAAAAATAGAGTTCAGAAAGCTTGCTACTTTTATGATCAACAGCAACAATTAAAAAATTCTGATACCTTTATGCCAAACTGGAGAATAAAATAGGAAATAATATATCCCTTAAAATAACAACAAAATCTAAAAGGTTCCGGGAAACAACCTAACACAGAAAGTACAGGATTTTACAGAGCATATTTTAATACTCTTTGAAAATATAAAGGACGTTTTGACCAAATGAAGATATACTATGTTCATATTTGGGGTGATTTCATGTGGTAAATGTACCAATATACTCCATATTAATTTGCAAATTCAATGCAACCCCAAACCAAATTCCAATTGGACTTTGGGGAAAAGTTGGTAGACTTACATTTATAATGAAAACATTGTCATGAATAGCTAATCACTTTGAAAATCAATGAAAAAGAAGAGCAAAGAGAAATAATTCATCCTTTTAGCTATTAAGATACATGTTAAATGGTATGGTACCCTTCTAGGAACTGATAAGTAAATAAAGAAATAGAAAAGAAAGCTCAGAAATACATTCAAGTATAATATAGTAATTTGATATATGCTAAATATGCCCCTCAAAGCACTGGAAGAGGTGGCAGATTTTTTTTTTTTGTTTTTAGTTTGTAGTGAGCTAGTTCACTAATTGAAAAATATAGCTGGTTTCCTATCTTACACAAAATTCAAAAATGGAATTTAGACAGATTAGACATGAGTGGAAAAGGTAAAGCTAAATATAGAGTATCTAATGTAATCTAAGGAGGCAAACATATTTTATTTTATTTTTTTTCTATATATATTAGTTGGCCAATTAATTTCTTTCTATTTATAGTAGAGACAGGGTCTCGCTCTTGCTCAGGCTGGTTTTGAACTCCTGACTTCGAGTGATCTGCCCGCCTCGGCCTCCTAGAGTGCTAGGATTACAGGCGCGAGCCACCGTGCCTGGCCGACAAACATATTTTAAATAGGAATTCAAAAACAAAACCATAAAGCCAAAAGGAGAGATGGCTTTTACAGTATTATGATTAACTTTTTCTGGCCAACAAAGGCCATCATAGACAATGTTAAGTGACAGATGACAGGAGGTATTTAAAACATTAAAACTAACAAGGGATTAATATCAGAATATACAAGAATGTCCACAAATCATCAAGAAAAAACCGAATAGAAAAATTAAAATATGGGGCTGGGCTCGGTGACTCACACCTGTAATCCTAGCACTCTGGGAGGCCGAGGCGGGAGGATCGTTTGAGCTCAGGAATTCGAGATCAGCCTGAGCTAGAGCGAGATCCAGTCTCACTAAAAAATAGAAAAAATTAGCCAGACAACTAAAAATATATAGAAAAACTTAGTCGGGCATGGTTGCACATGCCTGTAGTCCCAGCTACTTGGGAGGCTGAGGCAGGAGGATCGGATCGCTTGAGCCCAGGAGTTTGAGGTTGTTGTGAGCTAGGCTGATGCCACAGCACTCTAGCCGGGGCAACAGAGTGAGATCCTGTCTCAAAAAATAAAAAAAAATTAAAAAATTAGGCCAGGCGCTGTGGCTCACGCCTGTAATCCTAGCCCTCTGGGAGACCGAGGCGGGTGGATTGCTTGAGGTCAGGAGTTTGAAACCAGCCTGAGCAAGAGTGAGACCCCACCTCTACTATAAATAGAAAGAAATTAATTGGCCAACTAATATATATAGAAAAAATTATCCGGGCATGGTAGCGCATGCCTGTAGTCCCAGCTACTTGGGAGGCTGAGGCAGGAGGATCGCTTGAGCCCAGGAGTTTGAGGTTGCTGTGAGCTAGGCTGACGCCACGGCACTCACTCTAGCCTGGGCAACAAAGCGAGACCCTGTCTCAAAAAAAAAAATTAAAAAATGATATAAATAAGCAGATCACTGAAAGAAAAGTCCAGATGACTACCAAATATATGGAAAGATTGTCCAAATCATAAATATTCAGATATCACATCGCAGTACCTCAGTAGCCAAGCTGTCTTGTCTCAAGTTGTATTAAGTTGTCTGTCGGTCCCCTCTCCCCTCTGCCTTCAATGTTTCTTCTGATTTCCCCCTTTTCCCTTCCTCTTCTTCCTGTTTCCCCATTCCTTCCTTGCTTCAGCACAGGCAAAATGGTTATCTCTCCCTCCCCCACCTTCATGTGTCACCAGCTCACATCATGAGTCATATCCTTCTCTTTTCTTTTTGTTCTCTTTTGTGTATGTTCATATTCTGTGTGTGTGTGTGTGTGTGTGTGTGTGTGTGTCTGTCTGTCTGTCTGTCTCTTCCAAATAGTGCTTAGTGCTTGAAGGAAAGAATGAAGGAATGAAAGGATTGGGAGAGAAGAGGGGAAGGGAAGGCAAAGGAAGAACATCTGGGAAAAAAGCATCCTGATAGTCCAGTTGTTTGCAAACTCATAACACATTCTCCAGTTACACGTCAGAAAAGAGAGAGAGAACTAAAAAGGAAAGGGGCGCAAAGAAGAAAAAAAAGTGAGATATCATTTTTTTTTTTTTTTTTTTTTAGACAGAGTCTCACTTTGTTGCCCAGGCTAGAGTGAGTGCCATGGCGTCAGCCTAGCTCACAGCAACCTCAATCTCCTGGGCTCAAGCAATCCTCCTGCCTCAGCCTCCCCCAGTGGCTGGGACTACAGGCATGCGCCACCATGCTCGGCTAATTTTTTCTATATATTAGTTGGCCAATTAATTTCTTTCTATTTTATATTAGAGATGGGGTCTCGATCTTGCTCAGGCTGGTTTCGAACTCCTGACGTCGAGCAATCCGCCTGCCTCAGCCTCCCAGAGTGCTAGGATTACAGGCGTGAGCCACCGTGCCCAGCTGAGATACCATTTTAATGCCACCAGAATCACAAAAATTATAAAAGTGGATAATACCAAGTTATTGCTGTTGTAAATAGATGGGCCCTCTTGTGCACTACTCTCAAGAGTCTTAATATTACAGACTACAGGAAGTAGCTTACATTATTTATAAAAGCTTTTTGAAGTCACATTTTGTGATTTTATTCATGTAATACTGCCTTGATTATAAATATATCCATCTAAGAAATTTACATTTTTGAGGGGATGTACATTGTTAAAGTAAATTAAAATGGAGGCTAGGCCTGAAGAATCTCTGAGAAGACAAAACCAGCTAAGCCTCATAAGTAACCTAAATCTTGCTTAAATTTCAAACATAAGCAAATTTAACTTGGGTCATTTCTGATAAATGTTTATGTTAGACAGAAATAAAATTTAACCTCAGCCAATCATAAGGAGCTAACTAACATGATTATGTGACTAGGGACCTTTCCAACGAGGTACCTAAGAAAAGGCAATTTTTATTTATTTTTTGAGACAGAGTCTCGCTTTGTTGCCCAGGCTAGAGTGAGTGTCATGGCGTCAGCCTAGCTCACAGCAACCTCAGACTCCTGGGCTCAAGCAATCCTTCTGCCTCAGCCTCCCAAGTAGCTGGGACTACAGGCATGCGCCACCATGCCTGGATAATTTTTTCTATATATATTAGTTGGCCAATTAATTTCTTTCTATTTTCGGTAGAGACGGGGTCTTGCTCTTACTTGGGCTAGTTTTTAAACTCCTCACCTTGAGCAATCCGCCCACCTTGGCCTCCCAGAGTGCTAGGATTACAGGCGTGAGCCACCGAGCCCAGCCTGAAGAGGCAATTTTTAAATTGCAAACCAATCAAATAGTTAGCAGCAGCGAAGAAGTGTCTGAGAAGTGGCTGAAAAGCAGCTGAAAAAGGCAGCTTGGGGACTTTCTTATACTGTTTACATAGTGGTTTGAACAAAGGAAGGCTTTGGCGCCAAAAAGGCATATGCTCTGGTCACTGAGGTCCTGGATCTGGCCAGGAACCGGGGCCTGTAGTGACTGGTCTCACATATCAGTTCCGGGCATGAGCGTAGGGTAAACATCCCTGGGCAGCCCAGGATAAACAATCCTAGGCAGTCCAGGAAGTCCAGGATAAACATCCCCAGGCACATAGCTCAGAGCTGTCAATTCCCATTTCCTCAAGAAATGGCCAACTTCTCCAGGAAATGGGTGCATACCTCAAGCCTTATAAATTTATATGAGCCCAAGCAGGCCTTAATATTCTTTTTTTTTTTTTCCTGAAGATTTTTTTTTTTATTATTATTCACTGTCTGGAATACTTCTTGAGAATACACACTGATAATTTAACTTTGTCTACAGACAGAAAAAATATTAATGTTGGTTAATTTATTTATAGTGACTTTGAAATAATTTTTACAATACAAAAAAGCAAGACCTTATTCCTTAATTTGCCTTTTAAAATAGGCAATTTCCCAGGCCGGGCATGGTGGCTCACACCTGTAATCCTACCACTCTGGGAGGCCGAGGCGGGCGGATAGCTCGAGGTCAGGAGTTCGAAACCAGCCTGAGCAAGAGTGAGACCCCGTCTCTACTATAAATAGAAAGAAATTAGTTGGCCAACTAATATATATAGAAAAAATTAGCTGGGCATGGTGGCACATGCCTGTAGTCCCAGCTACTCGGGTAGCTGAGGCAGGAGGATCACTTGAGCCCAGGAGATTGAGGTTGCTGTGAGTTAGGCTGATGCCATGGCATTCACTCTAGCCTGGGCAACAAAGTGAGACTCTGTCGCAAAAAAAAAAAAAAAAAAGCGATTTCCCAAACAGATTTATAATCCTTTTTTACACCCAAGGTAGTTTCTCTGGCATAAGTTTTAAAAATTGGAATTAATAATTCTTGACTACAGTAAATTACAACTATGTTATATAACACTTTGGAAGCTTATCTAACTTAAGGAATAGAAAACCAAATCATGAAAATGAGGATAATTCTAATGCTATAAGGTTTTCTTTTTCTGGTATTCTAATATTTTGCTTAAATTTGTCTGTAAGGAAAAATTTGGTAGGGGAAATATATTGAGAAAACATTTAAATGACTGCATAAATGCATTTAAATGCATTTTTTCTGATTGTGTTTAAAAAATGAGACTATTTATTTGCCATTTACAAAAAAGAGAAAGCACATGGACTTTAAAAAAATATTCTTTCTTATTTTTTTATGATTTTAATTGCCCCTGGCCTTAATATTCTGTACCTCAGTACAAATTCTAGAAAATATATCATATATCTTTGTATGCATATGAAAATATATACAAAGGAAAGAAAACAGCCGAACTCAACTATACTGTTTCTCTCCTTCCTCTACCAGTACTCTTGAGACAAGGGCTAGAAGATCCAAAAAGATGGTGTGCTGGTGTTGGTCTACAGTTAAGGGTGAAAGAAGAGAATAACCTTTTATTGGGCTTCACAGTGTAGCAGGCACAAGCTGGGCATTTTAAGTTGTTTTGTTGAATCATCATGACACTATGAGGGAGTAGGTATTATTATCCCATTGTATAGATAAGGAATCAGGTACAGAGAGGTTAAATAATTTGTGAAAGGGCACAGGATTGGAGCCCAGGTCTATTCGATCTGGTACCTTTTTCACTATATCACTGCAAGTAACTCGGGGAACAGGTTGAAACTGGGAAGCAAGGCTGGGGGGGAAGCTTGGGCAGCACACATCAGAAAGGAGACTGACAGATCTAAGTTTATTGTACTTGTATTTTTTCTGCTTTCTTTTAACTAACCTAATAACATATTCTGTATTGCCATATACTGATAACAGTTATAATCGCCTGGGAGATGTACATGCAAATTGTGATGAAATGAGTGACTGTAAGTCAAGGATTCCTGTATTCATTCACATTAAGGTAGAGATGGCCTATAAACCTTAATTTTTTTGTGTCCCTACCATGGATAGTTACCTTTTTTTTTTTTTTTTTTTGAGACAGAGTCTTGCTTTGTTGCCCAGGCTAGAGTGAGTGCCATGGCATCAGCCTAGCTCACAGCAACCTCAACTCCTGGGCTCAAGTGATCCTCCTGCCTCAGCCTCCCGAGTAGCTGGGACTACAGGCATGCGCCACCATGCCCAGCTAATTTTTTCTATATATATTAGTTGGCCAATTAATTTCTTTCTATTTTATAGTAGAGATGGGATCTCCCTCTTGCTCAGCTTGGTTTTGAACTCCTGACCTTGAGCGATCCGTCTACCTTGGCCTCCCAGAGAGCTAGGATTACAGGCGTGAGCCACCGCGCCCGGCCGATGGTTATCTTTTAATGAAATTGAGATTCACAGATTCCCCCACATGCTTCTCCAGTGGTAGAATTTCAGGTATCAGCCCAAACAGCAAGGGACATATTTTATTGTGCAAGAGTGACAAGAGGGTTGTGGAATTCTTAATTCTCTTAAATTAAATCAAGTACACAATTGTCTTCTCTGCCTCCATGTGTTGACAATGTTGTTGGTTGTAGGCGAAAAAAGAGTAGTCTTTGCTGACACACATAATGCTTTGGAAATAGATTTGTTTTGGAAGTTAACTTTGGGTAAACAAATCTATTTGTCTCTATCTATCTATCATCTATCTATCTATCATCTATCTATCTATCTATCTATCTATCTATCTATCTATCAAGACAGGGTCTTGCTTTGTTGCCCAGTGGTACAATCATAGGTCACTATAACTGCAAATTTCTGGGCCCAAGCGATCCTCCCTCTCCAACCTCCCAAGTAGCTGGGACTACAGGTGTACCACCATGCCTGGCTAATTTTTTAAATTTTTTTGTGTAGAGATAGGGTCTTATTATGTTGTCCCAGCTGGTCTTGAACTCTTGGGCTCAAGCAATCCTCCCACCTCAGCCTCCCAAAGTACTGGGATGATAGGCATGAACCACCACTCTGAGCCCAGCAAAACTTGTTAGTTTCCTTGAAGGAGCTATGACATATTTATTAGCAGGGAGAAATTTAAACTAAAACACTTTCTCTTTTCTTTTCAGGGAAGTCAAAATGGAAAGACCATTCCTTCAAACATGAGCATCACACATGAGAAGGGATTTTTTTTTTCTTATTGTAACTCTGAAGCCTGGGGCTGACAACATGGGCTCAGAGAACCTCCTGTCTCCTCAACAGCTCTGGCTTATTTTAATTGGGTTTTCTCTGCTGTCTTTGGTAGAGACATATGGATTCAGTAAGTGCACGCAGTATGAATTGGACATTCACCATGTGTTCTGCATTCGGAAAAAGATCACCAACTTGACAGATGCCATTAGTGACATACCTGGATACACCACACACCTCAACTTGACACAGAACCAAATTCGGGTCCTTCCTTCCCATAGTTTCACTAGTTTGCCTGCTCTGGTAGACTTGCGACTGGAGTGGAATTCTATTTGGAAGATTGATGAGAGAGCCTTTTGGGGACTTGAAAACCTAACCCTTTTGAATTTAGTAGAAAATAAGATTCAAAGTGTGAACAACTCCTTTGAGGGCCTGTCCAACTTGGAGACCTTGCTCCTAAGCCACAATCTAATTACCTATATCCACAAAACTGCCTTTGTCCCTCTTGTCAAATTGAAACATTTAAGCCTATCTCGAAACTTAATTACCAATTTTTCCAATATTCTTGAAGCAGTCCAGCATCTTCCCTGCCTGGAATACCTTGATCTTACTAACAACAGCATCATCTCCTTGAACCACAGTCCCAGGTCATTGGTGTCCCTGACCCATCTGAGCCTGCAGGGGAACAATCTAAGAGAGTTAAATTTCTCTGCTTTGTCACTGCCAAATCTGACTACTCTAGATGTCTCACGGAATAGCCATCAAGTCATCCAGAATGTGTATCTGGAAACTCTGCCCCAACTTAGGAGTTTAAATCTGAGTGGAACACTGGTAAAATTGGAGATGCTTCTAGCGAAACACCTGCAGAATCTGAGGGAAATGGACCTCAGTAACAGGGAGCTTAGAGGTGGTCACTTAAACTTGGGCACAATCTGTCACCTCCTCAGAAACTTACCCATATTAGAGGTTTTGGTGTTTCAGAAAAATCCCACTGATGCAAGGGGCATAAAGTACCTTGCCAATTGCACTAGGCTTTTGTCACTTGACCTGAGCCAAAGCAGCAATCTGGTTCACCTCAATGACAGTGAGTTTGACAACATGCCCAGTCTCCAAAGGCTGAAACTAAACAAGTGCCAACTTTCCTTTGTCAGCAACAAGACCTGGAGTTCCCTCCAGAACTTGACATTCCTAGACCTGAGCCACAATAAGTTTAAAAGCTTCCCAGATTTTGCATTTTCATCATTGAGGTGCCTACAATCTCTCTTTCTCTCTAGAAACCCCATCACAGAACTCAGTAATATGGCCTTTAATGGGCTATATTCATTGAAAGAGCTCAACTTGGCTGGGTGCTGGATAGTGACAATTGACAGAAACTCCTTTGCTCAGTTTCCAAATTTAGAACTCTTAGACCTTAGAGACAACAATATTCGGACTCTAGAGCATAGAACCTTTCAATCTCTGAAGAAGCTCCAAGTTCTGATTCTCTCTCAGAATCGCCTGAAAGCTATAGAAAAGAATGCATTTTCTGGCCTCACTACTCTACATAATCTTGACCTGGCATTCAATAGCTTGTTTGGTCTTCATGCAGGCATTTTCTTGGGCCTTGAAAATCTGGAAGTTTTGGATCTCAGCGTTAACAGAATTACATATGAATCCGATAGGACCTTGCTGTTTCCTCCATTTGTGAACCTCAAATCTTTGAAACAACTCAACTTAGAAGGACAAATACATGGGATTCAGGTTGTTCCAACCAACTTCTTCCAAGGGCTGAATAGCTTGCAGGTTCTACTCCTAGGAAAAAATCCCGCAGTATTCCTGAGCCACCACCAATTTGACCACCTGATCAATCTGACAAAATTGGATATCTCAGGAACAAAAGCTGGAGACCGAAGTCTTAGTTTAAATAATTCCTTATTTCAAAAACTCAAAAGGCTAAAAATTCTACGCCTTGAAAATAACAACTTGGAATCACTGACTCCTGGCATGTTCTCTGGCTTAGAAAGTCTTGAGATCTTGTCTTTAAGA
The DNA here is from genome assembly GCF_040939455.1 of Microcebus murinus. NCBI lineage: Eukaryota > Metazoa > Chordata > Mammalia > Primates > Cheirogaleidae > Microcebus > Microcebus murinus. Next base: position 9,224,230 of record NC_134136.1, read on the forward strand.
TTCAACAACCTAAAAGTCATTAATCAAAGTCATTTGGAGAATCTGAAGTCTTTGAAGTTCTTTGATCTCTATGGGAACAAACTTGAGTGCAACTGTGACAATGTATGGTTCAAGAACTGGTCAATAAACATACCAAATGTCCATATCCCCTACCTTCAAAGCTACTCCTGTCAGCAGCCAAATACTCAGAGTTTGTTTATAGATTTTGATGATGCTATGTGTAATTTTGACCTGGGGAAGGTCTGCTTCTTCTGTTCTTTCAGTCTGGTCCTCACAACCATGGTCTTCTCTTGGTTCACTGCCAAGATGACTCCATCTCTATGGTATGGGCTCTACATATTTAGAGCCTGGTACCTAGCCAAATGGCACAGGACAGAGAAGGAGTTCACCTATGATGCCTTTGTCTCTTTCACCACTGCTGATGAGCAATGGGTATATGAACAACTTGTTCCAGCCCTAGAAGAAGGTGGCCAGCCCACCTTTAAGCTCTGTCTTCACCACCGGGACTTTGAACCAGGTATGGACATCTTTGAGAACATCCAGAATGCCATAAACACCAGCCGGAAAACTTTGTGTGTGGTCAGTAACCACTATTTGCACAGTGAATGGTGTCGGCTTGAAGTACAGCTAGCCAGCATAAAAATGTTCTATGAGCATGAGGATGTTATTATCTTGATCTTCTTGGAAGAGATCCCGAACTATAAGCTATCCAGCTACCACCGACTCAGGAAACTTGTGAATAGGCAGACATTTATAACTTGGCCAGACAGCGCCCACGAGAGGCCACTCTTCTGGGCTCGTATTAGAAATGCATTGGGCAACAAAACTGTGGAGAAGGACAATGCGCAGCTAATCGTGGTTGAGTGACTGGAAGTTTTGTGTCCTCAAATCCAACAGTATAATGTTGCTCAAAATCTGCGTAGGCTAGTAGTGTGACTAAATGTACCTGCTGTGCAGGGAGAAGGGCATGGGTTGCTCACGATCATTAAGACCCAGGACCATTTGGATAATGTCCATCAGAAACAAGGTCCCACTATTAAAAAAGTAGACATCTGGAAGGAACACTTGTTTTATTAAGAGGAGGGCTTGGAACACCAGTCACCTGAAAGACCAGGAAGGCCCTCATATGTGCTTGGGAACATTGCTCAGCTAGTTTATCCAAACCAGTTCCTGTCAAGTAGATTGAACTGTATCCCTTCTAAGAATCTGTAACAACAGAAACACCACATATAGGGTTCAGTAAAAGTAAAACAAAAAACCAACTAAAACTGTTAGGATTCTGTTGTACTCTCCTTTAGGGCATAAGACTCCAGAGGTCAGATTTTCCTCTAAGTGAGAGGGCAAGAGCTAGAAGAGCCCTAGTTTGGATATAGCAATTTACTTAGTGGAAAGCAGCCTTAATGAGCTAGCAGAGCAATGATGGTCATAGAAACTATCATCCAGCTGGGACAAAGCAGGTTTCATAGGCAGAGCAGTTTGGGGAGCCATCTTAAGACAGAGATGTAGACAGTGGCTATATGCTTCAGGCACCAGATACAAACCTATTGGAAGCAATGTTCAGTATAGGGGCCATGGCTCTGACATTAGGCAAAAGTGCTAAAAATTCTTGTAGGAAGGAATTTTCTATGGGAAATGTGCTACAAATTCCTCTAGCAAGAGGGACCATAAGGACCTAGAGAAGACTGGCTTATAGCGGGAGTAGCAGTGTACTAACACTGCCTTTTTCTGATTGTCTCTCTAGGAAGGGTTTGTCTTTTGTTGCTGGTGTCCTTCTCCAGTTTTCCCTTTCCTCTAAGGTTATGGGAGGATTTTGTTGAGGAAAAGACCCTGAAGAGCAGAATTTTATCAGTTGGGGTAACAAGATGTTTACTTCAATAGCCTTCTCTGTAACATAAATGGTTCCCCTTTATAAAAAGAGGTGGGCATGTTTTATTTATTTTTTATTTTATTATTTTTTTATTTCCAAATCTCATGCTGAAATTTGAATGGTGGGCATGTTTTAGACAGGACTTATTTATGTTGGCAAAAATAATCCAAGGGCATTTGTGTGGGAAATTTGTGACTCGTTAGCTGGGTGTTTGTAGGTTCAATATTACATTGTAGCAGTAAATAATTTGCAGTACATGGGACATGCAAGAAAGATCATATTACTTAATTTTCTTTAAATCAAATGATAATCTGATTTTGAGTCCTTGTTCGGCTAGACTAGTGGAAAATTCAATATCAGTTATTACTGAGTTCCCCAACTCACCACCTAGCCTCTAGTACTCTTACGTAAAGAAAAACAGTTGGGGCAGTTTCTCCAATCTTTGGTCCACATTAATTACCACTTGTATGCCCATTGTCCAAGCTGGATCCCTGGAGATTGAGGGCTCTGCTGCTTCTGGGGAATGATTAGCACTGAGTTTTGCTGAAAGTGGACACAGCCCTTCCTTCCTGAACTCCTGCCACGTTGCTGGGGATGGAGTATATCTTGGCTGCCCACCACTCAAGGAAACTGCAGATCTCTGTTCCTTTCCTTGTCTTGGGTAATCTTCACCTCTCTGGCTGCTTTAGCCACCCTCTCCCCAGTTGCTCTCTTCTCTCCTCTCCCTACACACCTGGCATGATCTCCCCAATGAACTAAGACAGGAAGAGAGGTTGTATTCAAACAACCTAAGCCTGCATGAGAACCCATTCCTTTTGGATGAGGGGAGGTAAGTTCTCTTGTCATGCTTCCTGATTCTTCCACAGTAGGGAAAACAAAACATCAACATCTCTGTAAATTACCCTGTCATGAAATTAATAAGTGAAAATGATTCGAAGACTAAGATCACTTGGCAACATGGCCAACAATGGCAGTCTAAGATTCCTTGAAACTAAAGTGTGTCATGTGAGGGACACATCAGCATGGAGAGGGTGATGGTGTGGCCTAGTAGAAAAGTGCACATAGGTACACATGTGTCTAGTCTTTCTTGGTAGGAAAGGTGAAAAATGAATATTTTTTTTAAATTTATTTTTATTTCGGCATATGATGGGGGTACAGATTTTAAGGTTTCAATAAAATGAATAATTTGAACTAGTGTGGTTTTAGAAATAATAAGGTAATACTGCTGGAATAGAGACTAAATTTTATATGCATGTTCTAGGAAACCAGACGAACAGTGTGTTCATCCATGTACATGGGACCAGCTACATAAATTGTGGGGCCCAGTGTACAATGCAAATGTGGGGGCCACTTGTTCAAAAATTATTCAGAATTTCAGGACAGAGATGGCAAAGCATTAAACCAAGCACGGGGACCTTCTGAGTACAGAACTCTCTGTGAGGGTACTGGTCACACAACCATGAAGATAGCTCTGCTTGTGATTATCACCCAGGGGAATATCAGCTTTGCCCCTTGCAATTTAAATCTCCAGATAGGAAACCAGTGGAGATTTTCCTAAGGAACATGTCAATCCAGTAAAGTGATGAATATTTTCTTGAACAAAATTATCTCCCCAGCCTCTGAGGTTATCTAAGGAAAGAAGTAAAATTGTGGTTGGTATTAAAAAAGAAAATACCACCACCCTCACAGAGAAAATGATGCTGTTGCCATTCTTGTTGTTTTAGTCTTGGAAGGGATTGGGGCTATAATTCAAACCCATTATACAAGGAGTTTGCATTATGTCTTTGTATGTATCAAATATTTACTTAGCTGGGATATAGGGAAATTCATTTCAAAGACTAAATTACTAGAACTCCAGGCCTTTTAAAATGAAGCCATTGGGCTTCATTTCAAAAGAAAAGATACTTGGAAATGATTATGTAGTTAATTTCTCTAGCAACCAATCTGAAGTAACTAGAGAGTTAAATTGTAACAGAAAAAAATTTACGGCCGGGCGCGGTGGCTCACGCCTGTAATCCTAGCACTCTGGGAGGCCGAGGCGGGCGGATTGCTCAAGGTCAGGAGTTCAAAACCAGCCTGAGCGAGACCTCGTCTCTACCATAAAAATAGAAAGAAATTAATTGGCCAACTAATATATATAATATAAAAATCAGCCGGGCATGGTGGCTCGTGCCTGTAGTCCCAGCTACTCGGGAGGCTGAGGCAGGAGGATTGCTTGAGCCCAGGAGTTTGAGGTTGCTGTGAGCTAGGCTGACGCCATGGCACTCACTCTAGCCTAGGCAAGAAAGCGAGACTCTGTCTCAAAAAAAAAAAAAAAAAAAAATTTACATGAGAAGAACAGAAATTTTCCTGCCAGTAAGGGTAGAAATATTATATATTAAGCTTAATTTATTAAAAGGAACTGAAATTTTCTTTCTTGTGAATACTGAAAATAAGGGATAGAAAGCTTTTTGTTAAGAATTATTTATATGAGGCCCACCTCAATGATTTTCAAGCTCATCTTTCAAACCAGAGTTTCAGTGTCAGTTCTATGTTTGTGAAAAAGGGGTAATGTCTCCACTTATCGAATATGTTTCCTTGTAACCACACATTTGCTCTTAATAATAAGATTTGTGATTAGCATTAAAAGGCAGAACCAAAATGATTCCTCGTCACTCACAGTGTAGTCTATAGATGGGCAGCCTCAGCATCACCCAGGAGCTTGTCAGACATTCAGAGTCTCAGGCCCACCCCAGACCTACTGAACCAGAATCTGCCTGTTAATAAGATCCCCCGGTGATTCCTTTGCACATTAAGTTTGAGAAGCACCAGGTTAAGCAATGGCCTACATTGAGGAAGCTCTGAGAAGGTTCTCCTACCTTCAAATACTAACTCCTTTTAGGGGACACACACAGTGGTCAAAATCGAATTGAATCATTAAATGTTCTTTTTAAAAAGTTTCAATAGATTTAAGGGTACAAGTGGATTTTGGTTAGATGCAGGAATTGTATAGTGGTGATGTCTGGATTTTCAGTGTACTCATTACTCAAATAGTGCACATTGCATTGTACCCAACAGATAATTTTTCATGTCTCACCCCACTCCCTCTCCCCCCTTCTGAGTCTCCAATGTTCATTATTCCACTCTGTATTTGACTTTCCTTTCTTGAGTTACTTCACTTAGGATAATGGCCTTCAGTTCCATCCAAGTTGCTGCAAAAGACATGATTTCATTCTTTTCTATGGCTGACTAGTAGTCCACATTTTCTAAAGAAAATATACCACATTTTCCTTATCCACTCATCAGTCGATGGGCACTTAGACTGATTCCATATCTTTGCAGTTGTGAATTGTGCTGCAATAAACATATGATTACAAGTGTTTTTTTTTTTAATTTCAGAATATCATGGGGGTGCAAACATTTTCGTTACATAAATTGCTTTTGTACTGTTTGAGTCAAAGTTATAAGTGTGCAAGTGGGCCGGGCGCGGTGGCTCATGCCTGTAATCCTAGCACTCTGGGAGGCCGAGGCAGGTGGATTGTTCAAGGTCAGGAGTTTGAAACCAGCCTGAACAAGAGCGAGACCCTGTCTCTACTATAAATAGAAAGAAATTAATTGGCCAACTAAAAATATATAGAAAAAATTAGCCGGGCATGGTGGTGCATGCCTGTAGTCCCAGCTACTCAGGAGGCTGAGGCAGGAGGATCGCTTGAGCCCAGGAGTTTGAGGTTGCTGTGAGCTAGGCTGACGCCACGGCACTCACTCTAGCCTGGGCAACAGAGTGAGACTCTGTCTCAAAAAAAAAAAAAAAAAGTGTGCAAGTGTTTTTTTTTTTATATATAACGATTTCTTTTCCTTTGGGTAGATCCCTAGTAGCGGGATTGCTGGATCAAATGGTAGGTCTACTTTTAGTCCTTTAACAAATCTCCATACCTTTACCACAGAGGTTGCACTAATTTGCATTTCCACCAACATTATATAAGCATTCCCTTTTCATTGTATCCATGCCAACATCTATTGTTTATTGACTTTTTAATAATGGCCATTCTGACTGGGGTAAGGTGTTATCTCATTATGGTTTTAATTTGCATTTCCCTGATGATTAATGATGAAAATTGAATCATTAAATATTCTTTGGATTTCTCTTCCTGTGCTATTTCTTTAAAAAATGACTGTAATAATAATATAATTTTACATGTGTATAATTACAGTTTTCAAAACACTTTCATGGCTGTGATCTTATTTGATACCTCTATAATGGGTAATCCATTAAACCAATGTATTCTAATCATTCTATCAATAAATATGAAGTTATATCAATACTATATTGCTTTTTCCTAAAGCCCATTTAAAAATCCAAGAATAACATATAGGTACAGTGAAATCAGAATAAATTATGAGAGCAAAATAGACATTAGATATGAATTATGAGATAAAAGAGAATATAGTGAGGATATATTTCTAAGCATGAAAATACACATTCATAGAATCCTGGAAGGGATCTTCATCATTGGGTAGAGATCAGCTAGGCACGGTGGCTCACAGCACTTTGGGAGGCTGAGGCAGGAATCACTTGAGGCCAGGAGTTTGAGACCAGTCTGGGCAATATAGCAAAACTGTATATCTACCAAAAAAATTTAAAAAAAAGAAAGAAAGAAAGAAAAAGAAATTAGCCAAGGCCAGGCACAGTGGCTCACGCCTGTAATCCTAGCACTGTGGGAGGCCGAGCCGGCAGATTGCTCGAGGTCAGGAGTTTGAAGCCAGCCTGAGCAAGAGCGAGATCCCGTCTCTACTATAAATAGAAAGAAATTAATTGGCCAGCTAATATATATATAAAAAATTAGCCGGGCATGGTGGCGCATGCCTGTAGTCCCAGCTACTCGGGAGGCTGAGGCAGGAGGATCGCTTGAGCCCAGCAGTTTGAGGTTGCTGTGAGCTAGGCTGACGCCACCGGCACTCACTCTAGCCCGGGTAACAGAGTGAGACTCTATCTTAAAATAAAATAAAATAAAATGTCAAAAGAGTGATACAGTCAATGCTAAATTAATTAGAGAAGGGAAAGATGGCCAGAAGCCAAGTTACACCAAGATATCAGTGTGGCAATAGTCATCAGATGACTAGGGTTTGAGCCTGAGTGTCACCAATAAGGAACTATAACCCTGTTACTCAATGTCTCTAAACCTCAGTTTTTCCATTTGCAAAACTGGGATAGTTACAATAGCTTCTTCTAGGCTGTTGAGCATTTGAGGATGGGCTTACGGAAGAGAGGCAGCTATTATAGAAAGACAGAGGCTGCCAGCTTTGTCCATTGCACCATTGGCTAAGGCCATCCCTAAAAGGAGACCTGCATCATTTCCCCCCAAAGGTCACAAATTTGACGGTATTGAAAGCCTTGTAGAGTACTAGCAGACAGATTTTCATTTCCTCATTTACTGCTTCCTGATATACCCAACCTGATTTCTAGAATCTAAACTACCAGCGAATGTCCAAGGCCCAAGCCTGCTGCTTTTTAGGGGAAGAACGCAGAATCGGGTTCAGTGGGTTAGAGAGGGATGAAAAGGAAAAGGAGAGATCTAAGGAGGGAAGGAAAACTTGAAGTATTAAATAGCAGAACCGGCTTCCTTGCCATCGTCTGTACAGCACTGCCACCTGGTGGTTATTTAATGAATCACACTATTATTTCCCCCATGGTCCTATCCTAATACGCAGCCTAACTGCCCCAGTGTTAACTGAGAGAGCAGGTTGACACATTGTTATCAGTTTCCTGTGGCTGCTGTAACAAATTACCACAAACATCATGGCTTAAATTTAGAAATTTATTCTCTCATAATTCTGGAGGCCAGAAGTCCCAAATCAAGGTGTCCGCAGGGCCATGCTGTCTTTGGAGGCCCTAGGGGAGGATCCCTGCCTTACCTCTTCCAGCTTCTGGTGGCTGCTGCCATTCCTGAGCTTGTGGCCACATCACTCCAATCTCTACCTCCGTCTTCACTTGACCTTCTCCTCTTCTGTGTATTTAATCTTCCACTGTGCCTCTGTTATTAAGGACATGCGTTTTGGTATCTAGGGTCTGCTCAGAACATCCAGGACTTTGGCTTCATGTCAGGATCCTTAATCAACATTTGTTAAGACTCTTTTTCCAAATACAGTAATATTCATAGGTACCAACAATTTGGTTTGGATATCTTCTGGGGGGCATTTTTTTTTTTTTGGCCTAATATTCACATCTATAAGATTGATCTGCCAGCCAGGGTAGGCTGGGAGGAAAGGATGCAGGGATGTTGGGTTTTGGATTTGGGGGAGGGAGGGAAAGATCTGAAGTGCCAACTTTTCCAGGGAAGGCTGGCTGGGGTGGGGCACCACCCTGGGTGATCAGGAGGCAGCAAAGCAGACCCTGGGGACGTGTGTGTGTGTGTGCGCGCGCGCGCGTGTGTAGGCAGGAGTAGAGAAAGTGTAAACGAGTTCAAGCTCATACCACTTGATGTAGGACAGCCAGTAAGTTGAGAGGTAAGATGTTGGGGCAAGGAAAGTAACTTTCATTCAGAGAGCCAGCAAACTAAGGAGATGGTAGACTAATGTCCCAAAGAACTGTCTTAACTTAGTATGAATTTTAGGCTCCTTTTTGCCTTCAGGGAAGGGGAAGGCAGGGTTTGGGTCAGTTAACTTCAGAGGATGAAGATCAGGATGTTCCTAAAATGTTTAACACAGCATTGTTGCTAGTGTGTATACTTTTCTTATCTCTTCGGGAGAGAAAAAACTTACAGCACAACTGCCCCCTTTGTTTGATTAAACACCTGGGACTCAACTCATTGTCTTCAAGTCTAACTCATTATCTCTAAGAGTTTTTTTTCACAGCCTTGAAGAGCCCTAAACAGACAGTAGGAGTATAATCTCTCTGTTTCAGTTCTGGCCAGGACTACATTTCAAGGACTTTGATAAGCTGGCCTCATAGAGAAAAGAAAAAAAAAAAAAAAGCAAACAGAGCCATTCCACAGCCACTTCTGTTATCAGCTGGCAGCCATACAATTTTTTAAAATGTTTTTCCCAAGTCAACCCCCCCTCATTTTTTTTCTTTTCTCTCTCTTCTCTTTGTCCCCATAAAAATCCTGAGCTTTCTTTGCTCAGGGCTGACACTTTTCCTCCTTTCTCTCATGTCACGCCCTTCCCAGCTTTGGGAAATAAAATGAACTTTATTTCTTTAAAACTATTCTCTTTGTGTGAGAATTCTTTCTCCAACCCATGTCATGAGCTCCTCATGAGTCACCACTGTAATATTTTTGGTGGCCTGTTTGGGAGAACTGAGTCATTTCTCTACATCCATAGGGGAACTTACTTCTCTGCTTCTGTCTCAAGACTGCTCCCTCCCCTACTGTGCAACTCCTGGGATGAATCCTTCTTGGTACCTTCAATATCGTTTGGAATTTGGTGAGTCTCTTGTGCTCTGGAACCCTCATATGCTTGAGGTTGGGAGTGGTAGCTTTTGTCTTGGTTTGGTCAAAAGGGAAACCTGGTATCAGGTCTGGTACTCAGGAGGGTGGAATGAAGGGATGCTTCCTAACAACCCTTTCTCCAGTAGGGTGCTTTGGAGGGCCTTATGCCTCCTAATAGCCCCCATTGGTCTTCACCCACACTCAGGAATGCCTGGCTTTGGGGAAGATCTCAAGATCTAGGTGTTGGTCTTGGTTAGAACTCAGGGATGCCCATTTTCTGGCCAGATCTCTAAGTTTCAATCTGATTCAGATTTGGGGGTTGCCTGACGTCTGAGCAGAGCTCAGCTGCAACTCACACCATGAGTTCCTCATGAGTCCCCACCCTAACGCCAACCTCACTTGGACCTTAACCCTGCTCAGCAATTTTACCACATTTCTTTGGTTAACTCATTCTTTATTTATTTATTTTGAGACAGAGTCTCACTTTGTTGCCCAGACTAGAGTGAATGCTGTGCCATCAGCCTAGCTCACAGCAACCTCAAACTCCTGGGCTCAAGCAATCCTCCTGCCTCAGCCTCCTGAGTAGCTGGGACTACAGGCATGCGCCACCATACCCAGCTAATTTTTTCTATATATTAGTTGGCCAATTAATTTCTTTCTATTTTTATAGTAGAGACGGGGTCTTGCTCTTGCTCAGGCTGGTTTTGAACTCCTGACCTTGAGCAATCTGCCCACCTCGGCCTCCCAGAGTGCTAGGATTACAGGTGTGAGCCACCGCGCCTGGCCGGTTAACTCATTCTTTAATATCGCACAAACTCTTTTCATTTTTCTTAGATCTGCAGCCCTGTTGTTTCCCCCATTGTTACTTTCAGTATATGACCTTACTTCTTATTTCACAGAGTATATATCAGAGGGGCATTCTCTCAACATCTCCCTGTTAAAATAGAAGAGAAGGTCACCCTTCATCTGTTGAGTATTATTCCATTCAATAAACATTTGTCGAATGAATGAATCAGAAATCTACTGTTATATTCGAGATTCACAGGGCCACGGGACAGAGAGACAGAGTCACCACGGCTGTAATTATCAAAAGGAGTTTTATTGTCTAGGTCGAGCTAGGGTCCGAGGCCCCAGAGTGCCAGCGCAGTGGCCTCTTCTTCAGGCAGGGACCCCCCTTTGTGTGCTAGTGACCCTTTTATAGCTAAGTTGTTTACATACTGATCATGCATCCGCCCCCACAGTGATTCTTACTTCATCCTGCCCCTGATGGGCTCTAACCTGTTCCGGGTCCTAGCTGAGAGACTCCGGTTTCCCCGTTCTTTGTCTTTTTCCTCTGCATCCCATAATGTACTCATAATGCCTTGCGGTTAGCAAACAAGCAGTAAACAGAAGCTGGAAGGTGTCCATTGTCCTTATAGCCCAGTATCTTACACTACCCTGACCTGGGAGTACAGTGCAAGTTCTCTCTGCAATCTTGGTGGTTCTCCTGAGTCTTCACTTTATTTTCATTTGTCTCAGTTAATGTCAGAGGAAGAAGAGGTACTACCCAGCTGTCAGGAGACTGTGTTCTCCTTTAAGGCAGGGAAAACATTTAATTCATCTTGGTATCTTCCCCCAGCTTGCACTTACTCAGTAAGTGCATTTGTTCATACAAGAAGGCATAAAAGAAGAAAGGACTATCACATGACCTGTCTTTTGCTGCCCCTGCTAAATTCATACAGCTTAAGAACCTTTATTATACTGGAAAAGAGTCTTGGAGGGCAAATCTCTCATTTTTACCATTTTTATGATGAGCACAAGGCCTGGTTATGCTGCCACATGAGTGATTAGAACCCGGAGGTCACCAGCTAGAGCAAGATTGTTAGGTCTGGTGGAGGATAAACAGGTGGCAAGAAGGTGGCTAAGGGCAGAGAGCGGGAACTGAATTTTAGCTAGGAACCAAATTGTGGCTAGGAGCTATTCCCTGGTGGGAACATACCTAGTGAAAAGTTCCTAGTAACCTTTAACTCACCTAGAGCTCATTAGCATCTAATTAGCATAACACAGGTGGAGCTTCATGAAGGATTCTGGGGAAGACACATGTATAGGAAGGAGACTGTTATATAACCTTCCCTGTTATGTAACCTGTCACGTGACCTGTTATATAGTACCAAACTGTCAATCATCCCCAAAGGCAGGAAATGGCTACCAATTCTGCCAGGGGAAAGGCGGGACAAACTAGTGGGCTTATAAAAGGCAACATGTGCTCAGCCTCCGGTATCTTTCTCCACTCCTGGAGACTGACGCATTCCACTCTCTCTACAATGTATTTTCACTTTGTGTAGCTTCCTTCTGTATTTCTATTCTTTCTTTTTTGTGATAAACTGTTGGCATAAAATTGCTCTGTGTATGTGATCACTCTGTCATTGGCTTGACCCGGTACCAGTACTCATTCTTGACACAGGGAACATCCACACAGACGAACCTAACAAGATCATCTCCCTGCCTCACCTTAGAGAGGATTACACACACACACACACACACACACACACACACACACATACACACACACACATACACACACACACACACACACACCCCTACCCCACAGTGCTAAGGGGGAAAATGACTGAAAATGGGATGTTGAGAAAATGTAGCAGGTAAAGTAAACTGCCCCCTCACCTCTTCCTGAAAGGTCAGATGTGTGTATTGAAAAACAGGATCCGAAAGGGAAGAGAGAAGGGCCTAACTCTACTCCTTAGTTAGGAAGACAATCATATGTTCACCATTCCTCCAACACACATTGTACTTTCTTAAAAGACATGCCTCTGCTGCCTCAAGGATGGAGATAGATGATAAATAAATATTTTTTAATTGGTAAAAATATATAATTACCACAGTAGAATAAAAGGGCCAAAGTTGTGAAAAGGCTAGGGACAGAACCAGAAACATAGCTGGTCAGTAAGCATATGAAAAGATGTTCAACTCTAATACTCCTGTAAATAAAAATAAAAATGAGATACCTTTTTTGACTAATTAGGTTGGCAAAGATGAAAAAGAATGCTAATTCCCTTTGGTGAGGATTTGACAAAATCTATTCTTATGCATTCGTCTTGGAGATATTAGTAATGAACCTTCCCTTTCTAGAAGGCAATTTGGCAATAACAAAAGTCTTAACATTTTGCATCCCCTTCAATCTCATTCATAAGAGAAGTGTAAATTAAACTACAAGGAGATACCATTTTTACTTTTCCGACGAGCAAAGATTAAACAAGGGTTGATAATACACTGTGTTGGAGGGGAAATAGACACTCTAATACACTGTAGGTGAGACTGTAAATTTGTAGACTCGTTTTGTGCAATATGTATCCATAGTTTAAACCCACAAATGCTTTGACCCAGAATAGGTGAGAATTTATCCCATGGATACATTTCCTCTTTTTGGCTAAGACATTTCTATGAGGGTATTTATTGAACATTGTTTTTAGTAGGGGAAGATTGGAAGCAAATGTCCTTCCGTGGGGAAGTGGCTGAATACATTTGGATACATCCAAATAATGCAGTCACTGAGAAAAAATGAGGCTTTACCACTAATCCTGCCTTGTGGATCCCAGAGAGAACCTGTTTGTCAACTTCTAGTACTGACCACTGAACCCTGGTTTCATTTTCTGACTTTTCCCTCAAACATAAAGGACCATACTTAATATTGTCTATTATACACAAATAACTTTATTTACATGGGTGCGTGTGTCTATAAAGTGTTAGGTAGATCTTTTGAATCACGTTCTTGGAAATGCAAAATTGTGACCATTTGCAATTAACTATGTTCACAAGATGGAAATATGCTCATAACTCACTTTAAAAATTTTTATTTTATTGCAACAAAATATTCATGACATAAAATTTACCATTTTAACCATTTTTTTTTTGAGACAGGGTCTCACTCTGTCACCTGGGCTAGAGTGTTGTGGCATCAGCCTAGCTCACAGCAACCTCAAACTCTTGAGCTCAAGCAATCCTCCTGCCTCAGCCTCCCAAGAAGCTGGGACTACAGGCATGTGCCACCATGCCCAGCTAATTTATATATATATATATATATATATTTTTTTTTTTTTTTTTTTTTTTTGAGACAGAATCTCGCTTTGTTGCCCAGGCTAGAGTGAGTGCCATGGCATCAGCCTAGCTCACAGCAACCTCAAACTCCTGGGCTCAAGCAATCCTTCTGCCTTAGCCTCCCAAGTAGCTGGGACTACAGGCATGCGCCACCATGCCCGGCTAATTTTTTCTATATATATTAGTTGGCCAATTAATTTCTTTCTATTTATAGTAGAGACGGGGTCTCGCTGTTGCTCAGGCTGGTTTTGAACTCCTGACCTCTAGCAATCCGCCTGCCTCGGCCTCCCAGAGTGCTAGGATTACAGGCTTGAACCACCGCGCCCGGCCTAATTTTTATATTTTTTATGGAGATGAGATCTCACTCTTGCTCAGACTGGTCTGGAACTCCTGACCTCAAGTGATCCTCCTGCCTCAGCCTCCTAAAGTGTTAAGACTACAGACATGAGCCACCGTGCCTGGCCTACTATTTTAGCCATTTTTAAGTGTACAGTTCAGTGGCATTAACTACCTTCACACTGTTATGCAACCATCATCACTATCCATTTCCACAACTTTTTCATCATCCCAGACTGAAACTCTGTACCCATTAAACAACAAGTCTCCATTCTATTCCCTCCAGCCCTTGGTAACCTTTATTCTACTTTTTATCTCTATGAATTTGGTGATTCTAGGTACCTCACATAAGTAGAAGCATACAGTATTTGTCCTTTTTGTGTCTGGCTTATTTCACTGAGCACAATGTATTCAAGGTTCATTATTCATTTTTAATATGGAAAATAAAAGAAAAATAAGACATCTATGTGTACTGACATGAAAATATCTCTAAGACATATTGAGTGAAAAAAAAGCAAAATCATGTGTATATTATGCTATAATTTTGTGGAAAACAAAGAGGGACTTGTAAGGTATGGAGCAAGAGGGAAACTTATTTTTCATTGCATCTCCTTTTGCATGATTTGAATTTTGGTCAACCTATGTATATATGTATGTATTTTCCATTAAATATTTTTTCAGTGCCCAAATTCTTTGACCTAGTATTTTCACTGCTAGGAATTTATAACAAGGAAATAACTGGACAAATATTTAAAGATATACAATGATTTTTTTCTTGTTATTTCAGACAGGGTGTTGCTTTGTCACCTGGCTAGAGTGCAGTGGCATTATCATAGCGCACAGCAACCTCAAACTCTTGGGTTCAAGCGATCCTCCTGCTTCAGCATCCTCAGTACCTGGGACTACAGGCATGCGTCACCATGACTGGCTAATTTTTCTATTTTTTGTAGAGACAGAGTCTCACTCTTGCCCAGGCTGATTACAACTCCTAGCCTCAAACAATCCTCCTGCCTTCACCTCCAAATGTGCTGAGATTACAGGTATGAACCACTGTGCCCCACCACAAAGCTATTTCTTGAAGTGTTGTTTGTAGTGGTGAAAACTTGGAAGCCACAATTATGTTCAGCAGTAGGACTCTGAAAAAATTAACTGTGATTTGTCTATAAAATAGAATGTTATACAGGCCTCATAATTGACAGTATTAAAATTTATACATTTATTGAAATGGTAAGATGTCACCATGTATTATAAACTGAAAGAGCAAGTTATAATACATTATATTTATAGTATGATTCCACTTTCATCTATATGCATTTATGTCTATATAAGACAAGGTAAATCTATAAGAATACACACCAGAATATTAACAGTGATTATCACTGGGTGGCAAAATTTAGGGTGATTTAAAATGTTTCTATTAATATATCTATGCTTCCTAATTTTTCCTCAATCTGTATTACTTTTGTGTGTGTGTGTGTGTGTGTATCTCCAAGTTATCATTACTACAATGTTTTTTAAACCTTAAGAACTGGAAATACATCAAAATGTTAATGGTAGTGGTTGTCTTTGTGAGGTAGGACTGGGAGAAAGTTTCTTCATTTTACTTTTGTCTCTTCCAAATTTTTTTTATTTTTTTTTATTTTTATTTCAGCATATTATAGGGGTACAAATGTTTAGGCTACATATATTTCCTTTGCCCCACCCCAATCAGAGCTTAAAGTGTGTCCATCCCAGTGTTCACCACACCCATTAGGTGTGAATATACTCATCCCGGCTGGGGGTGGTGGCTCACCCCTGTAATCCTAGCACTCTGGGAGGCCGAGGTGGGCGGATAGCTCAAGGTCAGGAGTTCAAAACCAGCTTGAGCAAGACTCCGTCTCTACTATAAAAAAATAGAAAGAAATTAATTGGCCAACTAACATATATGTGTGTGTATATATATATATATATATATATATATATATATATAAATTAGTTGGGCATGGTGGTGGGAGGCTGAGGCAGGAGGATCGCTTGAGCCCAGGAGTTTGAGGTTGCTGTGAGCTAGGCTGATGCCATGGCACTCACTCTAGCCTGGGCAACAAAGTGAGACTCTGTCTCAAAAAAAAAAAAAAAAAAAAAAAAAAGAATATACTCATCCCCTTCTTTCCCATCCCATCTGTCCGATACCTGATGAATGTTCTATAATGAATAAATATTATTTTATATTTAAAAAAGAAAGATTGTAGAGTGGTGTTAGGAACCAACTTTCACTTTTAACTTTATTCACTTCTGTACTGTGTCAATTTGTGGCAGCAAGCATGTATTATTTTGTAATAAAAAACAAACATTAAAAATATAGTTCAGAAAACTCTCAGTTTTAAATAAAAGGTAAATCATCCGCATAAAAACTTGCACAGAAATGTTTATAGCAGCCTTACTCATAAATTCCAAAACTTGGATGCAACCATGATGTCCTTTTTTTTTTTTTTTGAGACAGAGTCTCGCTTTGTTGCCCAGGCTAGAGTGAGTGCCATGGTGTCAGCCTAGCTCACAGCAACCTCAATCTCTGAGGCTCAAGCGATCCTCCTGCCTCAGCCTCCCAAGTAGCTGGGACTACAGGCATGTGCCACCATGCCCGGCTAATTTTTTCTATATATATTAGTTGGCCAATTAATTTCTTTCTATTTATAGTTGAGATGGGGTCTCACTCTTGCTTGCTCAGGCTGGTTTCGAACTCCGGACCTCGAGCAATCCACCCACCTCAGCCTCCCAGAGTGCTAGGATTACAGGCGTGAGCCACCGCGCCTGGCCTCATGATGTCCTTTAATAATTGAATGGGGCATGCTTGAAACAGCAGAGTGTGCTGAAAGACATCCCAAGAAGGAAAAGTTGTTTATGGAGTTCATCAATCTCTAGAGCTTTTATTTTATTTTATTTATTGTTTTCTTTTTATTTCAGCATATTACTGGGGTACAAATGTTTAGGTTACATATATTGCCTTTGCCCCACCTGAGTCAGAGCTTCAAGCGTGTCCATCCCCCAGATGGTGCACACTGCACACATTAGGTGTGAATATAACCATCCCCCACCCACCTGCCCGACGCCCGATGAATGTTACTACTATATGTGCACTCTAGAGCTCTTTAAGAAAATGGATTTGTACAAAGCCATCAACACTGCAAGGTTCAGAAGGAGTAGGTCTGCTGCTCTGTGCCAAATTCTGTGTTAAGCATTGGATATTGGCCATCTTGGTTGAGTCCACATCTGTGAAATGTTAGCATGTTTCTGGCCAATCTAAAAGGATTCAACTTTGCTATTATTTCAAAATTCCAAGGCTACTGAAAATGGGCTTTTTACACAGTCACCAGATTTGCCAGCTGAATGTTTTTCATCAGGAGCAACTGCTAATGCTCACTAATCATTATGTATAAGAATAAGATTCTCAATAATCTCACCTGAAAACACAGCTAAACAAGCAAAATCCACATCACCATGGTTGCATTAAATGGAGTGCTTCTTTAGGACAAAGAAATTATATTCTTAGTATCTGGGTATGGGTTAATATATGTTGTCCTCTTTTCTGTGTTTATATGATTGAACAACCCTCACCCATCAAAAAAAAAAAAATAAGTGAATGGATAAACTGTGAGACATCCAGACAATGAAGTATTATTCAGCAATAACAAGAAATGAGCTATCAAGCCACAAAGAGACACAGAGGAACCATAAATGCATGTTGCTAAATGAAAGTAGCCAATCTGAAAAGGGTACATACATATTGTATGGTATGGTTTGAATGTGCCCCCTAAATTTCATTGTTGAAAAATCAATCCCCAAATTCATACATTGACGGCATTTGGAGGTGGGTCTTTTGAGAGGTAGTTAGGATTAGATAAGATCATCATGGTGGCTCTCCCCCCCATGATGGGACTGGTGGCTTTATAAGAAGGGGAAGAGAGACCTGAGGTTGCACGCTCTTGCCCTCGCACCATGTGATGCCCTCTGCCATGTTATGACGCAGTAAGATACCCCCAGATCAAGCCCCTTGACCTTAGACTTCCTAGTCTCCAGAACTGTGAGCCAGTTAAAAAATAAATTTCTTTTCTTTATATATTACACAGTCTCAGGTATTCAGTTATAGCAACAGAAAATGAACTAAGACACTGTATGATTCCAAGTATATGACATTCAGGAAAAGGCGAAACTATGGCGATAGTAAAAGGATCAGTGGTTGCCAGGGTTTAGGGGACAGGGAGGGAGGGATGAATAGGTGAAGTGCAGAGAATTTTTAGGGCAATGTAACAATTTCTCAAAACCTATGTAATGTACAACACAAAGAGTGAACCCTAATGTAAACTACAGACTTAAGTTAATGTTAATTATAATGTATTCAGTGTTCTTTTATCAAGTGTAATAAATGTACCATACTAATGCAAGATGGTAATAATAAAAGAATCTATGGGGGGAGAGGTTGGCAAAGCGGAGGTTAATGGAAACTTTCTGAACTTCTCAATTTTTCTGTAAATCTAACACTGTTCTAAAAATAGTCACAATTATTTTTTAAAAAGGTAAATTATCACGAATGAAGAAAATCATGGAGAGGTTCCCAAATGGCAGAGCCGACCTTCCACTGCAGGTGTGAAGCCCGCATCCAATGACCTCCATAGGCATCTCCTGTCACCAGTGGTGTGCAGTGTCCTATGCAATTCAGCAGACTGGCTCCCTTATATTTCAGCAGGTTTTGCACCTCAGCAAGGGTGGAAAAACATCAGAATATGCAAAAGTAATAAAGTTAAACAAGCACTTCCTGACACTGAATAAGTACAAATATATGAAATAAAGAATTGTGACATTAACCTTTTATTAATATACAGCCGTTGCGGTGGCTCACGCTTATAATCCTAGCACTCTGGGAGGCCGAGGCGGGCGAATCGCTTGAGGTCAGGAGTTCGAAACCAGCCTGAGCAAGAGCGAGACCCTGTCTCTACTATAAATAGAAAGAAATTAATTGACCAACTAAAAATACATAGAAGAAATTAGCTGGGCATGGTGGCGCATGCCTGTAGTCCCAGCTACTCAGGAGGCTGAGGCAGAAGGATCGCTTGAGCCCAGGAATTTGAGGTTGCTGTGAGCTAGGCTGATGCCACGGCCCTCACTCTAGCCTGGGCAACAAAGCGAGACTCTGTCTCAAAAAAACAAAACAAAACATTTTATTAATATACAATATATGCAGACTACCGTAGGGCTTTGACTGGATGGGAATGGAAGGAGGAAGTGAAGGGAGGTGGCAGAAGGTTAGGTAGGGTTGACAGAAAAGGTGGATTTCAGAGGTATAGTAAAATGAGGAATGAATGTATCTCATAATATTGTTGGATAAATCAGATAATACATGTGTTATGGGCTGAATTATGTCCCTTCAAAATTCATATGCTGAAGCTCTAACCCCTAGTACCTCAGAATGTGACTGCATATGGAGACAGGGCCTCTAAAGAGGTGAACGAGTTAACAAGAGGCTGTAGGAGTAGGCCCTAATCCAATCTGACTGGTGTCCTTATAAGAAGAGGGAATTTGGACACACACAGAGACACCAGAGAGTGATGAGTATGCATAGAGGAAAGACACAGCAAGAAGGTAGCCACCTGCGAGCCAAGGAAAGAGGCCTCAAAATGAAATCAACCCTGCCAACACCTTGATCTTGGACTTCTAGCCTCAAGAACTGTGGGAAAATAAATTTCTGTTGTTTAAACCATTCCGTCTGTGGTATTTTGTTATGGCAGCCTGAGCAAACTAATGAAACATGTAAAGTGTTGAGCATGACTCCTGTCCAATCATAGGTACTCAATCATTGTCTCCAATTCAATTAGAGCTGTTGATAAAGAAACCTGTCCTTGCCAGGATGCCTCCTGGATGTGAAATGCAAATCTTGTTAAAATTTAAAAGTTTTTCTTTTTTTAAAAATCCAAGCATACTTTCATACAAAAGGCTTAATTTTAAACTCTACAAAAAATTGATCCAGTATAGTGGACTAGCAGAAATATAGTCCATGAAACTGATTTGCTTTTCCCCCTCACCTGAAAATATTAGCTATTTTTAAAAATCTTTTCCTTCAATATTGTTTTTGCCTTGTGAATTGTCTATGACAACCAAAAAAATTTGCTGATAGAATTTGGAAAATAAAATAATTGTAAAAATTAAAAATTGATAATAGAAATATTCAGAGGAAACTACAACTAACATTTTGATTTATTTCCTTCTAATCTTTCTATGTGACAATTTTAACATGGTTAACACCTTACTGTGTATATAATGATGTATACTTTTTTACATTTAATTTTGTATCATTTTCCTGTGTTATACAAATGCTATGTAATACCAATGTTTATCCTTTTTATTGCTGAGATTCCATCATAGGGTTGTATCATAATTTATTTAACCTTTCTAATCTTAAACATTTACTTTATTTTCCTATTATAAACAGGATTGAGAGGAACATCTTTGTCCAGAAACCTTTGTCTTATTCTCTTTTTTTTTTTTTTGAGACAGAGTCTCCCTTTGTTGCCCAGGCTAGAGTGAGTGCCGTGGCGTCAGCCTAGCTCACAGCAACCTCAAACTCCTGGGCTCAAGCAATCCTCCTGCCTCAGCCTCCCAAGTAGCTGGGACTACAGGCATGCGCCACCATGCCCAGCTAATTTTTTTTTCTATATTTATTAATTTGCCAATTAATTTCTTTCTATACATAGTAGAGACGGGGTCTCACTCTTGCTCAGGCTGGTTTTGAACAACTCCTGAACTGGAGCAATCCGCCCTCCTTGGCCTCCCAGAGTGGCGCCTGGCCTTTTTTTTTTTTTTTTTTTTTTTGAGACAGAGTCTCGCTTTGTTGCCCAGGCTAGAGTGAGTGCTGTGGTGTCAGCCTAGCTCACAGCAACCTCAGACTCCCGGGCTCAAGCAATCCTCCTGCCTCAGCCTCCCGAGTAGCTGGGACTAGAGGCATGCGCCACTATGCCTAGCTAATTTTTTTCTATATATTTTTAGTTGTCCAGCTAATTTCTATTTTTTTTTTTTTAGTAGAGAAGGGGTCTCCCTCTTGCTCAGGCTGGTCTCGAACTCCTGAGCTCAAACAATCCTACCGCCTTGGCCTCCCAGAGTGTTAGGATTACAGGCGTGAGCCACCACCCCCGACCTGGAACAGTGTTTTTTTTTTTCTTTTTTCTTTTTTTTTCTACAACAGAGTACCTGAGATGGAACAGTGTTTTTCAAATGGTAGCTTGGGAAATCAATATGCTTGGAAGCAACTGGCCTTTTGATGTTTTTACTTTTTATTATGAGAAATACCAAACATAGAGTAGAGAAAATTGCATCATGAACCACCATATACTGATCACCTGGATTTTTTTTCCTTTTTATTTCCTCTTTAAAATTTACTCTTTTTCACAGCATAAACTTTGACCACTTGATGTAAGAAAAAAAGATAAATATAAAAAATAAAATAAATAAAATAAAATTTACTCTTTTTTGGTGTATGGTGCTACGAGTGTAGACAAATGCATACAGACATGTAGCCACTACCACCACAATCAGGATACAAGACAGTCTCATACCCACCCTAAATTCCCTCATTCTACCCCTTTGTAGTCACCCTTTCCCCACCCAACCCTTGGCAAGCTCTGTTTTTTGTTTGTTTGTTTGCCTTTTCCCAGATGTCATATAAATGGAACGAATCATCAGGGCCAGGACTAAGGTGAGGCAAGTGATGTGTCGATGGCACAAAATGGGAGATGTCCCCTCTCAGGTTCCAGATCTTGCCCTTGCATGACCTGAGTGCCTCCCTTATGTCATGCACCCTAGTCCCAGCCTCGGGAGTATGCTATACAGTAGGCAGCGTTTTGAGTGTGGCTTCTTTAACTTAACATAGTGCATTAGAGATTTACCCATGCTGTTGAATTAAATAAGTATATTCCTTTTTATTGCTGAGTATTATTTCACTGTATTCCACTTTTTAAAGTCCACTCATAGCTTGATGGACACTTAGGTTGTTTCTACTTTTTGGCTATTCAGCATGAAGTTGTTATAAGCATTCATAATACAAGTCTTTCTGTGGACAAATGTTCTCATTTATCTTGGGTATAGGCCGAGGATTGGGATTGTTGGGTCATATGGTAGGTGTGTGCTTAACTTTATAAGAAAATGCCAAAGTGTTTTCCAGAGTGGCTGTGACATTTGGTATTCCTACCAGCAATATGTGACAGTTTAAATTAATCTGCATGCTCACCAGTTTTTGGTATTGTCAGCTTTTAAAAAAAGCCATGTGATGGGTGTGTCAATCACTTAGATTTAACCATGGTTGACATTTTGACATGTTTACTGCATCTGTCTGAAGTAATTTAAAGTAAATTACTAACATGTGTGGTCCCCAACCCCGTGGGCTACAGACTGATACTGGCCCATGGCCTGTTAGGGACTGGCTGTATAGCTCCGCCACACTCCCTACCCTCACACCCCTTCCTTCTGTGGAAAAATTGTCATCCATGAAACTGGTCCCTGGTAGCAAAAAGGTCAGGGACTGCTGACTAACATCATGTCATCTTAGCTTTAAAAACTTCAGTATGTATATTAGTTCATTTTCTGTTGTTTATAACAGAACACCTGAAACTGGCTAATCTATAAAGTAAAGTCATTTACTTACTACAGTTATGGAGGCTGAGAAGCCCAAGATTGAGGGGCCTCATCTGGTGAAGGCCTTCTTGCTGGTAGGGACTTGCTGTGGAGTCCTGAGGTGGCACGGGGCTCCACATGGCAAGGGCTCTGAGTATGCTAACATGCTAGCTCAGATCTCTCTTCCTCTTACAAAGCCACCAGTTCACCTCCCCTGATAACCCATTAATCCATTAACCCATTAATTTATTAATCCATTCATGGGATTAATCCATATGAAGGCACAGCCTTCATGAGCCAATCACCTCTTTACGGACCCACTTCTTAATACTACAACACTGGGATTAAATTTCAACATGAATTTTGGAGGGGACATTCAAACCATAGCAGTATGCATCTCTAAAATATAAGGAAATTTCTGTATATAATCACTATACTATTATCACACCTTACAAAAAAATTAACAGTAATTCTTTAATATCATCTAAAACCTAATCATAGGCCTGGTGCAGTGGCTCACGCCTGTAATCCTAGCACTCTGGGAGGCCAAGGCAGGCAGATAGCTCGAGGTCAGGAGTTCGAAACCAGCCTGAGCAAGAGCGAGACACCATCTCTATTATAAATAGAAAGAAATTAATTGGCCAACTAATATATGTAGAAAAAATTAGCTGGGCATGGTGGCACATGCCTGTAGTCCCAGCTACTCGGGAGGCTGAGGCAGCAGGATCACTTGAGCCCAGGAGTTTGAGGTTGCTGTGAGCTAGGCTGATGCCATGGCACTCACTCTAGCCTGGGCAACAAAGCAAGACTCTGTCTCAAAAATAAATAAATAAATAAAATAAAACCTAATCATATTCAAATTTTTCCAGTAGTCCCCAAATATCTTTAATGCACTTGGCATTCAAACACGAACTAGAATATAAAATATTAGAGTGTGTTGCATGCAGAAAGGTTAAGCATTGTTACCTGAAAACATGTGTGTGTAATGGATTGCAAAATAGAATATTTTTTGCTTGTTAGTTTTTCACTATGAGACATGGTCAAAAAAGTCAAAAAGCTTTGATGTAGAACTTGAAAGTATTATGGGGGTGAGGGGAAATTTCCCCTTTGCCCTGGAAGGCTCACTGAAAGATCAACTCACAATAAGGCAGATTAATACGAGAAAGAGATTTATTTACCATGTGCATGGGGAGAATCACAGAGTGATTACCCAATATCTCAGTGGGGTCCAGAAATTTATATACTCTCCTTTTAGAGGGAAGGGGGAGATGAGGAATATAGGTAATTCTTTTTAGGGGAAATAAATGGCTGCTAGGGAGGATGAATAGATACTTGGGAGAATGAATGGATGGGGGAAACAGATTGATTTATAAATTAACCTGAAAGATGGATATAACATTTAAAATGATTTGGGCCAAGTCTGACTGCATTCTTGATCTTCTTTCCTGTAATATATTGAGATAACAGGGAGGGGAAGGGAAGTCCATTGTTCTTTTTGATGGGTCTGGTTTTTTATGAAGAAAGAGGGGAATACCCTGAAAAATGCCAGTTGATCTCTAAGGGCTTTTAATTCAAAATACTCTTTATACCAAGGAATCATATTTGGGGGTGAAATTTCCTGAGCTTCTTCAGTATCAGTAAAGTCAGAAAGAAAAACAAGATGTTCAATAGCATTCCTTCTTGTCAACATTTTCCTGATGATTCCAGTCAGTGAAAAAGAAAAATGTATAAATATTGTAAAGGAAGATACAAAACTGTCATTATTTGCAGACAATATGATTTTCTTCTAGAAAATCTGAGAGAATATATATAACCCAAAAGCTTTGTTTTATTGTTTTTTTTAAGTAATCACAACCATTTAATTCACATTTGTTCAGCCACTCACATCCATATCCAAATCTTCTTCCATGTATAGTTCATAGTCAACTCTAGATTGGTGAGTGGGCCAGGGTTGTGTGGTTTTTGTCAATCTCATAGGAAAATGAGACAGCATCTGTTAAGTTTAGATATAATGTCCTAGCATTGTTTATTTCTTGTTGTGTATTTTCTCTGTTTTCCTGGTATACTTTTTTCCCATCCTTTATTTTTTTTATTTTTATTTTTTTTTGAGATAGAGTCTCGCTTTGTTGTCCAGGCTAGAGTGAGTGCCGTGGCGTCAGCCTAGCTCACAACAACCTCAAACTCCTGGGCTCGAGCGATCCTTCTGCCTCAGCCTCCCGAGTAGCTGGGACTACAGGCATGCGCCACCATGCCCGGCTAATTTTTTTTTTTATATATATATCAGTTGGCCAATTAATTTCTTTCTATTTATAGTAGAGACGGGGTCTCGCTCTTGCTCAGGCTGGTTTTGAACTCCTGACCTTGAGCAATCCGCCCGCCTCGGCCTCCCAAGAGCTAGGATTACAGGCGTGAGCCACCACGCCCGGCCCCCATCCTTTATTTTTTAACCTTTTGATTGAAGTATACATACAGAAAAGTTTACATATTATAAAATGATGAAATTTCAGAAACTGAAAATGCCCATGTAATGAATAGCTAATTAGCAAACAGAACAATGTTAGGTACCCCAGAAGCCCACCTCTATCCCTGTCAGTCACTACTTGTCCCTCCCCCAAAATAATTAAAAGAAATTTAACAGATTTAAAGTGCCTTCTATGAGGTGAACAATTTTAAGCAGAATCTTACTCTAAGCACACTTGCAATACAGCAAATGACCTTTGGTAATGTGAGTAATCATTTGTTATCAGGTATCATCTGAGCTTCTCTATATATTTGGTTTTGTTAAAGAAGTGCACATTTTAAAACATGTTCAACAGCCAAACTCTTGTTACTTTTGAATTATTTGATGGCTTGAATTGTCTATGAGACTGTTCACCACCATTGGTGAAAGTAATTACTTTTGTGTGTGTGTCTCTGTGTGTGTGTGTATGTATTGGCCTTCATGTTTAATGATAACATGGATAATAGCAAGAGAAATAAGGTGGATGGTTCAGTGTATGACCAATAATTATTTTAATACTATGCACATGTCAATATTGTCCTTCAGTTTGTAACCATAATTGTTGAATCTGCTGAAATTTTTGAGTTTGTCTCTTCATTTTATAACTGGGCCATTATCTGTGCAAACTTGCCTTGCTTTGAACTATTTTTAAAGTATTTCCCTTGCCTTCTTTTTTTTTCATTTGTCTTAATTCCAGTCTTTAATCATGAGCTAGTTGGATACCACATTGTCACTGGGGCATTCAGCATATCCTAGGGTTGACTGTTTGTGAAACTGTATGCCACCCCCCAAAACAATTTAATTACTTGCAGTGAGAAATATAGCTGCTATGGCCAGTAGATACCAGAAAGCTGTAGTTCTCAAAACTTATAATGCATTAGGTTTACCTGGGGCACTTGATACAAAATTTATAGCTCCCCTTTAATTTGCATTATATTTTTGTTCCCTTTGGAGTTTCATCTGCCATATGATTTAGTAAATCTAGGTGGAGTTCAGACATGTGTGGCAAGCTACTTGGAACTAGGCTGAGTTTCTGTCATGGCCACTCTATTTCCACGTCTGTACCCTGCCTGCCATTTCCCAGACTGTCATATTTTTTCCCCTTCTCCCAAACTCCACTACTGTTGTTCTTCCAAGCCGTCCCTCTTCTGGTGAGATTAATTGCAATATTCCTTTAAGCTCTCCTTTCAGCATGAAAATTTAATAATTTGTTTCCATTTGAGAATCCTAGAGAACTGGCTAATGAACAATAAAGTGTTACTGGGTAGTAATTGTCTAATATGATAATTCCCCAATTCCCTATTTAGCTAGGGCCTTCCAAACTTTTACCCAAGCATGACCTTAAAGGGTAGAGTTTGCATAGTTGGTAGGTTCAATGCAGAAAATCTGAGAAAGGGAGCCAGTTAGCCCACCTAGAGGCCATTTGAACATATTTATCAATTCTACACATGTAGCTGCCTTTGCATATAACCCAAAGGCTAAATGATTCAACAAAAGTTACTTGTATTTTGTGATCTAATTGTTGATGATCTTCTCTGCCACTTTACTACGTGGCCTAAAGTGACTGCTCATGAGACCATACCTGATAACCACACAGAGTGACAGGAAGAAGTCTCACCGCCACAGAGAACACTGAACACATTACCTTCTCTCTGAATTTCTACTATGGTTTCATGGTATCTGGATTCTCTAGCCAGGTTACAGCCCAAGGACATGTCAGTTTTCTTGATTTCCTCTTTTATAGGTTCACTGATGACACACTGGTATTTAGTGAGTAACTTAGCTGACAGAATTTAGTGATGGCTTTGGACTGTGAATAAATGAAAATCTTGGGCTTTCCTGATATAGCGTATGGATGATCATGTTTCTTGCACCCCATTTTTTTTTCTTTTTAAGTTTAACTTGTTTGTTTTGAATAGGTAATACCTTAACATGGTTCAAAAACAAATAGCAAGGTTTACATTTAGAACCTACTCCTGTCCCCATCCACCCCACTCTTCCCATAGGTAACCACCTTATTTATTTCTTATATATATCCTTTCAGTATTTTTATGCAGATAGGCAAAAATACATATTCTCAGTAACATATGCCACCTTTCTTACACAAAAGATGGTATATTACTATATGCTATTCTGCATCTTGCTTTCTTTGCCTAAAGAACTGTGCATCTTCCCATACTTACAGAGTCCTTCCTTCCTTCCTTCTTCCTTCCTTCTTCCTTCCTTCCTTCTTCCTTTCCTTTCCTTTCCTTTCCTTTCCTTTCCTTTCCTTTCCTTTCCTTTCCTTTCCTTTCCTTTCCTTTCCTTTCCTCTCTCCTTTCCTCTCTCCTTTCCTTTCCTTTCCTTTCCTTTCCTTTCCTTTCCTTTCCTTTCCTTTCCTTTCCTTTCCTTTCCTTTCCTTTCCTTTCCTTTCCTCTCTCCTTTCCTCTCTCCTTTCCTCTCTCCTTTCCTCTCTCCTTTCCTCTCTCCTTTCCTCTCTCCTTTCCTCTCTCCTTTCCTCTCTCCTTTCCTCTCTCCTTTCCTCTCTCCTTTCCTCTCTCCTTTCCTCTCTCCTTTCCTCTCTCCTTTCCTCTCTCCTTTCCTCTCTCCTTTCCTCTCTCCTTTCCTCTCTCCTTTCCTCTCTCCTTTCCTCTCTCCTTTCCTCTCTCCTCTCCTCTCTCCTCTCCTCTCTCCTCTCCTCTCTCCTCTCCTCTCCTCTCCTCTCCTCTCCTCTCCTCTCCTCTCCTCTCCTCTCCTCTCCTCTCCTCTCCTCTCCTTTCCTTTTCTTTTCTTTTCTTTTCTTTTCTTGAGACAGAGTTTCACTGTGTTGCCTGGGCTAGAGTGAGTGCCATGGCTTCAGCCTAGCTCACAGCAACCTCAAACTCCTGGGCTCAAGCAATCCTTCTGCCTCAGCCTCCTGAATAGCTGGGACTACAGGCATGCGCCACCATGCCCGGTTAATTTTTTGTATATATATATTTTAGTTGGCCAATTAATTTCTTTCTATTCTTAGTAGAGACGGAGTCTCGCTCAGGCTGGTTTCAAACTCCTGACCTCGAGCAATCCGCCCTTCTCGGCCTCCCAGAGTGCTAGGATTACAGGCGTGAGCCACCATGCCTGGCCGATACACTGATTCTTTGTCAAGCAGGAGGAGATAATTCCAGGGTTACCAGGAAAATCTATGTTTTGCATAAAGAATGATTGCCCTTGAAAAAGTTGTGACTAGCTGCTTACACCCAGAAGTCTGGTTACTCAAGGTGCTATATGAAGCTAAAAACAACACACACTATTCCCTACCTTATCCCCCTACCCACTGCATAAAATCTCATTGCTTCATCTTTGTGAAAAGACAGGTCTGAGAAACTGATCTTGAAGGAGCTCAGGAAATTTCACTGCAAAACATGACTACTTTGTGATTCTCCCCATGCACATGGTAAATAAACCTCTTTCTCTTATTAATCTACCTTAATTGTGAGTTGGTCTTTCAGAGAACCTTCTGGGGCAACAGGAACGTTTCCCCTTGCCCCCACATTCTCCTGTCTTCTTGCTTTGGCCAAATTGAATAAATCTTTCTCTATCTCCAAACAATGGTGCCACAGTGTTTGGCTTTAGCTATGCATCAGGTACATGAGCCTGAATTTGGGGTTCTACAACAAATCTTTGTTCCACTTAGAGTTTAACCTGCCATATGTGTGAGGAAGAGATTGAACTTTTATCTTTTTTTGTATAGCTACACTGCTATCTCAATACCATTGATTTAAAATAAAAGTCCATCCTTACCTCACCAATTTGACTTTGTACTAACTTTCTATATGCATTTGGTTCTATTTATAGACTTTCTATTCTGTCCCATTGGTCTGTCTACTCATGTTCCAGGGACTCAGTGTGAGATTTTTTTCCATTTTGCAAGGTTAGCTCAGCATGGTGGACAGAGGAAATGGACAGGTACTATAACAAAGAGACCCAGTATTTTACACCAGTAGTTTAAACAAGATGCAAGTTGATTTGCATCATTTTAACAGTATAGAGGTGAGTGAATCAGGGCTGGTGAGGAAGCTCTACCATCATCGAGTCCTAGGTGGTTATCCTAGCTTTTGCTATCTCTCAGTCAGCAGAATGGGGAAAATGGCCAGAAGACAGCAAAAATTTTCCTTTTTAGGGTCATACCAGTTGCCTAGAACTTGGTCACATGGCCACTCCAAGTTTCAAGGGAGATGGGAAAGTGTAGTCTCCTGCTGGATAGCCATGTTCCTGACTAAAACTTAGGAGTTCTATTCGTAAAGAAAGGGAAAATGGTCCCTGCTACAGTGGTAGTCTGATGCTAAGGACCCCAACATAGAAGATATTGGGGCATTTTAACCTAAATAATGGCATAAGCTCTTTCCTCCAGGAATTCACAGTGGGAGACTAGTATAGAGGAGTCTAAGGTTCATATAGACTCTACCTTCTTGCCCTCACAGTTGTGGGGTTCCCTTTGCTCAGAGTTTACTATTTGTTAGCACTGTTGTGCACTTTCTCTTTCTTTCTGTATATGTTGCTGTATATGCTCATTTTTGTTTGTTCTTTTCTAATTGCTTTACTCCCATGTCCTTGGAGATATCTATCCATTTCTGAGGCAACTCTTGGGGCTTGTTAATGAATTAATTGATAAAAACATGCCTCCCAGGGAACAAAAGTCAGGGACTGTGTATACCTCTGAATTTCCTATCTCCCTTCCTCAGTATTTCACTTGAATGGGATAAATACTAGACAATTTAAGTAGCTCTTTTACATATGCAGAAGACTATGTTTGCATATGAAAGGGGATCTGGGTTTTAGACACTGCTAACAAAAGTATAGGGAAAAAGCCACAAAGGAAAGATCCTATAACCTAGGGAGACCACATAATTTATCACCTAAACTGGGATACTTTTAAACAATTTAGGGTAGTAAAGTAATTCAATATATATGAAATGTTCACCTATTGATTGACAATTTGGTGTTATTATAGTGGTGGACCATAAAAGGCCAGTATCAACATTAGTCGGATGTTTATACTACCCAAAGTGATCTACATATTCAATGCAATCCCCATTAAAATACCAACATCATTTTTCTTAGATCTAGAAAAAATAATGCTATGCTTTGTGTGGAACCAGAGAAGACCCTGTATAGCAAAAGCAATCTTAAGCAAAAAGAACAAATTAGGAGGCATCAATTTACTAGACTTCAAACTATAATACAAGGCTATAGTAACCAAAACAGCATGGGACTGCCACAAGAACAGAGACATAGACCAATGGAACAGAACTGAGAACCCAAATATAAAACCATCCTCATATTGCCATCTGATCTTTGACAAAGGAAACAAAAATATACACTGGGGAAAAGAATCCTTATTCAGTAAATGGTGCTGGGAAAATTGGATAGCCACATGTAGAAGACTGAAACAGGATATATACTTCTCATCTCTCACAAAAATCAACTCACAGTAGATAATATACTTAAACCTAAGGTATGAAACTATAAGAATTCTAGAAGAAAATGTTGGAAAAACTCTTATAGACATTGGCATAGGCAGAGAATTTATGAAGAAGACCACAAAGGCAATCACAGCCATAAGAAAAATAAATAAATGGGACCTGATCAAATTAAAAATCTTCTGCACAGCCAAGGAAACTATGATGAGAGCAAATAGACAACCTACAGAATGAGAGAAAATATTTGCATGCTGCACATGTGATAAAGGGCTGATAACTAGAATCTATATAGGACTCAGGAAAATCAGCAAGAAAAATATCAAACAACCCCATTAAAAAGTGGGCAAATGACATGAACAGAAAATTTTCAAAAGAATACAGAATAATGGCCAAACAAACACATGAAAAAAACGCTCAACACCTCTAATCATCAGGGAAATGCCAATCAAAACCACAATGAGATAATCACTTAACTCCAGTAAGAATGGCTTTTATCAAAAAGTCCCAAAACAATAAATGTTGGTGTGGATGCGGAGAGATAGGAACACTCATATACTGCTGGTGGGACTGAGAATTTGTGCAACCTCTGGGGAAAGTAATAAGGAGATACAGCAAAGAGCTAAAAGTACAACTATGATTTGATCTAGCAATCCCATTACTGGGCATCTATCTACCCAAAGGAAAAAAAGACATTCTATAAAAAAGACATCTGCACTTGAATGTTTATAGCAGCACAATTCATAATTGCAAAGATGTGGAAACAACTCAAGTGCCCATCAATACATGAGTGGATTAATAAAATGTAGTATATGTATATCGTGGAGTTCTACTCAGGCACAAAAAGCAATGGGGCCGGGAGCGGTGGCTCACGCCTGTAATCCTAGCACTCTGGGAGGCCGAGGCGGGCGGATTGCTCGAGGTCAGGAGTTCGAAACCAGCCTGAGCAAGAGCGAGACCCCGTCTCTACTATAAATAGAAAGAAATTAATTGGCCAACTAATATATATATATATATATATATAAAAATTAGCCGGGCATGGTGGCACATGCCTGTAGTTCCAGCTACTCGGGAGGCTGAGGCAGAAGGATTACTTGAGCCCAGGAGTTTGAGGTTGCTGTGAGCTAGGCTGACGCCACGGCACTCACTATAGCCTGGGCAACAAGCGAGACTCTGTCTCAAAAAAAAAAAAAAAAAAAAAAAAAAGCAATGGTGATCTAGCATCTCTTGTATTATCCTTGCTACAGCTGGAGCCCACTCTACTTAGTGAAGTATCACAAAATAAGAAAACAAGCACCACATATACTCACCATCAAATTGGTATTAATTGATCAACAGTTATGTGCACATACAGTAGTAACACTCATTGGGTGTTGGGCATATTGGGGGGAGAAGGGGATGGATATATTCACACCTAATGGGTGTGATGCACACCATCTGGGGGATGGACACACTTGAAGCTCTCACTTGGGCAGAGCAAAGGCAATACACGTAACCTAAACATGTGTACCCATGTAATATGCTGAAATAAAAAAAATAATAAAATAAATAAAAGAGTGGTATTGAAATGTTCCTAACACAAAAAAAATAATAAATGCCTGAGATGATGCTAACCCAATTACCCTGATTTGATTAATACACATTGCATGCCTGTATGGAAACAACACATGCACCCTATAAATATATACAAGTATCATGTACCCATGTTAATGAAAAATAAAAAAAAAATTAACAAAAAGTAGAAATGTTCTGAAATGAAGCAAGGAATCCAGGCCTTTGTGACTGCATTGAGAAACCATTGTTTGATGGATCACAACCTTAGGCAAGGAAGCTCCCTTCAATAGTGGGCAATTTTTGAGGAGGGACTCAGCTATGAGCTATGAGCAAGCAATACTCCCAGCAGCTAATGATGAGTGCCTCAGTTCTGAAAGGGAGAATCCGATTGACATGTCACATTATCATTACACTTAGTTACCTAGAATGTCTGCTTAATCAGTACACATATTTTCCAAGCACTGTGAATACAAGTCAGTGGAATTTATAACAATTTATAACAAGTCATGAGGCTTTGGGATTATATTGACAGGTGGGCCAATAGGTTGGGGCTGCTCAGAAACAAACAAACAAAGAAAAAAATGGTGGTATTGAGACATAATGTCAAGGGTGGGTGAAGGGGATAGAGTTTGGTGGATGAGAGCTCTTTCATGCCTTGTAATAGCATGGATAGGATCATGGGAGGTCCAGGCTAAGATACTAAATTCTCAAAGCCAAGGATAAATTTCAGTAGAATGTAAAAGAATAACGATAGAATCAGGATGAACTTTAACAGGGAAAAACATCTAAAATTCTGTCTCTAAGTTTAAAAATTATTTGTCTACACAAGAGCAAGCTGATTGCAGGGAAGATCATCCCAGCCATTGCCACAACCACAGCAGCTGTGGTTGGCTTTGTGTGTCTGGAGCTGTACAAGGTAGTGCAGGGGCACCGACAGCTTGATTCTTACAAGAATGGCTTCCTCAACTTGGCCCTGCCCTTCTTTGGTTTCTCTGAACCCCTTGCTGCACCACGTCACCAGTACTATAACCAGGAGTGGACATTGTGGGATCGCTTTGAGGTACAGGGACTGCAGCCTAACGGTGAGGAGATGACCCTCAAACAGTTCCTTGACTACTTTAAGACAGAGCACAAATTAGAGATCACCATGCTGTCCCAGGGAGTATCCATGCTCTATTCTTTCTTCATGCCAGCCGCCAAGCTCAAAGAACGGTTGGATCAGCCGATGACAGAGATTGTAAGCCGTGTGTCGAAGCGAAAGCTGGGCCGCCATGTGAGGGCGCTGGTGCTTGAGCTGTGCTGCAACGACGAGAGCGGCGAGGACGTCGAGGTCCCCTATGTATGATACACCATCCGCTGACCCCCATCTGCTCCTCTAGGCTGGCCCCAGTCCACCCTTCTCCAGACCCCTTCCAGCCCAGGGCTCCTGTTTGGTTTCTGGCAATGGCCCACCTAGCCAAGCCTGGTGTTCCCTTGTCATCCCCCTACCTGAACCCCTCCTGCCACTGCTTTCTACCTTGTTTGGAATCCGAATCCTAATAAAGAATTATTAACCCTGAAAAAAAAATTATTTGTCTAGATATCAGTTCATATGAAAAATATTTGAGAGGTTTGATTTACTGCAAGGTTTAGACATGGCTAACATGGCTGAGGAAAATGATAATGCAACCTCAAGCCCAGATAGTGAAAGGTGGCCTCACTAATAACTTATCTAACAGAGGAAAATAAACTATCTAATAGAAAGTAAGGGAAATAAGCTCACAGCACATTATTGCCCCTTTAAAGAAAAAAACTCACAACAGAACTACCCCCTTTGTTTTGTTTAATTAAAGCAGCTGTGGCCTAACTCATTATCTCTAAGAATTTCATTTTCTCATCCTGGTGGCAGGGATGCCTAAGCAGACAGTAGGGGTGTAAATTCGCCGCTCCAGCTGTCTGCCTCAGTTCCTGCCCAAAACAGATTCCAAGGACTGTGATAAAGTCAGCCACAGAGAAGGAAAAAAAAAAAATGGAAAAAGCAAATATAGCTCCACAGATGCTTCTGTTACCAGTCTGCTGAAGCAGAGGAGAAAAACCATTTTTACTCTTTAAAAATGGCAAGGCACCTAGCCTTGGTGACTGGCACTTCCTTTCTTCCTCTGTGTGCCATGGCCACTCTCTCCTCCTCTCTCCCCTCCTCCTCCTCCCCTCCTCCTCCTCCTCCCCTACTCCTCCTCCTCCCTCCCTTCCTCCTCCTCCTCCCTCTCTTCTTCTTTCTTCTCCTCCCCTCCTCCTCCGCCCCTCCTCCTCCCCCTCCTCCCCTCCTCCTCCTTCTTCTTCTTCTCCTCCTCCTCCCCTCCTCCTCCTCCTCCTCCTCCTCTTCTTCTTCTTCTCTCTCTCTCTCTCTCTCTCTCTCTCTCTCTCTCTCTCTCTCTCTCTCTCTCTCTCTCTCTCTCTCTCTCTCTTTTTCAGGAAAGTAAATAAACTTTTTACTTTTATATATCCCAATCTCTGTGTGAGAAATCTTTCTCTACCCACGGCATGAGCACATAGTGAGCTTTCCACCCTTTCAGTTCCTAAAAGTACAGGTCACTGCAAATAAAAGTTCTACTGTACTCTATGCTAACCAGACCTCATCTGTTCCCAGTTCAAGGCACATTATTATATAACATGAATACAGAAAAGTATATGAATCATAAGTATACAGCTTGATGCATTTTCACAAAGTACACACACCCATATAACTGCTAAGGTGACTAATTGCTCTTGTTTCCCCAGGACTATCCTGGTTTTAGCACTGAAAGTCTTGTATCCTGGGAAAATTCTCAATCTTGGGCAAACCAGACAGTTGGTTATCCAATCCTACTCAGATTAAGAAATAAAAAATTACCAGCACCTTAGAAGCCTTCATATGGACTGTCAGTCACTACCCACCCCTCCTCCCCAAAGGAAACCACTATGCTGACTTCTAGCACCATAGATTATTTTGAGACACTGTATTTTAATACAGGCACTATGAACTAAAGAACAGAGCTTACAACCTCATGGCCCATGGCTGAATCCAGCTGGCAGATATGTTATATTTGAGTCATGTGATACTGGCCTGTTCAGCTTTTTTTTTTTTTTTGGACTTAATTATTTAATTTATTTAGTTGGTAGATAGTTTTGTTAGTTTTAACTCACATGTATAGATTCATGCAACCTCTACCACAGTCAGGATACAGAAACTAGTAGGATACTGTATTTACATAGACTTATAACGTGTCCACACAAATTACTTACTGATTACAGTGATGGAAAAAGAGTATCTTTATGACTACTTGTGGTGACTCACGCCTATAATCCCAGCTCTTTGGGAGGCTGGGACAGGAGGATAACTTGAGCCCAGGAGTTCGAGACTAGCATGGGCAACATCAGTAAGGTCCCATCTCTAAAAAGAAAAAAAAGTAACCTTATGGTAGTGAAACTTGTTATACATAACTTTAACCAAATGATCAAAGTTAACATCCCCAATACTACCAGCAAATATCATGTATCTCCTAACGTGACTGTACTGAGAAGGACACAACATGACTTATATAGTATTCCCACTAAAAATGCATAGCTTGAATGGCATCACGAGGAAACATCAGCAAAACTCAATTGATAGAAATTCTACAAAATAAATGGCCTGTACTATTAAAAAAAAAAGCCAATGACATGGAAGATAACTAAAGGCTGAGAAACTGTTCCAGATTAAAGAAGATTTAAGAAATGCAAAAACTAAATTTAATATATTATCCTGGGTTGAATCTGGGACCAAAATATTTGCTATAAAGAACATTATTGGCCAGGCGTGGTGGCTCACGCCTGTAATCCCAGCACCGGATTGCTCGAGGTCAGGAGTTCGAAACCAGCCTGAGCAAGAGCAAGACCCCATCTCTACTATAAATAGAAAGAAATTAATTGGCCAACTAATATATATATATACATACAAAAAATTAGCCGGGCATGGTGGCGCATGCCTGTAGTCCCAGCTACTTGGGAGGCTGAGGCAGGAGGATCGCTTGAGCCCAGGAGTTTGAGGTTGCTGTGAGCTAGGCTGATGCCATGGCACTCACTCTAGCCTGGGCAACAAAGCGAGACACTGTCTCAAAAAAAAAAAAAAAAGACATTATTAAGACCTGCATCCCCAACCCCCCGACTGTGGCCCAGTACAGGTCTGTGGCCTGTAAGGAACTAGGCTGTGCATCACCGCCTGAGCTCCAACCGCCACCTGCCTCCAGCCCCCTGGTCCCGTGGAAAATTGTCTTTCATGAAACTTAGAAACAGGGCTGCACAGCAGGAGGTGAGTGGTGGGCCAGCTTCATCAGTATTTATAGTCACTCCTCATCACTCCTATCACTGTCTGAGCTCTGCCTCCGCCCCTCACCCACCCCCATTCATGCAAATATTGTCTGCCATGAAACCAGTTCCTGGTGCCAAATAGGTTGGGGACTGTTGATTAAGATGATTGGAAAATCTGAGTAAGGACTGCATATTAGATAATACTATTATACTGAGGTTATATTTACTGATTTTGATAATTGTATTGTGGTTGTGTAAGTGAATGTCTTAGTTCTTTAGAAATATTCACTGAAGTATTTACGGGTAAAGGAGTATGATATCAGTACATATTGGTGTATGTGTGTGTATATATGTATATGCATATATATAGATATATATGAAGAGAGAGATAGAGAATATAATAAATATATCAAAATGTACAATGGGTATATGGGAGTTCTTTGTACTATTTTTGCAACTTTCTATATATTTGAACATATTTCCAAAAGAAAATTAAAAACATTTAACAATATATATCTAAGATAAAGATTCTTCAGAAAAACCCCATAACTATGTACTATTATCATACCTAAATTTTTTGGTCAAATACCCCAAGACCATCAAATGTCCAGTCAGTGTTCAAATTTTCTAGGTTGTTTCGTAAATGTATGTGTGTATGTATGTGTGTGCATGTATGTGTGTGTATGTATGTGTGATTATAGTTGGTTTGTTTGAATTAGGATCCTAACAAGGAGCACTCACTGTACTTGTTTGATGTGTCTCTTATTTCTTTAAATCTACAAGTTCTTCCACCCCCTTCCTTTTCTTGCAATGTATTTGTTGAAAGAACCAGGTAATGTATCCTGTAGAGTTTCCTACATTTGGGATTTTGCTGATTGCACCCCAGATCATAGTTTAATATAAAGATTTCCTAATAATTATACCTATCTTATAATGTAACTAAGTGCCCTTTAATGTAGTAAGTGGTCCATCATTGAACATTTAAACAGAAGCTAAATGCTTTCAAAGGCATTTTTATAATATAGAAGGTAGACCTGTGGGACCTTCAGGATTGATACCAACTAGGAAATTTTTATAAATCCATGAAAATATCAATACAGGGAGACAAGCGTAGAATTCTAGGGAATGGTCACAACTGCAAAATCTACTGTTTTTAATATTTCTCAGACTTGTTGCATTAATCTCTTCATGGGTTATGGAATATGTGCTGTAGGATATCACCAGGTCTAGCCCTCAGCAAAAGAAGGACCAGGAAAAATGTGTGTGGTGGTTTTAATATATGTCCACAAACTCCTCTATACTTTTCCCTTCCAGAGGTATAACCCAATTACCCTCCCCTCAAGTGGGGACTGCACTTTGTGACTTACTTCTAATGAACAGAATATGGCTGAAATGATGGTGTATGACTTGTGATGGTAGGTCATAAAAGGTACCATGGATTCCTCCTTATTCTCTCTTTTGGATCATTCACTCTGGGGAAAGCCAGTTGCTATGTCATGAGGATACTAAAACAGACTTATAGTGAGGCCTATGTGATGAGGAATTGAGAACTCCAGCTAAGAGCCATGTGAGCACCATCATGGAAGAAGATCCTCTAGTGCCAGTCAAGCCTTCATGTAACTGCAGATAACTCGACAAGGACTTTCTCCTTTGACCAAAACTAGTCAAGCTCCTCTGAGGACTCTACTTGACTAGGCTCCACTTTAGGCTTTCTTCCTTGTCCTTGCAGAATACAATTTGAGCAAGAATCCTGCTAAGTCAGTTTTGGAAAAATCTCCCATTCTTGGTAACTGACCATCCTTGCTACTAGGCGAGGGGTGTTAGAAATTCCAGATCACTTTATTCAATCATGGATTGAGATGGGAAGAGGCTGGGCTTTAGTCCTAGGGTGGATCTATTTCTTATTTACCCTTATTCCTAAGGTGTTGCCTTTCAGGGTTACAACCCAAAGCTTGTGAGATTTATCAGAGTCCCTTCTCTGTAGTGGACCCTGAAGCCCAATTTTTACTCTTTAGTCCCCAAAATCTAACCAAAGCTATGCTAAATCTTCTCAGCCTCTTAGCTGCTGCTTCTGGAATTGGCAGATGCCTTTGCAGGAAAAATAGCCCCCAATACAGACTTACTTCTTTGGGTTTCCTTTTCCTCTTGAATCTTGGCTTCTTAATGCTTCACTGCCCTTGGTAATTCTCCAATACTGAAAACAGATGCTTCTTAAAATTTGTCCAGCTTTTTTACTATTTCTCCATAGGAGAATTAGTCCCAAATACCTAGTTTAAGATTACCCTATATTAGCAAAGGTAGAATTTTCCCCAAAATGAATTTTTAAAAATGTAAACTTGTTCATACCTCTCATGTTTACATTCCTTCAATACAGGGTGTCCCAAAAGTTGCCATACATAGGGAAAATTGGAAATTGTGGCTAAATGTACCTTTGTTTACAAAATATTCATTACAAAACTTTACACAATTTTTCCTTTCTATGGGGACTTTCAGGACACCCTGTAGTGTAGCAAGATGTTTTCAGCTGCAAACAACAGTACTCTCAATGAAATATGGCTTAAGTTATAGGTTTGTTAATCTCACATGACAAGAAATTGGGTAGTTAGGCAGTGTCAATGTTGGTTTAATTCAGTAGGTCACTGATGGCATCAAGGACTCAGGCTTTTTGTACAGTTCCACTCTGCCATCTTCAATGTTT
This sequence comes from Microcebus murinus, assembly GCF_040939455.1. NCBI lineage: Eukaryota > Metazoa > Chordata > Mammalia > Primates > Cheirogaleidae > Microcebus > Microcebus murinus. Next base: position 9,263,057 of record NC_134136.1, read on the forward strand.
GGGTGATTATTTACCCTTATGGTGGCAAAATCATTGCTGGAACACTGGTATAATCCCTCATATAAATGTGGGATTGGTTCTAGGACCCCCTTGGATACCAAAATCTATGGATGCTCAAGTCCCTTATATATAATGGCATAGTATTTGCATATAACCTACATACATCTTCCTGTATACTTTAAATCATCTCTAGGTTACTTCTACTACCTAATACAATGTAAACACTATGTAAATAGTTGTTATACTATATTTGTATTCTTTTTTTCTTTTTTTTTTTGAGACAGAGTCTCACTTTGTTGCCCAGGCTAGAGTGAGTGCTGTGGCGTCAGCCTGGCTCACAGCAACCTCAATCTCTGGGGCTCAGCGATCCTACTGCCTCAGCCTCCCGAGTAGCTGGGACTACAGGCATGCACCACCATGCCCGGCTAATTTTTTTGTATATATATTTTTAGTCGGTCAATTAATTTATTTCTATTTTTGGTAGAGACGGGGTCTCGCTCAGGCTGGTTTTGAACTCCTGACCTTAAGTGATCCGCCCGCCTCGGCCTCCCAAAGTGCTAGGATTACAGGCGTGAGCCACCACGCTCGGCCTATATTTGTGTTCTTTTAATCATTATATTATTATTTTTTAATTGTTTTTCTTAAAATATTTTTGATCCATCATTGGTAGTATCCATGGAAACAGAATCTGTGGATATGGAGGGCCAACTAATTCTTTTTTTTTTAGACAGTCTCGCTTTGTTGCCCAGGCTAGAGTGAGTGCCGTGGCATCAGCCTAGCTCATGACAACCTCAAACTCCTGGGCTCAAGCAAACCTGCTTCCTCAGCCTCCTGAGTAGCTGGGACTACAGGCATGCGCCACCATGCCCGGGTAATTTTTTCTATATATATATTAGTTGGCCAATTAATTTCTTTCTATTTATTATACTATCTATTTCTGAGTAACAAAATACTTTAAAATTTAGTACCTTAAAACAACAAACAATTATTATTTCACAGTTTCTATAGGCCAGGAATTTGGGAACAGCTAAGTTCGGTGGTTCTGGCTCAAGATCCCTTATGAGATTGTAGTCAGTATGTTGGTCAAGGCTGCTTGACCATCTGAAAGCTTGACTGGGGCTGGAGGATCTACTTTCAAGATGGTTCATTCACACAGCTGCTGGCAGAAGGCCTCAGTTCTTTGCTGGCTATTGACAGAATGCCTCAGTTCCTCACCAACTGGGCCTCTATATAAGGTTCTTTGAGTATCCTCATGACATGGCAGCTGGCTTCCCAAGAATAACAAATCCAAGAGAGAGATTAAGGAGGAAGGTACAGGCCGGGCGTGGTGGCTCACGCCTGTAATCCTAGCACTTTGGGAGGCCGAGGCGGGCGGATTGCTCAAGGTTAGGAGTTCGAAACCAGCCTGAGCGAGACCCTGTCTCTACCAAAAATAGAAATAAATTAATTGACCAACTAAAAATATATATACAAAAAATTAGCCGGGCATGGTGGCGCATGCCTGTAGTCCCAGCTACTCGGGAGGCTGAGGCAGTAGGATCGCTGAGCCCCGGAGATTGAGGTTGCTGTGAGCCAGGCTGACGCCATGGCACTCACTCTAGCCTGGGCAACAAAGTGAGACTCTGTCTCAAAAAAAAAAAAAAAAAGGAGGCGGAGCAAGATGGCGGACGAATAACACGGCCAGACAGAGGGTCTCTGCAGAAAAGACCGATTCTAGCAGAAACTAGAGGAAAGAAGCAAGAAGACGAGCATACAGCGGACAAGGGCCGGAAGGAGGGGTACCTGAGACCCCGGGAGACTCCACGGGAGGAGGCTGCGGAGGAGAACTGGAGGCTGAGACCACCGGAGCAGCCCGGAGACCAGCGGCAAGGGTAGGTGGATTCGCTGTTTCCCCTCCCCTGCATTCGGGACTGCTGGTGGGCTCCCCAGCGGGTGGAGAGACCTGCGGACATCAGCCCAGAGACTGCCGCCGCCTGCCAACGGTGAGCCTGTAGCAGACGTGGCACCAGGTTCCCAACTTCCTCTGGGCACCTCCGTGTGCACGGAGAGCCGCGCGGCAGGCGCCATATTGCCTCCTCCTCCCCTCCGCCGACCCTACCCTCGGCTGCCCAGAGAGACAATACAGCCACCAGCCGGAGGCACCTCCAGGGAACGGGACCTTCCCGTTTGGGACCCCGCCCGCCCTCCCAGGTGCTGCTGGCACCGTGTTCCCAGGAAAACGGTGCCGACTCAGAGGCTGAGAGACATAGATCCAGCTTGGGCTCCCTGTGGGTGAATTAGGACCGGAAACCCTCTCCCTGGTGGGAATACAGTTTGAACTCTGGGACCCAGAGGTCGGACCTGCAGACCAGATCCCCTGCACCGAGGGCTAGCATTGCCCGGGGCACAGAAGGATTATACGTGAACAGCCTACTGAGGTCTGTGTGCCTCCAGGGGCGGATCGGCGTCCTAGAGAACAACCCACCTCCCAGGAGGAGGCCGTGCGCCCAACCCAGGTGGCGTTCCTGTGCAGGGAACCTCCCCGCCGGCATCACAGTCCGGGGAGGCCTGGTGGCTTGTGGTCTGGCCTGCTGGCAGAGGCCCAGGAGTAGCTGCGGAGTTGGGGAGGGTGGAAAGAAGCGAGGCCTGCTGCAGACTGTGGGTCTCAGACAGCCCCACCCCCACACCCAGACTTTCTGGCTGAGCGGGACCATTCCAGCCCCGCCCTGACAGCAGAGAACAGAACTTTGACCCCTGCTAACGGCCTGAGGGCAGGCTTACCCAACCCAGCTCCGCCCAGAAAGAGAGCTGATAACAGGACTCAAAATCAACACCATAGCCTGTTCCTCCAAGCAAACGCCACCTACTGACAGGGACGGCATCTTGCACAGCCTTTCCACGGCACCCACTGACTCAATATACAGGGAGTGGTCCAATTTCACCCACAGGCACCACCTAACGCCTCAGAAACTAAACAAGGTGTGTGAATACCCAAACAATAACCTAAGGAAAGAAACAACAACTGATCGACATGGGAAGAAATCAGCGAAAGAACTCAGGAAATATGAAGAACCAAACGGAAAACACACCCCCAAGGAGGAGCACCAGCCCCCTAGAAACGGACACCGACCAAAATCAGGCAACCAATATGACAGAAAAGGAATTTCGTATGTGGATCATAAGAACACTCACCCAGCTGCAACAACAACTCAATAACCAACACCAAGAAAACACAAAAAACCTCCAAGAAATGGAACAAAGGTTCAACAAAGAGATTGACACAGTGAAGAAAACTTTAACCGAAGTCCTGGAGATGAAGAATCAACTCAGAGAACTACAAAATACTGTGGAAAGTCTCAAGAACAGGGTAGATCAAGCAGAAGAAAGAATCTCAGAGCTTGAAGATAACACCTTCCAATTAAATAAATCAGTCACAGAAATAGAGCAGAGAAACAAGAGAAAAGAGCAAAGTCTACAAGAGCTGTGGGATTATGTGAAAAAACCTAACGTGAGGGTCATAGGTTTAGCCGAAGGGGAGGAAGACAACACTCAAGGGCTGGACAAGCTTTTTGAAGATATAATAGAGGAAAATTTCCCAGGCCTTGCTCAAAATCTCGATATACAAGTTCAAGAAGCCCAGAGGACCCCTGGGAGATTCAATGCAAACAGGAAGACGTCACGTCATGCAGTCATCAGACTGACCAAAGTATCAACTAAAGAGGCCCTTCTAAGAGCTGTAAGACAAAAGAAGCAAGTGACATACAAGGGAAAGCCAATTCGAATAACATCAGACTTCTCTAATGAGACTTTACAAGCAAGGAGAGACTGGGGCCCCATTCTCACTCTTTTGAAACAAAACAATGCCCAGCCTAGAATATTATTCCCTGCAAAACTAAGCTTCATATAAGAAGGAGAAATAAAAACATTCGCAGACAAGCAAAGGCTCAGAGAATTCACCAAGACAAGACCAGCCCTACAAGAAGTACTTAAAACAGCGTTATGCACGGAACATCATAATAATAATCCACGGATATAAAAACAACCAAAACCCAAAGATATTAAAGGCCAGATATTACAATGGCTCAAGACAGAAATCATAGCAACAACATCCAACCCAACAGAATGATCAGTAATCTACCTTACCTATCAGTTCTCTCAATAAATGTCAATGGCTTAAACTCTCCACTCAAGAGACATAGGCTGGCTGAATGGATAAGAAAATACAGGCCAAGTATATGCTGTCTTCAGGAAACACATTTAACCTGCAAGGATGCACATAGACTAAAAATAAAAGGGTGGAGATCAATATTCCAAGCAAATAGAAGCCAAAAGAAGGCTGGTGTGGCAGTTCTAATTTCAGACGATTTAGTTTTTAAACCAACAAAAGTAGTAAAAGACAAAGAGGGTCATTATATAATGGTGAAGGGCACAGTCCAACAAGAAGAGATAACAATTTTAAATATATATGCACCCAACTTAGGTGCACCCAGATTCATAAAGCAAACCTTACTGGAGCTAAGCAAATGGATTAATAGCAACTCCATAATCACCGGGGATTACAACACCCCACTGACGGCACGAGACAGATCCTCCAAACAGAAAATTAATAAAGAAATAATGGACTTGAACAAAACTCTAGAACAATTGGGTCTGACAGACATCTACAGAACATTCTACCCAAAATCCACTGAATATACGTTCTTCTCATCAGCTCACGGGACATTCTCTAAGATTGACCATATCCTAGGACACAAAGAAAATCTCAAGAAATTTAAAAAAATAGAAATCATACCATGTACCTTCTCAGATCACAGTGGAATAAAACTAGAAATCAACCCTAACAGAAACTCACATTTCTACACAAAAACGTGGAAATTAAACAACCTCCTACTAAATGATTACTTCGTAAATGAAGAAATCAAGACGGAAATAAAAAACTTCTATGAAGAAAACGACAATGGAGAGACAAGTTATCAACTCCTCTGGGACACAGCTAAAGCAGTTCTGAGAGGAAAGTTTATCTCCATAAATGCCTATAACCAAAAGGCAAGAAGATCACAAATAGACAATCTAATGAAACGACTCAAAGAGCTGGAAAAAGAAGAACAGACCAACCCCAAACCCAGCAGAAGAAGTGAAATCAACAAGATCAAATCAGAACTAAACGAAATTGAAAACAGGAAAGCTATTCAGGAGATTAATAAAACAAAAAGTTGGTTCTTTGAAAAAATAAACAAGATTGACACGCCGTTGGCTAAGCTAACGAAAAGCAGAAAAGAGAAATCTCTAATAAGCTCCATCAGGAATAAAAAAGGAGATATCACAACTGATCCCAAAGAGATACAAGATACAATTTATGAATACTACAAAAATCTTTATGCACACAAACTGGAAAATGTGGAGGAAATGGACAAATTTCTAGAAACACACAGCCTCCCTAGGCTCAACCAGGAAGAAATAGATTCCCTGAACAGACCAATCTCAACAGCTGAAATAGAAACAGCAATTAAAAATCTCCCAAAAAAGAAAAGTCCCGGTCCAGATGGCTTCACACCTGAATTTTACCATACTTACAAAGAAGAACTAGTACCTATCTTGCAGAAACTATTCCACAACATCGAGAAGAACGGAAACCTCCCCGACACCTTTTATGAAGCGAATATTACTCTGATACCAAAACCAGGAAAGGATGCAACAAAAAAAGAAAACTACAGACCAATATCCCTAATGAATATAGATGCAAAAATTTTCAACAAAATCTTAGCTAACCGAATCCAGACACTTATCAAAAAAATAATCCACCACGACCAAGTGGGCTTCATCCCAGGGATGCAGGGATGGTTCAACATACGTAAATCTATAAATGCAATTCACCACATAAACAGAAGCAAAAACAAAGACCACATGATCCTTTCAATAGATGCAGAAAAAGCTTTTGACAAAATTCAACACCCTTTCATGATACGAACACTTAAGAAAATAGGCATAGAAGGGACATACCTAAAAATGATACAAGCCATATATGACAGACCCATAGCCAACATCATACTGAATGGGGAAAGATTGAAATCATTCCCACTTAGAACTGGAACCAGACAAGGCTGCCCACTATCTCCACTTCTGTTCAACATAGTGCTGGAAGTCTTGGCTACAGCAATCAGACAAGAAAATGGAATCAAAGGTATCCAAATAGGGGCAGAAGAGATCAAACTTTCACTGTTTGCTGATGATATGATATTGTATCTAGAAAACCCCAAGGATTCAACCAAGAAACTCCTGGAACTGATCAATGAATTTAGTAAAGTCTCAGGATATAAAATTAATACACAGAAATCAGAGGCATTCATATACGCCAACAACAATCTAATTGAGAACCAAATCAAAGACTCAATTCCCTTCACAATAGCAACAAAGAAATTAAAGTACCTAGGAATATATTTAACCAAAGAGGTAAAAGACCTCTACAGGGAGAACTATGAAACACTGAGGAAGGAAATAGCAGAGGATGTAAACAGATGGAAATCCATACCATGCTCGTGGATCGGCAGACTCAATATCATCAAAATGTCTATACTACCCAAACTGATCTACAGATTCAATGCAATACCTATTAAAATCCCATCAGCATTCTTCACAGATATAGAAAAAATACTTTTACGCTTCGTATGGAACCAAAGAAGACCCCGAATATCAAGAGCAATTCTAGGCAACAAAAACAAAATGGGAGGCATTAATATGCCAGATATCAAACTATACTACAAAGCTGTAGTAATTAAAACAATATGGTATTGGCACAAAAACAGGAATATTGACCAGTGGAACAGATGTGAGAATCCTGATATAAAACCATCCTCATATAGCCATCTCATCTTTGACAAAGCAGACAAAAACATACGCTGGGGAAAAGAATCCCTCTTCAATAAATGGTGCTGGGAAAACTGGATAGCCACCTGTAGAAGGCTAAAACAGGACCCACACCTTTCACCTCTCACAAAAACCAACTCACGCTGGATAACAGACTTAAACCTAAGATATGAAACTATTAGAACTCTAGAGGAAAAAGTTGGAAACACTCTCCTAGACATCGGCCTGGGCAAAGAGTTTATGAAGAAGTCCCCAAAGGCAATCACAGCAGCAACAAAAATAAATAAATGGGACATGATCAAACTACAAAGCTTCTGCACAGCCAAAGAAATAGTCATGAAAGTAAACAGACAGCCTACAGAATGGGAGAAAATTTTTGCATCCTATGCATCCGATAAGGGACTGATAACTAGAATATACTTAGAACTCACGAAAATTAGGAAGAAAAAATCAAATAACCCCATTAAAAAGTGGGCAAAGGACTTGAACAGAAATTTTTCTAAAGAAGACAGAAGAATGGCCAACAAACATATGAAGAAATGCTCAACATCTCTAATCATCAGGGAAATGCAAATCAAAACCACAATGAGATATCACTTAACCCCAGTGAGAATGGCCTTTATCAAAAAATCTCCAAACAATAAATGCTGGCGTGGTTGCGGAGAGAGAGGAACACTCCTACACTGCTGGTGGGACTGCAAACTAGTTCAACCTCTGTGGAAAGCAATATGGAGATACCTTAAAGCGATACAAGTGAATCTACCATTTGATCCAGCAATCCCATTGCTGGGCATCTACCCAAATGATCCAGTGACACTCTACAAAAAAGACACCTGCACTCGAATGTTTATAGCAGCACAATTCATAATTGCAAGGCTGTGGAAACAGCCCAAGTGCCCATCAATCAAAGAATGGATTAATAAAATGTGGTATATGTACACCATGGAGTACTATTCAGCTCTAAGAAACAATGGTGATATAGCACACCTTATATTTTCCTGGTTAGAGCTGGAACCCATACTACTAAGTGAAGTATCCCAAGAATGGAAAAACAAGCACCAGATATATTCTCCAGCAAACTGGTATTAACTGAGTAGCACCTAAGTAGACACATAGGTGCTACAGTAATAGGGTATTGGGCAGGTGGGAGGGGGGAGGGGGGCGGGTATATACATACATAGTGAGTGAGATGTGCACCATCTGGGGGATGGTCATGATGGAGACTCAGACTTTTGGGGGGAGGGGGGGAATGGGCATTTATTGAAACCTTAAAATCTGTACCCCCATAATATGCCAAAATAAAAAAAAAAAAAAATGAAAGCTCACAACAAAAAAAAAAAAAAAAAAAAAAGGAGGAAAGTACAATGCTTTTTATGGTCTAGTCTTGGTTCCATCACATTGTATTCATCAGAAGCAAGCCACTAAATACTGTGTTTCCCTGAAAATAAGACAGGGTCTCATATTTATTTTTCCTCAAGAAGACACCCTAGGGCTTATTTTCAGGGGATGTGTGATTTTCCCCTCAAAGCCTCAGCTTGCACCACGCACAGGATGGCCGGGACCTGACGGGGGGAGCCGACCTTGTTGGTGGGGCTGCCTGCACATTTCTTGTCACCTCTGGGATACTAGCTGTCACGATGGGGCAGATGAGAAGGGCTGCTCGTCTTCTTTACCACTCCGTAACAAAATGCATGGGTTGTGCAGATACACTGCACAGCCACGTCCATCACTAGGTCTTATTCTCGGGGTAGGGCTTATATTGCGCAAATGCTTAGAAATCCTGCTAGGGCTTATTTTTATGGGTAGGTCTTATTTTCGGGGAAACGCAGTACAAACTGCACTCAAAGGGAGAGGAATTAGGCTCCATCTTTTTTTTTATTTTTTTTTATTTTAAGACAGAGTCTTACTTTGTTGCCCAGGCTAGAGTGAGTGCCGTGGCGTCAGCCTGGCTCACAGCAACCTCAATCTCCTAGGCTCAGCGATCCTACTGCCTCAGCCTACCAAGTAGCTGGGACTACAGGCATGCACCACCATGCCCGGCTAATTTTTTGTATATATATTTTTAGTTGGTCAATTAATTTCTTTCTATTTTTGGTAGAGACGGGGTCTCGCTCAGGCTGGTTTTGAACTCCTGACCTTGAGCGATCCGCCCGCCTCGGCCTCCCAAAGTGCTAGGATTACAGGCGTGAGCCACCGCGCCCGGTCCAGGCTCCATCTTTTGAAAGGAAGAGTATTAAATAACTTGTGGGCATATTTTTAAACTACCAAAACCTCTAAATATAATGTTCTCACAGGACAGCATCCCAAGCAAGAAGGTGGGTGGGAAGTGTAAAAGAACAGAAAGCCTTGCTCCTCTAGTTACTCTTTTATCAGAGAGCAAAGTCCTTCCCAGAATATGTTAGCATACTTCCTCAGCCCAAATTGGGTCAATGCCAATGCCCATTCCCAGACCAATCGTTGACAAATGGAAATAGGATTCCCATGTTTAGGTCAATCTTGATTCATCCTTGGCGGCTGGGAGGTAAGCCTATCTTCTGTAAGCACTTGTCACTGGCTCAATACTCAATCAAATCAGGTTTCTGTTAGCAAGGATGGTGTTGGGTGTTGGGTAGGCAACAGTGACTGCAACAGATAGCTTCCCATTGCTATTAGGATAAAAATCACATCTTTAACATGGATGTAAAGCCCAAAAGATCTGGTCCCTGCTTACCTTACCTCACCAACATAATTTTAGACCTCTCTTCCCCTAACTTTATTTTCCAGCAACACTAGACTTTTTTGTGTTGTGGTAGGCTCCTTCTCACCTCAGGATCTTGGTATCTCTGCTGCTGCTTCAGATCTGTACTGGATAAAGCTTCCTGATCTTTATGAGCTTCAATGTCATCTGTGAAAAAGAGATAATAATAGTACCTACTTTACAAAGCTATTGTGAGGAGTAAATGAGTCATGTATGGTCTGCCCCCAGCAGTGTCTGACAAACAGTAAGTGCTCAATAATTGGGAAGTATTGTTAAGTCCAGGCTGCCAAATTTTTGTGTGCTTTTTTTGTTTTCCTGCTGATGCCCTTTCTCATAATTCTATCTTATCCAAAAAGAATTGCTTTGTACTCCCACAGTAACCCAGATGGAATGAAATAAGGGCTAAACATACCCAGATCTGATTATAAGAAGGCCAGGAGGCATGTCTGGGCCTCAAACATAGACTCATTTGGAAGTAACTTCAAGGATTTATTTCCCAATGAGGTTTCCCATAATATATTGATGAGATAAAAATAAATGGCTTATTATCTTATAACTTTATTATTTATTTATTTTTTGAGCCACCCAGGTTAGAGTGCAGTGGCATTATCACAACTGACTACAACCTCAAACTCCTGGACTCAAGCAATCCACCTGCCTCAGCCTCTGAGTAGCTGGGACTACAGGTGCACACTAATTTTTCTATTTTTTGTAGAGATGAGGTCTCCCTCTTGCTCAGGCTGGTCTTGAACTCCTGGCCTCAAGCAATCTTCCTGCTTCAGCCTCCCAAAATGCTGGGATTTCACCACCATGCATGGCCTATCTTATAACTTTAAATTTATGTTTCACTTGTATCTTAGTATCAATGTGCTGAGTTACTATTTTCCTGCATCTTACCTGGACCTTGAGTGCCATACCTGGGAAATTTTTAGTCTGACTCAGATTACTTCCTTCCAGCTAACTCTGAATAGTGGCATCTATAATATAGCAATTAAGTGCATGGACTTCAGATCATGGCTGCCTAGGTCTGAATCTACCACTTACAATACCTGAAACCCTAAGCAAGTCACTGAACTTCTTTGTGCCTCAGTTACTTCATCTGCAAAATGAGGATTCCAGTACCTACTTCCGAGTTTTGTGAGCATTAGTTAATATATTTAAAAAAAAGCATCCCAAGAATGGAAAAACAAGCACCACATATACTCACCAGCAAACTGGTATTAACTGAGCAGCACCTAAGTGGATACATAGGTACTACAGTAATAGGGTATTGGGCAGTGGGGTGGAGGGCGGGTATATACATACATAATGAGTGAGATATGCACCATCTGGGGGATGGTCATGCTGGAAACTCAGACTTGTGGGGGGAGGGGGAATGGGCATTTATTGAAACCTTAAAATCTGTACCCCCATAATATGCCGAAATAAAAAGAAAATGCTATATGTGTTGCCATTAGCATCAATCGTGCCATAACTAGAGAAATTACATTGCACTTTTTATTATAAAAAAGGTGGGGGGAAGAGGGCCTGGGCCTTTTCAATCTTTTCAGAGGTCTCGATTGTTAAGTAAGCCTTATGTAGCAGAAATCCAACTAGAGGAGCCGGGAAATCAGAGGCTTCCAAAAGGAGGTGCGTTTGCATAGATCCTGGTAGGGATGCCGCGAATTCCTCAGGACAGGGGGTGGCGCTTTTCCCAAAGCAGTCGCTGGCTTGCACAGCGCTGTTCTGGATGCAGACGGGGGTGGGGGTGACGCGGCGGCGGGGGCCTTGGGCCTAGTACACTCTCCACGTCTGTCCGCAAGGCCACCCGGCTCCCTTCCGCTTCACCTGCAGGCCGCGTGGTGCCACCTCCCGCTCCGCCCACAGTCAGGAAGGTTCCCTGCGGCTAGCGGCGTGCGGGACGTGACAAATGGAAGCCGCACGTCTCACCAGTCCCCTTGCAGACGGACAGCGCCAGGGAGCAATGGCAGCGCGCTGACCACTTTGGGCCGCGGCCAATAGGGGCTGTTCTTTCTCGGCGCGCCGGGCGCCGCTGCCGGGAAGGGGCGGGGCGAGGGGCGGGGCGAGGGGCGGGGCGTCAGGAGGCAGTGTGGGAGCGGTTCTGGCCACCGCGCTTGGCATTCTGCACGCGTCCCTGCGCTCGTCTGCTGCGGTCGCCGCCGCTGAGTCCCAGGCCTCTCGCCCCCACTGTATTGCCAAAATGTCGCTTTCCAACAAGCTGACTCTGGACAAGCTGGACGTGAAGGGGAAGCGGGTCGTTATGAGGTATTTCTACACATCTCCGCGCGCCCTCGGGGCTTTTGCCGCAGACTCTCTGGCCTGGGCCGACTTTCTTTCCTGTCTGCTCAAAGTTGCTTTTAGCCATCGGCTGGGCCCCGGGGATCCTAGGCTTGTAAGGCAAGGCTGTCCTCTGTTGTAGCTGAGGCTGTGCACGGGTCTCATGGTTTCTAACTGAATTTCCCTTATCTCAGAAAGCGGCCGAAGTCACCCTTTGGGGGTGGATCCCACTGAGGAAGGGCTCAGATTGCCTGGACCCATTTTGACCTTTAGTGCCACTTGCTGAAATACAGTTCTGTTGCTTCCAGCTCCTAGTCGGGGAGACGGGACTTAATGCTTATCCTGCAAATCTCTAGGCCCCAAGGAAGGGACCTTGAAAGGTCATTTGGTTAATTTCCTTTGCCCCACCGTCCTAAACCATCCCAGACGAATGAGACACGGCCCACATTTCAAAGGTCCCTCCCTGCACAAAAGGATATCTTTCCCACTTGATGTTGGTTTAAATGTTCAGGAGTAGAACACTCCTAAAGAATTGGGGGTGGAAGGGTAGGGTGGGGCGCACCAGAGGAGGCCTTGCTGAGCTTATGTAACAGGCCTCTGCTGCCCTATCGTGTCGTGCTATTGGACTCCAGGCCATGTCGTTTGCATCAGGATTGTGACACATGCTGGGTAATGGTAGAGCAGGGTGTGGCTGCTCATACTTGCTGTCCTCCCGCCTCACCCCTACACGTGGCTAAGAAGCCGGCTATTAGAAGTGGGGGAGGCTCCCCATGCACTCTGAGGTCTCCTCTGTACATGTGTATCCCTCTTCACTTTTCAACATGGCTTCTCCCTTATCTGCCAGAATTACTAGTGTACAGAGCTGTTACATTTATTGTTTTTTTGTAATGTGATACATTTGTGTATTCTAGGAACAAAGTACAGGAAGATGGTTAGGTGTGTAATTGGTGGACTTGACTGTTGATATACCTTAACAGGTGGTGGTTTTGAGAGGCCATAAGGGCTCGCATTGATTGTGTTGTGCAGCTTTGACCTTTTTGGAAGTGGTTGATTGATGGGCAGGCATGTGACTGGTGTGATCCAGCCCCTTTCCCAATTTGGGCTGGTTCAAGTGAGGGCATCTTTCAGATGTTAACAGACATGTAAGGCAGTAGGGGATCTCCTTTACCCTAGCTTTAAACATATGCGGGCACTTACTCTAAAAGTACATGTAGCCCTCCCCTGCCCTCTAATTTTATTATGGCCAATATTAGCTTTTAGATAGCCTTCTCTGTCATGCTATAGAGATAGACAGAAGAACCCAATAGCTTATATCCATGAGAAATACCTGGTGTCCACATTTCTCCAAATTCATAGGCTTTTGTAATCTGGACAAAGTAGGAGTCACAGCCATCCTAATATTAGGTAAATGTCCTTTCTGGCCCTCATATGATCCTATGGAAAGGAGATAGGTCCTATTAAAAAAAAAAAACAAAACAAAACAGGACAGGTGAACATTGTCATGCAACTAGCTCTTAGGTTTTAATTATTTCTTCTCATCTTCACCGACCTTTCCAGATGCATGTAACAGCTGAAAGACAAGGAGTGACCATCCTAGTCACCTTCCTGTAATTGCAGTGTTGGGCTTTATCTCCTTTCTACTTAGGGAAACTGGCGTGAAGGATTACCTGGATTGGAGGAGTTGCTTATCTTTTTTCCCTTTGTGCCTAATAAAATTTAATTTAACACACATTAACCCCGAGCTTTGAAATGATTGGCTGGTCCTGTTTTGCTGATGGAAAATGACCTGTTCAAGGTTACTGAACTTGCAAGTTGGTGGCAGAGCCAGGACTAGAATTTGGGTCTCTTTGGCTACCAACCAGATCTTCTAAACACCCAAATAATGACCAACAAAAGGTTGAAATAGACTTTTTCGTCTGCTAAAGGTTGCAATGAATAATTTCCCCTGTAATCTGGATAAATTCTACTTAATTAGGCCAAGGACAGGAAGGTACTTTGTTCCCTGATTATTAATGTATCTCTTTTGAACAGAGAGTCACATCGTAGGCCAACTTTTTTGGAGGGGCCTAGGCAGCCATGCGGTGTCAGCTCAATTCCTTTTTGTTTTCAATGCCTTTATGTGGTGGTTTCCGGCAGCATTTCAGAAATGAGGCTTGCTAAGTAGTGGCTGCTTCGCTTGCCTCCTCTCTTTGCCCTGCCTCTGGTATTTGCTGACTCTTCTCTGGTCCCCTGGTTTGAATTGCCAAGGGAAATTGATTTATTGAGGGAATTTTAGATAGCCAGAAACCTTTGACTGGTTAACTACCAGGTACTACTTTAGTTTTTAAGGACTTCAGTTGACTTTACAGCCTCTTTGAGCAAACTTCTGCTTATTTTTGCGATGCCATTTCCTTTCTTTCTCTCACAGATTGCCAGTCATCCTTTGCCTGCTTGTGAAGCACTTCCCTTTTGCTTGTTCTGTCCTGTTTTTTTAAAACCTTGCTGGCTTTCTCTAACTTGTTGTAACTTGTTAAGCAACAACCTTGATGTAGTGGAAAGAAACAGAGAGGAAAAACTGACAACAGAGAAAAAAAGTCTCGAAGATACCCATTATACCCCAATTTTCTAGTCAGGGATAGTGAAGCAATGTTAGAGACGGTTCCTTTGAGAGTTTTTAATAGAATGGGACATGGAATCCAAAGTTTCAGGTGATAGAGACTTGATATTCTTACTCCATCTATATCAATATTTTTTAATGTTTTATTTTGAAATAATTATAGATTCACAGGAGGTTGCAAAGATAGTACAGAGGTCTTATGTTCACCCAGTTTCCCTGAATGGATACATTTTATATAATTATAGTACAATATCAAAAGTAGGAAATGGACATTGTTATAAAGTAGATACAATTCTATGACATTGTGTCACTATGTAGCTTTGTGTAACAACCACTGCCACAATCAAGATACAGAACTGTTCAATCACCACCAAGATCCCCTTTATAGTCACCTAACAGTATTTCTAACTCCTGGTAACTACTGATCTGTCCCCTGTTTCTAAAATTTTGCCATTCCAAAAATATTATATAAGTGAAATCACACAGTATGTAACCTTTTGGGATTAATTTTTTCACTCAGCATAATGTCCTTAAGATTTATCCAAGTTTCACATGTATCAACAGTTCATTCCTTTGTTTTGCTCAGTAGTATATGATACATACCTTACTATGTATGTATTATAGTTTAACCATTTACCCCTTGAAGGACTTTTGGGTTGTTTCCGGTTTTAGTCTATTACAAATAAAGCTGTTATGAACATTCATGTACAAATCTTGGTATGGACATATGCTGTTATTTCTCATGGATAAACTCCTAAGAGTGGAATTGCTAGCCCATATTTAAACTTTTGAGGGATTCCCCAGACTGTCTTCCAAGTGGCTGCACCATTTTCATTTCTACCAGCAGTGTATAAGTGATCAGTTTCTCTGCATCCTTACCAGCATTTTCTGGTGTCAATATTTTTTTGTAGTCATTCTTCATTCTGATGAGTGCATAGTGAGAACTGACTTTGTGCCTGGGGCAAAGCTTGGGCGTGTTTCAACGAAGTGGAAAAGGAAAAGGTGCAGATATTACAGAAAACAGAATAAGTAGAGTGTGTAGGCAAGAGCAGTTCCTATGTTGGAGTCCTCCAAGGAGAAGCTAAAAGCAGAGCTGTTGTTGAGAGTGTAGGAAATGATGGGAGATAATCCAGAGAGCAATGAGGGCAGAGTACAAATCCAATTTTTATCAGTAAGCTGATCATGGTAGTAGCATGGATAGATAAGACAGATTCTTAAGTGTCTCTGTCCAAAGACTTTCCTTCCTGTAAGGGTCTGGGGGTAAGGAGTGGCATGGCAAAGAGTGGCTTGTGCTCTTTCTGTTGCCATTAGCCCTTTTGAGCATGGGCCTTCTGGGAGGTTGCATGGGGGAAAAATGACCCATGGTAATGGGATACTCTATCTTCTTTGCAATGCACTTTAAGGCTGGCAAGGGCCTTGTTCAAGATATTTAAAGGAGATGCTTAGAATCAGAATCATGTGGCCTGAAATAAAGTAGAGTGTATTTCTTTCTTCAGAGGCATACTGCCTTTAATTTTGAAGACTTTAAGATGTTTTAATATAGAATTATTTCCCTCAACCCACCTTTGGAGAGATTTCTCTTCAGTGAGGTAGATTGGAGTTCAGGCCTAGGGGATATAGGAAATTGGTGGTCTTCTCAGTAGGTCTGTAGGATTTTATAATTGTCTACCAGGGCTCAGCCTTAGAGGGAAAGGGGTAGTGAAAAAGGCAGAGGAAAAGGATGGAGATTTATTATCAAGGAGAGCAGCAGTCTTGACTAGATCATACTTCCCTGTAATCCCTTTGTGAATAATGCTAGCTGTTTTCAGTAATAGTTGATGTACCTTTCAAATCACAGAATTACCTTTTAGAGAAGCATTAACATAAATAATAATAGCCAACATTTTTATGGCACTTACTGTATACCAGGGACTCTTCTAAGCACGTTACAGATTGTTAGCTTATTTAATTCTCTCAATAACCATGAGGTAGATACTATTATCCCCATTCTGTAGGTGAGAAAAAAATCACTTAAAAATGATCTTGGCAGGCAAAACTTAGACCTTAAAAATAGCTGCCAGACATCATTGTTTTCGGTCACATTGAAGTAGGCTGAGGTTCCAAGGATTTCAGAAGAACTGGTTTTTAAAAATGGGGAAGTAGCAATCTGTTGGGTAAGAAAGGAGAGACTGCAGTAAATTATTTATTTGTGCCATCTTGATCACTTTCTTTCTAATTTCCTATTTATCAGGTGGGCTGGGGCACATGCCCCACCTTCTCTCAGGCTTTTGAAAGAGGCTATCTTATTTATATTGTATTGCTCAAAGGATAGTGTATGAACTTTGTACTAGACACTGGGTTTTGTTCATAGTCTTAAAGCCCCAGGCTTTTCCCAAAAAGAAATGATACTCTCTTGATGTGTTTTATTTTTCCAGATAATTTTTTTTCTTCTGAGTGATATTAGGTTCACAAGGACCCAGAAATAGTATCAAAGGAATCAGAATCAAGATGCATTCCTTATTATTCCACATCCCTCCAGCTGCTACTCAGATACTAACATGCCAGGCCCAGATAGAAATCTTTTTATTATTTTATTTTTTTTATTTCAGCATATTATGGGGGTACAAATGTTAAGGTTACACATATTGCCTAGCGCCCCCCCCCCGCCCCCCTCGAAGAAATCTTTTTAGATGGAACTAGCTTTAGCTTCCCAGGTCTTCAGGGCTAGTTCCTGTGATTTAAGTTAGGTTTTATTCTTTAAAATTTTCTTTTTAAAATAAATGAGATATGTACCTAAAAGGGCACATATCATAAGCTCAAAGATTACCGCAAAATGAGCATATTTGTACAATCACTCAGGTCAAGGAATAGAACATTAACCAGAATCGATCAGGTGTCTTATCCCAATCACTACTCCCTCCCACCCTCCTCCCCATGACTGATCATTTTCTTAGCTCTTAATGCCACTGATTATTTTTAAGGTGAGATCTGAATTTCTAACTTACTTAATTGATTCATTAAAAGTGCCTCTCCTTATCTTTGAGGGAACAATAAATTGATCATGGCTCTGAACCCTTGTTTCTTTTTTAGAGTGGACTTCAATGTTCCTATGAAGAACAACCAGATAACAAACAACCAGAGGTAAGGTCCCTGCTAAGCCTTGGCCTGGATTTCAGGTGTGTGTGGGTTGTGGGTACTATGAAATGGTTTTCCTTTCATATTGAAGAACTATAGCAACTTAAGCCATATGATGTTGGCTTTCCTTCAACTCACCATCTGGTCTGCCTTCTTATTTATGAGAATATAAATGTAAAAAATACCATCCTAAGAAAGTGATTCCTTTCCCCCCGTTTTTTAGAAATTTGAAGAATTTGGAGTTATTCATATTTAAAGAATATAAAAGTTTAAGGTTACTTGGATTTTCTTGCAAAATGAAGGATTATACTAAAGAAGGATTTTTTATTTTTAATTTTTTAATTTTTAAAATTTTTTTATTAAGGATTTTTAAAATACCAATAATTATTAAGCTTACATGTAGTTTTATAAACTCCTATTCCAGCTGGCCCAGATAAAATGAGTTTTTGAGAATCTTGATTTATTTTTTCTTCTAAAAAACAAGGGAAAACACTTCAGAAGTAACATTTTTTTTTCTCTTTTTTTTTTTAATTTTCGTTCTTTTTGGTTAAAAAGTTTGAGGACAGAAGTAACATTTTTAGTCAGTTTAGCTGCTCCAATTTCTTGGATCCTAGAGGCAGAGCAGAAATTTTAGTTATAGTACTGCTCTTGCTTTTGACTAGATTATAAAAGAAGGTTTCTAGGCCGGGCGCGGTGGCTCACGCCTGTAATCCTAGCACTCTGGGAGGCCGAGGTGGGTGGATTGCTCGAGGTCAGGAGTTCAAAACCAGCCTGAGCAAGAGTGAGACCCCATCTCTACTATAAATAGAAAGAAATTAATTGGCCAACTAATATATATAGAAAAAATTAGCCGGGCATGGTGGCGCATGCCTGTAGTCCCAGCTACTCGGGAGGCTGAGGCAGCAGGATCGCTTGAGCCCAGGAGTTTGAGGTTGCTGTGAGCGAGGCTCACGCCATGGCACTCACTCTAGCCTGGGCAACAAAGCGAGACTCTGTCTCCAAAAAAAAAAAAAAAAAAGTTTCTATTTTCAATTTTAAATGAAGGGTTTGAGCTGGCAACGTGCTTTGCAATGATCTAGACCAGTGCTGTCTAATAGAAATATAATGTGAGCCATATTTTATTTAATATCCAGTATGTCTAAAATAATAATTCCCAAATGTAATCCATATACAAATTAAGTAAAGGGACATTTAACTTTTTTTTGTACTAAGTCTTCAAGATCCAGCATGTGGCACACAGGGCTAATGGCTATCATATTGGACAGTACAGGTCTAGACCTAGAACATTTTCAGGTATTGGTCCCAGAATAGCGCCTGGTGTTTTGCCAAGCACATTGCTGCTGTACCATAGTGGCAAGGTGCTTGTACTAGGCAGCTCTGATCCTTGTTGATTTTCATTATTCTGCAGCATAAAGAAAAGATTGGAAATATGCCTATCAATGTATTTTAAGAGTAAAGAATAGAGAAACATATCTGAGAATCTTTTCATTTCTAGAAATCCATGGAGTTGATTAACAAAATGAAGCATTAGAAATGATAAAACTTGCTGATAAGGGATAGATAGCCCAGAAAACTAATTGGTTTCATTGCACAAACTTTGTATCTGATACAGGCTTTTTTATATACTATAAATGAGTTTTAGGCTGGTCTGAAGGTAGTGAGTTATCTCACTTGATTGTTGACAGTCAGTCACAGATTGAACTCCTTGCTCTACTACTTTCCTTCCTTCTCACTACTGCACTTGACTAGTCTAAAAACAAGAGGACAAAACAAAACAAAAAAATGAGTTTTTATATCTGCTAAAAGGCATAAGATAGTTTTAGAAATATAACTTGGCTTTTTATTCCATTCTCTGCTCAAATGCCACCTTATCAGACTTTCCCTGGCCTTTGTATCTAAAATCTCCTCTACCATTATTCCCTAGTCATTCTTGTCCCCCTACCTTGCTTTGTTTTCTCTATATCTCTTATAACCATCTGATATATTACATATGGGCACACACACATATATATTTGTTTATTGTCTCTCCCTCCATTGGAATTTCATTTCCACGAGAGCAGAGACAGTTTTTTAAGTTTTTTGTTTTATTCTCAACCTGGAATGGTGCGTGGCACAAAAGAAGCATTCAATAAATATTTGTTGAATAAATAAATGCTTTTCTTTATCAGTTTTAATTTATTATAAACTGGCAAAAATGGAAAGTTAGCAGGTTTGTAACAAAACTTTTAAATGTTTAAAGGGACTTTAATTATTTTAGATTAAATTATAATGTAATAAATGTGATATATTATGGAAACCAAGTTCTATATAATGTATTTTTTTCCTACAAAAAAAATAATTTAAGATCTATAATCGGGAAAGAAAAGTTACTACATATCTTTCATTTTTTCCCAGATTTCCTTTGATGGTGTCAAGAGTTGGGAACTTTATCTATTTCCCATAGTCATATAAGAAGGGTGTTTCAGGGGTTCCCAAGACCATCCACATATCCCATGGTCATTTACAAGGATTCAGTTGTTCTCATGGCTGAAGTTTATTATAGTGAAAGAACATATGACAGGATTAGCAAGGGGAAAAGACACATGAGGAGTCTGGAGAAATCTATGCATGGGGCTTCTGATGTCTTATGCTGTGACACATAGAGTGTGCACACTCACCTGCAGTGAAAAATGCAGAAATTGTGTGCAATGTTTCTTAGAGACTTAGCTTCTAAGATTTTTATTGGGAATTGATCACATAAGTATCTTCTGTCTAACAACTACCAAAATCCCAGACTTCTAGAGGAGAGCAGGTATTCAGCATAAATCACCTTGTTTGTATGTATAGGCAGTCCAGGAACAGTGAACAGCTCTTGTCAGAGAACTGAGGAACTACTTTGAAACCAAGTTCCCAGAACCAGCCAAGGACCAACCTTGCATGCAGGTCCTTTTATAGATAACAGCCTTAGGCCTGTTATGTTAACTCTTCTGCACAAAGGGCAAATACATGATGAGATTATATAATCCTAGGTGGAAGGTTGGCATTATATTTAATTTCCTCCCCTGAGGACCACCATTAAGTTGCTGACAGTAGATTTATTTGAAGGAACTTGGAGAAGAAAAGGGGCTTTATGTTTTTATGAAGTGATGAATAAAATAATTCCCACTGATTCCCAGGAGTAACTTTGCTCTGTCTACTGTCTCTTTTTGGTTGCAGGATCAAAGCTGCTGTCCCAAGCATCAAATTCTGCTTGGACAATGGAGCCAAGTCAGTTGTCCTTATGAGCCATCTGGGCCGGCCTGATGGTGTCCCCATGCCTGACAAGTATTCCTTAGAGCCAGTTGCTGCAGAACTCAAATCTCTGTTGGGCAAGTAAGTGCTATGCTCAGGTACTGGGAGACTTTGTGGCAGGAATGGTTGTCAAGCATGTTGTTACTGCTTCTGAACTTTTGGACTGCTCAAGTGTCATCTCTTCCTCTCCCCAGGGATGTTCTGTTCTTAAAGGACTGTGTAGGTCCTGAGGTGGAGAAGGCCTGTGCCAACCCAGCTGCTGGGTCTGTCATCCTGCTAGAGAACCTCCGCTTTCATGTGGAGGAAGAAGGGAAGGGAAAAGATGCTTCTGGGAACAAGGTAGGACCTGTGATTTTGACATTATTAAAGGTGAGGGTCTAAGTTTATAGGAGACTGTGATTGAAGAATAGAGAAAACTCGTATTTATTTTTCCTTAGACACCATTTTATTGAAGTATAACATACATGTAAAAATGCACAAATGCATAGCTTGATGAATTATCTATCACAAAATAAACACACTTGTGTAGCCACCACATAGTTCAGGGGATAGAATATTACTAGCATCCTAGAACCCCTCCTTATGCTCAAGTGGTTTTGAAATACCTTTGGAAAATATGTGAACACCTCTGGGGTGTAAGAGTATTCAGTAAATATGATAGTCATGATGATAATACCTTGGATTTCAGGTATTTCTCAAGAAGTGTAAAGCATTTTCCTTTAAATCTCTTTTTAAGTTAAAGTATAGGTATCATCTTATTTCATAATGAAACCAAGTGTTAAAAAAAAAGCAACTAAGTTTCAGAAAGGCAATCATTTGACTAGAGTTATAGGCAGTGGTCCTGTTGCTGGGCTTCAGAGCTTAGTCCATTAGATCAGCAAATGTTTTTCTTAAAGGGCCAGCCAGTTAATATTTTAGGCCTTGTGTGCCATACAGTCAGCTGCAACGACATATGGTCTCTGTAGAAACTACTCAACTCTACTGTTGTCATGCAAAAGCAGCCATAGATAACTCATAAAATAAGTTAATATGATCTTACAACCAGAATTCAAATATTAAATGATAAAGCTGGCTCTTTGAGGATGATTTTGAATTTGTCAATTGGCTAGAATGAAAGCTGAAGGCACATTTTAGTACTTTCTCCACTCTTCTGGTCTTTAATGTCTTAAAAAGAACAAGGTGCTATAGTTGTCTCAGTCCCCTTTGGACTTCTCACATTTCTTAAGGTCATTGGGAGTCCCTGCTTTTAAGCAGTTTCTTTTCTTAGCACCACAGGCCCTGGTGTTACTTTTTCCTACCTTTGGCATGGTCTTGCTACAGTAGTAGGAGTCAAATGCTGACCTAAAATTTGGTGTCCTTTTAAACTGGAACTCAAGATGCACAAACTCTAGGGCTTAGAAATGGCATGAGGCAACTGGCTAATTAAGGGAAAACCTTTTATTTACGAAATGGTGAACTGACTGTGCTAGTCTATGTTGGATTGTGCTGGACTTAAGTTAATTGACTTGACATTCAGTGTCTAATGGCTTTCAATACCTGAAATTGCAGAAGCCAGTCATAAGTTCAAAATGGATAATTATAAAGTAAGGACATAACATTTTTCCTTTATCCAGTGAGTCCTCATTGCTTTTAGAAGCATTCTCTTCTAGTTATTGGCAGATCAAAAATAAGGGAAAGCCCCATTTTTTGTGGCCACTTCCTTCACCTCCCTGATACGTAGGAGGATAGGAGTGGGCAGTGACTAAAGTGCATGTCTGCTCTGTGCTGTGTACTCTTCTGCACTGTATCCTCTGTCACCTGGCTTGCTTCCTGTGCATCTTTACTTAATCTCCTGCCATAGACTCTTTGTTTTGCTTTTCCGGCCATTTTGCTTTTCTATCCCCTTTGGGGGATTCCTGGAAAATGAGCTGGAATTTCAAAGCCCTATATTTCACTTGTACATGTTTTCCTCTTTTTGTTTTCTTTTCCTCTTCTTGTTTTCTTAGATGCCTAACTTCTGAGGACGGCTATAAAATACCTCCTTATTAACCAACATAAAATGTTTCTGAGGTCCTTTTCTGTTGTCATGTTTCTGTTTTCCGTCCCAGCTTGCCCTTATTATTGCTTTTATGAGGAATATGTGTGAGGGCCTTTTTTCCTTTGCAGAAGGGCCTTGGTAGCCAGCAGCTTGAGTCAAGTATAATACTAATTTTCACAAGGAGAATATGTTGAAATGAGGAAGTGAGTCAAGGTAAGGGGAAGGAAGGTAATCAGAATCTTGGGCTAGAGGTCTGGGTAGAGGCCAGGAGGACGTACATGGTTAGTGTCATGTAATTAGAGGGTAAGCCATGGTTCAGGAATATTAGGTGTGCAATTTGAAGGAAGGTGAGGGAGAGCAGCAGAAACATGCAGAAATGACTAAAGGACCTGGAACATTTGGAAGAAAGAAAAGATCCTATTGCTAGTTGTAAAAAATCGCTATCCTACCAACTCAGGGTCTTTAGAGATGTTCATTAAGGACTCTTGGTGGTATCAAATGCTTTTATAGTTGTCTTTTTTTTTTTTTTTTTTTGAGACAGAGTCTCACTCTGTTGCCCAGGCTACTAGAGTGAGTGCTGTGGCGTCAGCCTAGCTCACAGAAACCTCAATCTCCTGGGCTCAAGCAATCCTTCTGCCTCAGCCTCCCGAGTAGCTGGGACTACAGGCATGCGCCACCATGCCCGGCTAATTTTTTCCTATATATATATATTAGTTGGCCAATTAATTTCTCTCTATTTATAGTAGAGACGGGTTCTCGCTCTTGCTCAGGCTGGTTTTGAACTCCTGACCTTGAGCAATCCGCCCGCCTCAGCCTCCCAGTATAGTTGTCTTGAGAGCCATCAACATTTCTTGTTTTGTGTTTTGTTTTTCTCTGTAGGTTAAAGCTGAGCCAGCCAAAATAGAAGCCTTCCGAGCTTCACTTTCCAAGCTAGGGGATGTCTATGTCAATGATGCGTTTGGCACTGCTCACCGAGCCCACAGGTACCAAAAGCCTTGTCAGATTCCAGGTTGAGGGCAATATTATTACTGTTTACTTGAGTAGCCTGAATTCTAGATTGCTTTTGGAGAGTTCTGTTTTATACTGTGATCCTTTCAGCTTCTATCTCTAATTGGAGCTACCACTGTGGCTCTTGTTGAGTATCTCTGATGCAAAGAGGAAATAAAGGTAAAAATGTCAGCAGTTGTAGAGCAATTTATGGAACTTCAGGAAGAGGTTGCTCTTTCTCACTTTATTTTGTCCACAGCTCTCCCTTTGTCAATGTTATGAAATACTGTCAGTAAGTAGGAAGCAAATTGAGGAATCTTCTCCTGCTATCATCAACCAACCAATTACTTATTGTGATTAAGCCCTTGGCCTTCTGAAGACCATTAATTGGGTATCTTAAATTCTCCTAAGTTCATTGCTTTTTACTCTTTCCCCTTGACCCCGCACTATTAGTTAAAAACCTTATCTTATACCTAAGTGCTTTTTGTTGCAGTTTAGAATGAAAACCATGGTATTCTTGGAGTCTTAGAAGTGAAAGTATTTTAGTGATAAGGAGCTGGCCTCTAGGACTGGGAGGAATGGTGGGGATTGACTAGAATTTGAATGTCTTTGGTCTTTTCTAGCTCCATGGTGGGAGTTAATCTGCCACAGAAGGCTGGTGGCTTTTTGATGAAGAAGGAATTGAACTACTTTGCCAAGGCCTTGGAGAGCCCAGAGCGACCCTTCCTGGCCATCCTGGGCGGGTATGAAAAACTCTTTAAGATCATGCTTTAAGTAGAGTTTGCCTGGTAGCAGGTCATAACTTGGGTGGTTTATTGTCAGCACAATCATACTGGGTAACTGAGGAGAATTTAATAAAGGAACTACATACAGAGGCAAGAGGGTTTAGGGAAACCACAAAGGGACAGTGCAGTAATCTGGGGCTAGCAACAGCCATCACCATTGCTAGGTCTAAAGGGACAAAGGAGAGAATGGTTACCAGAATCCAGAGAGGGAGTTGGTATGGAGAGGACCATCTAATGGGAACTGTAGCCTCTTGTCAAGGGACATAGGAATATAGTCATCTAGTAGGTAGGAAGCCAGGGAAATAAATACTCTGATCTCTCAATCTCCTACTGCTGTACCCCTCCTACCCACAATTGGCTAAAACCCAGGTGGAAGCCAGAGGGCAAGGGGGCTCCTTGATGTAGTCCATGTAGGTCATACTGCTGAAACAGAACAGGTTAGAGAAAGATAGAAAGTGGTTCTATAGGGAAGAACAGGAAAGATCCACCATAGGTGCTCACCTAACAATTTTGAAGCACTTGAGCCTTTCATGTACATATAACCTGGCAGGGTATAACTGTATATTTAATATAGACCTCATTTAGACCTTATTTCTCCAAATCATATACCTATTTGTATTTTCTTTCTCCTATGGGAAAGGCAGCAATGTGTATAATGATGGGTTTTTTTGTTTGTTTGTTTTTGTTTTTGAGACAGAGTCTTGCTTTGTTGCCCAGGCTAGAGTGAGTGCTCAAGCAATCCTGCTGCCTCAGCCTCCCAAGGAGCTGGGACTACAGACATGCACCACCATGCCCAGCTATTTTTTTCTATATATATTAGTTGGCCAATTAATTTCTTTCTATTTATAGTAGAGATGGGGTCTCACTCTTGCTCAGGCTGGTTTCGAACTCCTGACCTCGAGCAATCTGCCCTTCTCGGCCTCCCGGAGTGCTAGGATTACAGGCGTGAGCCACCGCACCCAGCCTATAATGATGTTTTAATGGCTTAGTTAAAAACAGAAATTTCAAACTGAAGGTCAAGGGGGTTAACAGGAGGATAAATTTTAGGTGATTAAGTAGGGACAGGGTGCCAGGACTACTTGTATAAGATAATTTCCTGTGACTAGACATGGCTACTCTAGGTAGCAGCCCCTTCATGGCTGGAGGACCATGACCCTTCCATGAACAGGTTTTTTTCCCATTCACGGGACTAAATACACCTAGCATTTCCTGATGAAAATTCATTCTGGAATTGAGTGTCAAATTTTAGGCAGTATAGTTACTTTCTCTAGGCTTCAGGATGAGCCCAGTTTCAGGGTCCTCAAAGTAATTCAGGTGATACATGTTGTTTTATCTTGTTCCTGTGAACAGGTATGTTGCTGGAAGCATTGCCCCTCTTGTACACTGGGTTATAAATGTCAGACTGTGATCTTTGCTTCCCTAGAGGTTAGGATTTGAACTATCTGGCTTTGTTAAACTTTCTGTAGACCTGGGATATGGGAGTGAGTGCCATCTAGTGGTTATGGTTAGGTGTTTAGACTCAGCCTGAAATAGCTGTTGGGGAAGTAGATGTAGAATTTTTTTTGCCACCTTTCTTGCAATCTAGTCTTCCTAGGGCCATTAACAATTTGGGGAAAATTTTATATTTTATTAAAAAGACATTATTGGAAACACTCAAACATATAGAGAAGTTGAAAGAATAGCATATATAATAAACTCCCAGGTACCCATCACCCTGCTTTAACAGTTAATTGGCATTTTTGCTGACCTTGTTTTATTTATGCTCTAACCCTTTTTTGTTAGGAATATTTTTAAGGAAGTCTTAGACATCATATACTTTCACTTATACAGGTTGCGTATCCCTTATCTGAAATGATTGGGACCAGAGGTGTTTTGGATTTCTGATATATTGTTTTTGGATTTTGGAATATTTGCATTATACTTACCAGTTGAGCACCTCCAGTCTAAAAATGTTTCAATGAACATTTCCTTTGAGCATCATGGAAAGTGTTTTGGATTTTGGAGCATTTAAGGTTTCTGAGTTTTGGATAGAGGATACTCACCTTGTAATACTTTTTTTTTTTTTTTGGAGACAGGGTCTCACTGTGTTGCCTGGGCTAGAGTGCAGTTGTGTCATCATAGCTTACTGCAGCCTCAGACTTTTGGGCTCAAGTGATCCTCCTACCTCACCCTCTCAAATAGCGGGGACTACAGGTGTGCACCACCATGCCCAGATAATTTTTATATTTTCTGTAGAGATAGGGTCTCGCTGTGTTGTTCAGGCTGGTCTCGAACTCCTGGGCTCAGTGATCTCCCGCCTTGGCCTCCCAGAGTACTGGCATTATAGGTGTCATCCATTGTCCCTGGTCCCGTAGTACTTTTTTTTTTTTTTTTTTCATTTTATCTAGTCCACATTAATCCCTAAAACCAATTCCTTTTTTTTTTTATTTCTGGATATTTTTTATGCATCTTGCAAGTGATAAGGAGATGTCTTTTAAATAACCATAATATTATACCTGACAAAATTTATCAATTTTGTTACTGTCATCTAATACCCAGTTGGTTGGTATACAGATGTTCTTGATCATCTCAGAAATGTCTTTTTACAGTTGTATTTTTTTGACTAAGGATCTAAATGAAGCCTATGCATTCATTGCATTTGGCTGTTAGGTGTCTTTTATTCTATAATAGTTACCTTTTCCTTATAATTTTCATTCTGTTGATTTGTTGAAAAGACAGGCATTTGAGCTGTGAACATCCTATTCTTTGGGTTCTTTTCTCGCTTTATTCTCTCTCTCTGTATGTATGTATATGTACGTGTGTGTGCATAACAAATAACCCATTCTAACCCTTGATGGTGACCAGTCTTTTACAAGTGAAGTAACCAGTCTCTTGCCATTCCTTCCCCCACATCACTGTTGTTTCATACCTTTGTTTTACAAGTCCTAGCATAGGGTCTCTCACAGGGTAAGCATCATCTTGTTTATTTATTTTTTTTTATTTTATTTTTTTTTTTTGAGACAGAGTCTCGCTTTGTTGTCCAGGCTAGAGTGAGTGCCGTGGCGTCAGCCTAGCTCACAGCAACCTCAAACTCCTGGACTTGAGTGATCCTTCTGCCTCAGCCTTCCGAGTAGCTGGGACTACAGGCATGCGCCACCATGCCCGGCTAATTTTATGTATATATATATCAGTTGGCCAATTAATTTCTTTCTATTTATAGTAGAGACGGTGTCTCGCTCTTGCTCAGGCTGGTTTTGAACTCCTGACCTTGAGCAATCCGCCCGCCTCGGCCTCCCAAGAGCTAGGATTACAGGCGTGAGCCACAGCGCCCGGCCCATCTTGTTTATTGAATGATGAGGGAAACAGATCTAAGGTGATTTGTGCATGTAAGTGGAATTTAGATATTGGATACATGGAAATGTTTATAGAAGGCAAGCTATTACTTTCTCTTTAGTTTGAGGTGAAAGGTGCATGTGTATTTGTTATCTTATTTCCTTCTACTAGAAAATAAGCTCCCAAAGGGTAGGGATCTTTGTTTTGCGCACTGATGTTTCTCAAAGACCTAGGACAGTGCTTGCCGCAGAGTAGGTACCCAATAAATGTGTTGAATTGGGTAGTCCAGCAGAAAAATAAATGCCACAAAGCAGATGTCCCAGCAGCTGATCATAGGGTGTGAATTTAGACTCGGAATATCTTTTTTTTTTCAGTATATATTTGTTTGGTGTACAATCTGATCCCTGCTCTAGGGTTAGGATAGTTCTGGGTAGGCTCAGGAATCCTGCAATTAGCAATCTTGACCCTCTAAATTTTTTAGGGGGGATGCAAAATAGACCTATTTGGAACCCATGGTTTCTTTAGATAAGAATAGGTCTTCTAAGCCCTTCTTGGTCTGGAGCTTTACCTTTAAAGCTGTGGTCCCCAACCCCCAGGCTGCTGACCTGTAGCAGTCCGCGGCCTGTTAGGAACTGGGCTGCACAGCAGGAGGTAAGCTAGGGGCCTGAGGCTACATCTATATTTACAGCTGCTCGTCATCACTCACATCACTACCTGAGCTCCACCTGCTGTCATATCAGTGGCAGCATTAGATTCTCATAGGAGCATGAACCCTACTATAAACTGCATGGGAGGGATCTACGTTGCACGCTCCTTATGAGACTCTAATACTTGATGATGTGAGGTGGAGCTGAGGTGGTGATTCTAGCACTAGGGAGTGGCTACAAATACAGATTATTGTTAACAGAGAAGTTTGACTGCACAGTAAATGTACTGTGCTTGAATAATCCTGAAACCAGTTGCCCCCCTCCCCCTGGTATGTGGAAAAACTGTCTTCCATGAAACCAGTCCCTGGTGCCAAAAAGGTTGAGGACCATTGCTTTAAAGGATTTCTTAGAAATGGATTGACCTTTGGGTTGGAGAAACATAGGGCAAAGTTAGGCAATACTTTTGTCATTTTGGGACATTTCTCTGTTCTTGTGCCTTGATATAAAAACTCACATTCTATGTAATATCACTTTACTAGTCCATTGTTTGTTCTTTTAGTGATGATTCTTGCTTTCCCTTCTAGAGCTAAAGTTGCAGACAAGATCCAGCTGATTAATAATATGCTGGACAAAGTCAATGAAATGATTATTGGTGGTGGAATGGCTTTTACCTTCCTTAAGGTGCTCAACAACATGGAGGTAGGAAACCAATGGCAAGTGGATGTGAAATAGCTCTCCATGATAATAGCACATTGTGTAAATTTAAAAAGAAAACCAGCTTCTGACATGAGTCCTAAAAACTCCCATTTTTATTCAGTTTGGCGAGTTTTTCTTTTGTCTTTGCATTGTTCCTTTATATTGTGTTGTGTCTGGTTCCTGTCTGCTTTGTAAGGCAGTCTTGTTCTTAGTATAGAGAGGCTGATTGTTATCATCTTGGCTCCCCTGTGTAGATTGGCACTTCTCTGTTTGATGAAGAAGGAGCGAAGATTGTCAAAGACCTAATGTCCAAAGCTGAGAAGAATGGTGTGAAAATTACTTTGCCTGTTGACTTTGTCACTGCTGACAAGTTTGATGAGAATGCCAAGACTGGACAAGCCACCGTGGGTTCTGGTATACCTCAGGGCTGGATGGTGAGTCCCTGGGTAGTTGGTGGTGTGAATGAACAGAAACTTTGGTTTCATTTATTCAGCCAACCAAAAACCATTTTAAAACAATCTCTATAGAAGATTTCTTTCAGAGAGGGCTCCAAATGTTGCAGTGAGGCCCTCCTTGTGGGAGAATCCATGGGAGAAAAGCAGTGGTATTAGATTACTACTATCTTCATCAGTAATGTGGGGGCATGTATTTACATGGTTTGGGTTGTTTTGAATAATTTTGCTACCTAGAAAGCTGCATAAGAAAATTTTCTTATATGAATATATTAAGACAGTAGAAGTATACTGATTACAAGCAGGAAAAATATACGTGTATAATAAAGACTAATACAAGTAGTTGATTTTAATGTTCTATACATATTATTTTGATAGCTGTATAAAATTATATCATGTTGAAATGCTAGTTTGCTTAGTCATTTTCCTTTTGTTAGGTGTTTGGGTATTATTTAGTTCAGTGCTTCTCAAAAAGTGTGGTCTCAAAACTAGCAGTATCGGCATCATTGTTGGAACTTATTAAAAAATGCAAGTTCTTGCTGAATCCGAAACTCTGAGGGTGGGGCCCAGCAATTTGTGTTTGAAACAAGCCCTCCTGGTGATTCTGATACATGGCAAAGATTGAGAACAACAGATCTAGTTTAGTGTTTCTCAACATTATTGACATCTCAGATAGTTTTTGTTGTGGGGGACTATTGTTGAGTTATAGGATATTTAAAGCATCCCCTGCCACTAGATGCCAGTAACTCCCCTACATCCCCTCCCCAAGTTGTGACAACCAAAAACGTCTCCAGACGTTGCCACATGTCCATTGTTGAGGGGCAGAATTGACTCTGGTCAAGAACTGTTGGATCTAGTTCTTTTCACTATCATAAATAGTGTGGCTAAGAATGGCTTTACTAAATAGCTTTTGAGGTTTTTCTCTTAGACTTGATCTTCCTTAAAGTGGAATTTGAGTCACAGGACACAAATAGTTTTATAATTTTAAAGACTGAAGGGTATTTTTTTGTTCTAGAAGCAGCTCTGGTGGTGTTCAGCCTTGAGTTTCAGTTTTGGTGGAGGTGGTATTTGCTCCTCTAAGAAGCTTTTCTTTACACATGAGAAACCTGAGGTGTTGCAAAAAGAAAAAAAAAAAAGAAGCTTTTCTTGGTAGCTCATCCTCTCTTTTAACTCTACTCCTCAGGGCTTAGACTGTGGTCCTGAGAGCAGCAAGAAGTATGCTGAGGCTGTTGCTCGGGCTAAGCAGATTGTGTGGAATGGACCCGTGGGGGTATTTGAATGGGAAGCTTTTGCCCGGGGAACCAAAGCCCTCATGGATGACGTCGTGAAAGCCACTTCCAGGGGCTGCATCACCATCATAGGTAAGGGGTCCTTTATAGAGCTGATATCACTGTGAGCTGACAGAATTCTGATCAGAGGAAGGTAGAAGGTAGTATTTTTCCTAGATCTCTTCACTCTGGGTAAATCTGGAGAACTAAGCAGGTGGATAATTCATGGAAGAGCCTCTTAAGTGCAATGGAATTGGGAGTTCATTAGCTACCTTTTGGGTTGGAGAGGTTTGGTGCCAATCTTCCTTTTCTTTCTCTCCTTTCCCTTTTTACCTGGATTTCATTTAACAGGTGGTGGAGACACTGCCACTTGCTGTGCCAAATGGAACACGGAGGATAAAGTCAGCCATGTGAGCACCGGGGGTGGTGCCAGTTTAGAGCTCCTGGAAGGTGAGGTTCTTCCCTGTTTTTTGGCTTGTCTGGGGGAATAGGGTAGGGACTGTGCAGTGAGAAGTGGGTAGAATGGAGTAGAGAAAGTTAGTAGGTAGTGTTGTCGTCAGAAGTCATTATTAGCTGGGCAGTACAGATGGAAGAACTTCAATAAAGCTCCTAGCATCCATTTGAGGTGGGAAGGGGCAGATAGGAACTTGTTCTCAAGGAGGTCACTTTCCAGTAGACCTAGGACCCCAAATCCAAAAGGTGCCCAACTCCTGGCCATATATCCTAAAGAAGCACTGATATGTTGAAAAGATAGAAGGGGGGCAGATCTGGCTTAGTGGGCCCTACAGTAATGCTGTCTGTGTGTGTGCTCTCTCAAAAACAGGTAAAGTCCTTCCTGGGGTGGATGCTCTCAGCAATATTTAGTACTTTCCTGCCTTTTGGTTCCTGTGCACAGCCCCTAAGTCAACTTAGCATTTTATGCATCTGCACTTGGCATTAGCTATAACCTTCCTCCACGTCAAGATTCAGCTAGTGGCCAGGAGATGCAGTGCCAGGAACTTATAAACAAGTTGCACAGCATCTCAGCTCATCTTTACAGCACCCTGGATTTGCCTACATTCTTCAAGATCCCATTTGAATTTCTTAGTGACTAAACCATTGTGCATTCTAGAGTGCAAATATTTATATTTTGCCTGTTAAAAGAAAGTGAGCTGTGTAAGCTTAGTTCTCTTTTTGAAGTAGCTTATTCTGATTAGCTTTGTCACTGTTTCACTACTTAGCATGGAAACAAGATGAAATTCCAGTTGTAGGGAGGGAGACAAAGTTGATGATCTGTTAAA
The DNA here is from genome assembly GCF_040939455.1 of Microcebus murinus. NCBI lineage: Eukaryota > Metazoa > Chordata > Mammalia > Primates > Cheirogaleidae > Microcebus > Microcebus murinus. The sequence continues at coordinate 9,295,338 of NC_134136.1, forward strand.
TAAACAATAAAAGTATCTATTGAAACTGGGATTTTTTTCTGTCATACTTTGTTAGGAAGGGTGAGAACAGAGTCTTAAAGAAGGGATCAAATATCTACATTTCTGAATGTAAGAAGTGGGGCAGCAGCAGTAGGGAGGTGGGGTGATTAGATCAATGTCTACTCTTTATCAAGGGCCTACTTTATGGTAGACATTGCGCTGGTGCTTTAAATTTTATCAGTTACACATCATAATTTAAAAAGTCAAGGCTTACAGCAAAAACAAAAGTACAACCAACCAAACAAAATATTCCCACTAACAGACATAACTACTTTCAACTCTTGAGAGTTCTTCTAGCATGTCCCTCTATGTTTTCTAAGTAACAGGTTTATAAACTGTTAACTTCTTGATTTTTTAAAAAAGATATCAATTTCATACCATGGGAGATCTAATTAACTCTCTTATAGACTCTGTTCCACATACACTTTCACTTCTTCATTCTCCCAGCAGTTTTGTCATAATTATAGATCAAAAGTCTACATTATGATCATAAATACTATTCACAGCTGATCTATGTACTATGCTGCGATTTCTTATATAATTTGTATTCTCTTTAATGTTAATAGTTTTAAAAGAATTGCTTCCTCTTTTTCTTTCTTTTTTTTTGAGACAGGGTCTCACTTTGTTGCCCAGGCTAGAGTGAGTGCTGTGGCATCAGCCTAGCTCACAGCAACCTCAAAATCCTGGGCTCAAGCAATCCTACTACCTCAGCCTCCTGAGTAACTGGGACTACAGGCATGCGCCACCATGTCCAGCTAATTTTTTCTATATATATTAGTTGGCTAATTAATTTCTTTCTGTTTACAGTAGAGACAGGGTCTCGCTCTTGCTCAGGCTGGTTTCAAACTCCTGACCTTGAGCGATCCACCCTCCTCGGCCTCCCAGAGTGCTAGGATTACAGGCGTGAGCCACCGCGCCTGGCCTGCTTCCTCTTTTTCTTTGTATACCTGTCACTGATTTATTCCCAAATCTGCCAGAAGTGTAAATATCTCAATATAGTCAAACATATCAAATAATCTGTCAATTTTTATTAGAGATATCCCTGTTGGAGTCCTCGGTGCTTCTGCTTCAGTTTGTACTGACTGCCTTATAGGTTTGCTGTACAATGTTGCTCTGGGATGTCCTGGTAACCCTCTTAAGGATTCCTTTCGTCTCCTGTTTTGGGTCTCTGTTTTCTGGATTCCTGTTTCCCTTCTTTCTTGGTCTATTCTTTTGTCGAATACAAGACTCCACTAGTTTCCTTAGAAAGAGAGCCTGGGAGGTAAAATGTTTGAGACATTTCATGTCTGAAAATGTATCAACCCTTATACTTGATGCATAGTTTGGCTATATATAGAATTTTAGCCTGAGTATCACTTTCTCAGACTTGAAGACATTGTTTTCATTGTCACTATTGAGAATCTAATGCCATTCTGATTCTTTTATCATCCCTATAATTTTCCCTTCCTATCTCTTTCCTGTCATTTTAATGGAGTTTTGGGAGAAAGCAGAAGTAAATACTATTTGCAAAGGCCATGTTTAACCAGAAATTTTATGCAGGGCATTTTACATGGAAGATATGTATTTCACCTTTATGGATGAAGAAGTAGTTAAACTCTTGGACAGGATCACAGAGTTAATAAGTAACAGTAGAGATTCAAATCCGGGTTTGTCTGGCTCCAAATACTGAAACTTTTTCATTGTGCTTCCCTCCCTGATATGATGCTTCTAGACTAGGACTTCTTTGCTTAATCCTGGAGAGAAAAAGCAAAACATTTTGGTGGTAGCTTTAAACAAAACAAAAATTTTGAAAGCTTGTTTTTTCTTAGTTTATTTGTATTTTGGTTAATACTCTCCCCATATTTGTAGTTAATTTTAAATTGTACCATGTTTCTGTATATCTCAAAGGGTACTACTCTACACTGGTTTCAGAAGCAGGAATTCTTTTTGTTAATGAAGCCCTGAGATGCTACCAGTAAATCAGTGTTGCAGCTGTGTTAGAACTTTGTCAAACTTTTTCCCCCCAGTGATTACATTTTCTCCAAAAATTTATTATTTCCAGTGTAGAAGAATTGAATTTGTACAGTAAACATCCATAAACCCAGTACTTATACTCTATAATCGCCAACATCATCCATCCAACAATCCCTAATTGTACCTTTTGTTTTTTTTTTGAGACAGTGTCTCACTCTGTTGCCTGGGCTAGAGTGCCGTGGCATCAGCCTAGCTCACAGCAACCTCAAACTCCTGGGATCAAGCAATCCTTCTGCCTCAGCCTCCTAAGTAGCTGGGACTAGAGGCATGCGCCACCATACCTGGCTAATTTTTTCTGTATACTTTTATTTGGCCAATTAATTTTCTTCTATTTTTTAGTAGGGACAGGGTCTCACTCTTCCTCAGGCTGGTCTCAAACTCCTGACCTTGAGCGATCCACCCACCTCGGCCTCCCAGAGTGCTAGGATTACAGGTGTGAGCCACCATGCCCGGCCTCCTAATTGTACCTTTTAAATACTTTACTATTAGACTCTGCTTCCAGGATCTTCCCCCAGTTATTTGGGTTGTTAATGCAGAAAATGAATGGGAAAACTCGTCTTAACTTGGCAACTAGCCAAATATTTGAGTACCTGCTATGTGCTGAGAACATGATGGAGGGAATATAAGATAGCATTTATGTCCTGAAGGAATTTATAACCTAGTCAAGGAAGGCAGTAGATAATGAACAACTTCAGAGCATATATACTAGAAAAGTATAAGGATGTCCTTTCTGATTTAATATAGAATTATGAATTGCTGATGAAATATTATAAAGGTATATGCTTTAAGTGGTAAATTCACTTTTATCCCTCAGACTATATGTGTGTGTGTGTATACACATATATGCCTGTGTGCAGAAAAAAATATAATCACCATGTCATAAATGAAGAATTGAATCTATTCTTTAGGTCAGTGTTCCCTGCTTTCCTTTTCACGTCCAAAATTTCCTTCTAGCAGAGGGGTATGCACGTGATCAAAAATCAAAAAGGGGGATACAATGAGACGATGCCTTCCTCAGTCCCTTAGCTACCAATTTCTTTTCTATCTAGAGCTACTTAATAGATATATAAAATGAATATTCTTATATATATATGAAAATGCTAAAATATAAATGGTGGCATACACTGCTCTGAACCTGCTGTTTGGATTAGTGTTTTCTTTCCTATCTCTTGAGTACCTCCCTTCACTTTGGATCCCTTTTATCATAGTGTGCATCTCATATTCCATTTCCCTTCCATGCTGGCCATATTCCTATATTCATACTCATCATAGACACTAGTTTCCTACTTGTTGTAAGAGGAAGAACTGGAGATGACAGTGTCCTTACCCCATTCACCATCAGTACATATTTTTAAAAATTCCACCTAGAAGCTAAAGGATAAGAGCTGCCTTAAGTCATTCTTGAAGCTAGATTTAGCTGGAAGTAATGTGGGAAAGGAGCGAGCTGCAAGATAAAGCAGTCTTCATCTGAAAGAACAAATCATCCACCAGCTGACCTGTTAAGTGAATGAACGCTCACATTGCAATCTCAATTATACATACAGGTACCCACCAAAGACAAGAGCATGTTACGTTTCTAACAGATTTAAGCCCATGTTCTTTCACTCATTTTCATTTCGCTTTACTATGATGAGTCATGCTGATCTCAAATAAAGTAAGCAATTCCCTGAAATATAATCAATTCATCCATTAAACAAATCTTAATTGTTTTTTGGCCCTCAGAATTACTGGGCCTTGTTCCTTTTCTTTGAATCCCTTAAGTCAAAAAGTAAAGATCACTGATAAGCTCAAATATTTATTAATAACCTTGAAACAAACACACTAATAATAATTCCTTGTAGTCGTATAGCATTTTACAATTTTAAAAGAACTTTCACACATACCAATGAAACCCTCACAACATCCCTGTGAGGTAGGCAGGGTAGGTGTTATTTTCCTATTACTAGTGAGGAGAACAAGGCTAAGAGGTGAAGTAAGGTCACATAGTTAGTTGGTAAATGATCGAGCCAGAACTAGAATCTAGGCTTTCTGACGTGCTGCCTCCCTGAGAACATTCAAGTAATGACACCCTATGCTATATCATGAACATTTCTCTCCTATGATGTTGGTCAGATCTGTTTTATTAATAAGTTACATCACCTTTCCCTAATATCCAAAAACACTCAAACTGTGATGAGACAGTTCTTGCCTGTTACTGGAGTATTTCTCAGATGTATCAAAGCACCGTCCTGAGATGAAACTTATGTTTAAGTTTTGAGGATCCTTTGCTATAAAATCTAAATTATGATATAAAAATTTATTTTAGAAAATTCTGCAAAAGTATGTTGAGTATGTTGAACTTAAACTAAACAGAAACAAAACAGGTCTGTTTATATTCTCAAAAGCTTTGCAATCTTTCCAAATAAGACTTTAGACATGTATACATGGAAAATAGGGAAAGGTATTTAGCAACATTACCACATTACTGGGAAACCTATGCAGAGTGTACCTAAATGCAAAGTCACTCATTTGTTTTCCTTGTTGGCCTTGTAGAGGATGGAGAATGATTAGTATCTATTTTTAGGTTTGATCCTCATTTTGTGTGTGACATCCTCAGGAACAAGCTAGAAAAATGATCTGAATTATACCAACAGGAGGGTTCAAGTAGCAATCAAAACATATATGCATGTGGTAGAAAGGAAGAAAACACTTGCTCTTCAGTGGTTTTGCCTAGGTCCAGTGTAAATATTTATCAAAGCACATTTTAAGCTATAGCATCTGTTAAATTTAGAAATGTGAAATATGGTAGAGTTATCAACTTGGAATACAAGACTGAAATTGAATATAACTGACCCAAAATTACCTATCAAAAGCACAGTAAAGCTCAATAGGCATAAAAGGCAAGGGATAGAACCCAATTTATTCTGGTATGGAGTGAAAAAGAATAAACGCAAACCCTCAGGTTAAGGTGAACCACAGAACATCAGGCATATAAAGCATATTTTAACAATATGAAAATGACACTGAGCTGTGTTATCAGGAATGATATTTTAAAAATTCCAGTTATGGCCTTTTAAATTTAAGAGCAATGGGGAGAAACTTAAGATTATGGGGGGAGTGCAGAAAATGAATGGGATATATAGAAAGGGAGTTGAGGTGGGAAGTTAGGGAAAACCAAGAACCAACTTAAATACATTCAAAATGGATTTAGAATCTTTTTAAATCCATCCTTTTCAAAAGATGTTTCCTAAGTTGAGAGATTTGGTCAAAAGCTAGTAACAATAAAAGTGACTGTTTTACCTTACAAAAAGAAAGTATTTAAATGTAGATTAGAAATTGTGCTGTTAAAGATTAGTCCACTGACCAGGCTATAGAACCTGAAACCTAAGTGCTGTCAGTGATACATAGCAGAAAACTGCCTCCAAAAATAGAACTGCCATAGTAGGACTCAACATTAATGAAACTATTAAGAAATAAGTACTTAACTTTTTGTATTTGAAGCCTAATGAAAAAACATTTGTACTTTCACTAAAAAGGAATCTAACAGCTTTGACTAATGTGAAAAATATGCAGCTACATTTATTTTTTTTAAGATAAAACTTGAGAAGGTCTAGAACATTCTAGTTCAGTATACTGGGCTCAAAACCAACTATACTTTTGAAATGCATCTAGACTAGACTATATTCCTTACATAGTATCATTGTCATCATCATCTTCATGTTTTCTCTTCAGTGGGTTTGATTCATTGGCCGTGTTCTGTGACGAAACCATGTTGGTAGTAATAAGAATATTTTTGGGCCCAATCATTGAAGGATTAATCAGAACATTTTGAACTGCAGTTGTTGCAGGAACTGTAAACAGAAGAAAGCCCCCGCAAACTATGAATTACCCAGAATCCAAAACATGGTAGAAAGTATACAACAAAGCTGAATGTAATTCTAATACCAATTTCAATAGCATGAAGTACATCATAGAAGAAACACAGGTAATTATATTGCATTAGAAGTAGAATTAAATTTTTAAAAATCTTTATTATTTCATTTATTTATTTTTAATTGATAAATAATAACTATATTTATGGGGTACCATGTGATGTTTTGATCTATGTATACGTAAAGATTAAATCAACTTAAGTGTATCAAGTACAAGGTTAAAGAAGTTCTAATATATTTTAACTTACTAAAATTTCAATTAGTACTTAGTCATACAACATACTAAAGGTACAAGTTCAAGGTCAGGAACCATTCTTTCCTTAGGCCAATATTTTTTATGAGTTGTTTATTGTATGAGGTTAGGTTTCAGAAGATTTAAAAGCTAAACATATGAATTAGTAAACTATGCTATAACAGGATTCTACTTACATTATTCCAACACATATAATTCCTATTAAATGAGTAAAGGGTACAATTTTCATTTAAATTTACATTTTGAATTGTGTACACATATTCATCACTAAGTTGTATCATTTTCTTGAGCTTTTACCCTAAAGTGTTTTTCCCTGAAAATGCATTATATTTGTGGACCCTAACTGTTTAGTTCACAGTGTTAAGAATTTGACAAGCATGTTGAATACTCTCTCCTCCTTCTGAAAATGTTACATATGCAGTAGTCCCTGCCCCATCTGTGGTTTCACCTTCCACAGTTTCAGTTACCTGCAGTCAACCATGGTCCAAAAGTAGGTGAGTACAGAACAATAAGATAGTTTGAGAGAGAAAGAGAAACCACATTCACAAAACTTTCATTATAGTATACTGTTATAATTGTTCTATTTTATTATTAGCTATTATTGTTAATCTCATACTTTGCCTAATTTATACATTAAATTTTATCATAGGTACGTATGTATAGGAAAAAATGCAATATATATAATGTTTGGTACTAACTGCAGTTTCAGGCATCCACTGCGGGTCTTGGACTGTATTCCTCACAGATAAGGGGGGGAGTACTACTGTATGTAAAATTTCATTCAATTTTTTAAAGCTTATAGATCCCTGTGAAGAACCCTGATTTGCAGCATTACTGTCACCTTCCTGTTGTGATATTAAAACAATCTAACTCTTGCCATAGGAACACAAACTACAATTGCAAATTATTCACAAATTCTGTCCCCCCTCCCCAAATCACGTTACCTGGTTTGACAGGTGTGGACTGAGAAGGTGGAATCTGCACCGTAAATCTTTGGCTTGTCACTGATACTGGAGTTGCAACTTTATTGGGGACAGATACTGTTTGTGGGGTCGCTGTAGTTATAATTAACAGACCATATTAGTTAGATACAGATTTATAGTCTGCATTCCTTAGCGTACCAGAAACTACCTTCAAAGCACAGAGAACTAATGAAAGATGAGAAAAAAATCATTAGAAATAAAAGCAAAGTAACTTTTTTAAAAAGTTTACAAGCTTGTTTAGATGCTACAAAATTCAGTACAGCATGGTGGTAAAGAGTGTAGGCTCTGGAGCCTACCTGCTTGAGTCTGAATCCAGGCCCTATCACCTACTAGCTGAGTATCCTTGGGCAAGTTATTTAAATTGTACCTCAGTTTTTTCATCTGTAATGTGGGGCTAGTAATACATAATTTATAGAATTCTTGTGAGAATTAAGCAAAATAATCCATGTAAAGCTCTTCAAACAGCATCTGGTACATAGTAAGCACTGAATTTTAGCTAGATGAAGCCATGAAATTGAAAGTTTAAATAAACTACCAAAATAAAGACCCAAGTTTTCTATTAACTACCTTAGTTGTCATTTTTAAGCTCTGTCACTTGCTGACGATTAGAAGGTATCTTCTATGCCCATGAAGCTAAACCAATATGCATCTAACAAAAGGAGCTGATCAAATACACCCCTACACCCCTTGGATTTCCCATGTGGGCACCAAAAATGTGTTCCTTTTCTATGTTCAGAGACTTTTTAAGCAGAGATGTATCTTGAGGATAACCTAGTACAATCACCTTATCTAAATTCTACCCATTTCAAGTTACAACTCAAATACCACCCCATTTTATAAAACTTTCCTTACTTTGCCCAGTTAAGTCTTATCTCCTATCTCTGAAATTCCCTTAATGTGTCACAGGAGTCTTATTATTAGATCTTCTCTCATTCACTAGATCACAAGCCTTGGCTAACATTTTTCATCCTTGGGAGCACATGGCTCTTGTGCCTTGCTCCTAACAGGTACTCAACAAATGTTTGCTTAATGAATAAATTCTAAGACTTAAAGATTTTATATACTGATGTGATTGCTCTCTCAAAAAATACATTTACGGAAACATGTCTGTTCTGAATTTTTCCTTTGGGGATGCAGACTTTCCATTACTTCCCTTCCCCCTGGAACCAGCAGTCTACCCAGGGATAGAGTTGCTGAAGAGAATACAACTATCATCAACTCTAGGGATAAAGGGGAAGAATGTCTAAATGGGGGAAGAAAGCTTAAAGGTACCCAGAAGTCTGGGTTCTAGTGCTTTATCTCCCAAATCCAGAAGGTGAGACCTTACTCGAACATGTCTCCATCCCAAGGTAAGTTTTCCCATGTATTAAGGAGCAGTCCAAAGAATTTGGTGAAAGTTAATGAAGTAATATAAATATTTTATTTTGTCAAAAGAAGAAAAATCCACAATATGTAGATTTTTTGGTCTAATGATTTACATTTAAGCAAGTATGGAGTTTAGGCTTTAAACTGAACAGAGTAGATGCTTAGGTCTTAAGGTTTATACAACTCATTTAATTTTTTTTAAAGTTTACAACTTATACCTTTAATAGTTTTTGGTAGTGCCTTAACTGTAGATTTTAAAAGTCTGTAAAGCATTTACAACATACATCTAACTAGGAATAAAAATCACAACTGATAGCTAAAACTGGTTAACTTGCCTAAAACATGTAACTGATTACCATAGCCTAGGTTTTTTTTTTTTTTTTTTTTTTTTTTTTTTTTTTTTGTTATTTACGGATTCTCAGCAGAACATAGCCTAGGTTTTTTGTTTGTTTTTTTTAAATTGGTATCTAAGATGGGCTTGCAATATCTTGTTGTATCAGAAAGCTAGAAATGCTCACAACACGATGGTGATCAGTCAAAAAGGACAAAGAAAACACCTTGAAGGGACTCTCTTTGACCAACATTGGACAATCAGAACTATGTTATAAAAAGGTTAGTATTAAAAGCAGAACTATTTTTTCTTTGAGACACTTAAGCTTTTTGGGCCGGGCGCGGTGGCTCATGCCTGTAATCCTAGCACTCTGGGAGGCTGAGGCAGGAGGATTGCTTGAGCTCAGGAGTTTGAAACCAACATGAGCAAGAGAGAGACCTATTTCTACTAACAACAGAAAAATTAGCCGTGTGTCGTGGTACCCGCCTATAGTCCCAGCTACTCAGGAGGCTGAGGCAGGAGGACTGCTTGAGCCCAGGAGTTTGAGGTTGCAGTGAGCTACAATGATGCCATTGCACTGTACTTGGGGAGACAGAGTAAGACTCTGTCTCAAAAACCAAACCAAACCAACAAACCTTTTTGTACACTTGAAACTTCCACTGCATTTTCTTACCAATTAAGAAATTTCTTTAATTTTTAATAAGTAGGCTACTACTGCTGTTTGTTTGGCAACTTCATTTGTATAGAGATGGAAAGAACACAGTTAAGAAAAAACTCTTGGTTTTATTATCATAGTTTATAACAACTATAATATTGGGTAATGTTCAATTTTATACTCATTTGGGATCAGATAGTTCTTGTGGCTTTCTCATTTTGTTTTTTGTTTGTTTGTTTTTTATTTTAGCATATTATGGGGGTGCAAATGTTAAGGTTACCTATATTGCCCATGCCCCCCTTCCCCCTCGAGTAAGAGCTTTAAGCGTGTCCACTCATTTTGAAATCCAGTAAAATGTATGTTTATAGTTTATAGAGGATGAGTAAAATTATCAGTGGTAACACACATACAGGAATTTCTGACTCACCTTTTGACCTGGATCATAGTTCAAAACCAAGTGCTGAGACACTACTTTACCAGCCAGAAAAGCCATTTCCCCCACTCACTTACCTATAGTAGGAGTGGTAGGTCTGCTACTGACAGCGCCAACACTTAACCGTGGAACTAGTCTTCCTTGGTTAGGTCCCTAAAGAATTTAAAAACAAATTAGTTTTAACGTTGCTAAGATTTGACACCTAGGAATGAAATTAGGATTGTTGATGATAATTTTTTTTGAGACAGGGTCTCACTTTGTTGTCCTGGTTAGAATGCAGTGGCATCATCATAGCTCACTGCAACCTCAAACTCCTGGGCTCAAGCAATTCTCCTGCCTCAGCCCCCCAAGTAGCTGGGACTATAGGCGTGCACCACCACACCCAGCTAATTTTTCTATTTTTTGTAGAGATGGGGTCTTGCTCTTGCTAGTCTTGAACTCCTGACCTCAAGGGATCCTCCTGCCTTGGCCTCCCAAAGTGTTAGGATTACAGGTGTGAGCCACCATGCGTGGCCTGTTGATGAGAATTATTAATGGATAATCCACAGCGAGAATGTCCTATTTTTGTTCTATCAGTGTTCTAAATCCAACATTTAAGCTAGGGTTTTTTTTTGTTTTTTTTTTTTTTGAGACAGAGTCTCACTTTGTTGCCCAGTCTAGAGTGAGTGCCGTGGCATCAGCCTAGCTCACAGCAACCTCAAACTCCTGGGCTCATGCAATCTTGCTGCCTCAGCCTCCCGAGCAGCTGGGACTACAGGCATGTGCCACCATGCCCGGCTAATTTTTTGTATATATATATCTTAGTTGATCAATTAATTTCTTTCTATTTTTTTTTAGTAGAGACAGGGTCTCGCTCAGGCTGGTTTCGAACTCCTAACCTCAAGCAATCCGCCTGCCTCAGCCTCCTAGAGTGCTAGGATTACAGGCGTGAGCCATTGCACCCGGCCTAAACTAGGGTTTTCACAGACATGTATATATACATTTATATAAACATAGATAAGAATATACATGTATATAATCCTATATAGTATTTAATTTTAAGGTAGAGTGTTTGAATGGGGAATAACAGCTAATTTCCTTGTGATTTTTAATCTTAACTAGTCAATGTCTTAACCCAAAAAGACGTAAAATACTCTTAATATAGTGGAATTTCAGAAAACAAGGCAACCAATTAGGGGTATTACTTTTTCAGTGGTGGGAGAACCTTAGGTCACACTTCAGAAAGCAGGTGCAATTCCTGATTGTGTATCATTCACTCTGTTATTAGACTTCACTAAAAAAACTATGCTATAGCAGGAAGAATGGGAGTTGTAAGACCTGGGAATCCGTCTTAACTTTGCTACTAACTCTATAAATGAGTTTGGGCTCAGCTTCCTGTTGTGAAAAATGACTGTTGGGTTAGATCAACAGAAAAGTTCCTTGTAAGCTCTAAAAATTAAAACAAAATTCTAGTAAGTTACCTTAACTTTTAATCTACTGCACTAGCTATAGGAATTTGCTTTTAAATTCCCTTATATCCCACCTTTTTAAAAAAGCAAAGTTGACTAAAATTTCTTACCTTTTTAATTAAGGACTTCAGCCTATAGTTTGGAGCTGTTAAGCAGTATCTGTCAGGTGGCAGTCTAGGTCCTGCATAAGGCTTAATCAGTGGCAGAGGGGTTTGATTTTTCTGCCTTGCAATATCCAGTAAAAACTGAAAAACAAAAAAAATCCTTATTAGAGTTACAGTTTTAAAAATCGTAAGTAAAAATAACTTCAAAAAAAGTTTGCTCACATCTCTTGGGGGAGGAGAGGTAAAAGATTGGTCAGCGCGACACTGGATTGCCAGTCTCACATCATCTGCATCAACATTAGGTTTCTTAGCATGGCTGGAATAAATTTTTGCATCATCCAGAATTGTAGTCACATATCCTTTAAGAACAAAACAATTTTTCTTAAACATGTGAAGACAGCTTAATATTTATGGCCGCTTGTCTTAATAAAAGGTTCCACCAATTTCTAGACAGTTAGCAAATTTGGGGTTTAATAGCTAATTGTCCCATCTATATGATCAATTTTTTTTTTTTTGAGACAGAGTCTCACTTTGTCACCCAGGCTAGAGCAAGTGCTGTGGCGTCAGCCTAGCTCACAGCAACCTAAAACTCCTGGGCTCAAGCGATCCTCCTGCCTCAGCCTCCCAAGTAGCTGGGACTACAGGCATGTGCCACCATGCCCGGCTAATTTTTTCTATATATATTAGTTGGCCAATTAATTTCTTTCTATTTATAGTAGAGATGGGGGGGTCTCACTCTTGCTCAGGCTGGTTTCGAACTCCTGACCTCGAGCAATCCGCCCGCCTCGGCCTCCCAGAGTGCTAGGATTACAGGCGTGAGCCACCGCGCCAGCCTTATATGATCAATTTTAAACAGACATCAGTGTAAGTATTGCTCTCCCCTAGCTTGAACGTTTTACTGCTTTAGGCTGAATTCTATGATATTAGCTGTTAACATAATTCGTTTGAAAATGTTCTTATAATAAAACGATCTTTTCAGAATCACAAGTGAGGTCTAAGTTTTTGGTGTTTTGTTAACTTACGGAAAGCAAATTCCAACATTTGATTTATAACCCTTGGTTCGTACTCCGTGATTCCCATATCCTTCAGGATCTGTGCCATAACCTGTGGATTCAAATAAAAATGCCAGATGCAGAATTTAGTATTGGAAATCAAGGCTGGACTGAAGGTAGTATTTATGATACAAAGTCCCCCTTTTCTGGGCTCCAAAATCCTTGTCCTCCCAAGCGAGTGTCAGCTGCCACACCAAATCACGTAATACGCATTTGCTGAAAACTTTTATTTTTATTTTATTTTTTTGGAAGGGGGGGTGGGCAAAAAGAAGAAAAAGACCAGAGTTGGCTTTTTCAGCAGGGGTAGAGGTGGCTCCAGCTGGTTGTCATTTTCAGATGTGGTGGTGGGGGAAGCAAGTATCAGAACACCGGAGGCAGAGTCAGGGCTCACAGATGGGGTGAGACGGAGAGGGGGTCCGGCCGACACCCAGGCGACAAAGCCGGGCGACCGGGCTGGAGCACTCTGTTGGACAGTGACCCTCCAGGGGAGCCCGGCCCTGGCAGCGAGTGAGCGGCCCGGGGACCGGGGCGCACCCCCTTCATCCTGTCCTCCTGTCAGCCCTGGCTGGACCAAAGGCGGCGCGTGAGCCCACCCTCAGGCCCTCAGCCAGGCCCTGCCTCGCAGGTGCCCAGCCGCGTCAGGCTTCGCGGCCCGCCTCTCACCCTTCGCACTTACCAAGGCATCTCTCGGGGCGTTCTTGGGAGGCGCCATCTTGCCCGACTCCATGTTATCCAGCCTCTCGTCATCCGGGGAGAGAGGGCTGCTCGCAGACTCCTCGCTCAGGCTCCACCCCTGGCGGGGGGGTGGAAGGCGGGGTCACGCGCCGGCCCGCAGGTTACCGCCGCTACTCCCTGCCCAGCCCGTGAGGGCAGCGGGAAGCCAGGCTAGCCCGAGCCGCACTCGGGCGCCCGAGAGAGTGGGGACCGGCTCGGGAGGATTGGAAGAAGTGGGTGAACCTTCCCCGGGGAACCCTGCTAGGAACTAAAAGACGTAGAAGAACCGAGAAGCTCGTCTTCCCAGAGTCGTTTTCTGGCAAAGTGCACCAAATGGGCCACCCTCATCTTTGCGGGGGTGTCTCTCCTTGCACTTGCTCCTTGCACTTGCTCCTTGTAGCAACCAACATGGCCCTTTCCAGCTCCCTGAAATTCCTGCACAGGCCCTGCTCCCACCCCACCCCCAGTGGTAGGGTTTCCTGGTCCAACACAGAACACCCAGTTACACTTGAATATCACATCAACAACGAATGCATTTTTTGTATACGTATATCCCAAATATTGCACGGGTCATACTTATAGTACAAAATTATTGTTGATCTGATATTCAAATTCAAATGTAACCGACAGTCCTGGAGTTTTATTTGCTAAATCTGGCAACCCTACCCAGTAGCCTGCTCTCCACACAGTAGGACTTTGCTCAGCTCTCATCACACTCAAAGCCCTGCCATGGTTGCCCATTTCACGCTGATGAAAAATTAAAGCCTTTGACTGCCTGCAAGCATCTAGCTGGAGCGCCTGCACCTTCTCCCTTGGCCCTGAGCAGCTTCTGCTATGTCCCGGCGAAGGCCCACTGAGACCCCTTTCTGGCCTCCCAGATATGCGACCCCCGACACCTCCCCTCCCCTCCTCCCCCAGTCCCAGATGCGACCCCCGACACCCCCCCACACACACTCTCCACAGTTCAGCCCGAGTGACTTTCTTGAGAACCGCCCATCCTGCCAGAGTGACTTTAACCGTCTCTGGCTTAAAATGTACTAGAGACCTCTTTCTTACTCCTCCGCATCCACCAATGCCCTAGTGTTCTCCATCTCAGGAAAAGACACCATGACCCACTCAGGCTGGAAATGGAGCAGGCAGCCATGTTGCTGCTTTCCCTCACGATCCACACTTAATCTAGCAACAAGTTCTGTCATGACGACCTCCCAAAGTCTATCTGTGTCTCTGCATTTCCATCCAGTGCTACAGAGCTAGCAAGTCCAAGCCAAGAGCCTTACTCACCAAGATTACAGAACTAGGCCCCTGAAATAGTACACCCCCACATTCCTCACAAAACCAGAGGGATCTTTTAGTCAAAAATCAAATAATTTTACTTAAAACCCTCCAGTGTCCCGACTCCCGTCACACACAAATAAATACTGTATTCCAGGGTATAGTGGACCCTTCAGTTTTAGGGAGCAGCTCACCTCATCCTGCTTGTCGGAATTAGTTGTACACCAGGGAGCCATCTTGAAGTTTGAGCAGGTCCCACAAGAACCACGTGTGCTCAAAACATTGTTTCCAGTCTCAGCAAGCGCCTTTCCCCACGCACTGTGGGCAATCTCTGTGCAACAGGGATAATGTCCCCCTTCCGTTTTGAACAGGTGGTATATGTGCAGGGTACAAAATTTTAAAAATATTAAAAATAAAAGTAAAATAAATCCTCTCTCACCTATTCCAGCCTCTGATTTCACGTTCACAGAAGGCACCACTGTTTACTAGTTTCTTGTCTGTGTAATTTGCAAATAGTACCTTCTTCTTTTTTTTTTAATTATTTTTTTTATTTTGGTATATTATGGGGGTACAGATTTTAAGGTTTCAATAAATGCCCATTTCCCCCCCTCCCCCCAAAAGTCTGAGTCTCCATCATGACCATCAAATAGTACCTTCTTTATGTCTTTTTCCCCCAACCTGAATGGTAATGCATTCTTTTTTTTTTTTTTTTTTTTTGAGACAGAGTCTCATTTTGTTGCCCAGGCTAGGGTGAGTGCTGTGGTGTCAGCCTAGCTCACAGCAACATCAGTCTCCTGGGCTCAAGCAATCCTGCTGCCTCAGCCTCCTGAGCAGCTGAACTACAGGCATGCGCCACCATGCCCCGCTAATTTTTTTCTGTTATATTTTTAGTTGGCCAATTAATTTCTTTCTATTTTTTTTTATTTCAGCATATTATGGGGGTACAGATTTTAAGGTTTCAAATGCCCATTTCCCCCCCTCCCCCCAAAAGTCTGAGTCTCCATCATGACCATCCCCCAATTTTCTTTCTATTTTAGTAGAGACGGGGTCTCGCTCAGGCTGGTTTCGAACTCCTGACCTCGAGCAATCCGCCCGCCTCGGCCTCCCAGAGTGCTAGGATTACAGGTGTTAGCCACCACGCTGGCTGGTAATGTATTCCTATGGTGACCAACCTTTCAGAGCCAGCCGGGAAAACAGCTGTGCTAGATGAAAAACCATAACATAATATATTATAAATAATTGTACATATGTGTTATTACCCAAAAATACATGTTCATTTGAAATTGTTTTTCTGATTATTTACTTTTTTTTTTTTTTTTTGAGACAGAGTCTCGCTTGTTGCCCAGGCTAGAGTGAGTGCCGTGGCGTCAGCCTAGCTCACAGCAACCTCAAACTCCTGGGCTCAAGCAATCCTTCTGCCTCAGCCTCCCGAGTAGCTGGGACTACAGGCATGCGCCACCATGCCCGGCTAATTTTATATATATATACATTAGTTGGCCAATTAATTTCTTTCTATTTATAGTAGAGACGGGGTCTTGCTCTTGCTCAGGCTGGTTTCGAACTCCTGACCTCGAGCAATCCGCCCGCCTCAGCCTCCCAGAGTGCTAGGATTACAGGCGTGAGCCACCGCGCCCGGCTTATTTACTTTTTTGTTACATAAATGCTATTATCTAAACAAAACAGTAGGACTAATGAACAGTGGCAATTAGTAGTAATTAATAGTAGGACTAATTAAATATATGAGAAAATATAACTATTTTTCATATTTCTCTTCTCTGTCACAGCGATTTGTTTTAACTCTTATATATTTAAAATGTTCAAGTCATATTTTGTATTCTTACTATATTTAAATATAAGATGTTAAAAAAGGAGTGTCTAAATATAATAAGACAAACAGCTATCATCTCACTTATATATATATATATATTTTTTTTTTGAGACAGAGTCTCGCTTGTTGCCCAGGCTAGAGTGAGTGCTGTGGCGTCAGCCTAGCTCACAGCAACCTCAAACTCCTAGGCTCAAGCAATCCTGCTGCCTCAGCCTCCCGAGTAGCTGGGACTACAGGCATGCGCCACCATGCCCGGCTAATTTTATATATATATTAGTTGGCCAATTAATTTCTTTCTATTTATAGTAGAAACGGGGTCTCGCCCTTGCTCAGGCTGGTTTCGAACTCCTGACCTCGAGCAATCCGCCCGTCTCAGCCTCCCAGAGTGCTAGGATTACAGGCGTGAGCCACCGCGCCCGGCTTCATCTCACTTATATTTAATAAAAAATGACATGTTTCTTTTGGTTCCATGGTACAGTAGGATATTGGTACTCCTGTTTGTTTTCAATAATGCCTCTTCAAACTGTCTGCAGCTTTTAAGACATCCTCCTTTTCTTCTGACCAGATCCATTTCTACTGGAGCTGATAAAGGGGCAATGGCAAATATTATTTAGGACTCCCTAAGACTCTGAGCTGGGGAGGGGACTCTTGAATGGGAGTTGGACTGGCTGGCAACTTCCCCCATGTTGGATAGGGTATTTTTTTGTTGTTGTTGTCAGAGAGCGAAGAATTCCCCAGCCAACTAAAGTGACTTCTGTTTATCCTGTTGGAGTCTGGGCCAAGATGCTCCACGTACCAATACACTGGAACGTGGCTCATTTTATTTTATTTTATTTATACTTTTTGAAACAAGGTCTTGCTGTATTGCCTAGGCTGGAGTGCAGTGGTGTCATCATAGCTCACAGCAACCTCAAACTCCTGGGATCAAGCAGTCCTCCTGCCTCAGCCTCCCAAGTAGCTGGGACTACAGGTACATGCTATCTCACCTGGCTAATTTTTATTTTTTATAGAGATGGGGTCTCACTGTGTTGCTCAGGCTGGTCTCAAACTCCTGGTCTCAAGCGATCCTCCCGCCTCAGCTTCCCAAAGTGCTAGGATTACAGGTGTGAGCCACTGCACCCAGCCATGGCCCCTTTTAAAGGGTACTCTGGTTGGCCATTTGACATGGTCCTTTGCCACCCCTGTAACCTTACAGGTAATACTGGAACCTTCACCCCTTGGACAACATGTTTGGTATGTACCCCCAGAATCCTTGGGCTGCCTATGTTCTAACTGAGACAAAGCTACCGCAGTCGTTCTGCTTGATGGGGAAGAACTGCCCTGCCAAGTACCTACTAAACACTTGTATTTCTGCCCATAGTCTTCTGTTCCTGTTGCTGCTCTGCCCTATGAAATAAACTTCTTCCTGTAGTGGCTCAACATCATACCTATACCTTACAAAAGGATGTAAGACTTTTGGACTGCTGGCTTTGCAGTTTATTACCCTTTTTCCAGCATCTCTGGTCTTCCTTGGTGGGTATCAGCTATGCAGGGAAATGACTGGTTGGACTTAACAAATATTCATTAAAGCTCTTCAACAGTGGAGTGTAGCTATAGAATCTGATATGATAAGAGATGATGTAATTAGTTGCCCTATTAATAAGACATGCATAAACAAATAACCACAATGTCTGACTCTACCCTTTCTTCCTCCCAATGGCTCTCCTCTTGGTTTGGATCCTAGGGAACATGATCAGAGAAAGTATTATTAATTCTGTGTCTTATACTTGGCATAGGTATCAGTGGCTGCTGTTGTCTGTATTATTGCTGCCGCCTATGCTTAAAAGTAGAAACAAATTGATGAAATGCATCACCCACAGCCTCCACCTCTAAAGGCTGAGAGACCATCCAGGATGAGGGCATGTGAGATTTTAAGAGCCAGATTAGAAGGGTGGAGTATGCATGCTAAAGTAAGTCTATCTTGGACGCTAAATCTGCTGTTTTGACTTCCGATTAACCCCAATTCCAGGAATGCCTCTAAGATTTCTACCTGTCTTGCAGCCACCCAAGAACACGCTTCTGTCAGTTCTTCAGTAAATCACCCTCAACCGACAAACTGGATTTGTCTGCTTTGTTCTTTGGTTTGTCAGCTCCTTTTGTACTTGGGGGTCACTTTGCATATATAACTCTTTCATGAAACACCAACATTTTAACATCTTTTCTATGACCAGTAATAATGATAGCAATTCTGTAGGCACATGTTTTAAGGAGGTTATTCTTTCCATCTCAATAAAGTAAAATATATCATTAGGTGCTTCTGCAAGTTTTAAGGAAACAGAAATGTGACCAAAACTTTCATTATGAAAGCCCCAATATCCCAGGTAAGCAAATAGCATCCCTTTTTAGCAGGATTGTGTATAACATGTATAGTACATTTAGCAAGCACTATGGTTTGAACATGTCCACCAAAGTTCATGTGTTGGAAACTTAATCCTCAATGCAACAGTGTTGAAAGGTGGAACCTTTAAGAGGTGATTATGTCATGAGGACTCTACCCCTATGATAAATTATAAAAGTGAGTTTGTCTCGCTCCTCCTCTCCGTACCATTCTTTCTAATTCCACCATAGGATGACACAAGAAGGCCCCAGTGAGATGGTACCTTGATATTGGACTTCCCAACCCAGGAACTGTGAGAGATTTCTTTTCTTTATAAATTACCCAGTCTATGGTATTCCGTTATAGTAACATGAAACATACTAAGAAAACAGATTAAGATTTTTTCATTTTCTTTTTCTGCAGGGTGTGGGTACAGGGGCTCGCATTGTTTTCCTGGCTTAAGGGCAGTGGAATGATCATAGTTCACTGCGACCTCAACTCCTGGGCTCAAGTGATCCTCCTGCCTCAGCCTCCCGAGTAGCTGGGACTACAGGGGTGCACCACCATGCCTGGTTAATTTTTCTATTTTGGGGGCCAGGTGTGGTTGCTCATGCTGGTAATCCTAGCACTCTGGGAGGCCAAGGCGGGAGGATCACTTGAGCTCAGGAGTTCGAGATCAGCCTAAGCAAGAGTGAGACCCCGTCTCTACTAAAAATAGAAAAAGTTAGCTGGGTATGGTGGCACACACCTGCAGTCCCACCTGCTTGGGAGGCTGAGGCAGGAGGATCGGTTGAGTCCAGGAGTTTGAGGTTGCAGTGAGCTAAGATGACGCCACTGTACTCTACCCAGGTGACAGAGTGAGACTCTGTCTCAAAAAATTGTTTTTCTATTTTTTGTAGAGATGTGGTCTCACTGTGTTGGCACCATCCCAGAAGCATGCTGGAAAGCCTGGTTTCCTTGCCCCTACTCAGCAGGGTGGGGGCTACAGTTGTGTCGGTCCAAACTCAGCCCAAGGGTAGGGCACAGCCTAGTGTTATACTCTAAAATGATACCTTGGACCCACAACCAGAAAGGCTAGAGACCCACCCAGGCAAGCAGGGTGGGCAAGGAACCGTGGAAAATGCTGTCCCACGATGTCTTAGTCTCAACAGCAGCCTACAGTAGGGTGGTGGGGATCTTCTCAGGGGTGCATGGGAGTGCCTGGGCTCCTCTATCCCTCCTCAGAGCCGTGCATTGGCTGCAGGCATATCCCCACTTCTCTGGTACCTAGGCTATCAGAATGGCACGCAGCTCAAGCAAGGCTCAGATGCCTATGTGATTATTCATGGGTTCCCTTTCTGGAACCAAGTCTCTGTGCAATCTCCAGGCAGCTCCCTTTGTTAGGCCCAAGATCTGCATGGGTTGGGGGGTTCTCTTGTAGCCAAGATCATAAATGCTTTTCTTAGAGTGTGGAGCCCTGGAGGCTTCACTCTTACTGTTTATTCATGTTTTCTTCTGGCTTTTAGGCAGGCCAGACAAGTTGCCCTGAACCCTGTCTTTGCCCACTTTTGGTGCTTCCCATTGTTTCCCTGGTGAATCCTAGTGTTTTCTCCCAGATGATCTGTTCAAATGTATCTGGTTACTATTCTGGTTCTTCTCTGCAGAGGAGGCACATACTGCCTGTGTCTAGTTAGCCATCTCTTCTCTGGCAAAATCTCAGCATTTTGAATATGTCATCCCATTATCTCCCGGCCTGTAAAGTTTCTGCTAACAATTCATCTATCAGTCTGATGGGGTTCCCTTACAAGTGACTAGGCAGTTTTCACTTGATATTTTTTTTTCTTTTTTATTTCAGCATATTATGGGGGTACAAATGTTTAGGTTATGTGGGTTGGGTATATTCATTTGCTGTTTTTAGAATTCTCTCTTTTACTTTTGGCAGTTTGACTATGATGTGCCATGGACTTTTCTGCATTGTATCTATTTGGGGATCTCTGAGCTTCCTGTATCTAGATGTCCAAATCTCTTGTTAGACTTGACAAATTTTCTGCTATTATTTTATTAAATAGATTTTCTATCTATGTCATTTTCTCTTTGCCTTCTGGGACACCTCAAATTTGAATATTTGGTCACTTTATGGTATCCCACATGTCACTTAGGCTTTGATAGTTTATTTTTCTTCTATTTTCTTTATTTTTATCTTATTGGGTTGTTTCAAAAGACCTGTCCTATCTTCAAGTTCTGAAATTATTTCCTCTGCTTGATCTGTTTTACTGTTGATGCTTTGGAATGTGTTTTGTATTTCATTCAATGACTTCTTCAGTTCCAGAATTTCTGTTTGGTTCTTTTTCATTTTCGTATCCCCAGTACTTGATACAATAAATGTTTATTAAATATATGTGTGAGTGAACGCAAGAATCTCATAATGTCCTTCAAGGACTCAGTTATGATGGTGTTCTTCTGGAATCTCCACCACAATAATTATTAAGGATTCATGTTTAGCAAATGACTAGTCATTGATTCACTTACTACAAGTACAAACATAAGATCTTAGTTTTCTTGTCAGTCTAGCTTTAATAACACCTTATTCTATTTGGCAGAATCTAATCATCTAATCCCTTCAGTATCTGCACAATTACTGTTGGTCCTTTCTTATTCTCTTTCCCTAAAAACTTTCTGTGCAATTACTACTCCTGAAAGAAAATTTGTAGAGTTAATGTGGTTTTTCTTTGTGTTTATCAATTGTATTTGTTTCTTATACTCTATCTTATTTCACAAAGGATTTGCAGAGGCCAGTAATTGTTCTTATGGGAAATTAGTAGACTATCTAGGCTGGATTCAGGGCAATGTGAAATGATGCTGTTAACATTGCATTCTAATTTAGGGTGAACAAGTCCTAACATTCTGGTAAAGGCTTCTGTTTGTGATACCTGGATACTGACAGGTTTTGCTGGATGAGAAAAATCAGCAGAAGCATTCACTAGATCAACATTCACAGCTTTTCTGAGATTCATTATATCTAGTCAACAGCTAGATCATCTAGTTCAACAATTTACAATCTCCTTCCTTTCCTTTCCTTCCCTTTCCCCTTTCCCTTTCCTTCCTTCCTTCCTTCTTTCTTTATTTATTATTTATTTAGAGACAGAGTCTGACTCTGTTGCCCTGGCTAGAGTGAGTGCCATGGCATCAGCCTAGCTCACAGCAACCTCAAACTCCTGGGCTCAAGCAATCCTCCTGCCTCAGCCTCCTGAGTACCTGGGACTATAGGCATGCACCACTGTGCCCTGGTAAATTTTTCTATGTATTTTTAGTTGTCTGGCTAATTTCTTTCTATTTTTTTAGTAGAAACAGGGTCTCGTTCTTGCTCAGGCTGGTATCGAACTCCTGACCTAGAGCTATCCTCCTGTCTGGCCTTCTCAGAGTGCTAGGATTACAGGCGTGAGCCACTGCACCTGGCCTACAATCTACTTTCTATCTCTCCTCACCTTGCCATCCCCAAATTTTGGTTGACCTCATGTCTCTAGAAGCATTTCTTATTTTAATACACTTTTACAGACTGGGTTAACCTTTGCAACATGACAAAAGCAGAGGCTGGGAAAATTTCTAATGCCTTCTTATATAGAGGAAAGGATTTCAGAGTTAGTCTAGGAATTTCCAACCCAGCTCCACCTAAAACTGCAAGGCCCATGATTAGTCATGCCATCTCTCTCAGCTTCAGTTTTCTCATGTATAAGATGTGGATTATAGTTCCTCCTCAATGTCCTGGAGTGCTTCCCCAATATTTTATTTTAGTAGTTTCATAGTTTCAGGTCTTACATTTAAGTCTTTAACCCATTTTGATTTGATTTTTGTGTATGGTGAGAGATGAAGGTCTAGTTTCATTCTTCTGTATATGGATACCTAGTTTTCCCAGAACCATTTATTGAAGAGACTGTCTTTTCCCCAGTGTATGTTCTTGGCACCTTTGTCAAAAATGAGTTCTTTGTAGATGCATGGATTTATTTCTGTGTTCTCTATTCTTTTCCATTGGTCTATGTGTCTGTTTTAATGACAGTATGTTTGGTTCTTTTTTATGATATCTATCACTTTGATAAATTTCCTATTTATATACTGAATTGTTTTTTATTATTTCTTTGTATTATATTAATATATGTAAATTATTGATTTTTTCTAAATATGCTTGTTTCATTCATTTCTGCCTTAGTATTTAGTGAAGTAATTTTGAAAATTAAAACTGTCTGAACTGTGGTAAAGAAAAGCAAAGAAAGGTTTTTAACACAACTTTTTTTGAAGTCTAATTTTATTAAATAATATAGTTAATTCAGAAAGGGGGTTAAAATCCCAGTTGGGCACATGTATTAAAGTGGAAGCAGTGTATATCTGGGGATTAAGTGTGTGTCAAAATGGGACTCCCCCCCCCCAAAAAAAAAGGGTATCAAGCTTTGGGTATCTGAGTTGATCAGTGATATCATTCTATTTTCACCAAGAATTCCTCTTTAAGAGCTTTTCTATGCCCAAATCTTAGGTGATTCTGTGTTTTAAGAAGGTAGGCCAATCACTGATAAGACTTCTTCACCCTTCTGTTTTCTCAGGTAGCTAGCCATGAATAATGCTTAGACAATCAGGAAGAAGTCATGGACTTCCTTCATGGATAAGAAGGTAGCTGAGATATTATGGAGATTTTTCTATTTCCCAGTGCTCTAGGAAAAAACCATCAGTGGGTAGCATTGGACAAAGAAACAAGCAAGGCAAATCTGGGGTCTAAGAAAGCATAGGGACTCCTGTTAGTTCTACCTAAGATAGCTGCTAGTAGGTTCCTTTGGCTTTTCAATCAGACTGATTGCTGTTTATCTATACTGCTATGTAGAATTATGACTTTAATCTGCTAATCTGCCTGAGTTTAGTATTCCTATATGATAGTTGATTTGTTTATCAGCATAGATTTCTAGATGTGAAAAGTACCCTAAAGACCATCTATCTAATTAGATTTGTTTATTAATATTTTACATGAATTAAGGCCTACAAAAGGGAAAGGATTAGTTTAAGGTCACACAATTTGTTAATAGCAGAGATGGGACTAGAACTTTAGTCTCCTGATACTTAGCTTACCACATCAAATATATTATGCCCTAGAATTTGAAAGACTTAAGAAACAAGATTCATAAAACAGTGTCTTAAAAGGAAATTGAAAACATCTTGAATTAGTTTTAATTTTTCTAGTTTGTTTAGAAGGACATAAGCATGTAATACCAAAAGGATAATTATTCTCAATCAATAAACTTGCACAAATACCATTTCAAGAATAGTAAGTAGGTGAATAATTTTTATTGCTTTTATTGGTATTTAAAAATGTTTTCTATCATAGTTAAATTGTAATAAATGCAAATAGTAGGTTCCCAATCAGTTTGATGAATGTAGGTATGTGAAATATACATGATGGAAAGCATTTACTTTCATCAAATTAAAATATATTCAGTCTATCAATTTCAAAAGATATTTTAAATCAACATAATTTACCATTTTACCTTAAAAGCAAATTACTAAAGAGGTGATATATTTTAACATATTTTAAAAATGTCTTCTGCCAGGTAAAATTTTAATTAAATGTTTGATTAAGGCAAAGAGAAAGTGATAATATAAATTCTTCAGCTGGTTTTAAAATATCATTGTGTGTTAAAAAGTTCTTTATACATAATGATTTACTACATTTCCATTTTCAGTAATCTCCAAATAAAATGAAGGGGAATAATTTTAAAATGTGGATTCATATTGTATCACAGGCTGCTTCTGAAGAAAACTGTTTTATGTTTTTGATATATTAAACTCAAACTCTAAATTGAACAACCATGTTAGTAAGCATCTTCAATGTTTTAACTTCAATAATTTAATGCTTCGAAAGTATTTTTAAGTTGACTATATTACTTATTCTATAACACACCACATATCAGTAAAATACTCAATGAAAGAAAATGTGGCAGACTATGCCAAAATTATTAGCTCACACAAAAATCAGGTACTTTCACCTTGAATTTATGATTTTAAGTTTTAAAACACAAAGAGCAAACTCTCAAATAAGATATAATATTTAAAGATTTTCAATAAAGGCAAAAGTCTCTTGGAAGATTTCCAAAACCAGGTTGGATTATGAAAACAAAGAAGAGATACTTCATTTGTAACTAGAAATGGATGCGAATCCATCTACCATAAGAGCAAATGATTTTAAGATGCCATGTAAACATGAGTCATTACATATATAATGTTTAATCATTCTGATTAGACCGTAACCAACACAGGATGTATTTTAGAATTTAGAATGGTATAAAATGGCTTTCTACACCCTTATTTCCATTTCCAAAGTACTGTAAATGACTATTTCCACACTATCAAAGTAATTATCAGGGTACAAACCAAACAGTTGAATATATGACTTTGAAAAAATTACAGTACAGAAGGTTGGTAGATACGTTTTTATTATTTCATATGAATGTAAGTTGACATGTAGAATTGATTTTTTCTACTTTGTTCTAAGTAAAATTCTAAAATGTTGTCTTTTCATAATTCTAAAAAGTTTGCAAAATATTCATTTGAAAATTTAAGGCAGGAAATAGTTTCCATTAGAGATTTTAGTTTTATATAATAATTGGAGTGTTTTTGTTGCTAAAATTATGCAATTTAAAATAGATCTATTTCCTAAAAAAATCTCTTCTACTGTCACAATGAATTTCTTGAATATTAAGGCAGTTCTTTCACTGTCAGGTAAAAGTTTTTAAGAATTTCTACCAAATGAGCTTTTCTTTTAAGAATTGAGGTGTATCTAACAATTTCTATATATGATGTAATTTGTTTCAGAACTTCCTAAGAAGATGAAAATGTGTAAGAATAGTCTAATTGATTAGGAAGTGTTGGATTGCAACAGCACAAAGGATGGCAACAATTGCAAATCCCATAACAAGGAATAGAATAAATGTATCATCGCTCATCTCTATCCTAGGCTTTTCTTCTTTCTCTTCTTTAGCGTTGTTTCTTCCTTTCCCTCCACCGCCTTTGCCAGACCCTGGCTGTTGCTTGTGAGTTGAGAAAAGAGCACTGGGGCTATATGATCCCCAAAGCTCTTGTATCCCAGCAGAATTTTGATATTGGCGTCCAGCGCAGACCTTGAAGCGATAATGTGAATTTGTAAGAAAGTTGGAAAAGGAGAATGAAGTGTTTGGTCCTTTGTAAATCTAAAGGAAAAGGAGTAAAAATGAAAATTGTATTTTATTACTAAGTAAAATAATATTGTATGGTTTTCAGCAATAGGAAAAATATGAATTTATTGATCTCATGAGCATGTTCACAATAAAAATAAAAATTTACTCTAACAAAGTCTCTAATGTCCTGTGGGCCCAGCACTGTTTAGGTAATTTTGTTTAATGTAAGAAATAGCAAAGACTTACAATTGTTAAAGTTTTGTTGCATTAGATTTAGAATTGAGTTGTGCATTGTAGTTGATGGAACTGAGAAATACCAAATAACTCAATAGTAAATAAGCTAATTGAATGAATAAGCTAATTGTCCCAAAATAAGTAATTATGTACATAAACTTTAGGGACTGGATGGGACTTTTGAATACGATTTAGTTACTTTAAACATACTGAGAGAATATCTTACTCCATCACAAAAGCTCAATCCCCAGCAGGCTATAAAACTATAAATTTTTAAAGACTAAATTTGCAAGGATTTACCAGGTCAGTTCCTTTTTCACTGGTGAGTTGAAGATTGTAAACAATGGGATCTCCTTTTATTGGCCCCAAAGCCTCCCATTTGATCTCACAAATATTGTTATTCAGCTGATGTAATTTAGGTGCTGAAAAAAGAGAATTTCAGATTAGAGAGTTCCATTTTCCCTAGAGGATCTCAAATACATTGTAACCTCACACAATTGCATGGTCATTAAAATCAGCCTGCATAGCCTTAATCTAAGAAATATATCGTTGTAGTTATTATTGTAAAGCCTTTTGTTATATACCATCAGGCATCTTAATGATTATAATAAAAACTTTAAGAAATTAAAACTATCAATTAATAATGCATGTTTAGACTTTCTAGTAAGATCTCATTATGACTTTTATTACTTTTGTTTAATCCCTACTGGTATAATCTGTTGTATTCATATGGCACATTACACATTTGGAAGGATTTTCACATATACTAATAATTTTATTTTAGTATGGCAGCAACTGTGTGAGGTAAGTAGGGCACGCTCCTTATTTCATGTTATTAATTGCTCTACATTTTAGGAAAATGGTGCTTAAATATATAGAGCATTAGTCAGAAAGAGAGCAAGTCATTATTATGGTCTAAGTCATGCTTAATTCCAATAGTTTCCAATTAGCTTTACACTGAAGACAAATTTTTATAATAGTGATTAGACTCATGTGTGAATGAAATGGAACAACTAAATCTTACAATTTAGAAGGAAAAAATCCACAAATCCCAGGCTCTAGTGACAGTAAATTGAACTCATTGCTAATGTATTATAAACAGTATTTTATTTTACTGTTCAAATAAGGAGAGTATATTCAGAGTTTCAGAAATTAAACTTATAAGCTTATATAGTCTAATTTTCAGCTTTAATCACACCTATCAATTGTTATGTTTTGTGCAATAATCCATTTGAGAAAAGGAAAGTTATAGCAATGAATGGATATCATGACAAAGTAGATGGAAATCAGGAGCCTACCATTCTAATCTTGGCTCTGCCACTGACTCAGGGTGTCCTTTAGCTAAGCAACTTACCATTTAGGGGACTAGCTTCTTTCTTTTAAAAAATGGCAGTGGTCCAATTCACAGTTGCAAAGATGTGGAAACAACCCAAGTGTCCATCAATACATGAGTGGATTAATAAAATGTGGTATATGTACACCATGGAATACTATTCAGCTATAAGAAACAATGGTGATATAGCACCTCTTGTATTTTCCTGGATAGAGCTGGAACCCATTCTACTAAGTGAAGTATCTCAAGAATGGAAAAACAAGCACCACATGTGCTCACCAGCAAATTTGTATTAATGGATCAAGACCTAAGTGGACATATAGGAATAACATTTATGGGGTGTCAGGCAGGTGGGAGGGGGGAGGAGGGGATAGGTATATATATACCTAATGGGTGTGGCATGCACTGTCTGGGGGATGGACACACTTGAAGCTCTGACTCTGGTGGGGCAAACACAACATATGTAACCTAAACATTTGTACTGCTGAAATATAAAAAATTAAAAATGGCACTGGTGGTAGAGGGGTTGGTCAAAATTATATGATCTCTAGGATATTTTAAATATGTTATGATTGTAGGCGCCTCATTAAATCCTACATTGCCCCTTGATTCCATAACTAAGTACTAGTTTCTTTTGGTATTGTTGAATATTTAAAGCAAACCTTGAAGCTGAATTTTATATGTGAGCTATTGGAACTCAAGCTAATGCAACTTTCAGTGTCATGGCTTGTAATACTTACCTTTAAGTTTGGCTGGTGGAGTTTTGGTTGTAGCGAAAGTATAGATGCTGGACAGTGGTCCTTCACCAGCTTCATTACATGCCTGGATTTTAAATTTGTATTGAGTATATTCACCCAATCTTTGCACTTTGTGAGTCTGACAAGGTCCACGGTAAATGACAGAAAATCTGGAGGTGGGAAAGGAGATGAGAGAAGCAATATTATTAATCAACAGTTATACAGATAAAAATCACTATTTGTATAACTAACTTAAAACTGGTTTCAAAATCTCAATAAGGAAAGCTTCTGCACAACCAATGAAACTATCATTAGAGTGAATAGACAACCTAAAGAATGGGAGAAAATATTCTACACATCTGATAAAGGGCTGATAATAAGAATCTATGTAGAACTTAAGAAAATTAACAAGAAAAAAATCAAACAACCCTATCAATAAATGGGCAAAGGACATGAACAGAAACTTTCCAAAAATGGTGGAATAATGGCCAACAAACATATGAAAAAATGCTCAACATCTCTAATCACCAGGGAAATGCAAATCAAAACCACCATGAAATACCACCTAACTCCAGTGAGAATGGCCTTTATCAAAAAGTCCCAAAATAACAAATGCTGGCGTGGATGTGGAGAGATTGGAACACTCTTACACTGCTGATGGGACTGCAAATTAGTACAACCCCTGTGGAGAGTAATTTAGAAATACCTTAAAGAGCTAAAAATAGAAATACCATTTGATCCAGCAATCTCACTACTAGGCATCTACCCAAAGGGAAAAAGACATTCTATAATAAAGACCTCTGCACTCGAATGTTTATGTCAGCACAATTCACAATTGCAAAGATGTGGAAACAACCCAAGTGCCCATCAATACACGAGTGGATTAATAAAATGTGGTAGGCCGTGTGTGGTGGCTCACACCTGTAATCCTAGCATCCTAGCACTCTGGGAGGCTGAGGCAGGAGGATTGCTTGAGCTCAGGAGTGTGAGACCAGCCTGAACAAGAGCGAGATGCTGTCTCTACTATAAATAGAAAGAAATTAGCCAAACAACTAAAAAATAGAAAAAATTAGCTGGGCACGGTGGCATGTGCCTGTAGTCCCAGCTACCTGGGAGGCTGAGACAGGAGGATCACTTGAGCCCAGGAGTTTGAGGTTGCTGTGAGCTAGCCTGACACCACAGCACTCTAGCCCAGGGAAGAGAGTGAGACTCTGTCTCAAAAAAAAAAAAAAATGTGGTGTATGTGTACCATGGAAAACTACTAAACTACAAAAAAAACCAGTGGTGAACTAACACCTCATATCATCCTGGATAAAGCCTGAGCCCATCCTTTGAAGTGAGGTATCACAAGAATGATAGAATAAGCACCACGTGTACTCACTATCAAATTGGTACTAACTGATCAACACTAAGGTGCTCACATGGTGGTAATGGGTGCTGGTCAGGTGGGAGAGGGGTGGTGGAGGTGGGTAAACTCACAACAAATGGATGCGGAGTGCACTGTATGGGGGGAAGGGCCCCTGGCATGAGCAAGGCAAAGGCATTATATGTAACTAAAATGTTTGTATCCCCATAATATTCTGAAATTAAAAAAGCCATATAGGTAAAACAACAAAAGAAAAAAAATCAGGTTGTAAGTATCATAGTGGCAAGGTGCTGGCTGTCATATTTTTTTGGGTAACTTCTATTCCTTGGTACTTAATGTGTGTTATATAAAGGGAAGAAGTGTTTTGGAAGAGGCAAAAAGAACTAAGTTATGAGCAAGAATTTAAGAAATTAAATCTAAGATGGTAATGGGATGCTTTTATATCTATTAGTTCATTGAAACTACTTTGCATTATAGGATGAAGATATGGAATCTAATTCAGACATAAAAAAGAATGAAATCATGTCTTTTGCAGCAACTTGGATAGAACTTGGAGGCCATTATCCTAAGTAAATTAACTCAGGAATGGTAAATCAAATACCACATGTTCTCACTTATAAGTGGGAGCTAAGCTATGGTTCTACATGGTCATACAGAGTGGAATGATGGACCCTAGAGACTCGAAAGGGGTAAGGGATGAAAAATTACCTAGTGGGTACTGTGCACACTATACAAGTAATGGGTACACTAAAAGCCCAGACTTCACCACTATACAATTCATCCATGTAACAAAAAACCACTTGTACCACCTATATCTATTAAAATAAAAAAGACATGACATTGTAAACCTCTTTTATTACAACATATATTAACTAATAAAAATAGGTTACCTGCCAGACCGATCTCCCATTAACAAGTTGTAGCTTATAACGTTGGTAAGCAAACTTTTGTTTGAAGAGTTACCCCATTTGAGTTTGAGGCTCTGGTGTCCATAGACCACACAATCAAGATGTGGGGGCTCAGGTGGCAGTGGCTTGGTTTTAGCTCTTATTGATTGGCTAAAGGGGCTTAGTCCATAATGATTGATAGCTTGAATTCTGATTCTAGTGGTAAGAAGAAAAAGTTAAAATATATTAATTTATATTTAGAAAAGAGAATTACTTTCTACATATAACCTAACCCCCTAGTAATTATGTAGGCTATTGACCAACATATACTAATTATTAGAGACAAATTTTCAAAACAAAAATCTTGAATTTGCATAATCACTATGGACGATTATTGCTGAGAAAGATCTTTCAAAATAAGTCTTATGTAGACTAAAATATACAAATGTAGATTTGCTCAAAATTCTCAAAAAGCTTTCCATTTATCTAACATAAGATATATGTGACTTACTTGTATGTAGTGTCAGGCTGTAGATTTTTCAGAAGACACTCTGTTACTCTATTAACAGTCAAAATTTTTCTGTCACCATATTCAATGTTATATCCAGTGATTGGAGAGCCATGGGAGTCTGGTTCTTCCCATTGAATAGCAATGCAAGATGATGCCGATTTGGCAGGCACTTTGTTTTCAACTTCATGTAACATCGGCACTACTGCTGGTATGGTTGCCGGTGTGGTTACTATGCCAGTTCCTCCAAACATTCCAACCCCAACCGTATTTACAGCCTGAAAATGTATAATTTGTTAGAGGTTCATTATTCCTTTGTTTTTGTGCATAAAGCATTTTTTGCATAACAAAAGTTTTCATAAACTCACACTCTTAACAATATGGTTCTAAGTTGCTGAAATTTTTAGGTACCATATTTTGGAAGGTGGTGAGTGTAACTATGGGAAGGTAAGTGAAGAATGCCAATGTGAACACTTCAGGAAAAATATGTCCAAACCAAATTCATCAATTACCCCACCACTTTTTTTCCTTTCCTTCATCTTATAGTTTCTATCCCTGTTGGTGGTAGCCAGAAGTTCACATCCATTCACCAAGTTTCATTGACTTTATAAATATGTCTTATTTTGAGATCATTATAGATTCACATGTGCGCTTTATCCTCTTTTCTCCAAAGTTAATATTTTGTATAACTATATACAATATTATAACCATGATATTGATGATAAAATCCATTGACATTATTCAGATTTCATCAGTTTTGCACGCACTTGTATGTGTCTGTATTTAGTTTGATACGATTTTATCACATGTGCTGCTTCATTATGATCACTACCATACTTAAGATACAAAAGAATCCTTGTGTTACCCTTTTATACACACAATAACCTCCTTCCCTCTCCTTATTCCTAAACCCCTGGTAACCACTAATTTGTTTTCCATCATTATAATTTTGTCATTTCAAGCATGTTATATAAATGGAAAAATGCAGTATGTAAACTTTTCATATAGGCTTTTTTTCAGTCAGTATAATGCCCTTGAGATCCATCAAAATTATGGTGTATATCAATAGTTTTTTTATTGCTAAGTACTATGCCACAGTATGGATATACCACAGTTTATTTAACCATTTACCTATTGAAGAACATCTCAACTATTTCTAGTTTTTGGTTCTTACAAATAAAGGTGCTATGAACATTTATGTACAGTTTTATTGTGTGGACATAAATTCTCATTTCCCTGGGATAAATGCCCAAGAATTGTCGGTATATAATAAGTGCATGTTTAATTTTGTAAGAAACTGTCACTCTTTCCAGAGTAGCTATAATTCTCACCAGAAATGTATGAGTGATCCAATTTCCACATCATTGTCAGTATTTGATGTTATCACTATTTCTTATTTTAGATATTCTGATAGGTATGTCATGGCATCTCACTGTGCATTTCCCTAATAGCTTATGACTTTGAATATTTTCTCATGTGTTCATTTGCCATCTGTTTATCCTCTTTAGTGAATAGTTTGTGTCTTTTGCCCATTTTCTGTGTTGTTCAATTCTTCCATATCCTTGATCATTTTCTGTTTAGTAACTAGTTTTACCAGTTGCTGGTGGAGGGGGGTTTGAGGTTCCTGACTATACCTGTAGATTTGTCTATTTCTCCTTTCTGCCCTATTAGTTTATGCTTCATGTATTTGGAGGCTCTATTGCTTTATGAGGGTGGGTTGTTCTTTTTATCATTATATACCTCTTTGTCTCTAGCAATTTCTTTCTTTTGAAGTCTACATTATCTAACATTTATGTAGCCTCTTAGGCTTTTTTTTGTTTTATTACTGATTGCATAGTATATCTCTTTCATTGTTACACTTCCAACTTTCCTATGTTATTGTATTTGAGATAAGTTTTTGTAGACAGAATACTGTTTTATAATGTTTTAAAATGTATTTTTCTATCACTGTCATTTACTTGACATATGAGGCCATTTACATTTAAGGTAATTATTGATATGCTACGGCTTAAGATTGCCTGCCCTTTCATTTTTTTGCTGTATTTTTTTCTATTTGTTTCTTCTGTTTCTCATTCTTCTGTTTCACTTTTCTTACCTTCCTGTGGGATACTTGAACACTTTTCAGGATTCCAATTTGATTTAATTTATTTATAATGTTTCTGAGCATTTTGCTTAGCATAGTTTTCTTAGTGGTTGCCATAGGTATTAAAATATACATGTGTAACTTATTACAGTCTATTGGTATTAATATTTTACCACTTTGAGTGAAGTCTAGAAATCTCAATTTAGGTATCTTTACTTTCCCCCATTTCAAATAAAATATTTGTTTAAATTTTAAATATTTAAATTTTAATATTAAAATTACACAAAATATTTAAATATTTAAAATATCTTAAGTATTTTCTCTCTATGTACTGAGCACCACATCAGATGGGGTTCTAATTTTTCCTTTAAACATCAAATATATTCTTAGAACCTTTTAAGAAGAAGTAGTCAAGATCAAGAAGATAGTCAATTATATTTATCTATCTATTTATCTATTACTATCAAGAAGATAGTCAATTATATTTATCCCTATCTTTACCCTTTCCACCTATTTCTTTTCTAAAGTTCTGAATCTTTTTCTGGTATCATTTACTTTTTGGTTAGAGATTTTTCTTTAGCTATTTTTAAAAATTAGATTTGCTAGCAACAAATTCTCTTAGTTTTCTTTAATCAGAGAATGTCTTTATTTCCTCTTCACTTCTGAAGGATATTTTTGCTGGATATAGAAGTTTCTTTCAGTACTCAAAAAATGTACACACTTCTTTCTGGTCTCCAGAAAGAAGGAGAGATATCCAGATGAGATATCCACTATCATTTGAATTGATGTTCTTCTGTAAGTAATGCACCGTTTCTCTCTGGGTGCTTTCAAGATTTTTTTCTTTGACTTTTGTTTTCAGAAGTTTAATTACAATGGGTCTTGTTAGCATGGATTTATTAGGGTATATTATATTTCAGGTTTACTTAACTTCTTTAATTTCTTGGTCATTTTCCCCCTCAACTGGAAAGTTTTCACTATTTCATAATATACTTTTTCAGTCCCACTTTTTCTCTTCTCTCTTTCTGTGCCTTTAATGATATGAATATTACCTTTGTTATAGTTTCATTTGTGCCTGAGACCCTGTTCATATTTTTCTTTCTAAATCCTCTCTGGTGTTCAGATTGGGTAAATTCTATTAATTTGTCCTCATGTTCACTGATTCTAATCTTCGGTCATCTCCATTCTAATAATGAGCCTTTCCAGAAAGGTTTTTATTTTAGTGGTTGTATATTTCTGTTCTATAACCTACAATTGGGTTTTTTCTATAACTTGTTTATTTGCTGATTTTTTTATTTTTTAAATTGGTTTCAAGATAACTAATAGTTGCTTGTTGGAGCATTTTTATGATAGCTACTTAAAATCCTTGTCAGATAATTCAAACCTCTGATTCATTTCAGAGTCTATTGATTTTTTGTCATTCAACTTGTGATTTTACTGGCTCTTGATATGACGAATGACTTCTTATTTATTCTGGGCATTTTGAATGTTATATTGTGAAATTCTGGGTCATATTTAATTGATTTTTAGTAGGCAGTATTTTTTTAAATTAAAAAATATTTTAATCGTATCTTTTTTTTTCAGCCATGTGATTAGGTATCCTTAGATAGGCAGTATTTCTATAGAGATATAGCACAAGGGTTGAATGGGGTGGAAGTTCAGCTCCTGTCTAGGCTCTGCTGACACCTTCTCAGAAAAAGTGGGGCAATGATTTGCACTGAATCATTGCCTCTGAGTGGGAGTGTAAACTCAGCTCCCCACTGGGCCCTGCTGATACCACAGAGGGGGGAATAGAAGACTGACTTATACCTCTTTGTTCCTGCAGGGTGGGGTGGAACCACAGCTCCTAGCTGGGTCTTGAAGACACCAGGAGAGGGGAATGAGGAAAGTTTGGGTGCCAAATAGCATAGCTTCTCACTACCTGGATCTGCCTTGTTGATGCTGAGTAGAGGTGGAAGCTGAGATCGCCATTGAACCCTGCTGACACCAGGTGGCAGAGAGTTGGTAGGGAGCCTCAGTACTGACTAGAATTGTTTCCTGTAGCCTCTTATCAATCTCAGTGCTACTAAGTGGATATGGAGGTCTGTTCCTTATTAGACCTCACTGACACAGGCGTAGGAGGAAAGTGAAGTGCGGGCTAGGACACCATTTTGTTCAGTCTGTTGCTATTGTGTGGGAGTGGAGGCTGAGCTTGCTAATAAACACCACCTCCACAGAGAAATTATTAATAGAATGTTGCAGCTTGCTTCTATCAGGTATAGAAGTACAGAGGTATAGAAGATCATTAGGTCCCTGCTTGGCCACACTGTCACTAGTCAGCAGGGGAATGGGAGTAGAACACCACCTGCTTTTGCCAGGCAGTGGATGGAAGGTTAACTCTCTGTTAGGCCTGGCCAAAACCACTGGGTGGGGAAATTAGAGTGTGTTGCTTGCTTCTGGGGTGGGTTGGATGGTTGTTCAGCTTTCTGCTCGGCCTGTTGAAACCTCAGTTGTTGGGGAAGAGCAGGGATGTTTATGGTTTTTCCATTAATGTTTGGCAGGAGTAAGGTGAGTATTGTCAAAAAGATTTTCTGTTGTTACGCTACCCTCTTCCTCATCATTTTGCTGGGGTAACAAGCTTTACTTGGTGTTTTGTTCTTTCTGTCCATCCCTGTTGGCAGTTTTGAATTGGAAGCTTCTTTAGCACCCTTCCTAGAATCTATGGGAGGTAATTAGGAAACCCCGGGGGCTCATCACTATGTTGTCCTTCAAGTTGTCAGTTCCCTAGGCCGTCTGCTACCTTTTATCTACCTTTCAGAGTTGTCTTATGCTTGTTTGTTGTGTTATGTTCAAGGATTTTTAGTTTTAAGAGGGAGGATCTGGGAGGAAAGATGCTACTCCATCTTGGCTGGAACATATTCCCTTGATTTTTATCTCCCTAATATCTTTTAAATCCATTAATGTCTCAGTATTCCTATTGCAATAGCCTTAATGTTCATAACTTCATCATCTATCCTTTGGACTATTGCAATGGCCTCCTAACTAGTAAATATATATTATGAGAACATTTTTCCAATACAAAAAATAGGGATATCCCCCGAAATCTGACAAAGGGTTAAAAAAAAAAAACCCTTTCAATCATGAAAGGTAATCTGGCTGGGCGTGGTGGCTCACGCCTGTAATCCTAGCACTCTGGGAGGCCGACATGGGAGGATTGCTTGAGGTCAGGAGTTTGAAACCAGCCTGAACAAGAGCGAGACCCCCATCTCTACTATAAACAGAAAGAAACTAATTGGCCAATTAATATCTATAGAAAAAATTAGCCGGGCATGGTGGTGCATGCCTGTAGTCCCAGCCACGTGGGAGACTGAGGCAGAAGGATCGCTTGAGCCCAGGAGTTTGAGGTTGCTGTGAGCTAGGCTGACGCCATGGCACTCACTCTAGCCTGGGCAACAAAGCAAGACTCTGTCTCAAAAAAAAAAAAAAAAAAAAAAATGAAAGGCAATCTGGGGGCCATTTGGGGCTTAGATCCCTGGTATTAGGGCTCAAGTTATGAGTCTTACAATTCTAATAATTCAGTAGAGGAAGAGATCATTTCCAGTTATGGTTATCAGGGAAACATTTATGCAAGAGCTGGGTTTTAAGAGACAAGATAGGCAGAGAGCATAGAATGAACAAAACTACAAGGCATATTTGGTGGTGGTGGGGTAGACTTGTTTGTTTGGACTAGAGTTTATGTGATTTTTTCTAATTGATGATAATTATCACTTTGGGTGCTTATTAAATATACAGATTGGCAAACTTCTAATTACAAGTTAATTAGAAATTTTGATCCAGTAGGTCTGAATGGGGGTGTAGAAATCAATGTTTTTAACAAGCATTTCAGATGATTCATTCCTAAGATCAGGGAAATTTGGGAAATACAGAATTGCAGAGAAAATAATGGCTGATCTATCAATAGTTGGAATAGAAAAGTAGCTGCCAGGTTATGTGAGGTTCTAAATGCAAGGTGAAGGAGGTCAGAATGTTGTCACTGAATATGAGCAATATTTAAGATTTGAAAGTCTGTGACTCTCTTCTGATCTCTACACTGGAAATGCTGCCAGTATTATCAATGTGGATAGCTTAGGTTAATAGCTGTTGTCTTGCTTACATTGGACGAAATGTCAGGTTTACCTGAACTCTGCAAAAGTATGTAGTTGCAGGAATGAGACCTTTAACTTCATAATTCAGGCAAGGGCCAGTGTAAATCAAGTGCATTGATTCTTCGATTTGTCCCCATTCTAGTCTGTAATCAGTGATTTCAGCACCATTGCATACAGGAGTCTGAAAGATGCAATAAACATAGAAATTGAGTTCTTTTTCTAAGTGGTTATTATACTAGATACTGTGTGAGTTACAACACAATCCTTTCAATGACAAAGCTTATAATTTATTAAATGATATGAGATACAAGTGTAGAAATAATTAAACATAAGGCAGAACACTATAATTAACATTAAAAGCTTCAAATAAAATTAAGAAAAAGTATTGGCTAATTCCACATATTAGATAAATGCCTTTTTGAAATTTATTAAAATTATTTTCAAATGGGTTACTGAAAAAAAGAGCAAACATTAGGGCATGAGAACTCTGAAAAAACGGGGCAAACTTAAGATATTCTAATGTTGTTTAAAATTACCATTAGGTAGTGGGATCAAAAACAAACCCTAGTACTCTCTGGCCTTTATACTGTGATATAATCAGACCTGTCATTTATGATTAACAGACTAAGGCTTTTGTTTAACTGCTAGAGTTGGGGAAAAAAGGAAGAACAATTCATAGATACTTACATGGCTAAATAATTAGGATAGTTCTTATTTTTTAAGCTTGATTAGTTTGAATGGTAAGATATTCATATGGATGTGAAAAGTGTTTGTTCTTTTTTTAAAGCTTAATTACTTTAGACATATTTCTTACATGTCATACTAGAGAGTTACATGCAAATAAACATGACCAGAGATTTCCCAATGAAGTTTTTTTAAAAAGTACTACATTCTATAAACTGATTTAACTTTATTATCTCTTGTTTTGGTTTTAAAAATTCAGTTAGTTACCGATTGATAGTCTATTTGGTTTTCCAGATTTATTATCTTCAAATATAGGATCTTCAGAGCAGGATAATCATTGCTGTCGACTTCCTAATACCATTAGTATCAAGTCCTAGGTGTGTTGTAGAAACTATGATCCAAGATTTATGGAATCCTAATTCTAAACTCTGACTCCTTAGAGAGTTCTAGATTTACCCAAAAATTTCTAAGCTAATTACTATGTTTTTATATCACCAAAATTAATAAAAATAAATTGATAACGTACTCCCCAAGTAACAATAACGCAGGTCGGACCCTTGCAGGTTAGCACAGGTGTACCACATTGAGAAGGAGGGCCTGGAACCGGTGCAGTTTCACACTTCATTGAATGAGATCTCAACTACAAACAAACAAACAAACAAATAAGCAAACACACAAATGATTGTGTGGGCATGGTCATTCCCCACCTTGACAAGTAGGAGCATATATTCAACCAAAGTGAAATGAAATACAAATGGGCAAACTGAACAATATAACTTCCCCAGTCATATTTGCTGCTTTTAACCAGAAATTGTGGATTCTTCAGGAATTAATTTACTCACTGTGCATTTCACTTCAGAGCTTGAGTGCCCTTGTGTGTTATCTTCGTTACCTTTTGCCTTTTTGACATACACAGGTGCTTCAGAGTTTCCATTAGCAAGAGAGTTGCCTAGAAAAATATACAAAATAAACTTAATTTTTTTTGTAAATAGTTTTAAGGGTGTTTCTTTAATATGATACAAAATAAATTAAAAAGACTCTATGTTGAAACAGTTAAAGTAACAATACTCAAAATATATTAACTTGTGTCAATTAACTTTTTAATTTGCATTAAAATGTCAATTACTAAGAATTTGCTTAAGCAATATTTGATTTTGTACTAAAAATCATTTTCTTTGCTTTCACAACATTTAATATATAAAAAATCAAAAGTTACAAAAGAGGAAATTTAGGTTTGGTCATTCAAATCACATAAAGAAGCCTCACCGCATTGGAAGTTTGTTTCTGTGGACTTTGTTTTACCTTTCATGAGTGGAGGATGGCAAGATTCTGGAGAAATAGTAGGTGTTTGTATAGTCAATATATCTGAAGGCTAAGAAAAATACAAAACACCTTATGACTAAAGTGAATTCAAGTTCTGTGTTGCAAAACATTTAGTAATATGATACAGTTCATTTCAGTCCTCCATTTAAAAACTTTCCCTCTACCTTTTCTCACCTGGCTTTGGCCTATCGGTGAAGTACAAAAGACTCTTAGTTTATATTCGGTACCAGGTTGCAGGTGATCATATAGAAATTCCCTTGCGTCGCCACTGTAGATTATGTTCCAGAGATTCACTGAAGGGATATAAGCAAATTTATCCAATTTGTTTATAGGTAGCTTATAAATTTACGGGTTCCCATGCTTTCTCATGTATATACTAAGAGATAACCATTTTGGAAATTAACTTGGTCCAATAATCTATTTACCAATAGTTAAATAATTTATTCCCAGTAGAATTAACCATAAAATCATAATATATCAGTAAATAAACATGGTTTGTTACTAAAAACTGGAGATGTCCAAGTTCTGGGGTTTAGTTAATAGTATTGTACCAATGCCAATTTCCTGGTTTGATAATTGCCCTATGGTTATATAAGATATTAATATTAGGAGAAGCT
The DNA here is from genome assembly GCF_040939455.1 of Microcebus murinus. Taxonomy (NCBI): domain Eukaryota; kingdom Metazoa; phylum Chordata; class Mammalia; order Primates; family Cheirogaleidae; genus Microcebus; species Microcebus murinus. Next base: position 9,335,157 of record NC_134136.1, read on the forward strand.
GAGTGAAGGGTTTATATGAGAATTCTCTATATGATTTTTGCAACTTCTAGGTGGGTCTAAAACTATTTCAAAATAAAATCTTTTAAAAAAAATGATGCCTTACCATCTGAATTTTCACTAACTTCTAAACTGTAACTTGAAATGTATGTTCCACCATTATCTTTGGGCGGATCTGAAAAGAAAAAAATAAAATTATAATTATTCTTGAATAAACTTAAAAATCTTTCAATGGAAAGTTATTTCATAAATTAACAAATAATTTTCACAGAGGGAAAAATACAAAACATAAAAATATTTTATTAATATCCAGATATTAATAAAGATCATAAAACATAATCTAAATTATAAAGCATTTAAATAATATTTTAAGTTATTTGGAAGACACTGAAAAGCTAGGTATATGTGCTATAAAGTTGATTTCTCTAGTTCAGAGATAGAACAATTTGTGTATATATGTGTGTGTGTATATATATATATATATATATATATAATTTCTTGTTAAGCTGACATTTATTATTGATGTGGCCTTCTAACTATGACCTCTAATTAGATGTAATCTTACTTGGAATAACCATAATATTTAAGGACCCATATAAAGTTCAATAATTTGTTCATGTGTGAATTAATAAGATAGCAATAGATAACTCAATAGAGAACTAGAAAAAGTACATGGTTTGCAACTAGATTTATATTTATATGACATAATTTATATATTAAATTTATATGACAGAATATTTCATATACAATTGATTAAGAGAATATTTTATAAAGCTGAGGGAGGAAGATTTCTTCACTATAGTTAATATTAAGACAGATATAAATCATTTTAAATACAACAATATTACATACCCCATCCAATTTTTACTCTATGCGCATGGATCTTTCCCTTTATATATGGTTTTCTAGGCGATCCAGGCTTATCTGGACAGGTGGTATATTTTACTTCTCCACTGGGGTTGCTTCTTCCTTCCATATTGTAGGCAAAGATCTGTTTGAGTAAAAGAGAATACCTTGGTTGACCATTAGAAATAAGTCTGATTTGAAAATGTTCATAGTTTGTAAATATAAAGCAAGTTATTTGAGTGAACTAAATGCAAAATAAAATTTAATTTTAAATGAAAAAGACATTCATTTTCCTCTAGTGAAGAGTATAATTTTATATTAAGATATCACTAAAATTTATAAATTATAGTGACATACCCTAAACTTGTATGTAGTACTTCTTTGAAGATTTCTTACAATGCATGAGAGATCTTCTCCATTATATTTAGGTTTAAAACCTAACCCCTGGAAATGAAAGATAGTGAACTTAGGAATCAGGCAGGCCTGGGTTCAAATTCTTTCAACTTATTTTTTATGTGGATGATTCTGAGTAAGTCTCTTAGTCTTTCTGAACTTTAATTTCTCTACATAAAAATAAAGATAATTTCTACTTTGAAGGGCTCATTTTTCTTAGGAAATCATTTAGCATATTCCTTGCAACAAAGAACACTTCTCATTGTGAGCTGCTTTATTTAAATTGTGGTAAAATATACATAAAATTTACAGCTGCTTTATAAATTGATTAGCCTATTCAGTATAGAGTTGAACGTTTAGAATGGAATGAAATAGATGTCCACTCTCATCAGGAATCTGGGGAGATGAGGAAAGGGTAGAAGTATGTTGGGGTGCTGAAGATCTGTGTGACCACCCAAGGTTGTCTGATACAGACCCAAAGTTGAAGAACTAACATACTTCTCTGAGTCTCTCTGCTGTAATTATGGCTGATGCTGCTAGCTAATTTTCAGGAGCTTACGCATCTTTAGATCTCCCTGTGTAGGCTTGCCTAACCCTGGCTCTGAATTGGTCCCATCTAGAAAACAGAGGATCAGGAATCATGCAATTCCTGATTGAATTGACTGAGTAGAAAGTAATCAAATTTAAAATGTTTTTAAGTATGAATTCCATAAAAAATATACCTAAAACTGAGGTAGAAGATTAAAGCATATGAAAAGGAAACTTACAGATCCTGCTTCCTCCATTTCCAGTACATAAGTAAGAGTATTTGTGTTTGCGTTAGCTGGGGCACACCATTCTAGTGACAAATTACAGATTCCTGCTTCTTTTAGCTTAGGAGGTGAAGGTGTAGGCGGAATAGTTCCTGATGTATGGAAGACTGCTATTTCACTATAATCACTGAAAAATAAGATGAAAATATTAGCTTCAGTTTCTTATTGAAGTATAGACTTTTAAATACTTCAAATAATTCAATGTACCTCAAGCCAAAGTTATTTTTGGCAGCTAATCTGAATGAGTATTTTGTAGAAGCACTCAGTTTAAGGATCTTGTGCTGTTTCATGGTACCCGTATAGCAACTTTTGAAATCTTCGCCTTTGCCCTTAATAACAGACATAAAATATTAGAATATCATAAAATGCTATAATTAACAGCAAAAATTCATCATAACATTAATAATCATCCAGAAACAAGTGCTTTTAAAAAATAAAACTGCATACCTCGTCCCATTCCAAAAGGAAGCTGCTTATTTTGGAACCATTATCATTGGAACCCTAAAAGTATCAGAAAAATAAAATTATGATAGGCTGTTTTTACATAGAATACGAATATATGTATAATTCATGCATATGTATATATGTATATACATTTAAAGTGGTAAATTACTGTAAAATCAATCTGTTTATATTTTGGTTTTGATCCAATCCAGATTTTAAAGTCAAAATGCACTTTTTACTCTCTAAAAGACATGCCTGAATTCTGTTTTGTTGTGTTTTCCAAATTGTATACAATGAAAAAATTAGGATTTAATTGAGAGGTAGATTTATTGACAAATACGATTATAAATAACTAAATTTAGGTTCTAGAAATTGATACTTCAACTCTTATTAATTATTGAAGTTCTTATTGACATTTTTCAGTTTACTAGATGCTTGGTATCAGTAGAAAGAACAAAAAGATTATTAGATTATTATAGAGAAGAAAAAGTGCTAAGGAAATAGGTTAGATGAGGCATGCATAATTTTCAGGATACAGTAGAAAGAGTGTTTTTAAACCATGAAAACATGTTGAGGTGGTTTTGGCAGTAAAATCCTTACTTTCCACTGTAAATTCAGGCTGCTCTTGGATCGGTTAATCAGTTTGGGTGCAAGTGGAGGGTCCGGTTCGCAACCTGGGGTTGTGAAGCTGACCACTTCAGACACAGTTCTGTGTTCTGAGCCTCTTATAGTTGTGACTCTAAAAATGTAACGACAATTATTGTAAGCTTTTAAATATTTATCTTAACATATGTACTGAATTGCAAACTTGAGATTTCAGACACATTTCCTAGGAGCTAATTATAAAAAATATACCAATAGAGCAAGGTTGAATAGCTGCTCTATAATGATTCCCAAAGTACCCTCTCACTTGTTCTAAATGAAAGTGAATTAATGCTGCATTTGGAGGGGTTGTTTTGAAGCTTGAAGCAAAGGCCACGTTGCTGGCAAATGACAAGGCTGACTACAGGAATTATAAGTAGTGAACTGATACAGACTGAGGAGTCTAGCTGGATACAGAGTATGGGTAGGTTGTGTAGGATGGAGTTCTTACCTTAAAAAATAGGCCGTGGATGGCTGTAGATCAAGTAGGGTAAATGTAACTCCATCGCCACTGTGAAGATAAGCTTTGTTTATAATGGATCTTGCACATATTTAAAAGCTAAGTAATCAGTTCTAACTTTATACATTCAACTGACAAAAATAGAAGTACAGTTCTCCTTGCAGTCCGGATAACATTAAACTCATTTTATATTCATGCAAAATAGTGATTTAATAATTCAAAATGCTTTCAAACTTTGGCATGCTTAATTTGCATGCCAAATTAATATAGCTTTAAGAAATGAAATTTTACCATTTTACCACTACATAGTTTTCATATGTAATAGTGCAGATTTGCCTTTAATTAGCTTATTTTAAATAGTGTAGAAATGAAAAGCTTCAAAGACACTATGCAACATGAAATGTATTCATTCCATCACACAGAGCAATTTTTCTGGGGTAGACACTTATCTGCTACGATCACTAGAGTGACTGTGCTCCCAATGTCTTCCTGAGCAAATAGTCACAAGTACCTAGGTGTACCCTACCACCTGAAGAAATCCTTCAGGCTCTAGACCTTAAAATATCTTCCACAAAAAGCTAAAAGATTGATACTTCTAAGTGAAGGCTGATACTTCTGAGCAAAGGCCACTCAGGGTGATCAGAGATATAGGCAAGAATATTTTTATAAAAATAATAATGATTTTTGTAAAGTGCATAATGCCAGAAAAAGACCGCCATGTAAATTCATGCAAAAGCTATTTTATTTTTACTTATTTATTTTATTTATTAGAGATGGAGTCTTGCTATGTTGCCCAGGCTGGTCTTGAACTCCTGGCCTCAAGAAATCCTGCCTCAGCCACCTGAGTCACTAGGATTATAGGCATAAGCCACTGCACCCAGCAAAAGTTAATTTTATAAATAGCTTTTCATCACATTTTACATCTTCCTATTCCCCTACCCAATATAGAAGATGTATATTGTAATTCTTAAATTTAAAATTTTTAGCTGCTAATTATAAAAGAAATAAAACTTTACATGATATATAGCTAATTGCATTAAGATCTTTACTTTGAGTCTCTGAATAAAGATGAAAAATTCTAGCAAAATAAAGGTTAAGATGTGTTATGTTTTTTAAAGTATGACTCGGACAACTCCACTATCTCTGTCTGACTTATTGCCTAGTTGTTGGTGGGCATAGACATTTCTCTTTCTTTCTCACTTGGGATTTCCTTCCCACTGTGCTTCTCTCAGCTCGCTGTCTTTCAGATTATACATGCCTATCCAGTCCAGAAGCTGTTGGGAGTGATGCTTCTGCTGTGATCTCCACTGTATTCCCCAATCCTGGGTTCTATCTTTTGAGCACATTTCTAAGCTCATCCTCCTACTATCACAGTTTTCACCTTATACTTAGCTCCTATAATGAAATTCCTAGGAGAGCCCAAGTCTTAAATTCCCATTGCAATGTAAATACCTTGCTTGTGTACCCAAAGGCCTACAATTATGTGAAACTTTATTTTTCCCTAAAATGACCTAAGTGAAAAATGAGCAGGGGAATTGGAAAGGATCTTTTCTTACCTGAGTGTAAACTTGACTAATAGGAAGTCTGTAAACTGAAGTGAATGAATGGACCAGCTGATATTTAAGATCTCTCTTAACTCTAATATACTTATGATCCAATGAATTTTTTGGACTGGACTGGCAACCTACCACCATTTAGAAAACTATTTCTGTAGAAAAATGCATTTCAAGTTTGGAAAAAATTGCAGAAAAACCTTTAGAACTCAACCTAGGTATAAATTGGGGTCTGTATGTTTAGAGAGAATATTTGAATTGAATTATGAGAAATAAGAAATTATTAAAAAGAAAAAGACTTACATATACACATTTTTATATTTTCCATTTTTACCACTGTTAGATATGGCCAATTCAAATGTTATAGGAGATTTAGTATGATCACATTTCTCAGAATCACGCAGATTCCATGAAATAACAGCAGATCTTGTTTGAATATCAGAAACCTGAAATAACAAAAATTCAAGTATCATTCTTAAAAAACTATAATGTATAAGTTATGATATGGTCTTCATCTAAGTCTTATTTAATGCTAAGTATATTGTTCTCATATTAGGTGCTTAAATACTGTGATTAAACAATGAACCATTAATCCTATCTTTGACAATATCAAACTGAATCTTTATTTATTGAATTGCTAAAGGAGATTATAAAGTTTTAACTAGGTAAAGGCTTCAAACTAAAACTGTACTAGAGGAAAATACCAGTGAATTTGCATGTTTTAAGATTGACAAAGTAAATTCAAAGGAATACTTAAATATTCACTTTACTTACCACAGGTTTCTCAGTGCTGAAACAGTATGACTTTCCATGTTCTGTTTTGCGTTCTAAAAGTAAAAAAAGCACCCCCAAACAAAATATTACATTAATAAAACCAAGAGAAAGAAGTTAGATTTATATTGTCCAACTGCAAATGTATTATCACCAAGAGACCTACTAAACACCTAATAGCTATTTGCTTAAAAGATTTAAAAGAAGAGAGTAGTCTAAAGTGTATAATATTAAATAAATTCTAGCAAATCCCCAATTTAAATAATATCATATGAACTGGTTAGGATCATAGAGTAATTTGCAATGTTTCACTGGCAGACAACTAGAAAAAATTATGTGGCATGTACATTTTACACGAGGAGTCATTTCTTCATGATTTTAAAAGGTAGTTTGTGGTTTTTATACTATTCAACCTTAAAAAGGAGGGAAAACTTATCTTTTGCAACATTATGGATGAATCTGAAGGACATTATGCTAAGTGAAATAAGCCAGGAGCAGAAAGACAAATACCACATGATCTCAGTTATATGTGGAATTTAATAAAGTTGAACTCATAGAAGTAGAGAGTAGAATGATGGTTATCAGAGGCTGGGGAGGTGGAGAGGGAAGGAATGGAGAGTTGATCAAAGGGGACAAAGTTTCAGATAGACAGGAGGAATAGGTTTTGAGATCTGTTGCACCAGAGGGTAACTACAGTCTTAATGTGCTGTATATTTCAAAATAACTAAGAGTGTAAATTTCAAATGTCTTACCATAAAATATGATAGGTGAGGTGATGGATATGTTAATTATCTTGATTTAATCATTACACATTGTATACATGTATTAAAGCACCCCAGTGTACCCCATAAATGTATACAATTTTGTTTTGTTAATCAAAAATAATATTAATAATACATTTAAAAAAGAATTTAGAGGTAGGGGTACAAAGAAGACAAGAGGAAATGAAAGTAGAAAATAGTGCCTAAAATATTAAAACTGCACTGAATTCCTAAACATTTAGGATATTTATTCACTGGCAACAAAACCAAACTCCTGATCTTACCTTTTTCCACCACATTTGGTGATGGGCTCTTATTTCGTTTTCCACCTGGTTTCTGCTTGATGTTTTCGCCTCTTGTAGCTTTCTGTTTCTTTCCATGACTAGTCTCAACCTGAGTACTGGCAGTGTTGGAAATGGAAGTACTGAGAGCATTATCAATAGCAGAAGTGCTGGGAGCATTTTCAGAGATGGAAGTGTTAGGAGCACTATCAAAAATAGAAGAGCTTGAAGTACTGGCAATAGCTGATGGTATGAGAGTACTGTCAATAGTTGATGGTATGGGAGTACTGTCAATTGTTGATTGCCTGTGTGTACTGTCAGTCATTGATTGACTGGGAGTTCTGTCAGAGATGGTAGTTTGGGGAGCATAATTAGTGTTGGAAGGGCCCAGAATAATATCAGTGGTGGCAGGGCACAGAGTAGAGTCTGAGATGGAAGTGCTAGGGGCATGGTCAGTGGAAGAATTTCTGGGAGTTTTGTCAGTGATGTTAGTGTTTGCAGGTTTGTCAGTGGTATCAGTACTGGGAGTATTGTCAGTGTAAGTGTTTACATTGTTCACAGTGCAGGTACTTGAAGTACTGTCCACAGTGTTAGTGTTCGAGGTATTGTCCACAGCATAGGTACTCAAAGTATTGTCTACAGTGTTAGTGTTCGAGGTATTGTCCATAGTACAGGTACTCAAAGTATTGTCAACAGTGTAAGAGTTTGAGGCATTGTCCACAGTAAAGGTACTCAAAGTATTGTCAACAGTGTAAGAGTTTGAGGCATTGTCCACAGTAAAGGTACTCAAAGTATTGTCAACAGTGTAAGAGTTTGAGGCATTGTCCACAGTAAAGGTACTCAAAGTATTGTCAACAGTGTAAATGTTCGAGTTATCGTCCACAGTACAGGTACTCAAAGTATTGTCAACAGTGTAAATGTTCGAGGTATCGTCCACAGTACAGGTACTCAAAGTATTGTCAACAGTGTAAGTGTTCGAGGCATTGTCCACAGTACAGGTACTCAAAGTACTGTCAACAGTGTTAGTGTTCAAGGTACTGTCCACAGTACAGGTACTCAAAGTATTGTCAACAGTATAAGTGTTCGAGGTATTGTCCACAGTATAGGTACTCAAAGTACTGTCAACAGTGTAAGTGTTCGAGGTATTGTCCACAGTAAAGGTACTCAAAGTATTGTCAACAGTGTAAGTGTTCGAGGTATCGTCCACAGTACAGGTACTCATAGTATCGTCAACAGTGTAAATGTTCGAGGTATCGTCCACAGTGCAGGTACTCAAAGTATCGTCAACAGTGTAAATGTTCGAGTTATCGTCCACAGCGCAGGTACTCAAAGTATCGTCAACAGTGTAAATGTTCGAGGTATCGTCCACAGTACAGGTACTCAAAGTATTGTCAACAGTGTAAATGTTTGAGGTATCGTCCACAGTACAGGTACTCAAAGTATTGTCAACAGTGTAGGTGTTCGAGGTATTGTCCACAGTACAGGTACTCAAAGTACTGTCAACAGTGTTAGTGTTCGAGATATTGTCCACAGTATAGGTACTCAAAGTATTGTCAACAGTGTAGGTGCTTGGAGAATTGTCCACAGTGTAAATGTGGGAAGTATTGTCAGTGTAGGGTGTTGGAGCAGAGTTTACGGTGTGAGTGTTTGGAGAACCAGAAATACTGGAACTATCATTAGTTTTGTTCACAGGCAAAGAGGTGTTGTTAACCATATAGCTCTTCTTGTGTCCACCAACTTGGCGTTCTCTCGTTTTTTTCTTCGTATGCTCTCCCGTTTTAACAGGTCTTTCATCGAGTTGGTTATAATTTGCTCTTCCATGTGAATAGTTTTCTAAAAGAGACAATGGAATACTATTAATATTTAATAATTATAATAATTACATATCTCAAGGTCTTTCTTATCTAATCAACAAAAAGAGCATCGATAAGCCATGCTTTACTTTAAATTTTTTTTACTTTAATAAAGGCATTAGGTATGTGTGTGTTTATAACATATTGATATGTACAGAAAGAAAAACATAAGCAAATACAGTGTTTTCCTAGGTAGTAATTCCACTTCCAAATTTTAAGGTCTTGAGATGATTCTAATGTTGACCCTCCACTGTCTTTTATATTCCCGGTATATGGCATTAATAATTAAAACATTTAAAAATGACTTTCCAATCTGATTTTATAGACCCCATCAAGTAAAAATAAGCATCATAAATCACATGTTATATCAAAGTGAAACAAATATTTATAGGAAATTCTGTTTAATAAGTACTTTGCCAAAGATTTATATCTTAAGTTTCTTCCATTACCTAAGGTTAATATACACGTACAAAATGCAGTCACTCATGGGAATGTTACTATCTTCCATTATTTTCATTTGAAAATTGTCCAAAGCTGCTAATTTTAACAAAATCAAACTATTTCCTGTTTAAGAAAAATGTATACTACCATGATGCTCTTGATATGTAAATGTTGCTGCTGGTGGTGGTGGTGGCAGTTGCTGTGGCATAGACTCTTGGGTGTAAGGTGGTGGAAATTCCCCTTGAGCTGGGGGATACATCAGTTGAGGAGCTTGTGGATACATAGGAGAGGATGGTGTTACGAAGTGTGATGCTCGTTGCATAGAGGCAGGCATGGACCTGTGATAGTCAATTGTCTGAGGCAAAATAATAATTTTGCGGATCCCGTTTTCTTCTACTACCTAAGATGGAAGACAGAATCATATAAACATATTAGAATCCATAAAAATTAGCTTTTTTCTATTAAGTTTTGGATTTGCATCATATGTTCTTAATTTAGAAACCTAAAGCATCAAAACCCAGCAATCAAGTGAAACTATAATGTCAAGAAGGCAAGATAATTCTTCCTTTTCCCCATGTATATTGGTTTTAAAGAGGTAATTTTTGACAATAGATGATATATTGACATGGTTCAAAACCATAAAGTATAAATAAGTGTATGATTAAAAATTTCTCATCTAACCCTTATCTGCTTAATGCCCCCAGATAGATAACTACTGTTTTTAGTTTTCAGAATCCTTCCAGAATTTTTTAATGCCTATATAAACAGATAAGAATGTAGATTCTTATTTTCCTTCTTTTTTATGTATGTGGGTTGTTTCCAGCCTTTTGTGATTACCAGCAGTATTGTAATGAACAATCTTGTATATTTGTTATTCAAAACTTGTGAAAATATACCTGTAGGATAAATTTCTTAAAGTGTAATTGCTGGAGAAAGGGTATATGCATTTGTATTTTCATTAGATATTGCCTAATAGATAATTCCATTTAGAATTAAACCATATTATATTGACTTATTTAGCATGTTTTTCATCTGCATAGCTGTGCAATAGACATAACCCAAGAAGCCACTAAGACAAAAACTATGAAGAAGCAGAAATAGGCATATTCTCAATTATAAAATTGTCTAGGCCATGGAATATCTTATTAATCTCTATAGAAGCCATACCTTCCTTCCATTTTAGATGCTTGATAAACATTTGAGGAATTTCGTAAGTGAGAATGAAATACTAACAATGACATACTACTGAACTTAAAAATATAAAGTAATTTTAAGGACTAAAGCGCACACACTACAAAGGCCATTACTGCAGCAATTTTCATAGATAATTAAGATATGTTAAAGTACCCAGAAAAATGTACCCCCCAAAATGGAGGATTAATGAATATTAATAGATGTAAATTAATTAGATGAATTAGGCATCATTTACAAAACAAGCTAAGGAAGGATTGGTTTTATTTATTTATTCATTTATTTTGAGACAGAGTCTCACTTTGTTGCCCAGGCTAGAGTGAGTGCCGTGGCGTCAGCCTAGCTCACAGCAACCTCCAACTCCTGGGCTCAAGCGATCCTCCTGCCTCAGTCTCCCGAGTGGCTGGGACTACAGGCATGTGCCACCATGCCCGGCTAATTTTTTGTATATATATTTTTAATTGGCCAATTAATTTCTTTTTATTTTAGTAGAGATGGGGTCTTGCTCAGGCTGGTTTCGAACTCCTGACCTTGAGCAATCCGCCCGCGTCGGCCTCCTAGAGTGCTAGGATTACAGGCTTGAGACACCACGCCCGGCAGGAAGGATTGGTTTTAAAGATTTGGTTAAAAGCAATAGCTTTTTAGCAATGATGATAACAGTAAAGTGAATTAATAAATAGTATTCCAGAAGTTCTCTTATCATATAGTGACATAATGAAAAATGTTAAATGATAATTTAGAGCTAAACACCAAATAAAAACCATACAAACATACTTGAGACATGTAGCCAGGAGGAAGATATATTGGTGGCAAAGTACCACTTGGTGACATCAGAGGTACATCGGCAGGTCCTAAAAGAGAATTATTATTAATAAATACTGTAATAACTTTAAAAAATTCATTATAAGAGCCAGTTAACTTTGCACAGTGAAAACCAGCTCCAAGCTTAATAGCCAGCCATTTTGAAAATGTGTGTTGTTTACTCATAACGGGGACTTGGTCAGAGTGTAGATGAGTCAATAAAAATGCATCACAGCCAATGGAAAATAACTAAGGCATATAATGGGTATTGGGTAAAACATCAGATGTTCTCTCTGTTCAGGTAGGACAAACCTATACCCAGCCTGAAAAAGTATCTACCAGTGCAAGCCTAGGCATCTAAGTGAAACTGCCAATCATCAAAAGGGTGGACCCCCACATGTTGAGCTCCCTGTGTAGCGCATTGCTTTCTGTCCTTGGACTGCCCCAAGCACATAAACCGTTAGTTGCAAACAAGGCCGCTTCAAATGAAGTCTCACCAAATCCATCAAGGCATCATGCTCCCAATGGGTGTATTCATGTGGGTGCCTCATCAGAGGCTGAACCAAAGCTTTGGGTAGGAGACGAGTCTGTAAGAATTCTGTCTCCATTTAGCTGTGCTATCCCAAATGTCACAACACCAGTGTTTAGTTTTTAATGGGGTCTAAATCTAGCTGGGGTATCAAGGCCCTGAGGAACAGATCACCTCCAGCAGCCTCCTTAGCAGCTCTGCCAGTGACCTGATTTCTTTTTGTCATACTGGCCACCCACCTGGGCTCAGCTACAGCCTATATTAGGGCCATTATCTTGGTGGCATACTTAATATCCTTATTTCCTGCCATCAAGAGACCCCCTTTCCTTCCAAATGGCACTATGAACATGAACAATCACAAAAACATTTAGTTATCTCTTTCCCTCTGGGGAAAGTTGGTAAGTCTTATTGCTAATGAAAATGAACTGCCATCCTTCTGGTATAATTTCACTTTTATTTATTGATTCTTTCTCATCTATTGTGGCTATATATTGAGTAATAAAAATTTTACTCTGTAACATAAAAGATATTTTTATAGTGACAAGTCATGATATTGGCACTGCCACCTGGGACTTTAGCCCAAAAAGCTGAGCTGATTGATTTAACCAGAACTCTTCAGTTATCCAGAGGGAAAGAGATAACTAAATGTTTTTGTGATTGTTCATGTTCATAGTGCCATTTGGAAGGAAAGGGGGTCTCTTGATGGCAGGAAATAAGGATATTAAGTATGCCACCAAGATAATGGCCCTAATATAGGCTGTAGCTGAGCCCAGGTGGGTGGCCAGTATGACAAAAAGAAATCAGGTCACTGGCAGAGCTGCTAAGGAGGCCGCTGGAGGTGATCTGTTCCTCAGGGCCTTGATACCCCAGCTAGATTTAGACCCCATTAAAAACTGAAGACTGGTGTTGTGACATTTGGGATAGCACAGCTAAATGGAGACAGAATTCTTACAGACTCGTCTCCTACCCAAAGCTTTGGTTCAGCCTCTGATGAGGCACCCACATGAATACACCCATTGGGAGCATGATGCCTTGATGGATTTGGTGAGACTTCATTTGAAGGGGCCCTGTTTGCAACTAACGGTTTATGTGCTTGGGGCAGTCCAAGGACAGAAAGCAATGCGCTACACAGGGAGCTCAACATGTGGGGGTCCACCCTTTTGATGATTGGCAGTTTCAGTTAGTTGCCTAGGCTTGCACTGGTAGATACTTTTTCAGGCTGGGTATAGGTTTGTCCTACCTGAACAGAGAGAACATCTGATGTTCTGAGATGGGCTACTACTGGCTTGTATTGCTAGATATGTTTTTAGGCTCGATAGAGGCTTATATTACCCGGCGGAAAGAAAAGAGCATCTGTGGTTACCAGAATCCTTCTAGAGGAACTCACTCCAAGATGGGCTCCTACCAGGTGCTGACAGGGCCTTTGCCAAGTTCCTGTACATGTACAAGAACAGGCCTTGGAGGATGATGGGATGACGGAGATCAAAAATCCAGGGAACGAGGCCAAGCGAATGGAGAATAACATGCTAGTCATGGAGGCCATGGACAGGGAGCTGCAGAGACAGCTCAACAGCCCAATGTATCACCATATTTGGCTACTATATGACAGTGCCCATTGGGGGAATCTTTGTTTCCCACCATCTACACTTGGATATACTGCACAACATCCTGTGGTCGCCCATAAACTTCTTTGAGTGGACCCCCAGTGGGAACCTGGTAAACTGTTTCTCAAAAAATCTGGACATGATGGACTCAATAATCCCACAGGTCATCAAAATGTTCATAGGCTCCTTTTCCCCATATATAGTGATAATGGACCCTCCTTTGTAATGGAGGTAACCCAGCAAGTAAACAAAGCCATTTATCTAGACTGGAAATTACGTGGAACCTAGCTAAAGTGGTATAAGGCATTGCCACTTGCCCTCCTTTAGATAAAAGTAACCCTTTAGAAGCAGGCTTAAGTTAAGCTCCTAAGAAATAGTTTATGAGAGATCCTTCTTAGCACCCTGAGGTAAGTATGGTAATACAACCATAAGTAAAAGAAAATAGAGTAAAGCAATATGTCAATTGAGTGGGTCAGGTGCTAACCACTATGCATGAGTTTGCCTCTTTCAGGTCCCTGCCCCAGTTGGAAGCAGAGAAGTGGAAGGGACTCTGTGAAGTACCTCTAACAACTCACACCTCGTTAAAATTGTCAGAGGTGAAACCTTGGGTCCATCATACCAAAGTAAAGAGGTATAGCCCTCAGTGGAGGGGCCAGCCTTGGGCAATCTAAAGTATCTGAGAAAAAGGGAAAAAAAGAGAAAATATTGGTATTTTTGCTAATCTTTTTTGGTTCTGTCTATAGGATAGGAGGACAACTCCTTAGTGAGGATTTCCTGGGGCTATTGTCTCTTTTGTTGATCTGACTTGCTGCTGAGTGTGTTATCCTAAACCTCATTTTGTGCAAGTGTTTCTGTACATGGTTTCTGAATTTGCAGAAGCCAATCTCTCAGATCACCTACAGGGTACAACTGATAGCTCTGTACTCAGAGGTCCCATGTTTCTTTTCTAACCCAGCCCTGTATGGGACATTGTGTTCAAGGCAACAATCCATTTTACCTTGTCAGTCCTCATGGTTGTAGCTATTGCTTATGTCCTTTTCCACCTGATAATCTGTACCTTCCATCTAAAACATTGCCACAATTCAGCAGGAAGTAGTTTGATGACTATGTCACCCTTCCTTCTATAGATATGGAAGGGTAAAATTGACAGTGGGGAATATAAAACAGAGAATGGCCTGAAAAGGGTAAAAATGTTTTGTGTCTCTTCAAAACTTCTTCACCCTTTTTGAGAACTAAAACCTATATCTTTGCCTCAAGCCAGTAGTCAGGAGGGGCAGGAGAATGTCCTTTGTTCTTTGTGCCACAGGGAATGGCTCAAGGGAGTTATCCAGGTGGAGGTCATGAGATTGTCTTAACGGAAGATGGGATTAATCAGAGGTCATGAGATTGTTTTAGCTGAAGATGGGATTAATTAGAACCATCTCCTTTAAAAGCTGTATTTCTGCTTAGAAGCAGGATGTGGGTACTTTAATACTGGAGTCTGCCAACCTCCTCATTTGCCAGCAAATTAATAAACTTCTCTTTCCTTCTCCTAAAAAAACCCTACAAACATCTAACTGAACTTTAACTGACCTTGAATGTTCTGAATGTTCCCGTCATCAGACTTGATAGTGAGGGTCTCTCCAGGATTAACTTGCACCAGTATAACCTGGAAATAAACAATTCTTTAATGACAAAGTTTCCTGTTAATCTATGAAAAATTATTATTATCCTTTTGAATAACATTAAAAAGTGACATATTTTTTTCTAAATAAAAACTAGTACTAGATTCAAGAAAATTTTGACCAGTTATAATTATGAGGCTCTTAAAATGCTAAAGGAGAAGAGTATAATTGGATCAATAGGCACTCAGAAGAATTTCATTACTCTTTAGTAAGATCAGGCCTTCCCCCACCCAAGTAAAATTAAACATAATAAGGTCATAGAAAATAAATGTATTGAGATGGAAAGCCCAACTCCACCCCCATTGAAAAAAAAAAACACCAAATGAAAAACGAAAGAAAAAATATCTGAAGGTAAGGTTTAGACATACTTGTTGTATCCAGTACTGAGGACAAGAAGGCCATCTGGTATATCTCTTGGGATGAGTCATCATTTGTGAATAATTGGTAGTATACTGTGTTGCAACAGTAGTGTCCAGAGGATAACTCTCCATCTAGTAAAATAAAAGTAATTTTAACTTCAGAAGGTCATTTTATCTCAATTCCTTTTGATGTGGTCATATCAAACAAAACATAAGCTACCAGTACAATCTTTGCCCTTTTTAAAACTCCAGATAAGTTAGTGATCTTTTTATATTACATATTAAGATAGGACTTCTCTTGAATAGATTAATTTAAAGAAGGAGCAAATGTTAAATCTGAACTACATCCTCCTTTTCTTTCTGGAAATCAATCCTATACAAAAAGTAATTGCTTCTCAAATATAATATTTTAAATATTAGAAAGTTGAGCTCATAGCTATGAATGAGTATGAAGGAACTTTAGTCTGCATTAGAGTCATATTTTTAAACTATATATCAGAAGAAACCGTGGTAGCATAGACTTTAAAGCACAACACCAGGATTTTTTAGTTGATCAAGGGAGGCTGAAAAAGCATCTAAATCAACCCCAAGGGAAGTTGTATGTGGCCTAAACTAGTTGTATGTGGTCTCAACACTAGTTTTAAGTGCCTCAAGTAATTTTAAAAGGCCTATAAGAAAGATAAACCAATGTTGGTGAAAAGACTAGACGCTTCCAAAACAAGTGACCAATCATAACAAGTGACACACTTTTTCTAAATAAAAACTCATACTAGATTCAAGAAAATTTTGACCAGTTATAATAATAATAATAATAAATAATAATAAAAAAAGAATTACCCTTACCTGGTGCATGGGACTCCCATTGATAATGGGAGCTATAGGAGGTGTTTCAGTAATAGTAGGTGTAAGCCCTCGTTCAGTCATAGCTGAAAAGATTGGCTTTCACAAGAAATGATATTTCTAAAAAGAAAATGAAATCTTAATCAGATGAAGTCATGGTTTTAAATGACAAACGTAATGAAATACTCCTGAGAAAAGCCATTTTAATTTTTCTCTCTAGAAATGTTTACTTAACTGAAATTATCTTATGGCAACATTTCAAAATAACCATTGATCTTCATAGATGAGTTATAAAATTTGGAGTCAAGTGTTTTTACATGATTGTTCACTCCTCATGCATATGAAGGCAAAGATAGCTCCATTTTACAGCATGAAGAATGGTTTAAATAAGTCATTCATAATTTGATCCACTCAGATCAAATTCAAACAATTGATTTCTAATCTATGATGTTAACTGCCAAATAAAACTTCATATTGCTTAGATAGATTTAAGAAGTAACTAAATCCCTTTACAAATAATAGGAACATAGCCATCTACCTTAACACTCTCAGATAACTAAAACCAAATATCTAAACATAATCCAAATATCCAAACCCAAATGTTTAAACATAAAATACTTTCCAGGTTCAAATACTTCATGTGTAGATGGCACCAATTAACAGAATATGATGCAGTTGTCTAAATCTTGATTCCATAAATACTTGGAAAAAAATCGGAAAGAAAAATCTGATTATTTTGAAGGTGGAGAAAGAGGATACTCAAAAGGAAACCTCTTGTAGCAAGGCAAGTCCTCCAAATGAAGTGTACTGTTGTAGTTCTACAACTCCATGGTAACAGTGATGTAAAAGAATACTCACTATGTCATAATTATAGTCACTACCTACATCATTTCCTTACCAAATTTTCTGGGATATAGTCTTAAAAGACTTTTTACTTGTGAATATGGCTTTTTGTAAATTAAAAACTTGATTTTGTGGAAAAGAAAATGTTGGGAAGTCATAAGGAAATATGGAGTGTATTTAAAAGGAAAATGTGTTGTTTTCTCTTAGGTTAGGGATATAAGAAATAGTTACCAAATCAAAGCTTTAAAATATTTACTCAACAGTGGCAAGCACCTTAGGCTAATTTAAAACTCTCTTGCATCACTACAGATTGGTTTAATTCAGGGCAAAAGTCATTGTTCTCTAGCTCATTCTAATGATTCAAGATTTAAATTGTAACCATCAGTGACATTTAAAAATAGTGACTGACCAATAAACTCTATTTTTTCCTTCCCATCCCCTAACTTGTTCATTTTCATCAAAATTTCCAATTATTAGTGCACATGGTATGTCAAATTAATAAGGTTTACTGCTTCACCTCTTTATCTTTTCTATATCTTTTCTATAGCTATGCAGCAACTTAGGTCTAGAATTAATCATTTATTCAATCTTCTGTGTAGATAACTGTCCTTCACTACAAATTGAAAGAAGGGAGTTTTGTTCTGAAACAAAAATCAATTGGTATTAAATTCCCTAAAATATAAACACTTAAAAAAATTCCTAGCCCTTTATGAATCAACATTATATAGGATTGTGTGCCTCCTTTACATTTCTTTTAGTATTTCTATTTTACAGGTTAAATTATCTCTATTAAATAAGGAATAAAATTTCCTTTTAGAACTTGGAGAGCTTCTCATTTTGTCCTCTTATGTTTTGGTCATTATTTTTATCATTTTAAAATTAACTGCTGAATTCATATTTAAACCTTCAGTTAAAGATACTATGACCAGAGAAATACTGGATTAGAATTTCAGAAGCCAGGTCCTCCTCAACTCTAATATTCTAGGAATATTAAGCTAGAAAAATAAAAATAGCAAAACTATATTGATCACTTTCTACTAAAAAAAGGAAGATAATTATTCTGAATTTATAGTTAGCAAAAGACTGTAGAGGGAGTTCAATTAACTAGTTAAATAAAATTATTTATTTATTTATTTTCCTTTTTAAAAAAATTTCATAATATTACAGGGGTATAGCATGAGCACTTTCAAATTTCGCCTCTGGAGACTCCAAGAGTAAGGAAGAGGAAAAGAGGGAGAGAGAATAAAAACCATGTCACCAAAGGAAATTGAGGCCCAGACATGGGTTCAAGGTCACAGACATTACAAATAACTTTTTTGGGCAAGCCTATGGCTGAAATCTTTGATCTTTATCCATTTTGTCCTTTTTGTTTATTTTCTTCATAACAGTCATAATTTGTAATTATTTATACTTATTTTGTAAAATAAGGAAGTAAACTGTATGCTGTTTAAATTCTTATAGGCACATTTTAAAAACCTGAGGTAAAATTTACATAACATAAAATTAAGCATTAACCATTTTAAAGTTTACATTTAAGTAGTATTTAGTACATTGATAATATTGTGCAACCATTACCTCTGTCTAGTTGTAAGATATCTTTATCATCTCAAAAGGAAACCTAGTACCCATTAGCAATCGTTCTCCATACCTCTCTCCCCACAGTCCCTGGAAACCACCAATATGGTCTCTACTTATTCTGAATATTTCATATAAATGTAATCAACCAAATGTGACATTTTGTGTCTGGCTTCTTTCACTTAGAATAAT
This sequence comes from Microcebus murinus, assembly GCF_040939455.1. Taxonomy (NCBI): domain Eukaryota; kingdom Metazoa; phylum Chordata; class Mammalia; order Primates; family Cheirogaleidae; genus Microcebus; species Microcebus murinus. The sequence continues at coordinate 9,354,009 of NC_134136.1, forward strand.
GCTTTCAAAGTTAAAAAAAAATAAAGATACTATGATCAATTAGTTATATAAGAACAACCAAAATTTAAGAGTAAGAATAGCATCACAATTATTTTTTCATGAAGATACATTTATCCTTTTTAGTATATACAATAAAGATATTGAATAATCAAAGTGCAGAAACTATAGAACTTAACTTTATAGATACATCAATATTGTTACAGGCAAAGGTGGAATAAAGGCAATATAAAATAATTTTCTTGTCTAGAACCTACTTTAACATCTGCATTAAGTATAGCTTTTATTCATTATATAAAAGTCAGATAAATAACTACATAATGAAGGTCAATTTGACAAAGGCTTAGTTGCCAAGGATTTTTATTTTAGCATAGAGAATTTCTAGGGTTGCTTCATTAACTGCCTCTCTTCCCAACATAATCTATTTTTCAACTCATTAGGTAGGTCAATTAACTACTAAGGGGAAGTGGCTTTTTCAATGCAGCTTTAATAATTTTGCTATTCAGGCTCTTGAATTCTCCTAATAAATCCTGTAGAAGCTTCCATTTTGCTATTCTGTTCTTCTTACAAATTTACCATTATTCTCTTGTTACTTTGTACTCTAATTGGGCCATAAATGTAATTAATGCTTAACCATGAAATAGTCCTAAAGAAAGAAAATACCATGTGAGTACAAGTGCAAAATGACAAGTGGCATTTCTACAAGTGAAACACAAATCCTTGAAAATTCATCTTAATAAACTGCATATGAACAAAATCATTATTTTTGGTTGAAACAAGGACTTATAGAACACAGAAAAATAATAACGTTAGTTTCCTTAGAAGCAGAGAAAGCCTTATGAATTGGTGAGAGAATTGTTAAAATAGATATATTCAGGCTTCTTAGCAGTTTTTATCGTTTTAATTTCAAGCTGAGTCTAAACTTAAGCATTCTCACAGTTCTATAAATGCATAGAGATTGCTACAGTTAAAAAGTGCTCATGCCCTACTGCATGTTGCAATAAAAGATTTTTATGCTTTCCTGCAGAAAGCCCAAGCTAAACCATGTGACTATAGACATTTAACACTAACATCAAAGGTATCAAAAAGGCAAGGAATACAAGCACTCTGTTTTGTGAATTTTTATAAAGTTAATTTAATTACTGGTGAGATATAAATATCCAACATTTATCTTATAGTAAGAAAGTAGATATATTTAAATAGTTTCAAAATAGCTTATTTTGGTATCCACTTGTGTATGTGCTACAAGAAAAAAATATTGATATAATGCTTCAGAATCCCATTAAGTACCTTTTATACTATGCCATGTGTAAATCATTTTGAAGGGACTATGTGAAGCTTAGATGCTTTTTTCAACCTCTTTAAAAAGTGGGAAAATACCTCTTAAATATTTAACCTGGTTAGGAAGCAGTAATTATTTTTCAGAATTAATTTTTAGGCTCAGAATTTCCCTATGACTTTATAATTTGGGGATTTCAATTCAGAATGCATAGTTTTGGTCCATAGCTCTTTTGTGTCCTACTTTCCCCTTCGAATGTAGCAGTCTTCAGATAAAGTTCCTTATAAAAATTGGCCTTTTAAAAGTCCAATTCTACAGCCACAAATAACTGTTTCTAAAACTGGAAATAAATTACTAACAAAAACACTTCCAGAATATACTATACTCTTGACAAAGAATTGTGGTTTCAATTTATCCTCTAGCTTGATACAAAGCATATTCTATATTCCCTTGAAATCAGTATTAATTATATAAGACATTGTCAAGGCAAACTGAATCTTGGTGAAAGAAAACATGCGATCTTAATACCATTATTTTAGTTTATCTCAGAGAAGGTAAAATTGCATTGTTTTATAGTAGTAAGTCTGACAGTCAAAAGACCTAATAAGTTCAAACACTTGTTTTGTCCCTTATTAGGCAGGTGTTGTTTTATGTTTGTATTCCACATTGCTTAATATAATATATAGTAGGCACTTAAGAAATGCTGAATATATTACAGAACACGTTCTTACATTTAGGAAAATTAAAAAAAATAATTAATTATAAAATAAGAATTAAATTATTTAAAAAAAAAGAAAAAAAAGAAATGCTGAATAAATGATGAACATTTTACCTGATAATGTCCTACTGTAGTAGGCAATCATTTAAAAATATTCCTATTTACAAAACATTCAAAATCAAATACTCAATTTTCAAAGGGAGAATATATTAATATAGTTTAATATCTGAAGGAATCATTATCTTAAAGATCACAATAAATCTCAAAGATTTATTGGTGACTAAGATGAATAGATGTGTATGTTTCAAAGTTAAAAATGAAAAATTGCAACTTTAGAGATAAAATTAGATCTACAGAAACTATTCAGTGCATTTAGTATGCATTTAATTTTCTTTTTTTAAATTTCGAGACAAAGTCTTGCTCTGTTGCCTGGGCTATAGGGTGCAGTGGTGTCATAGCTCACTGCAACCTCAAACTCCTGGGCTCAAGAGATCCTACTGCCTCAGCCTCCCAAGTAGCTGATGAGCCACCACACCTGGCTAATTTTTCTATTTTTTGTAGAAATGAGGTCTCGGTATGTTGCTAGTGTTACCCAAGCTGGTCTTGAACTCCCGACCTCAAGCAATCCTCTTGCCTCAGCCTCCTAAAATGCTAGGATTATAGGTGTGAGCCACTGTACCAGGCCTGCATTTAAAACATTTCTAGGTGGCTTACTTCAGATAAATCTATTTTATTTAAGCCAAAAAAGTAAAATTGTCTACTGTTATATTATCTATTAGAAGTATATTCTAACTAAAATTTCTCATGAATAACATAATTGGATCAGGATCATGGAAAGGGGCTCTGAGGGATGCAACCTTGGGAATGATGCAAAATTACCAATATTTCCAGCTTCGTACTTTTAATGTACTTTGTGGTTGCTGTGTTTTAATTACTATCACTGTAAGAATACTATGTTCTTACTATTTGTCATCACAGATACATAGCATTTCGCTACATGATGTGTTGAATAAACTTTCTGGGGACTATACTTATCATTTTATAACATTATTTCTTTGGGAAAATGCATAAGGGGGTATAGATTAATATGCCTACATGTTTTAAACACACATTTGTTTGTTAAATGGGAGTCAAACATATAACAAAATGCTAAACTGAATTTAATAAAACATTAAAATATATGATACAGGCTGGGCGCGGTGGCTCATGCCTGTAATCCTAGCACTCTGGGAGGCCGAGTTGGGCAGATTGCTCAAGGTCAGGAGTTCGAAACCTCTTGCTCAGGAGCCTGAGCAAGAGCGAGACTCCGTGTCTACTACAAATATAAATAAATTAATTGGCCAACTAATATACATAGAAAAAATTAGCCGGGGGTGGTGGCACATGCCTGTAGTCCCAGCTACTCGGGAGGCTGAGGCAGCAGGATTGCTTGAGCCCAGGAGTTTGAGGTTGCTGTGAGCTAGGCTGACGCCACGGCACTCACTCTAGCCTGGGCAACAAAGCGAAACTGTGTCTCAAAAAACAAAATAAAATAAAATATATGATACAGACAATAATTTTTAGAATTAGTCAGGAAATGGAGAGATTAATGTTGCCTGAAGTTTTGAAGTTACAGATAAATGACACTTGAAGTGAGCTGTAAAATATGTATTTGCATAGAAAACTTCAAAGGCCTCTTGTTATAAATGTCCAATTAGGTTAGGATATATATGCAAATGAAGTATATATAAAACATACACATAGAATTTGTGATAGAAAATAAGCATATAAATATATAGACTATACAATGTAAAATAAATGAAAATATATAGAAATACTACACAGAATAATCTTTTTTTTTTTCTTCTTGAGACAGAGTCTCACTCTGTTGCCCAGGCTAGAGTGAGTGCCGTGGCATCAGCCTAGCTCAAAGCAACCTCAAACTCCTGGGCTCAAGCGATCCTTCTGCCTCAGCCTCCCAAGTAGTGGGGACTACAGGTATGCGCCACCATGCCTGGCTAATTTTTTTCTATATATATTAGTTGGCCAATTAATTTCTATTTATAGTAGAGACGGGGTCTTGCTCAGGCTGGTTTCGAACTCCTGACCTCGAGCAATCCGTCAGCCTCGGCCTCCCAGAGTGCTAGGATTACAGGCACCTGGCCAACAGAATAATCTTTTACATACTGAAGCCAGGGAATGGGAATGAGAATTTTCCTTAGTTTCAACACTCTGTGGTATCAAACAGAGCAATTACTATATAGTCTTTTAACTTTAAAAATTCCTTTCATAACATTGGAGGCCTATTAATAATCATTTTCCTTCTTCAGTAGTGGTGCCCCCCTTTAAATAATGACTTCTGAGAACATGAAGTTATTATTACACAAATATCACGGCCACCAGAAACAGGTCAGATATATATACTCACAGGCACACCGTGTATGTATATATACACATACATATATATTTATAATCTATTATGATTACTACTTAGCTTTAGAAACAGTTATTATAAATTGAATTTGAATGATTATGGTTTGACTGATAAAGTTTTTAGAATTTTGAAGGAAGAATAACTGTCTCTTAGAAAAATGTCACATATAGACTAATGTTATTGTGCCATCCTCTAAATCTAAAGCCATGAAGTGGGAAAGTTGCTAAAAATATATTCTTAGAAAAATAATAGGCATAATTAGGTTAAAAATTATAAAGAATACATCATTGAGATGTTTCCCTAAAAAATGGACACAAGAGGTAATATTGGAGAGTAAAATATAAAATGTTCACACAATCATAAATATTTTGAAGTTGCTACATGCAATTATAAAGAATGAAATTTTTTAAAAACTAGAGACTTAATATGCTATTACTTTATGTGAATGAAAACAAAACTTTAAAGTCAAAACAGTAATAGGGCTTCTGGTTACTATTTTCTCATAGAATACATTTTTAACGACATTGAGTATGATTTTGAAAAATGCCATACAGAATTTAAATATTTTTAGAGGACTTTCACAAATCAGGCAATGTTAAACCAAAAGAGACACAAACAAATCTTGGGAAGACTATATTGAACTTCAGTAAAATATGCAGACAAAACACATCATTTGAGATATAAACAATTCCAAATCTCAACAAAGCAAGCATACTTAAAGATTGATTTTAAAAATTCAAATTTTAGTATAGAAAGATAAAGAATGAGAAGGAATGAATACCACTGGAGTTTAATAGATTCTGAAGACAAGGGAAAAAACACAACATACACTGTTGGATAAAAATGACTGTAAAACTATGACTAGTTTAACTATGACTAGTATGTTTAAGCACATATATACACATGTGAACAGATAATAGATTGGATGTAAATATACTAGGACTTTACCAGTGGCTATCTCTGGTTGGGTGGGATTACAGTTGACTCATATTTTTTAAAATGATTTTTATTTATTTTCCAAATTTCTCTATTTCACTTTTAAAATTAAAATACAAGTAATTTCATAAAAAGAGGAAATGAGAAGGTAAACCTAGGAAAAATTTGCATATGTACAAATACTGGAATACTGGAATCAAGATTTCTCTGTTCCCCTCTCCCCACTTGGTGGCTTGAAGGTTGAAGAAATAGTTTTAAAGACAAATATAAAGACCTATAAGAGTACATCATCCAAGTAGTACTCCTAGTTGAGATTATATTAAATATGTAGAATTTGTGATAGAAAATATATATGTAAATATATAGTATATAAATAGATTTGAGAACGGGCTAAAAAAAATTCTAAGATGTTAAGTCAATATTGAGTTACCAATAGAAGCTGAGGATATATGAGATGTATATCTAGTTTTCTGAGGCTGATGTCAAAGAAGGCAGCTATGTTCTTCATGAAATGTCTTTTGGGTCACCAAAATATATGGACTACAGGAATGGATGGTCATTGGGCTGACCTAGTATGGCATTTCTAACCCCAAAGTTTCCCCATAAAGAAACACTTAAGTTACAAGTTTTTTTTTTTTTTTAAACCAAGGCCTCTGCGAAAAAGAACTGCAAATGTCAATCATAATTAAGAAATTATGTTTAGCTCTGGCAGAGGTCCGTGGGATCATATGTTGCATGTGTTACCATTCCTAGACAGACTCATGAGTCTCTATTTGAATGCTGTGGCCCTTTGCCCTTTGATAAAATCAATGATACTTTTTGGTGAAATAGTTTTAAAGAATGAAGATGTTACAAACTATTATATTAAATTTATATACATATATATACACACACACACATTCCTTATGCTGGTGTCATAAAGTCCTGACTATTTAAAATTATTTTAACAAGCTTTGCACAGTGGCAGTATCGTAGCCAATGAGGTTTATCCGAGGTACGATTGCTGCTAACTAAAATTATTTTATCCTCCAAAAAACCCTAATTTCCTGTGTTCAAAAGCATAGCATTTCTGTAATAGAAGAATAAGATGTTATCATTAACAAGGTTGATCTTAAATGTCATTTATTCTTTAATTTAGAAAAGCTACTGACTTTATGTTTGCAAATTATCATTGCAAATAAATTATGCTGAACATCAAACAAATGTGACCAAAATAGAATATCTAAAGTAAAAAATCACATAAATCAGTCATTTCAAAAGTTTAAATTTTAACAGGGGTGAATTATTTTTAATTGTTGAAAGGCATAAGCAGAAAGAACTACTTACTGTCAGAATATAAGTCAATAAATAAAATGAGAACATTTGATAAATTTAAACTTACCATTTTTCTTTTAGTGTATTCAATTCACTAAGTAGTGTAATTAAAACAAAATGAGAGTTTGTGAAAAATTTTGTTTTCAATTAGAGCTGAAAATATTGTTAATGGTAACAAACAAATTCTAAATCATAGCAAAACAAATAAAAACAAAACCCAGCACACATACACACAAACACAAAAACCTCTGTTGTGTTAAGATTTTGGCGATCTTGAAAGCTGGCAAGTTTAAGTGGCAAATCATTATAAATTTACTCTTCCTCAATTATTTCCAGAAAAATTGCATTATGAACTGCATTTTCAATTTACAGCACAGTTGAAATACAGTAGAAAGGACATTGAAATTTAATTTTTTTTTTTTTTTGGTCAATCTAATTCTACTGGAATAAAGCACAAGGAATTTTGCCTAGCGGTTAAAACTGGATTTGGGGACCTAGAATGTCAGGTTTGTATTGAAGAGCACAGAGCAGTTTCAATTGGGAGTTGAAACTAACTTCACATTAAGTGCTTCAAAGGTTTAATAAAGGAAGTAAGCACTATAAAAGGTACTTATTCCCTGCTAAAATCTGGGCACTTAGCAGTGATGAGCTGCAAAGAGCCACCTTGGTCTGGACTATTTTACCACAGACTTGCTCTGGGAGAGACACAGAAACAGATGGAAAATTTTACCAAACACAAACAAAAATCTTCCTGCTTTTCTAATTCTGCTATTCAGGTTTCTATTTAGTGTTGAATGAAAATTATTATTAGGAACTTTTCACATAAGTCATTTTTGAGATGGAAAGCAGTATAATAAAACTTCAAAATTTTGTTAATGGGAGTTATTTGAAAGTATTCTTAGGATATAAATTATCTCCTTCCATGAACATTTTATTCCTTTGTCTTTGATTAAAAACAATGTATATTATCACTCATGGAGAAAAATATAAGCAAAAGTTCCCAAGAATTAATTTCCCCTTCTTTGTAAATTTTAAGATAACAAAGTACATTAAAAAATTGTGGTGGCCACCTATAAAAATAAATCATGAAAGCTCCTTAGCATTTCTTTACTCACTCTTTATGACACAGATACTACTTTAAGAATCGTGTTTCAGTTGTATTCAGTCTTCTAAGAGAGAGAGAGGCATGGCAAAGGAGGGGCGGCATTCGCAAGAGCGGTGCAGGGCAGGGGGCGGTTTGGTGCCTGCAAACTTGCAGGGAATAAAAGGTCGATTTCTCCTTGTAAGGTATTGCAAGTTAGAAAATAATGGTTAAGGTCCCAGATTCCTTTGAATATTTGTCAGAATACTGATAAAATAATTACTCTTTTCTTAAATGAATTCAGCATCAGCAAAACTTGAAAACAATTTGTTCTATTGTCAAGGACAAATTTGGGAAAGAAAAACTTGCAACTATACTATTGAGAAAGGTCAGACAACTTGATTCAAAGGGTTTCGCAAGGCACTCATTCAAATAAGTCTTAATAATAACATAGAGGTTGAAAAAAGCAAGGACATTACCAGTTGGTTTTCTTTTTAGCTTTAGAAAAGTCCAACTATCACAGAAATGATAACGGGTACCTTCAAGGCGCGATGCAAAGATAAAGAAAAAAAAAAAGTCAACAATTTCCAAACAAATCAACCTCTCCACACTAAGCCACAAATACTGATCCCCTAAGTGGTTAACTAAAAGATACCCAGCGTTGGGCAACGCTCTTGTGTACAATCCTAAAGGAATCTAAATTTTTCCTTTCAATAAAATAAGCACCTGGTTCACTTACCAGTCAATGCCTATGGAAAAGGAAAAAAAAAAAGCAAGATTAAAATCACCAGTGGACAGAAATAGACAAGACTTTCCGCAAACCGTCGTCCGACCCTAGGAGCTCCAGACTCTATAACTAACTGCACAGAAAATTATAGTAGCTGCAAAGTCAAGGAACATAAAAGACATAAAGATGATTCTCCAAAAGTAAGTCACTCTTCAAGTATTTCCCAATCGGGAGAGTGCGTCTCAGCTAGGAAAAGAGACCCAGCAACAGTGACCCATCCGGGATTAAGAAAGAGAAAAGACGGGGCTGGAAAAGCAGTCACCAAATACAAAGACTTAGCAGAGAAGAGAAGCTAAGTGAAGAAAGGGAGTAGCGGCGGGACCTACGTGGCCCGAGCGGCGACACGCGGCACTGGGGGCAATGGAAAGAAGGTCCTTCCACGCGGCACCCAACGGCTGGCGGGGGAGCGCGCCTTTTATACAGGTCCCAACCTAAATGAGAATCTAGACGTAAAAGGAACCCTTAGTGTCCCCTTGCCCTCCCCCCCCACCCCAAACTCGGAAACTCTTTCCTCCAAAAATATCTCCTCACCTCCTTGAGCTGGCCCCAGCAGCCGTGTAACCCTATCCATCAGCATCCCAGCAACAGGCGATCTCAGCCCTCGGCCTGGTGGCCCCGCCCCCCGTCCCCCCGTCCCCAGTCTCCCCTCATCCCCTCAACCCTCCCCCCTCGCCGCGTGCTACTCGGCGCGTTCCATCCCGTCACCGCATCATTCGTGTCCCCTCCCGGTGCGGAAGTCCCCGCAGAGACCGCTCACTCTCCCTTGGCGGGGCCACCCGCATGCGTCTCTAAACAGGCCAACGGCCGGGCACAAGAAAGGCGCAAAGTTAGGAGCTACAGCAGCAGCTGTTCAGAGCCCAGGACAGGGAGGGGAGGGGAAAGAAAGAAAAAAAAAAATGACAGGAAAAGAAAAACAAGAGTGGCTGCGAGCCGGCGCCCCCCGCCGTCGCCTCTGTGGAGTCACAGGCCCGCTGCCTTGGCGGGTACTGACTGACTAAACAGGCCACCAGGTCAGGGGAAGAGGGGCAAGGGCTGGTCGTGGCTCTTTGGCTGCTTTGCCTTATGGGCTGCTGACAGAGACCCAATTTTTCCCCATTTTCCCGGTCCCCCAAGTCCGGGTTGTTTCTGTGCTTCAAGAACTTAAGTGTTCTCGCAACCCCTGGAAGTCACCTGTATGATGTTGTGGACGGAAAAATCCAAACTCTGCAATATTTGAAAGCACTTTAGTCTGAGCCACATTTGAGGACCATGGCCTGGAGCAAGTGGACTCCGCATGGTTGGGTTACAGTTTGGTTTCATACATTTCAAAGAGACAGGGGTTATACATAAAGTCATAAGTCAATATGTGGGAGGCATACATTGATTTAGCCCAAAAAGTGGGACATCTCGAATGGGGGTGGGGGTTGGGGGGCTTACGGGTTATAGATGGGTTTAAACATTCTTTGCCTGACAATTGGCTGAGAGAGTTAGGCTTTATCTAAAAGACCAGAAAGGAAATGCTTAATTTAAGATACAGGTGTGAGCACTGTAGGAGGTCCAGACAAGAGAATCTTTCAAGTTAAAATAAGGATCAGCTAGGATGCTTGAGTTAAGATGGGGGGCTTGGTATCTTTTAGGTGATGCTAATGCTATGCCAGAATTCGGTTGGGAAGTAAACCACAATGTATTTGGTTAACAAAACCTGCCTAGTGGGATTTAATCATTTGTGAAACTGACTCATCCGGCCACCTTAGGAAGGAATTTTGAGCAAAAGAAAAGATCAGATTTCAGTCCTCAGTGTGCACACAAGTTACCTTGGGAAGAACTGGGGGTGGTGGACTGAGCGGATCCTAGACCTCAATGTCTGGGGTCAACAATGGCTAGAGAACGACCCCCACATCACAAGTCTCTGCTTCTGAGCGCTGGGCAGGGTAAAGTCCATAGCTGCCAGGCCGGATGGCAGGGGGCCCCTTGAAAAATATTGCCTCCCAGGGAAGGACCGAAGTTTTTCTGCAGGCTCGTCTGCAGTCATTTGGCATTTTTCTCTAGTCTTCTTAGCAAGGCAAGAACTCACGAGTGACCATGGAGTGGCCCTCTTTCTCGTGGTCAAGGCATTTAGTGGTTCAGATTCCCAAATCTAGATGGTTCTGAGCCTACTGGGATGCGGCAGGCGGTCCTCAATCGTCCCCAGATCTGTCTAGCACAGCTGCCAGCCGCTGCAGCAATTGCTCTCTGAAAAGGGGAAGGTGATACAGCACCTCTTGTATTTTCCTGGCTAGAGCTGGAACTCATTCTACTAAGTGAAGTATCCCAAGAATGGAAAAATAAGCACCACATGTACTCACCAGCAAATTGGTATTAATTGATCAACACCTAAATGCACATATAGCAATAACATTTATCAGGTGTAGGGCAGGTGAGAGGGGGAGGAGGGGATGGGTATTTACATACATAATGAGTACCCTGCGCACCATCTGGGGGATGGGCGCGCTTGAAGCTCTGACTGGGGAGGGGGAGAAGGCAACACACTGTAACCTAAACATTCGTATTCCCATAATATGCAGAAATAAAAAAAAAAAAAAACAAAGAAAGAAAAGAATGAAAAGGGGAAGAACTCGCGGAGGGATATCAAAGGATATTGACTCAGTGTGTGCCTTCCCAGGCCCAGGAACGGAGAGCTACTGCTCTGAAGTTCTTTGACAGGAGGGCCTTTACCTCATTGTGTACAAGCCTATTCACTCCTTTGCACAATCGTGGGACCGGCCAACCTTTTCTTCCGTTCTCTTGAGATTAGCGCTCCCAATTTGCTAACCTATCTTCTTGACCAGTTCATTGTGTGGATTCTGTTTTGTAAGGGTCTGCGAAAGCTAGGGCCCCAAAGTGCAAGGGTCCAGAAGAGGAAATTGCTGAATCATAGGATTGGACACAAGTGTTCGATAAACAAAAGGATTTGCGAGGTGAAAGGGTAGGGGCACTTAAAAAATTCTATAACTAACAATGCACCGTGTGGCCCAGCTCCGGCTTCTCTGCCAACCCCCATCCTCTCCAATAAACGGATTGGAGAGTCTCCCCAGCCTGGCTGGGGCCAAACTAAACAAACTGCCCTTAGGGACTGTAGAGACGCTAATGTTTGACAGGAGATAAGTGCCAGGAACTGAGTTTGGGGAATAGCGATTCTCAGAGGGGAGTTTAGTCAATTCAGTTGAATTCAGCTGCCTTTATTGCACACCTACTGTTGCTGGCATAAGAGAGTGAAGGGATTGTTTTAGGGAAGATGAGATGCATTTTCAACTGCCTAAACTGACTGCAGCCTCTGGGGGCTAGAGAGTATCTGGGGGGGGGGGGGAGCAGTGAGGTCCGAAGACCAGTCAAGCAGGAGCAGCTCTGGAGAATGGAGTAAGTACTGCCCGTCCCAAACAGACCAAGGTAAGACCAGTGCAAAGAGAGACTGCAGGCAGAGCCAAGGACAAAGTGAATTCACAGAGCGAGGGGCTGCAACTGTGGGAATTGGGAAGGGCGAGGAAACAAGGCAGTCAGGGCAAACAACCCCAAGACTTAGGCTGCTGTAGGAGCCAACCCATATGATCCCAAGGAGAAAGAAGGAGGGTCTGGAAGCAACTGAGCAAAAGAACAATTCAAAATGAAATGAAAAATATTGACAGATGTACTTGTAACTTAACTGTGGGATTGAATGTGTGAAACATTGAACCAAAGGCTATCTAATCATCCCATTGAAGGGGAAAGTGAAGCCCAGTGAGGTGAAAGTGCTTGGTCTTTAGTGGCAAGACTAGTCTCCGGACTCTTAATCCTGTGCTCTCCATTTACCCGCACATTCAAAGTGAAGGTGAAAGAAGTCTGAATTTCAGTTTGCAGCACTGTAATTTGCCCAGTTTAGGAGAGGTTCTAGCATTGAGGAGGGCTGCCACAGTTGAAAGAAGGGAGAGATATTTTGAGGGTCAGAGACCATTTCTATCCCTTTCATGATCTCCTGCATGCTAGTCTCCAAATGACCGAAGAAATAGTAAGATCAAGCAAGAGAGTCTTTTCAGGGGCTCCTCATAAGCTGTTTTTGTCACTGAGGGTATGTTATATGGGACCTTAGACAAGGTTTCTTTGTGGATATTTGAAAGTACATAGAGATAGATAACTTATTTGCCAGGGAAATTACAAACAACTCAGGGATTTACCAGTAAAGGAATGTAGTCTAGCTCTGGACAATCATGAAAACTGAGAGAATTTGGAAAAGTGGAATGTGGAGATTATATATTGAAAATACCCTTGGCGAAGATCAGTGGCCAAATTGGGCATGAGTAACTCAATAGCCAAGAACTGGTAGAAGCCGGCAGTACTCTATCCTAGCAAATAGTCACATCCTACAAATAGATGCACACACCTCCCTTTAATAGGTCTTGGGTTGGGCTCTTGGAAATGTGAGCCTTATTCAAAACAGTTTTACAAACAGTGACATTACCCGTAAGAATTGTGTTATAAATGGGGCTTAAATTCTAAAGAACTCCCCTAAATTGCCTATCAAGTCACAAAATGGAGACCAAGTTAAAATAATTATTGGGAGAAATGTGCAACAGAAAAAGCAAATAAAATATATGTTATTTTGTGTTTCTGACAACTTATTTCAAAGACTCTCAATGCAGCTGTGGTCACTGAAAAAACAACAAAGCCCATTGGAAAGGTTGTGTTAGAAGAAATCTGAGGGAGGCTCCTTTCACCAGACTTGGGACAAAATGTTAATTAGTGGCGGTAAATGAAATGCAGGGATCTCACTGAATTCATGTAATAAAGGTTGCTTTTAAAGTACTTCATATTGTTAAAGTCATGTTTAAAAATATTTATAACTTAATGATAAGTAATTTACAATATGAAAATTACATATTGAAATTATTTACTTATTTTGGGACTACTTTAATTTTTTTTTTACTAGGGAGAAATAGTATTTTATTTTATTTTTTCCAGCTTTATTGAGTTATAATTGACAAGTAAAATTGTACATATTTAAGATGTACAATGTGATATTTTGATATACATACATATTGTGAAATGATTATCACAATCAAGCTAATTTAACATATCCACCACTTCATGTAGTTACCTTCCTGTGTGTGTGATGAGAACACTTAAGATCTACTCTCAAGCAAACTTCAAATATACAAGAAGTAATTATTAACTGTAGTCACAATGCTGTACATTAGATCCCCAGAACTTATTCATATTATAACTGAAAGTTTGTAGCCTTTGACCAACAATCCCCATTCCCATACTCCCTGACCTCTATTAACCACCATTCTACTCTCTGCTTCTATGAGTTTGACTTTTTTAGACTCCACATGTGAGATCATGCAGTATTGGTCTTTCTGTACCTGGCTTTTTTCACTTAGCATAAGGTCCTCCAGGTTCATCCATGTTGTCACAAATGATAGCATTTTCTTCTTTTTAAAAGGCTGAATAATATTCCTCTGTGTGTGTGTGTATGTGTGTGTGCGTGCGCATGCATCACATTTTCTTTATTCATCTGTCAGTGGAAACTTAGGTTGTTTCTATTAATATATCTTGGCTATTGTGAATAATGTTGCAATGATAATGAGAGTGCAGATGTCTCTTCAAGATAGTGATTTTATTTTCTTTGGATATATACCCAGAAGTGGGATTGTTGGGGCATATAGTTATGCTTTTAATTTTTTGAGGAATCCCCATATTGTTTGCCATAATGACTGTACCAATTTTCATTCCCATAAACAATGTGTAAGGTTCCTTTTTCTCCACATCCTTTCCAACACTTGTTATCTTTTGACTTTTGATAATACCCATCTTAATGAGTGTGACGTGGTATCTCATTGTGATTTTGATTTGCATTTCCTTGATGATTAGTGATGTTGAGCACTTTTTCATATACCTTTTGAAAAATGCCTGTTCAAGCATTCAGCCCATTTTTTAACCGAATTATTAGGTTTTCTTTTTCTATTTTTGCTATTGAGTTATATGAGTTCCTTATATGTTTTGGATAGTAACACATTATTGGATATATGCTTTGCAAATAGTTTCTCCATTCCATAGGTTCCCTTTTCATTTATTGATAGTTCACTTTTCTGTGAAAAAACCTTTTAGTTTGATATAGTCCCACTTGTCTATTTTTGCTTTTGTTGCCTGCTGTGCCTTTGTTGTCATATCCAAAAATCATTGCCAAGATCAGTGTCATGGAGCTTTCCTCTTGTTTTCTTCTAGTAGTTTTCTTTTTTCAGGTGTTTGTTTTTTATTTCGGCATATTATGGGGATACAGATTTTAAGGTTTCAATAAATGCCCATTCCTCCTCTCCCCCCACTAGTCTGAGTCTCCAGCATGACCATCCCCCAGATGGTGCACATCTCACTCATTATATATGTATATACCCTCCCTCCTTCCCCCTCCCACCTGCCCAATACCCTATTACTGTAGTACCTATGTGTCCACTTAGGTGCTGCTCAGTTAATACCAGTTTGCTGGTGAGTACATGTGATGCTTGTTTTTCCATTCTTGGGATACTTAATAGTATGGGTTCCAGCTGTAACCAGGAAAATATAAGATGTGCTATGTCACCATTGTTTCTTAGAGCTGAATAGTACTCCATGGTATACATATACCACATTTTATTAATCCATTCTTGGATTGATGGGCACTTGGGCTGTTTCCACAGCCTTGCAATTATGAATTGTGCTGCTATAAACATTCGAGTGCAGGTGTCTTTTTTGTAGAGTGTCACTGGATCTTTTGGGTAGATGCCCAGCAATGGGATTGCTGGATCAAATGGTAGATTCACTTGTATCACTTAAGGTATCTCCATATTGCTTTCCACAGAGGTTGAACTAGTTTGCAGTCCCACCAGCAGTGTAGGAGTGTTCCTCTCTCTCCGCATCCAAGCCAGCATCTATGGTTTGGAGACTTTTTGATAAAGGCCATTCTCACTGGGGTTAAGTGATATCTCATTGTGGTTTTGATTTGCATTTCCCTGATGATTAGAGATGTTGAGCATTTTTTCATATGTTTGTTGGCCATTCTTCTGTCTTCTTTAGACAAGTTTCTGTTCAAGTCCTTTGCCCACTTTTTAATAGGGTTATTTGATTTTTTTCTTGCTGATTTTCATGAGTTTTAAGTATATTCTAGTTATCAGCCCCTTATCGGATGCGTAGAATGCAAAAATTTTCTCCCATTCTGTAGGTTGTCTGTTTACTTTCATGACTGTTTCTTTCGCTGTGCAGAAACTTTTTAGTTTGATCATGTCCCATTTATTTATTTTTGTTGCTGCTGTGATTGCCTTTGGGGACTTCTTCATAAACTCTTTGCCTAGGCCGATGTCTAGGAGAGTGTTTCCAACATTTTCCTCTGGAATTCTAATAGTTTCATACCTTAGGTTTAAGTCTGTTACCCAGCGTGAGTTGATTTTTGTGAGAGGTGATAGGTGTGGGTCCTGTTTTAGCCTTCTACAAGTGGCTATCCAGTTTTCCCAGCACCATTTATTGAAGAGGGATTCTTTTCCCCAGCGTATATTTTTGTCTGCTTTGTCAAAGATGAGATGGCTATATGAGGATGGTTTTATATCAGGATTCTCACATCTGTTCCACTGGTCAATATTTCTATTTCTGTGCCAATACCAGATTGATTTAATTACTACAGCTTTGTAGTATAGTTTGATATCTGGCATATTAATGCCTCCCATTTTGTTTTTGTTGCCTAGAATTGCTTTTGATATTCGGGGTCTTCTTTGGTTCCATACGAAGCGTAAAATTATTTTTTCTATATCTGTGAAGAATGCTGATGGGATTTTAATAGGTATTGCATTGAATCTGTAGATCAGTTTGGGTAGTATAGACATTTTAATGATGTTGAGTCTGCCGATCCACGAGCATGGTATGGATTTCCATCTGTTTACATCCTCTGCTATTTCCTTCCTCAGTGTTTCATAGTTCTCCCTGTAGAGGTCTTTTACGTCCTTGGTTAAGTATATCCCTAGGTACTTTAATTTCTTTGTTGCTATTGTGAAGAGAATTGAGTCCTTGATTTGGTTCTCAATTTGATTGTTGTTGGCATATATGAATGCCTCTGATTTCTGTGTATTGATTTTGTATCCTGAGACTTTACTAAATTCATTGATCAGTTCCAGGAGTTTCTTGGTTGAATCTCTGGGGTTTTCTAAATATAATATCATATCATCAGCAAACAGTGAAAGTTTGATCTCTTCTGCCCCTATTTGGATACTGTTAATTCCACTTTCCTCTCTGATTGCTGTAGCCAGGACTTCCAGCACTATGTTGAATAGAAGTGGAGATAGTGGGCAGCCTTGTCTGTTTCCAGTTCTAAGTGGGAATGATTTTAATTTTTCCCCATTCAGTATGATGTTGGCTATGTGTCTGTCATATATGGCTTGTATCATTTTTAGGTATGTCCCTTCTATGCCTATTTTCTTAACTGTTCGTATCATGAAAGGGTGTTGAATTTTGTCAAAAGCTTTTTCTGCATCTATTGAAAGAATCATGTGGTCTTTGTTTTTGCTTCTGTTTATGTGGTGAATTGCATTTATAGATTTAAGTATGTTGAACAATCCCTGCATCCCTGGGATGAAGCCCACTTAGTCGTGATGGATTATTTTTTTGATAAGCGTCTGGATTCGGTTAGCTAAGATTGTGTTGAAAATTTTTGCATCTATATTCATTAGGGATATTGGTCTGTAGTTTTATTTTTTTGTTGTATCCTTTCCTGGTTTTGGTATCAGAGTAATATTCGCTTCATAAAAGGTGTTGGGGAGGTTCTTTCAGTTTTTAAGTTCAAATCTTAAGTCCATTTTGAATTGATTTTTGTGTATGGTGTAAAATAAGGATCCAATTTAATTTTTTTTGCATGTCAGTGTCTACTTTTCACATAACTTATTTTTATTTTTTTTGCTAGAGGGTATTTTATTTATTTACTTTTATTTTTTTTATTTCAGCATATTATGGGGGTACAAATGTTAGGGTTACGTATATTGCCCATGGCCCCCTTCCTTGAGTCAGAGCTTCAAGCGTGACCATCCCCCAGAAGGTGCGCATCTCATATGTATGTATATACCCATCCCCTCCTCCCCCTCCCACCTGCCCGACACCCTGTAAATGTTATTCCTATATGTCCACTTAGGTGTTGATCCATTAATACCAATTTGGTGGTGAGTGCATGTGGTGCTTATTTTTCCATTCTTGGGATGCTTCACTTAGTAGAATGGGTTCTAGCTCTATCCAGGAAAATACAAGAGGTGCCATGTCACCATTGTTTCTTAAAGCTGAATAGTACTCCATAGTATACATATGCCACATTTTATTAATCCACTCATGTAATGATGGGCACTTGGGTTGTTTCCACAACTTTGCAATTGTGAATTGTGCTGCTATAAACATTCGAGTGTAGGTTTCTTTTTTGTAGAGTGTCATTGATCTTTTGGGTAGATCACATCACTTATTGAAGAAACCATCCTTTCCTTGTGTGTTCTTGAATCCCTTGTGGCATCACTTGAATGTAAGATGTGTGGTTATTTCTAGACTCTCTATTGTGTTCCACTGGTTTATATGTCTGCTTTTAGGCTAGTATGATATCGTTTTGATTACCTTAGCTTTGTATTTATTTGAAGTTAAAAGGTGTGATGCTTCCTATGTTCTTCTTGCTCAAGACTGCTTTAGCTATTTGGGGGTCTTTTGTGGTTCCATATGAATTTTAGAAGTGTTTTTTCTATTCCTGCAAAATATGTCATTGGAATTTTGGTAGAGATTTCATTGAATCCGTAGATTGCTTCCAGTGGTATAGACATTTTAACAATATTAATTCTTCCAATACATGAACATGGGATATCTTTCCATTTATTTGTGTCATGTCAAGTTTCTTTTATTATTGTTCTATAGTTTTCAGTGTGCAGTTCTTTTACCTTCTTGGATAAATTTATTTCTAAGTACTTGATTCTTTTGATGCTATTGTAAGTGGAGTTGTTTTCTTAATTTCCTTTTCAGATAGTTTGCTGTTGGCATATAGAAATGCTACTCATTTTTTTTTTTTTTTGAGACAGAGTCTTGCTTTGTTGCCATGGAGTGAGTGCCGTGGCGTCAGCCTAGCTCACAGCAACCTCAAACTCCTGGGCTCAAGCGATCCTCCTGCCTCAGCCTCCCGAGTAGCTGGGACTACAGGCATGCGCCACCATGCCTGGCTAATTTTTTCTATATATATTAGTTGGCCAATTAATTTCTTTCTATTTATAGTAGAGATGGGGTCTCGCTCTTGCTCAGGTTGGTTTTGAACTCCTGAGCTCAAACGATCTGCCCACCTCGGTCTCCCAGAGAGCTAGGATTACAGGCATGAGCCACCGCTCCTGGCTGCTACTCATTTTTTATGTTGATTTTGTACCCCACAACTTTATTGAATAGTTTATTAGTTCTAACAGATTTTTGGTGTGATTTTTAGTATTTTCTGTATATATGATCATGTCATCAGCAAACAGACAATTTTACTTCTTCCTTTCCAATTTGGATCCTTCTTCCCTCCCCCTCCTCTCCCCCCTCCCCTTCCCCCTCCCTCCCCTCCCTGGCTAGGACTTCTAGTACTATGTTGCATGGAAGTGGTGAGAGTGGGTACCCTTGCCTCTTTTCCAGATCTCAGAGGAACAGCTATCAGGTTTTCACCATTGAGTATGATGTTAGCTGCAGTTTTGGTCTTTACTGTATATAGGTACATTCTTTCCATGCCTAGTTTGTTGGGAATTTTTATCATGAAAGTTGAATTTTGTCAAATGCTTTTTCTGCATCTATTGAGATAATCATATGGTTTTTATCCTTCATTCTGTTAATATGGTGTACCACATTTATTAATTTGCATATGTTAAAGCATTTTTGAATCCCAGGGATAAGTCCTGCTTGATCATGGTGAATGATCATTTTAATGTGCTGTTAAATTCAGTTTGCTAGTATTTTGTTGAGGATTTTTGCATCTATGTTGATCAGGAATATTGGCCTATAATTTTACTTTTTTGTAGTGTGCTTGTCTGGCTTTAGTATCAGGGTAAAATGGCTAGCCTTATAAAATGAGTTTGAAAGTGTACTCTCCTCTTCAATTTTTTGGAAGAGCTTGAGAAGGAATGGTATTAATTCTTTTAAAAATGTTAATAGAATTCATTTCATTTCTGAGTTAGTCTGTTCAGAGGCTTATCAATTTTTTTGATCCTTTCAAACAACCAGTTTTTGGTCTGATTGATATTCTGTTTATTATTTTTAATTTCATTGATTTCTGGTCTAATTTCGTTATATATTTTCTTCTGCTCACTTTGGATTTAATTTGCTATTCTTTTTCTAGTTTCCTAAGTTGGAAGATTAGGTGATTGATTTTAACTGTTTCTTCTCTTCTAATATATTCATTCAATATTATAAATTTTTCTCTATGCTCTGCTTTTGCTGTACCACACAAATTTGGATAAGTTTTCTTTTCACTTTCATTTAGTTCGAAGTATATTAAAATTTCTCTTGAGATTTCTTCATTTACTCACCCATACGTTATTTAGAATTATGTTTAAATTTCATGTATTTTGGGATTTTTCAGCTATCTTTCTGTTATTGAATTCTATTTAAATTCCATTGTTGTCTGAGAGCAGGCATTGTATGATTTTTATTTTTAAATTTGTTAATGTGTGTTTTATGCCCCAGAATGTAGTCTGTTTTAAATGAATGTTCTTTATGACTTGGGAAGAATGTGTATTCTGCTGTTGTTGGATGAAGTGGTATATAGGTGTCCATTATATCCATTTGAATGTTGGTATTGTTGAGCTCAAGTATGTTCTTACTGATTTTTCTGCCTGCTTAATCTGTCCATTCTTAATAGAGGGATGTCGAGATCTGATAATATAATAGTGAATTCATCTATTTCTCCTTACAGTTTTATCAGTTTCTGCCTTATGTATTTTGATGCTCCATTTTTAGGTGCATACATGTTAAGAATTTTTATGACCTCTTGGAGAATTGACACCTTTATCATTATGTAATGCCCCTCTTATCCCTGCTAACTTTTCTTGGTCTGAAGTTTTCCATCTCTGAAATTAATATATTAATAGCTACCACTGCTTTCTTTTGATTAGTGTTAGCATGGTATATCTTTCTCTGTCCACTAACTTTTAAATTATATGTGTCTTTATATTTAAAGCAGGATTTTTTTTTTGTAGACAACACATAGTTGGGTCTTGTTTTTTTATTTACTCTAATATCTGTCTTTTATTTGGTGCTTTAGACCATTGATGTTTAAGATAATTATTGATACCGTTGGTTTAATATTTACTAAATTTGCTACTGTTTTCTATTTGTGGCCCTTTTTTCTTTGTTCCTATTATGGCCTTCCACTCTTTTTCTGCCTTTTATGGTTTTAAGTAAGCATTTTTTTTGTGATTCCATTTTCTCCCCTCCCTTAGCATGTTAGTTAGAGTTCTTTTTTTTTTTTTTTCCACTTTTTTAAGTGGTTGCCCTAGAGTTTGTAATATACATTTACAACTAATACAAGTCTGTTTAAAAATAACACTATGGTAGAGCAAGTACATTTTAATAAGAAAATAATACTAATTTCTCCTTCTCATCACTTGTATCATTGCTGTCATTCATTTTTCTTATATGAAAGCACATACAAACATACATAATTGAATACATTGTTGCTTTTATTATTTTAAAGAAGCTGTTATCTGCTAGATCAAGTAAGAATAAGAAAAATAAATGCTTTTATTTTATTTTCACTTATTTCTTCTTCATTGCCTTTTCTTTCTTCATGGAGATCCAAGTTTCTGACCTTTATCACTTTCCTTTTCTCTAAAGAATTTATTCAAGGCAGGTCTGCTGGCTACAAATTCCTTCAATTTTTTCAAGTTATTGAGGTATACTTATTTTTTTCTCAAGAGCTTTTAGAACATTGAGGTATAATTGATAAATAAAATTGTATATATTTAATGCATACAGGTGATGTTTTTTAAAAAATTATTTTAAATTATTACAGGTACACAATAGTTATATATTTATAGAGTACATGTTATGTTTTGATACAGGCATATAATATGTATTAATCAAATCAGAGTAATTGGGGTATCCATCATCTCAAGCATTTATCATTTCTTTGTGTTAGGAATGTTCCAGTTCCACTCTTTCAGTTATTTTAATGTATACCCTAACTTATTGTTGATTATAGTCACTTTGTTATGCTATCAAATATTGTTCATTCTATCTAACCATCTAACTGTACCATCCCACTAACCATCTCTGCTTTATCTCCCCCCCACTATGTTTCCTAGCCACAGGTAACAATCATTCTATTGTCTGTCTCAATCAGGTCAATTGTTTTAATATTTAACTCCCACATATGAGTGGGAAGATGGGAGATTTGTCTTTCTGTGTTTGGCTTATTTCCCATGACATAATTTTCTCCAGTTCCATCCATATTGTTGCAGATGACAGGATTTAATTCTTTTTTGTGTGGTTATATAACATCCCATTGTATATATGTACCATATATTTTTTTATTTCAGCATATTATGGGGGTACAAATGTTAAGGTTACATATATTGCCCTTGGCCCCCCTTCCACCTCGGGTCAGAGCTTCAAGCGTGTGCATCCTCCAGATGGTGCACATCTCACTCATTATGTATGTATATACCCATCCCATCCTACCCACCCGATACCCGATAAATGTTATTCCTATATGTCCACTTAGGTGTTGATCAGTGAAACCAATTTGCTGGTGAGTACATGTGGTGCTTATTTTTCCATTCTTGGGATACGTCACTTAGTAGAATGAGTTCTAGCTCTATCCAGGAAAATACAAGAGGTGCTATATCACCATTGTTTCCTATAGCTGAATAGTACTCCGTGGTATACATATACCACATTTTATTAATCCACTTATGTATTGATGGGCACTTGGGTTGTTTCCACATCTTTGCAACTATGAATTGTGCTGCGATAAACATTTGAGTACAGGTGTCTTTTTTTATAGAGTGTCTTTTGTTCTTTTGGGTAGATGCCCAGTAATGGGATTGCTGGATCAAATGGTAGATTCACTTGTATCGCTTTAAGGTATCTCCATATTGCTTTCCACAGAGATTGAAATAGTGTGCAGTCCCCCCAGCAACGTAGGAGTGTTCCTATCTCTCCGCATCCACGCCAACATTTGTTGTTTTGGGACTTGTTAATAAAGACCATTCTCACTAGAGATAAGTGATAGCTCATTGTGGTTTTGATTTGTGTTTCCCTGATGATTAGAGATGTTGAGCATTTTTTCATGTTTGTTGGCTATTATTCTGTTTTCTTTTGGAAAGTTTCTGTTCATGTCCTTTGCCCACTTTTTGATAGGGTTGTTTGATTTTATCTTGCTGATTTTCCTGAGTTCTAAATAGATTCTAGTTATCAGCCCTTTATTGGATGTGTAGCTTGCGAAAATTTTCTCCCATTCTGTAGGTTGTCTGTTTGCTCTAGTGACAGTTTCTTTGGCTGTGCAGAAGCTATTTCATTTGATCAGGTCCCATTTATTTATTTTTGTTGCTGCTGTGATTGCCTTTGGGGTCTTTTTCATAAGTTCTTTGCCTAGGCCAATGTCTAGAAGAGTATTTCCAACGTTTTCCTCTAGAATTCTAATAGTTTCACACCTTAGGTTTAAGTCTATTACCTAGTCTATTATCTAAACCTTAGGTTTAAGTCTATTATCCAGCGTTAGTTGATTTTTGTGAGAGGTGAAGCTGTGGATCCTTTTTCAGTCTTCTACATGTGTCCATCCAGTTTTCCCAGCACCATTTATTGAATAAGGATTCTTTCCCCCAGTGTATGTTTTTGTCTGTTTTGTCAAAGATTAGATGCCTATATGAAGATGGTTTTATATCTGGGTTCTCTGTTCTGTTACACTGGTCAATGTCCCAGTTCTTGTGCTAGTCACAAGCTTGTAACCTTGTAGTATAGTTTGGAGTCTGATAAATTGGTGCCTCCCAGTTTGTTTTTATTGCATAGGGTTACTTTTGCTGTACGGGGTCTTCTCTGGTTCCATACGAAGTGTAAAATTATTTTTTCTATGTCTGTGAAAAATGATTGTGGTATTTTAGTAGGGATTACATTGAATCTGTAGATCACTTTGGGTAGTATAGACATTTAACAATGTTGATTCAGCCGACCCACGAGCATGGTATGGTCTTCCACCTGTTTACGTCCTCTGTTATTTCCTTCCTCTAAATTTCCTTCTTCACAAGCCCAAATAATATGCTTCACTCAGGAGCACATTATTTAATTTCCATGTGTTTATGTGTTTTCCAATATTCCTCTTGTTATTGATTTCTAGTTTTATTCCATTGTGGACAGAGAAAATATTTGATATGATTTCAGCTTTTTGAGTTTTTAAGATTAGTTTTATTAATAGAGTATGGTCTATTCTGGAGAATGATCCATGCACTTAGGAGAAAAATGTGTATTCTGCAGCTATTGGATAAAATGTTCTATTGGATAAATATCTATTACGTCCATCTGTTCTGTAGTATAGATTAAGTCCAACATTTCGTTGTTAATTTCAATCTGGACGATCTGTCCAATGCTGAAAGTGAAGCGTAGAGATCTATAATAATTATTATATTGGCGGCTGTCTCTCTCTTTAGCTATGATAATATTTGCTTTATATGTCTTGGTGCTCCAGTGTTAAGTGCATATATATTTAGAATTGTTACAGTCTCCTGCTGAATTTACCAATTTGTCATTACATAATGACTTTCTTTCTCTCTTTTTGAAGTTTTTGTCTTGAGATTTATTTTATCTGGTAGAAGTATAGGTAATCTTGCTCTTTTTTGGTTTCCACTTGCATGGAATTTTTCCATCCTTTTATTTTTAGTCATTATGTGTCTTTATAGGTGCAATGTGTTTCTTGCAGACAACATATAGGTGGGTCTTGTTTTTTTAATCCATTCAGCTACTGTCTCTTTTTTTTGGAATAAACAGAGAATTAATTTCTCCAGGGTTAGAAAATATTAAAACGCACAATAACTATATTCATAAAACCATAGTTTATCATATTATAAAATATGTAGTTATTTTTTATCATTTAAAAAATAATACATATTTGTTACAGAAAATATGTTGCTCTTACACATCATGTTTTGTAACTTTTGCCTTAATAATGGCACAAATCTGATATGTAATTACCACTCCAGAATCCCCTGTGGTTCAGGCCAAGGGTAGACTTTCCCTGCCTTTTTAGGTAACATCTCCTTCCTGTCTGGTTCTCTTAGCCCTCAGACTTTGTCTTGAAGAACACTCCTTCAATATATCATGTGTACCCAAATCTGTGTCTCAGGCTATGCTTCAGTAAGAAAAGTTCCCTAAGCTGAATAATAACTTCAGCCAGTGGTTTATGAAGGAGTGATTGAAGTGTTGGGAAAAACAAAACAAAACAAAATAAAATAAAAACAGAAAAACCTCAGCATATCCTGCAAAATTACATAATTACAACTTAAAAATAAAATCTCACAAGTAGTAACTAACTAATAAAGGCTAAAGAACTTTTATAGGACATCTTTTCTTTTTTTTTTATTTCAGCATATTATGGGGGTACAGATTTTAAGGTTTCAATAAATGCCCATTTACCCCCCCCCCACAAGTCTGAGTCTCCAGCATGACCATCCCCCAGATGGTGCACATCTCACTCATTATATATGTATATACCTGCCCCCTCCCTCCTCCCACCTGCCCAATACCCTATTACTGTAGTACCTATGTGACCACTTAGGTGCTGTTCAGTTAATACCAATTTGCTGGTGAGTATATGTGGTGCTTGTTTTTCCATTCTTGGGATACTTCACTTAATAGTATGGGTTCCAGCTCTAACCAGGAAAATATAAGATGTGCTATATCACCATTGTTTCTTAGAGCTGAATAGTACTCCATGGTATACATATACCACATTTTATTAATCCATTCTTGGATTGATGGGCACTTGGGCTATTTCCACAGCCTTGCAATTATGAATTGTGCTGCTATAAACATTCGAGTGCAGGTGTCTTTTTTGTAGAGTGTCATTGGGTCTTTTGGGTAGATGCCCAGCAATAGGATTGCTGGATCAAATGGTAGATTCACTTGTATCGCTTTAAGGTATCTCCATATTGCTTTCCACAGAGGTTGAACTAGTTTGCAGTCCCACCAGCAGTGTAGGAGTGTTCCTCTCTCTCCGCATCCATGCCAGCATTTATTGTTTGGAGACTTTTTGATAAAGGCCATTCTCACTGGAGTTAAGTGATATCTCATTGTGGTTTTGATTTGCATTTCCCGGATGATTAGAGATGTTGAGCATTTTTTCATATGTTTGTTGGCCATTCTTCTGTCTTCTTTTTAATTTTTTAATTTTTAAAATTTTTTTGCATAGTCTCGCTTTGTTGCCCAGGCTACAGTGCCGTGGCATCAGCCTAGCTCAAAGCAACCTCAATATCTTGGGCTGAAGCAATCCTGCTGCCTCATCCTCCCAAGTAGCTGGGACTACAGGCATGCGCCACAATGCCCGCTAATTTTTTCTATATATATTAGTTGGCCAATTAATTTCTTTCTATTTATAGTAGAGACGGGGTCTTGTTCTTGCTCAGGCTGGTTTCCAACTCCTGACCTTGAGCAATCCGCCCGCGTCGGCCTCCCAGAGTGCTAGGATTTCAGGCGGGAGCCACCACACCTGGCCCAATTTTTCTGTCTTCTTTAGACAAGTTTCTGTTCAAGTCCTTTGCCCACTTTTTAATAGGGTTATTTGATTTTTTCTTCCTGATTTTGGTGAGTTCTAAGTATATTCTAGTTACCAGTCCTTTATCGGATGCATAGGATACAAAAATTTTCTCCCATTCTGTAGGTTGTCTGTTTACTTTCATGACTATTTCTTTGGCTGTGCAGAAGCTTCGTAGTTTGATCATGTCCCATTTATTTATTTTTGTTGCTGCTGTGATTGCCTTTGGGGACTTCTTCATAAACTCTTTGCCTAGGCTGATGTCTAGAAGAGTGTTTCCAACATTTTCCTCTAGAATTCTAATAGTTTCATACCTTAGGTTTAAGTCTGTTATCCAGCGTGAGTTGATTTTTGTGAGAGATGATAGGTGTGGGTCCTGTTTTAGCCTTCTACAGGTGGCTATCCAGTTTTCCCAGCACCATTTATTGAAGAGGGATTCTTTTCCCCAGCGTATGTTTTTGTCTGCTTTGTCAAAGATTAGATGGCTATATGAGGATGGTTTTATATCAGGATTCTCACATCTGTTCCACTGATCAATATTCCTATGTTTGTGCCAATACCAGATAGATTTAATTACTACAGCTTTGTAGTATAGTTTGATATCTGGCATATTAATGCCTCCCATTTTGTTTTTGTTGCCTAGAATTGCTTTTGCTATTTGGGGTCTTCTTTGGTTCTATACGAAGTGTAAAATTATTTTTTCTGTATCTGTGAAGAATGCTGATGGGATTTTAATAGGTATTGCATTGAATCTGTAGATCAGTTTGGGTAGTATAGACATTTTAATGATGTTGAGTCTGCCGATCCACGAGCATGGTATGGATTTCCATCTGTTTACATCCTCTGCTATTTCCTTCCTCAGTGTTTCATAGTTCTCCCTGTAGAGGTCTTTTACGTCCTTGGTTAAGTATATCCCTAGGTACTTTAATTTCTTTGTTGCTATTGTGAAGGGAATTGAGTCCTTGATTTGGTTCTCAATTTGATTGTTGTTGGCATATATGAATGCCTCTGATTTCTGTGTATTGATTTTGTATCCTGAGACTTTACTAAATTCATTGATCAGTTCCAGGAGTTTCTTGGTTGAATCTTTGGGGTTTTCTAGATACAATATCATATCATCAGCAAACAGTGAAAGTTTGATCTCTTCTGCCCCTATTTGGATACCTTTAATTTCATTTTCCTGTCTGATTGCTGTAGCCAAGACTTCTAGCACTATGTTGAATAGAAGTGGAGATAGTGGGCAGCCTTGTCTGGTTCCAGTTTTAAGTGGGAATGATTTCAATTTTTCCCCATTCAATATGATGTTGGCTATGGGTCTGTCATATATGGCTTGTATCATTTTTAGGTATGTCCCTTCTATGCCTATTTTCTGAAGTGTTCGCATTATGAAAGGGTGTTGAATTTTGTCAAAAGCTTTTTCTGCACCTATTGAAAGAATCATGTGGTCTTTGTTTTTGCTTCTGTTTATGTGGTGAATTGCATTTATAGATTTAAGTATGTTGAACCATCCCTGCATCCGTGGGATGAAGCCCACTTGGTCGTGATGGATTATTTTTTTGATAAGCATCTGGATTCGGTTAGCTAAGATTTTGTTGAAAATTTTTGCATCTATATTCATTAGGGATATTGGTCTGTAGTTTTCTTTTTTTGGTGCATCCTTTCCTGGTTTTGGTATCAGAGTAATATTCGCTTCATAAAAGGTGTCGGGGAAGTTTCCGTTCTTCTCAATGTTGTGGAATAGTTTCTGCAAGATGGGTACTAGTTTTTCTTTGTAAGTGTGGTAGAAATCAGGTGTGAAGCCATCTGGACCAGGACTTTTCTTTTTAGGGAGATTTTTAATTGCTGTTTCTATTTCAGCTGTTGAGATTGGTCTGTTCAGGGAATCTATTTCTTCCTGGTTGAGCCTACGGAGGATGTGTGTTTCTAGAAATTTGTCCATTTCCTCCACATTTTCCAGTTTGTGTGCATAAAGATTTTTGTAGTATTCATAAATTGTATCTTGTATCTCTTTGGGATCAATTGTAATATCTGCTTTTTTGTTCCTGATGGAGCTTATTAGAGATTTCTCTTTTCTGGTTTTCATTAGCTTAGCCAATGGTGTGTCAATTTTGTTTATTTTTTCAAAGAACCAACTTTTTGTTTTATTAATCTCCTGAATAGCTTCCCTGTTTTCAATTAATATTTAGTTCTGATTTGATCTTGTTGATTTCACTTCTTCTGCTGGGTTTAGGGTTGGTCTGTTCTTCTTTTTCCAGCTCTTTGAGTCGTTTCATTAGATTGTCTATTTGTGATCTTCTTGTCTTTTGGTTATAGGCATTTATGGAGATAAACTTTCCTCTCAGAACTGCTTTAGCTTTGTCCCAGAGGAGTTGATAACTTGTCTCTCCATTGTCGTTTTCTTCATAGAATTTTTTTTATTTCCATCTTGATTTCTTCATTTATGAAGTAATCATTTAGTAGGAGGTTGTTTAATTTCCACTTTTTTGTGTAGAAATGTGAGTTTCTCTTAGGGTTGATTTCTAGTTTTATTCCACTGTGATCTGAGAAGGTACATGGTATGATTTCTATTTTTTTAAATTTCTTGAGATTTACTTTGTGTCCTAGGATATGGTCAATCTTAGAGAATGTCTCATGAGCTGATGAGAAGAACGTATATTCAGTGGATTTTGGGTAGAATGCCCTGTAGATGTCAGTCAGACCCAGTTGTTTCAGGGTTTTGTTTAAATCCATTATTTCTTTATTAATTTTCTGTTGGAGGATCTGTCTTGTGCTGTCAGAGGGGTCTTGAAATCTCCCGTGATTATGGAGTTGCTATTAATCCATTTGCTTAGCTCCAGTAAGGTTTGCTTATGAAACTGGGTGCACCTAGTTTGGGTGCATATATATTTAAAATTGTTATCTCTTCTTGTTGAACTGTGCCCTTCATCATTATATAATGACCCTCTTTGTCTTTTACTACTTTTGTTGGTTTAAAAACTAAATCGTCTGAAATTAGAACTGCCACGGCAGCCTTCTTTTGGCTTCTACTTGCCTGGAATACTGACTGATCTCCACCCTTTTACTTTTAGTCTAAATGCATCTTTGCAGGTTAGATGTGTTTCCTGAAGACAGCATATACTTGGCCTGTATTTTCTTATCCATTCGGCCAGCCTATGTCTCTTGAGTGGAGAGTTTAAGCCATTCACATTTATTGAGAGAACTGATAGGTAAGATAGATTACTGTTCATTCTGTTGGGTTGGCTGTTGTTGCTTTGATTTCTCTCTTGAGCCATTGTAATATCTGGCCTTTAATCTTTGGGTTTTGGTTGTTTTTATATTCGTGAGTTTTTATTATGGTGTTCCGTGCATAACACTGCTTTGAGTACTTCTTGTAGGGCTGGGTTGTCTTGGTGAATTCTCTGAGACTTTGCTTGTCTGAGAATGTCTTTATTTCTCCTTCATATATGAAGCTTAGTTTTGTAGGGAAGAAGATTCTAGGCTGGGCATTGTTTTGTTTCAGAAGAGTGAGAATGGGGCCCCAGTCTCTCCTTGCTTGTAAAGTCTCATTATAGAAGTCTGGTGTTATTTGAATTGGCTTTCCCTTGTATGTCACTTGCTTCTTTCGTCTTACAGCTCTTAGAAGGGCCTCTTTAGTTGATATTTTGGTCAGTCTGATGATTGCATGTTGTGACGTCTTCCTGTTTGCATTGAATCTCCCAGGGGTCCTCTGAGCTTCTTGAACTTGTATATCGAGATTTTGAGCAAGGCCTGGGAAATTTTCCTCTATTATATTTTTAAATAGCTTGTCCAACTCTTGGGTGTTGTCCTCTTCCCCTTCTGGTAACACTATGACCCTCACATTAGGTTTCTTCACATAATCCCACATCTCTTGTAGGCTTTGCTCTTTTCTCTTGTTTCTCTGCTCTATCTCTGTGATGGTTTTATTTAATTGGAGGGTGTTATCTTCAAGCTCTGAGATTCTTTCTTTTGTTTGATCTACCCTGTTCTTGATACTTTCCACTGTATTTTGTATTTCCCTGAATTGATTCTTCATTTCCAGGAGTTTGGTTAACTTTTCTTCATTGTGTCTATTTTTTTAGTGAACTTTTCTTCTAGGTCCTGGAGGCTTTTTGTGGTTTCTTTGTGTTGGTTATTGAGTTGTTGTTGCAGGTTAGTGAGTGTTCTTATGATCCACATACGAAATTCCTCTTCTGTCATTTTGGTTGCCTGATTTGTGTTGGTGTCCATTTCTAGGGGGCTGATGCTCCTCTTTGGGGGTGTGTTTTCCATTTGGTTCTTCATATTTCCTGAGTTCCTTCGCTGATTTCTTCCCATGTCGATCAGTTGTTGTTTCTTTCCTTTAGGTGTTTGTTTGGATATTCACACGCCTTGTTTAGTTTCTGAGCCGTTAGGTGGTGTCTGTGGGTGAGATTCAACCACACCCTGTGTAATGAGTCAGTGGGTGCCATGAAAAGGCTGTGCATGATGCTGTCCCTGTCAGTAGGTGGTGCTTGCTTGGAGGAACAGGCTATGCTGTTGTTTTGTGTCCTGTTATCAGCTCTTGCTCTGGGCATATCTGGGTTGGGTAAGCCTGCCCTCAGGCACCACCAAGTCGTTAGCAGGGGTCAAAGTTCTGTTCTCTGCTTCCAGGAAAAGCTGTCAGGGCAGGGATGGAATGGCCCTGCTCAGCCAGAAAGTCTGCTTGTGGGGGTGGGGCTGTCTGAGACCCTCAATCTGTAGCGGGCCTCGCTTCTTTCCACCCTCCCCAACTCTGCAGCTACTCCTGGGCCTCTGCCAGCAGGCCAGAGTACATGCCACCAGGCCACCCCGTATCGTGATGCCGGTGGGGAGGTTCCCTGCACAGAAACGCCACCTGGGCTGGGCGTACGGCTTCCTTTTGGGAGGAGGGTTGCCCTCTAGGACGCTGCCCTCTAGACACACTTCTAGGTGTGTCTGCCCCCGAAGGCACACACACCTCAGTAGGCTGTTCACATATATCCCTTCTGTGCCCCGGGCAATGCTAGACCTCGGTTCACGGGATCTGGTCTGCAGGTCTGACCTCTGGGTCTCAGAGTTCAAACTGTATCCCCACCAGGGAGAGGATTTCCGGTCCCAATTCACCCACAGGGAGCCCAAGCTGGGTCTATGTCTCTCAGCCTCTGAGTCTGTACCGTTCTCCTGGGAACACTGTGCCAGCAGCACCTGGGAGGGCTGACGGTTAGGGAGCTCACAGTCTGAGTTCCCCTTAGTCAGCTATAGGGTCCCAAAAGGTAAGGTCCTGTTCCATGTAGGTGCCTCTGGCTGGTGGCTGTATTGTCTCTCTGGGCAGCTGCGGGTAGGGTTGGTGGAGGGGAGAAGGAGGCAATATGGCGTCTGCCATGCGGCTCGGGTCTGTGCACACGGAGGTGCCCAGAGGGAGTTGGGAGCCTGGTGCTGCCTCTGCTACAGGCTCACTGCTAGCTGGCGGTGGCCTTCTCTGGGCTGGTGTCCGCAGGTCTCTCCACCCGCTGGGGAGCCCACCAGCAGTCCCAAATGCAGGGGAGGGGAAACGTCAAATCCACCTACCCTTCCCGCTGGCCTCTGGGCTGCTCTGGTGGTCTCAGCTTCCAGTTCTCCTCCGCAGCCTCCTCCCGTCGATTCTCTGGGGTCTCAGGTACTCCTTCTTCCGGCCCTCGTCCACTGTATGCTTGTCTTCTTGCTTCTTTTTTCTAATTTCTGCTAGAATCTGTCTTTTCTGCAGAGACACTCTGGCGATGTTTCTTGTCCACCATCTTGATCCTCCGGGACATCTTTTCTGTTGTTATCATACTCTTCCTTTATTTTCTAATTTATTTTATTGATATATAATTGCACATATTTATAGAACACATGTTATATTTTGATACATGCATACAATGTGTATTGATCAAATCAGGGTAATTAGGATATCCATCACCTCAAACATTAACCATTTCTTTGTGCTGGGAATATTTCAGATCTTTTAGCATGTGAACATTAGAAGCTATAGGATCATGGAACACTAGACTTCTGAAAAAAAGTCTGAAATATTAATAGTATCAAGATAGCATTTACTAGATAGCATGAAAGAAAAAAATAAAGCATTACATTAAGTTTGAAAAATAAATAAATAAATAAATAGGACCTGATAAAATTAAAAAGGTTCTGCACATGCAAGGACACAATCAATAGAGCAAATAGATAACCTACAGAATTGGAGAAAATATTTCAATGCTATATATCCCATAAAGAAAGAGATAGGCAGCAACACAACAGTGGGCGACTTCAACACCCCATTTACAACACTAGATAGGTCATCAAAACATAAAATCAACAAAAAAACATTTCACTTAAATTGGATTGTAGACCAAATGGACTTAACAGATATTTAGAAAACATTCCACCCAAATACTACAAAATATACAGTCTTCCCACCAGCACACCAGGAATATTTTGCAAGGCAGGTCACATTTTATAACACCAAACATGTCTGAACGAATTTTTAAAAATCAAAATTATTTCAAATATCTTCTCAGACCACAGTGAAATAATGCTAGAAATTAATATGAAGAGCAACATCAGAAACTATGCAAATATATGGAAATTAAAAAACATGCTATTGAATTCTCACTGGGTTAATGAAGAAATTTAAAAAAATTAAAAATGTATGAATCACAACATATCTACACCTGTAGATCACAGTAAGACCATTAATAAGAGGGAAATTTATATCATTAAATGCCTACATATAAAAGTAGAATTATCACAAATTAACAACATTGCGCTTCAAGGAAGTGGGAAAAAAACAACAAAGGAAACCCAGAATCAGCCTAGAAAAGAAATAACAAATCAGAGGAGAACTAAATGAAATAGAGACCAATAAACAAATACAAAGGATCAATGAAGCAAAAGGTTGGTTCTTTGAAAAGACAAACAAAACTGATAAACCACTAGCTAGATTATCCAAGAAGAGAAGAGAGTAGATCCAAATAAACAGATTCAGTAATGAAAAGAGGGACATTACAGGGATACTACAGAAATACAAAAGACCATCAGAGACTATTGTGTAAAACTGTATGCTCACAAACTAGAAAACCTAGAAGAAATGGATGAATTCCTGGAAACATACGAACTCCCAAGATTGAACCAGGAAGAAAGAACTCCTGAACAGACCAATAGCAAGTAGCAAGTATTAAAAAATATCTCCTAACAACAACAACAACAAAAAGCCCAAGACCCCGTCAATTCACAGCCCAATTATACCAAAAATACAAAGAAATACTAATACCAATCCTACTGAAACTCTTTCAAAAAATTGAGGAAGAGAGAATTCTCACTAACTAATTCCATGAGGGCAGTATCATTCTGATACCCAAACCAGACAAGGATGCACCAAAAAAAAAAAAAAAAAGAAAGAAAAGAAAACTATACACTAATATCACTGCTGAACATAGACACAAAAATCCTGCAGAAAATTCTAGCAAATTAAATCCAACAGCACATCAGAAAGATACTAGACAATAATCAAGTGGGTTTTATACAAGTAATCCAAGTATGGTTAAACATATGCAAATCAATAAATGTGATGCATCACATAAACAGAACTAAAAAAACTCCTCCCATATGATCATCTCAAAGATGCAGAAAAACCATCAATAGAATTCAGCATTCTTTCATTATAAAAATCCTCAACAAACGGGGCATTGAAGGAACATACCTCAAAATAACAAAGGCCATATATGACAAACTCACTACCAACATCATACATAATAGGGAAATGTTGAACAAGTTCCCTCTAAGAACTGGAAAAAGGCAAGGATGCCAACTTTCACCAATCTTACTCAACATATTACTGGAAGTCCTTGCCAGAATAATGAGGGAAGAGAAAAAAATAAAAGGCATCCAAATTGGAAAAAGAGGGTCAAATTATCCCTGTTTGGTGATGATATGACCTTATATCTCTAAAACCCTATAGACGCCACAAGAAAACTCTTAGATTTTATATATGAATTTAGTCAATATTCAGGATACAAAATAACATACAGAAATTAGTAGCATTTCTGTATACCAATAATAATCTAGCCAAGAACCAAGTCAAGAAGGTAATTTTTACAATAGCTACAAAAAAATACTTAGGAATAAATTTAAAGAGGTGAAAGGTCTCTACAAGGAAAACTACAAAACACTGATGAAATAAATTATAGGTGAGACAAACAAATGGATAAACATCCCATGCTCATGGATTAGAAGAATTAATATCATTAAAATGACCTTAATGCCTAAAGCATTTACAGGTTCAGTGCATTCCCTATCAAAATACCAACATTATTTTTCAAGGGATTAGAAAAAAATTATTGTAAAGTTCATATGGAATCAAAAAAGAGTCCAAATAGCCAAAGCAATTCCTAGCAGAAAGAACAAAGCTAGAGGCATCACACTACCTGACTTGAAATTACAGTAAAGGCCATAGTAACCAAAACAGTATTTTACTGGTATAAAAATAGACATAGATCAATGGCAATGGAACAGAACAGAGAACCCAGAAATAAAGCCACATACTTACAGCCAACTGGTATTTGACAAAGTCAATAAGAACATAAACTGCTGAAAGAACATCCTTTAAAATAAATGGAGCTGTGAAAATTAGATTTCCATATGCAGAATAATGAAACTGGACTCCTGTTTCTCACCATATACAAAAAGCAACTCACAATGGGTTAAAGACTTGAATGTAAGACCTGAAACTATAAAAATGCTAGAATAAAACCTAGGGAAAGGCCGGGCGCGGTGGCTCACGCCTGTAATCCTAGCTCTTGGGAGGCCGAGGCGGGCGGATTGCTCAAGGTCAGGAGTTCAAAACCAGCCTGAGCAAGAGCGAGACCCCGTCTCTACTATAAATAGAAAGAAATTAATTGGCCAACTGATATATATATAAAAAAATTAGCCGGGCATGGTGGCACATGCCTGTAGTCCCAGCTACTCGGGAGGCTGAGGCAGAAGGATCGCTGGAGCCCAGGAGTTTGAGGTTGCTGTGAGCTAGGCTGACGCCATGGCACTCACTCTAGCCTGGACAACAAAGCGAGACTCTGTCTCAAAAAAAAAAAAAAAAAACCTAGGGAAAACTCTTCTGGACATTGATCTAGGCAAAGAATTCATGACTAAGACTTCAAAAGCA
Source organism: Microcebus murinus (assembly GCF_040939455.1). Lineage (NCBI taxonomy): Eukaryota > Metazoa > Chordata > Mammalia > Primates > Cheirogaleidae > Microcebus > Microcebus murinus. Next base: position 9,389,419 of record NC_134136.1, read on the forward strand.
CAGGCAACAAAAACAAAAATAGACAATTTGGACTTAATTAAACTACAAAGCTTCTGCACAGCAAAAGAAATAATCAGCAGAATGAATGGGAGAAAATATTTGCAAACTATACATCTTACAGGGGATGAATATCCAGAATTTACAAGGAACTTATTAACAACAAACCTCTCAAATAATCTCATGAAAAAGGACATGAATAGACATTTTTCAAAAGAAGACAAACAAATGGCCAACAAGCATACGAATAAATGTTCAATATCACTAATCATCAGAGAAATGCAAATGAAAACCACAATGTGATATCATCTTACCCCAGTCAGAATGGCAATTATTAAAAAGAAAAAAATAACAGATATTAATATGTAGAGAAAGGGAACTCTTATACACTATGGGAATGTAAACTAATATAGCCAATGTGTAAGTAATCTAATAGTATGGAGATTTCTCAAAGAACTAAAAATAGAACTACCATGCAATCCAGCCATCCCACTACTGGGTATGTATACAAAGAAAAACCCATGAGTATGGGATGTTTTTGCATTTGATTCTGTCATCTACAATTTTTTTTATCAGTGATTCGTAGTTCTCCTTGTAGAGATCTTTCACCTCCTTTGTTAAATATATTCCCAGGTTTTTTTTCCTGCTATTATAAATGGGATTGTGTTCTTGATTTGGTTCTTAGCTTGGCCATTGCTGGCATATAGAAATCCTATTCATTTTTGTATGGTGATTTTATAATTAGAGACTTTGCTGAATTCATTTATCAAACCTAAGAGTCTTTTGGAGGAGTTTTTAGGGTTTTCCAGGTATAAGACAATATCATCAGCAAATGGAGATAATTTGGGTGCCTTTTTTTGTTGGTTTTTGCCTGATTTCTCTAGTTAGGACTTCCAGTACTGTGTTGAATAGAAGTGGTGAAAGTGGGCATTCTTGTATTGTTCCAGTTCTTAGGAAATGATTTCAACTTTTCCCAATTCAGCACGATGTTGGCTGTGGATTTTGTTATATATGGCTTTTATTATTTTGAGGTATGTTCCTTCTATGTTGAGTGTTTTGAGGGTTTGTTTTTAATCATTAAGGGGTGCTGGATATTATAAAATGTTTTTTCTGCATCTATTGAGACAATCATAAGGTTTTTAATTCTGTTTGTTATATATTACATTTATTGATTTACAGATGTTGAACCACCCTTGTATCCCTGGGATGAAATCCACTTGATTGTTGTGAATTATCCTTTTGATGTGCTGCAGAATTTGGTTTGATAGTATTTTGTTGAGGATTTTTGCATCTATGTTCATCTGAGCTATTGGTATGTACTTTTCATTTTATTGTTGCATCCCTTCCTGGCTTTGGTGTGAGGGTGATAATGCCTTATTAAATATTAAAATAAATTAGGGAGGGTTCCCTCCTTTTCTCTTGTTTAGAACAGTTTCAGTAGAATTGGCACCTGTTCTTTGTATGTCTGGATCAATTTGACTGTAAATCCATCTGGTCCTGAGCTTTCTTTTTTGGGGAAAAAGTTTTTTCAAATTACTGATTTAATCTCACTACTTTTCATTGGTCTATTTAAGAGTTCTATTTCTTGCTGGTTCAATCTCAGGAGGTTTTATATGTCCAGGAATTCATTCATTTCCTCTAGATTTTCCAGTTTTTGAGCATATAGTTTTTTCATAATAGTCTCTGATGATCTTTTCTTTTTCTGTGGTATCAATTATGTTTCATTTTTCATTTCTCATTATGTTTATGTGATCTTCTCTCTTTTTTTGATCTTTTGTAAATTTTTTGGTCACCATTTCATTTAGTTCTGCTTTGATCTTTGTTATATCTTTTCTTCTGTTAACTCTGGGTTTGTTTGTTTTTCCTTGTTTTTTTCCAGTTAATTGAAGTGTGATGTCAGGTTGTTAATTTGTGATCTTTCCACTTTTCTGATGTAGGCATTTAATGCTATAAACTTCTCTTTTACTATTCCTTTTTCGGTATCTCACAAATTTTGGTATGTTTTGTTTTTATTTGGATTTGAGTAAAAACATTTGAAACTTTCCACTTTTATTTCTTTTTTGTCCCAGTAATCATTGAGGAGCATGTTACTTAGTTTCCATGTATTTGTATAGTTTCTAAAGTTCCTCTTTATATTGATTTTTAGCTTTATTCTACTATATTCTGAGAAGATACTTGAAATAATTTTGATTTTTAAAAATTTGTTAAATCTTGTTTTGTGGCCTAACATGTGTTCTATCATGGAGAATGGTCCATGTGCTGGTCTAAATAATGTATATTCTGCAATGTTCACGTGGAATATTCTCTAAATGCCTGTTAAGTCTCTCTGGTCTAAAGTCCAATTTAAGTCCAGTGTTTGTTGATTTTCTGTTTTGATGATCTGTATATTTCTTGTATTCTTGTATATCTCATTTTCTAGATCTAGTAATATTTGTTTTGTGAATCTGGGTGCTCCATTATTGGGTGCATATGTATTTAGGATCATTATATTCTCTTGCTGAATTGATGAATGTATCATTACATAATGACCTTCTTCACATTTTTTTGCTCTTTTTGATTTAAAGTCTGTTTTATCTGATATAGTTATAGCTACTCTTACTCACATTTGGTTCTATTTGTGTGGAATATATTTTTCCACCCCTTTACTTTCAGTCTATAAGTATCTTTATGAGTAAGGTTGGTTTTTTTGTAAGCAGCATATAGTTGGATCATTTTAAAAATCTATTCTGTTGGCCGGGCAAGGTGGCTCACGCCTGTAATCCTAGCACTCAGGGAGGCTGAGGTGGGCGGATTGCTCGAGGTCAGGAGTTCAAAACCAGCAAGGGTGAGACCCCGTCTCTACTATAAATAGAAAGAAATTAATTGGCCAACTAATATACATAGAAAAAATGAGCTGGGCATGGCGCATGCCTGTAGTCCCAGCTACTCGAGAGGCTGAGGCAGGAGGATTGCTTGAGCTCAGGAATTTGAGGTTGCTGTGAGCTAGGCTGACACCATGGCACTCACTCTAGCCTGGGCAACAAAGTGAGACTCTGTCTTTAAAAAAAAAAAAAAGAAATCTATTCTGTTAATCTATATCTTTTAAGTCAAGCATTCAATGCATTTATATTCAAGGTTAATATTGATATGTGAGGTTTTGTTCTTATCATTGTTAATTGATTTCTAGTTGTTTTTACATTGTTTTTTTTATATATATATATATTTTTGTCTCTGTGGTTTGATGAACTTCTTTCATGTTGTCATGGCTTCCTTTCTCTTCCTCCCTTGTGTGAATGTTTTATACCTTTGGGATTTATATTTTTGTGACTTTTTTTGATGATGAATACTGACCTTTCATTTTCATGTTTAAGACTCCTTTGAGCATTTCCTGTAGAGCCAATCTAGTGGTGACAAGTTCTCTCAGCATTTGCTTTTCTGGGAATGACTTTACTTCTTCTTCGTTTATGAAGGTTATTTTTGCAGAATATAAATTTCTCAGCTGGCAGTATTTTCTCTCAGCACTTTGAAAATGCTATCCCATTCATCTGGATTATAAGGTTTTTGCTGAGAAGTCTGCTGTAAGTCTGATGGGATTTCATTTATAGGTGGCTAGACACTTTTCTCTTGCTAATTTTACATTTCTTTCACTTCAACTGGAGTCATTCTGGTTATAATATGCCATGTGAAGTCCATTTTGTAGTTCATTTGCCTGGGGATTATTGGCCTTCCTGTATCTGAATGTGTAGCTCTCTTGCTAGTCCTAAGAAATTTTCATCTTTTACTTCCCTAAAGAGTTTTATTCTAAACTTTTTGATCTCTCTTCCCCCTTGGGAATACCAAGAATTCATAATTTCAGTCACTTATGTAGAGTTAGATGTCTAAAAGACTTTGCTTATTCTTTTAAATTCTTTTTTCCTTATATTTGTCTGACTGGATTATTTCAAAATACCTGTCTTCAAGTTCTGAAAGCATTTCTCCTACTTGGTCTAGTCTATTCCTGAAGCTTTCAAATGTGTTTTATATTTCTTTCAGTAAATTTTTCAGCTCCAGAATTTTAAAAAATGTTATCTATATTCTTGGTAAATTTCTCATTCATATCCTGAATTTATTTTATGATTTCTTTGTATTGGTTTTGAGATTTTGCTTTCATTTCATTGAGCTTCTTTAGAATCAATATTTGGAATTCTTTATTTGGCATTATGAGGAGTTCTTTTTGTTTGGAATCCATTGCTGGACAATTGTGGTCCTTTGGTGTGTCATATTTCCTTTTTATGTTTACTGTGTCCTTCTGTTGATATGTGAATATCTGACGTATTAGCCACTTGTTTTGATTTTTTTGAAATTGCTTTTGAAGGGGAGAATTTTTCCTAAATATAATGTGTTGTTGGTTGAGTAGGACACTTTGGCTTTGAGTTTGCATGCTTGCAGTTGTGTGATCTTTGTATGATTTCTTAGGCAGTACTCAGGGTCAGCAGTATTTGTGATTTCCTTGGTGGATTAGGTAACAGTTATTAGTTGATTCTGTCATGAAGTTTTGCTGGGGTTTTAACAATGGCTGATCCAGTCTTTGGGTCCCATTGGTGAACAGTGGGCTTTGTATGTCTGATTTTAGGCCCCACAGTGGTATATACTGGCAGTGATGCTAGTGCACACTTGGGGGCGAATTCTTGGGCTTTCAAGTGGCTTCCCTAGAAGCTAGTAGTTGGAGCAGAGGACCAGGAGTATGGACAGATTCTCAGGCCCCTGAACATCTGGTGTGATGTGGGAGGTGGCAGTAATGATGGCAGAGCCACTTACTAGGACCCAAGTGGTCAGTGTTGGTGTTACTGGTAGCTGCAATTCACTGGCCATACTAGTCTCCATTCCCAAAGCTGCCTGTGTAACAGGTTGGTAGCTATTGTCCTAAATGTGCTTAGAAGAGCTTTGTCTCCCTTCTCCCTTCTTGAATGGATGATGGCTGCAGCTACATCACCTTGAACTTGTACCAATGAGGTGGTGAGAAGTCAATTATTTAAGGTGTTTTTCTGTAGAATATCATTGATAAATGGCACACACATAGTAATAGATAAAAGAAATCGTGGCATGTATAAGGGTAATGAGAGTGAATAAGGATTGAAGAGGAGCCCATACATAATAGAAAGATTTTCTTCTTTTTTTTCTTCCTTCCTTCCCTCTCCCTGCATCCTATCCCTCCCTCCCTCCCTCCCTCCCTCCCTCCCTCCCTCCCTCCCTCCCTCCCTCCCTCCCTCCTTTCCTTCCTTCCTTCCTTCCTTCCTTCCTTCCTTCCTTCCTTCCTTCCTTCCTTCCTTCCTTCCTTCCTTCCTTCCTTCCTTCCTTCCTTCCGTCCATCCGTCCGTCCGTCCGTCCGTCAAATTTGTTGGTTGTTGCCTTGGAAAGCAGCAAAATGAGCTTGAGGAGAACAGAACACATCAATTTTCATGAGAGCATGCAAGAAGAATCTGGGAAAAATCTGGAAATTGGGGGAAGGCCAGATCAGATGGAGCACTTCTGTTGGATTACCTTGACATAGTCAGGCTAGAAGGGAGAACAGAGGTCTCTGTGGAAAAACTACTCATTTCACAGTTTTGCCCATGGCAGGAACTGACTACCTTTATTTTTAAAAATTTATTTATTTATTCATAATTCACAAGTAAAAGTGGTATATATTTATGGCGTACAGCATGTTTTGAAATCACAGCTCACCTTTGATACCTTCAGATAACTAATATTTGAATTCTGGGAACTACTCTAAAGTTAGTTGTAAATGATTAATTACATAAAAAGTAACCTATTTCCTTGCCTTTTAAATTTCTTATGGCAATGACCAGTTTGCATTTTTGGTGTAAAGTAGTGTCTCAATTGCTATATGTAAATGATTTAGTCTAAAACAAACAATATACAATTTCCCATGCTATGCTTAAAGTAGACTAAGCTAGATATTTCCAACTAATATTCTCCAGCTGTGATCTAGGAAACTGCCAAAGATAAAGTGTTTATCATGAAAGAAAGTACTTGGCATATGTAAGTATGCAAAAATAGTTTCTAAATGAATAACACATAAGAGGGGAGAAGAGTGAAGAGTAGGGGAAGACAACAGTCACATTAGGTGAGCCTTCAAAGTGTAATAAAGATGAGTCAGGAACAAAGAAGGAGCCAATAAAAAAAAGTGACACTTTTTTTCACTAGAACAATTGCCATTATTTGTCATGTTACTACAGTGTTCTAATTTATAACGTTACCAACATGCTGCCATGGCCTACTTCCTTACTTCCTAGGGCCAAGAGTAATCTAACATCCTAATGACTGGTAAGTTACCAGTAAAGCTATTTTTAGCCTTAGGGAGCTTGGAAGGGAGGTCAGCAAGACTTGGACCTAGCAGAGGTGACATAGTAGATGGCACATACTTTAAGCATGTCTTCATTAAAAATACAAGAAATATAAATATTAATAGCTTGACTGAAACTGTCATAGCAGATAGGAAACCAACAAAAAGAAAACACACAGAAAAAATGGTCAGAGGGAGAGAGTACTACATCATCTGGCAAAGTGAGAAAGAATTGAAAAGAACAGGGTAAGCATAGATTGGATACTAATATGCTGCAGTATCCAATTTGTGCTGCAGTCATTTATTTATGCTGCAGTCATTAAATATATGGCTTAGATCATTTTACCAAATAGAAATGAAGGCACCTTTCTGGTGAAAAGTATCATTTTGGTTAACATTACTCACTGTTCAACATAATTATTCCAAAGACAATAAGAGACAAGAAAATATGGAAAATTCATTTAGAAGATAGATGATTATTTCCAGAGAGAAAGACGATCTCATTAGAAAATGTATCAAAAACTTTTAAACACGTAAAAAAATCTTTAACACAACAATTTAATGTTTAAGACTTGGTCTAAGGAAATAAATTGCCATGTACACAAAGGAGCATGTGTATAATTGTGCTCATTATAGCATTATGTACAATAATGATTGGAAACATTCCCAGTGTCCAATGATAGAGGATTAATTAGATAAATTATGGTAGATCCACTGAAAGCAATATTGTAGAACTGTATTATTGATACAGTATAAGAGGCATGAGAGTCAAATCACTTTGTGTAAAAAATTAGGTTACAAGGTTCCATGTATAGTATGATCCCATTTTTTTTTTCTTTCAGCATATTATGGGTATACAAATGTTTTGGTTACATATATTGCCCTTGCCCCACCTGAGTCAGAGTTTCAAGCATGTCCATCCCCCAGATGGATGGTGCGTACCACACCCATCAGGTGTGTATATACCCATCCCCTCTTTCCCCTCCCATCTGCCCAACACCCGATGAATGTTATTACTATATGTGCACTTAGGTGTTGATCAGTTAATACCATTTTTTTTTGAGACAGAGTCTCACTTTGTTGCCCAGGCTAGAGTGAGTGCTGTGGCATCAGCCTAGCTCACAGCAACCTCAAACTCCTGGGCTCAAGCGATCCTGCTGCCTCAGCCTCCCGAATAGCTGGGACTACAGGCATGCGCCACCATGCTGGGCTAATTTTTTCTCTATATATATTAGTTGGCCAATTAATTTCTTTCTATTTATAGTAGGGATGGAGTCTCACTCTTGCTCAGGTTGGTTTCAAACTCTTAAACTCAAACGATCCGCCCGCCTTGGCCTCTCAGAGAGCTAGGATTACAGGCGTGAGCTACCACGCCCGGCCCAGTTAATACCAATTTGATGGTGAGTACACGTGGTGCCTGTTTTTCCATTCTTGTGATACTTCACTTAGTAGAATGGGTTCTAGCTCTATCTAGGATAATACAAGAGGTATTAGATCACCATTGTTTTTTTGTGGCTGAGTAGAACTCTATGGTATACATATAGCACATTTTATTAATCCACTCATGTATTGATGGGCACTTGGGTTTTTTCCACATCTTTGCAATTGTGAATTGTGCTGCTACAAACATTCGAGTGCAGATGTGTTTTTTATAGAATGTCTTTTGTTCTTTTGGGTAGATGCCCCATAATGAGTCCCTCTTTCATTTCTGATATTAGTAATTTGTGTCTTTTCTCATTTTTCTTAGTTAACCTAGTTAGAAGTTTAGCACTTTCATTTACTTTTTAAGAACTAGCTTTTGGTTTTATTGATTTTCTTTATTGTTTTCATGTTTTTTAAATTCATTGACTCCTGCTGTAATTTTTGTTTCTTTTCTTTTTGTTGCTTTAATTTAATTTGCTCTCCTTTATCTAGTTTCCTAAGGTGAAAATTTAGATTATTCATTTTAGATTACTGTTCTTTTCCAATATTTACTTTTAATGCTATAAATTTCCCTATAAATACTAGTCTCATTGAATCCCACAAATTTGATCATTTTTATTTATTTATTTATTTATATATATATTTTTGAGACAGAGTTTTGCTCTGTCACCTCAGCTAGAGTGAAGTGGCATCATCATAGTTCACTACAACCTCAAATTCTTGGGCTCAAACAATCCTCCTGCCTCAGCCTAACAAGTACCTGGGACTACAGGTATGTGCCACAATGCCCAGCTAATTTTTCTATTTTTAGTAGAGATGAGGTCTCACTCTTGCTCAGGCTGGTCTCAAACTCTTGACCTCAAGTGACCCTCCTGCTTCAGCCTCCCCCAGCGGTAGAATTACAGGTACGAGCCATCATGTGCAGCCTGTATTTTCATTTTAATTTAGTTAAAACTATTCTTAAATTTCTGTTGAGATTAATTCATTTACCCATGAATTATTCAAAAGTGTGTTGTTTAATCTTCAAGTGTTTTGGAGATTTCCAGCTACATTCCTGTTATTAACTTCTAGTTTAATTCATTTGTGGTCTGAGAACATACTTTGATTTTTCTTTTAAAAATTTGGTAAGGTTTGTTTTTAATTACTAGGATGTGGTCTATCTTCACAAATTTTAATTGATCTTGAGCAGAATGCATATTCTGCTGTTGTATGAAATATTCCATAAATGGCAATTAGATTCAGCTGATTGATGGATGGTCACATACAGTTCAACTGTGTCATTGCTGATTTTATGACTGCTTTATCTGTCAATTATTTATAGAGAGGTGTTGAAGTATTCAACTATAATAGTGGATTTATCCATGTCTCACTGCAGTTCTATTTTTGCTTCATGTATTTTGATGCTATGTTGTTAGGCACATACACATTGAAGATTGCTATGTATTTGTGTAGAATTGACATCTTTACCATTGTGTAATGCCTCTTTTTATTCCTGATAATTTCCTTTGCTCTGAAGTCTCTTTTCAGAAATTAATATCCTATCTGGCTTTCTTCAGATTAGTGCTATCATGATATATCTTTTTCCATCCTTGTAATTTTAATCTATCTCTGTCTTTATATTTAAATGCTTTTCTTGTAGACAACATGTAGTTGGTTGTTTTTTTTTTTTATCCACTCTCATAGCCTTGTTTCTTAATTCATGTATTTAGACTATTCACATTCAGGTGATTATTGATATAGTTGGATTAATAACTATAATATTTATAGCTATTATCTATTCATTGCCCTTGTTCTGTTTTCTTTTTTGTCTTCCATTCTCTTTCTGTCATTTTTAGCTTTGAATTCCTGTCATTTTAAGAAGAGGTTAAATAACCATTTGGCAGAGAGCTCTAGAGGGGACTCAAACAAAGTATGGGAGTATGAACTACATGACCTCTAAGGCCCCTATTGATTCTCAGATTAACTAATCCTTAATTAGTGGAATTATTCAAAAGTTATTTGAAGACATAGTCAAGGTGATTATTAATATAATAAGTCTCTAATTCTAAAGTACCATAACCATATTTGCAATATTGAGTAGTAGCTTAACAAACAAGATCATAAGGTTGTACCTTTTCTCTATTTCAGAGTTGAGGCTTCCAAAATGTTGGTTACAGAAACCTCCATCCTTTGTCAACTTACTTTGTTCAGGGCTGGTTTGGGCCTGAGAGGAGAGGGTATGGAGGTCAGGCCCTAGGGAAACTAACTCATATTGCTGAAACCCACCAGAAAAAAATCTATACCAGAGAGCCAGTTGAATAATTTATAGTAAAAAATGGAATAGCCAACCAAATAGATGTTCCTATTGGCTGGTTAGAAAACCAAATAAGCTCTGACTCAGGTGGGGCAAAGGCAATATATGTAACCAAAACATTTGTACCCCTGTGATATGCTGAAATAATAAAAAAAATCAAATGAGTATCCTAAGGTTTATTGGTAAATAGTACAGTTGATTAGGGGAAGACTATACAAACTAACCAGAATCTCATATCATCCATCCACTCCCTTGAGTGTCCCTGCATACATACTGTCCTACTATCACCTCAAGCTCCTTCTTTCAAACATTCCAAGGTGCTTTCTGAGGTTTTCTAATGATATGAACACTCACATTATGGGTCCCTAATTATTTTAGCCTTGAGAGAGGCCCAATTTTCATGTTAATACACAAGCTTCTAACTCTCTCTCTTTTTTTTTATTTCAGCATATTATGGGGGTACAGATTTTAAGGTTTCAATAAATGCCCATTTCCCCCCTCCCCCCAAAAGTCTGAGTCTCCATCATGACCATCCCCCAGATGGTGCACATCTCACTCATTATGTATGTATATACCCGCCCCCCTCCCCCCTCCCACCTGCCAATTACCCTATTACTGTAGCACCTATGTGTCCACTTAGGTGCTACTCAGTTAATACCAGTTTTCTGGAGAATATATCTGGTGCTTGTTTTTCCATTCTTGGGATACTTCACTTAGTAGTATGGGTTCCAGCTCTAACCAGGAAAATATAAGATGTGCTATATCACCATTGTTTCTTAGAGCTGAATAGTACTCAATGGTATACATATACCACATTTTATTAATCCATTCTTGGATTGATGGGCACTTGGGCTGTTTCCACAGCCTTGCAATTATGAATTGTGCTGCTATAAACATTCGAGTGCAGGTGTCTTTTTTGTAGAGTGTCATTGGATCATTTGGGGAGATGCCCAGCAATGGGATTGCTGGATCAAATGGTAGATTCACTTGTATCGCTTTAAGGTATCTCCATATTGCTTTCCACAGAGGTTGAACTAGTTTGCAGTCCCACCAGCAGTGTAGGAGTGTTCCTCTCTCTCCGCAACCACGCCAGCATTTATTGTTTGGAGATTTTTTGATAAAGGCGATTCTCACTGGGGTTAAGTGATATCTCATTGTGGTTTTGATTTGCATTTCCCTGATGATTAGAGATGTTGAGCATTTTTTCATATGTTTGCTGGCCATTCTTCTGTCTTCTTTAGACGAGTTTCTGTTCAAGTCCTTTGCCCACTTTTTAATGGGGTTATTTGATTTTTTCTTCCTAATTTTCGTGAGTTCTAAGTATATTCTAGTTATCAGTCCCTTATCGGATGCATAGGATGCAAAAATTTTCTCCCATTCTGTAGGTTGTCTGTTTACTTTCATGACTATTTCTTTGGCTGTGCAGAAGCTTTGTAGTTTGATCATGTCCCATTTATTTATTTTAGTTGCTGCTGTGATTGCCTTTGGGGACTTCTTCATAAACTCTTTGCCCAGGCCGATGTCTAGGAGAGTGTTCCCAACTTTTTCCTCTAGAGTTCTAATAGTTTCATACCTTAGGTTTAAGTCTGTTATCCAGCGTGAGTTGGTTTTTGTGAGAGGTGAAAGGTGTGGGTCCTGTTTTAGCCTTCTACAGGTGGCTATCCAGTTTTCCCAGCACCATTTATTGAAGAGGGATTCTTTTCCCCAGCGTATGTTTTTGTCTGCTTTGTCAAAGATTAGATGGCTATATGAGGATGGTTTTATATCAGGATTCTCACATCTGTTCCACTGGTCAATATTCCTATATTTGTGCCAATACCATATTGTTTTAATTACAACAGCTTTGTAGTATAGTTTGATATCTGGCATATTAATGCCTCCCATTTTGTTTTTGTTGACTAGAATTGCTCTTGATATTCGGGGTCTTCTTTGGTTCCATACGAAGCGTAAAATTATTTTTTCTATATCTGTGAAGAATGCTGATGGGATTTTAATAGGTATTGCATTGAATCTGTAGATCAGTTTGGGTAGTATAGACATTTTGATGATATTGAGTCTGCCGATCCACGAGCATGGTATGGATTTCCATCTGTTTACATCCTCTGCTATTTCCTTCCTCAGTGTTTCATAGTTCTCCCTGTAGGGGTCTTTTACGTCCTTGGTTAAGTAAATTCCTAGGTACTTTAATTTCTTTGTTGCTATTGTGAAGGGAATTGAGTCTTTGATTTGGTTCTCAATTAGATTGTTGTTGGCGTATATGAATGCCTCTGATTTCTGTGTATTGATTTTGTATCCTGAGACTTTACTAAATTCATTGATCAGTTCCAGGAGTTTCTTGGTTGAATCCTTGGGGTTTTCTAGATACAATATCATATCATCAGCAAACAGTGAAAGTTTGATCTCTTCTGCCCCTATTTGGATACCTTTGATTCCATTTTCCTGTCTGATTGCTGTAGCCAAGACTTCCAGTACTATGTTGAACAGAAGTGGAGATAGTGGTCAGCCTTGTCTGGTTCCAGTTCTAAGTGGGAATGATTTCAATTTTTCCCCATTCAGTATGATGTTGGCTATGGGTGTGTCATATATGGCTTGTCTCATTTTTAGGTATGTCCCTTCGATGCCTATTATCTGAAGTGTTCGTATCATGAAAGGGTGTTGAATTTTGTCAAAAGCTTTTTCTGCATCTATTGAAAGAATCATGTGGTCTTTGTTTTTGCTTCTGTTTATGTGGTGAATTGCGTTTATAGATTTACGTATGTTGAACCATCCCCGCATTCCTGGGATGAAGCCCACTTGGTCGTGGTGGATGATTTTTTTGATAAGTGTCTGGATTCGGTTAGCTAAGATTTTGTTGAAAATTTTTGCATCTATATTCATTAGGGATATTGGTCTGTAGTTTTCTTTTTTTGTTGCATCCTTTCCTGGTTTTGGTATCAGAGTAATATTCGCTTCATAAAAGGTGTCGGGGAGGTTTCCGTCCTTCTCGATGTTGTGGAATAGTTTCTGCAAGATAGGTACTAGTTCTTCTTTGTAAGTATGGTAAAATTCAGGTGTGAAGCCATCTGGACCGGGACTTTTCTTTTTAGGGAGATTTTTAATTGCTGTTTCTATTTCAGCTGTTGAGATTGGTCTGTTCAGGGAATCTATTTCTTCCTGGTTGAGCCTAGGGAGGCTGTGTGTTTCTAGAAATTTGTCCATTTCCTCCACATTTTCCAGTTTGTGTGCATAAAGATTTTTGTAGTATTCATAAATTGTATCTTGTATCTCTTTGGGATCAGTTGTGATATCTCCTTTTTTATTCCTGATGGAGCTTATTAGAGATTTCTCTTTTCTGGTTTTCGTTAGCTTAGCCAATGCTGTGTCAATTTTGTTTATTTTTTCAAAGAACCAACTTTTTGTTTTATTAATCTCCTGAATAGCTTCCCTGTTTTCAATTTCGTTTAGTTCTGATTTGATCTTGTTGATTTCACTTCTTCTGCTGGGTTTGGGGTTGGTCTGTTCTTCTTTTTCCAGCTCTTTGAGTCGTTTCATTAGATTGTCTATTTGTGATCTTCTTGTCTTTTGGTTATAGGCATTTATAGAGATAAACTTTCCTCTCAGAACTGCTTTAGCTGTGTCCCAGAGGAGTTGATAACTTGTCTCTCCATTGTCGTTTTCTTCATAGAAGTTTTTTATTTCCGTCTTGATTTCTTCATTTACGAAGTAATCATTTAGTAGGAGGTTGTTTAATTTCCACGTTTTTGTGTAGAAATGTTAGTTTCTGTGAGTGTTGATTTCTAGTTTTATTCCACTGTGATTTGAGAAGGTACATGGTATGATTTCTATTTTTTTAAATTTCTTGAGATTTTCTTTGTGTCCTAGGATATGGTCAATCTTAGAGAATGTCCCGTGAGCTGATGAGAAGAACGTATATTCAGTGGATTTTGAGTAGAATGTTCTGTAGATGTCTGTCAGACCCAATTGTTCTAGAGTTTTGTTTAAGTCCATTATTTCTTTATTAATTTTCTGTTTGGAGGAGCTGTCTCGTGCCGTCAGTGGGCTGTTGAAATCTCCGGCGATTATGGAGTTGCTATTAATCCATTTGCTTAGCTCCAGTAAGGTTTGCTTTAGGAATCTGGATGCACCTAAATTGGGTGCATATATATTTAAAATTGTTATCTCTTCTTGTGGAACTGTGCCCTTCACCATTATATAATGACCCTCTTTGTCTTTTACTACTTTTGTTGGTCTAAAAACTAAATTGTTTGAAATTAGAACTGCCACACCAGCCTTCTTTTGGCTTCTATTTGCTTGGAATATTGATCTCCACCCTTTTATTTTTAGTCTATATGCATCCTTGCAGGTTAGATGTGTTTCCTGAAGACAGCATATACTTGGCCTGTATTTTCTTATCCATTCAGCCAGCCTATGTCTCTTGAGTGGAGAGTTTAAGCCATTCACATTTATTGAGAGAACTGATAGGTAAGGTAGATTACTGATCATTCTGTTGGGTTGGATGTTGTTGCTATGATTTCTGTCTTGAGCCATTGTAATATCTGGCCTTTAATATCGTTGGGTTTTGGTTGTTTTTATATTCGTGGGTTATTATTATGATGTTCCGTGCATAACGCTGTTTTAAGTACTTCTTGTAGGGCTGGTCTTGTCTTGGTGAATTCTCTGAGCCTTTGCTTGTCTGAGAATGTTGTTATTTCTCCTTCATATACGAAGCTTAGTTTTGCAGGGAATAATATTCTAGGCTGGGCATTGTTTTGTTTGAAAAGAGTGAGAATGGGGCCCCAGTCTCTCCTTGCTTGTAAAGTCTCATTAGAGAAGTCTGATGTTATTCGAATTGACTTTCCCTTGTATGTTACTTGCTTCTTTTGTCTTACAGCTCTTAGAAGGGCCTCTTTAGTTGATACTTTGGTCAGTCTGATGACTGCATATCGTGACGTCTTCCTGTTTGCGTTGAATCTCCCAGGGGTCCTCTGAGCTTCTTGAACTTGTATATCAATGTTTTGAGCAAGGCCTGGGAAATTTTCCTCTATTATATATCTTCAAACAGCTTGTCCAACCCTTGAGTGTTGTCTTCTTCCCCTTCTTGTAACCCTATGACCCTCACATTAGGTTTCTTCATATAATCCCACATCTCTTGTAGGCTTTGCTCTTTTCTCTTGTTTCTCTGCTCTATTTCTGTGACTGATTTATTTAATTGGAGGGTGCTATCTTCAAGCTCTGAGATTCTTTCTTCTGTTTGATCTACCCTGTTCTTGAGACTTTCCACTGTATTTTGTAGTTCCTTGAATTGATTCTTCATTTCCAGGAGTTCGGTTACACTTTTCTTCATTGTGTCTATTTCTTTTCCCGTATCCTGGTGGCTTTTTGTGGTTTCTTTGTGTTGGTTATTGAGTGTTGTCGCAGCTGGGTGAGTGTTCTTATGATCCACATACGAAATTCCTCTTCTGTCATATTGGTTGCCTGATTTTGGTTGGTGTCCGTTTCTAGGAGGCTGGTGCTCCTCTTTGGGGGTGTGTTTTCCATTTGGTTCTTCATATTTCCTGAGTTCTTTTGCTGATTTCTTCCCATGTCAATCAGTTGTTGTTTCTTTCCTTAGGTTATTGTTTGGGCATTCACACAGCTTGTTTAGTTTCTGAGGCGTTAGGTGGTGTCTTTGGGTGAAATTGGACCACTCCCTGTATATTGAGTCAGTGGGTGCCGTGGAAAGGCTGTGCAAGATGCCGTCCCTGTCAGTAGGTGGCGTTAGCTTGGAGGAACAGGCTATCCTGTTGATGTTGTGTCCTGTTAACAGCTCTTGTTCTGGGCGGAGCTAGGTTGGGTAAGCCTGCCCTCAGGCCATTAGCAGGGGTCAAAGTTCTGTTCTCTCCTTCCAGGGAAAGCTGTCAGGGTGGGGCTGGAATGGTCCCACTCAGCCAGAAATTCTGTGTGTGGGGGTGGGGCTGTCTGAGACCCGCAGTCTGGAGCGGGCCTTGTTTTTTTCCTCCCTCCCCAACTCCGCAGCTACTCTTGGGCCTCTGCCAGCAGGCCAGACCACAAGCCACCAGGCCTCCCCGGACTGTGATGCCGGCGGGGAGGTTCCCTGCACAGGAACGCCACCTGGGTTGGGCGCACGGCCTCCTCCTGGGAGGAGGGTTGCCCTCTAGGACGCGGATCCACCCCTGGAGGCACACACACCTCAGTAGGCTGTTCACGTATAACCCTTCTGTACCTCGGGGAATGCTAGCCCTCGGTGCAGGGGATCTGGTCTGCAGGTCCAACCTCTGGGTCCCAGAGTTCAAACTGTATCCCCACCAGGGAGAGGATTTCCGGTCCCAATTCACCCACAGGGAGCCCAAGCTGGGTCTATGTCTCTCAGCCTCTGAGTCGGCACCGTTCTCCTGGGAACACGGTGCCAGCAGCACCTGGTAGGGCGGGCGGGTAGGGAGCTCACAGTCTAAGTTCCCCTGAGTCAGGTGTAGGGTCCCAAACGGGAAGGTCCCGTTCCCTGGAGGTTCCTCTGGCTGGTGGCTGTATTGTCTCTCTGGGCAGCCGCGGGTAGGGTCGGCGGAGGGGAGGAGGAGGCAATATGGCGCCTGCCGCGCGGCTCGGGTCTGTGCACATGGAGGTGCCTGGACGAAGTTGGGAACCTGTTGCCACGTCTGCTACAGGCTCATGTTGGCAGGCGGCGGCGGTCTCTGGGCTGGTGTCCGCAGGTCTCTCCACCCGCTGGGGAGCCCACCAGCAGTCCTGAATGCAGGGGAGTGGAAACAGCAAATCCACCTACCCTTGCCGCTGGTCTCAGGGCTGCTCCGGTGGTCTCAGCCTCCAGTTCTCCTCTGCAGCCTCCTCCCGTGGAGTCTCCCGGGGTCTCAGGTACCCCTCCTTCCGGCCCTTGTCCGCTGTATGCTCGTCTTCTTGCTTCTTTCCTCTAATTTCTCCTAGAATCTATCTTTTCTGCAGAGACACTCTGTCTGGTGGTGTTATTCGTCCGCCATCTTGCTCCACCCCCTAACTCTCTTGAATTAAGGAATTTTATGCTTCTTCCAATATTCTGACAATGTTAGAATATATATTATCAACAAGACCCTTCCAAAACAGGGGAAGAAATGTTTCACTCAAGATGCCAGTTATGCCAATTACCAAATATGGCATAGTGGGAAAAAACAGAGTCAAAAATCAAGCCCTACAGGACTATAGACACTGTTTTGGAATGCTCTTATAATTACATTTAAATACATTAGACTTGATAATTAGATTTAAATACAAATATAATATACATCAAGAGTTGTCGTGGTGCTAGTTTAACAATGAAAATTCCTTCTGTGCATGGAAGAAAGATCCAAATCTTATGTTGAGCTACTGTAACTTTTATCCAGTAAAAATGAAAACTGTGGAAAAGTAAAATGGGATAAACTTTCTTGGTTTCTTTGTCAGTTGTTTGAAGATTTTTTTTCCCCAAAGGGAGACTAGAATTAGATAGTAATTTGAATTACTCTTTACCAAAGTTGCAGAAAAAGAATCTGTTTTTTTAATGGGATGTAAGATATTATTTTTTAACCTTTAATTTTCTCATTTGTTTATTCAAGGACCAATAATCTTTCACGTTAGGAAGATGAAAAATAACCCCAAACCAAAAGTAGTTGTGAGTATCCAGGAACAAATATGCTAATTTTTATTTACCTAGAGTGGAATGAAACTGGGAAATAGCAAACCTTTACTTTGTATTTCCCTTTGAATAGCTAGTAATATAACTTTCTGTACCAAAAGGACAGTTTTCTATAAGGATAATTAAGTTGTATTAAATTTCTAAGATAGCACTAGTGACATGCAAAATATTTCCTAGATCAAGTGACTAGCTATCAAAAGAAACTGTAAAGGTCAGCTCCTTGGGGATACAAATTTAAATGTCACTTGAGTAAGTGTTCCATATATATCTGTTTGATAAAATTTAAGTTATGCTTTTGTAATTTAGAATAGAAATATATTCTTGTGATTTAGTAAAGTTATCATGGAGGGGATTATATTAAAGGATTATGTATAGTATAGAAAAAAGAGAAGCACTGAATAGATGAATAAGGAGTTAGAAATTATCTTGTAATTTATCTGGAGTAACAGAGCTCTGGGGTGGATCAAAGAAAATGTTTTGGATTTGGCCTCTGGGAAACGTTTTGCTATTTTAGTACCAGGCAAAGCCAATCTAACTCAGGTTGTACACATAAAGCAGAATGTAATAAGCGAGTTACTTTTCCTACCTCCAGTGTAGTGGTGCTTACTAAAAAGAGCCCAGAAATTTATATTGCTGAGATCTAATATCACCTTTCAAACTTCTGAGTTTTCCACATCGCAGTCACTCAGGGCTAGTAAGAGGCAAATATTGTGAGATATATTTAATTATCTTAGGAGGCCAATTAAAAAGTCAATTAAAAATGAAAAATCATGTCACTAGAATGAAAAGCCAAGGGATTTTGACAATCAAGAAAACCGTAGTTTACAATTTAAGATGAACACACAAAACCATTTATGTTTATGTAGACTAAACTACAGAGTATTATTTTAAGATATGAATTGATTTTTTGAGATAAAGAAATCATATTGGCTGAACAAAATAAAAAGTTAAGTGTATAATGAAAGAGAGTTTGGACAGCTGATGAGATTTGAAAGGACTGTTGGCGACCAAAGGAATGTGTGTGAAGACTGTGGCATATTAATGCCATGGGATATTATATCGCCAGTAGGAATTACAAACATCAAGCTCCTTCTAACATCAATGTTTTAGGATGATATATAATATTCTTAAGGTGTTCTTCTGACTAAAATCATAGGTTTTAGATCATGTTTCATGTGTTAATGTAATTTAAAAATTTAAGCATATAGTTTGATTAAACCTGGTTTTAAAATGAATGAATAAATCATTAAAAGATAAGCTCTTACTTTCCCTCTCCCATACACACACACCAGAATCTCATTTATGGCTTTTACTGTTAAGAGATCTGCCCTCTTAACAAATATTTAAGTGCACAACACTGTATTGTTAACTGTGGGTACAATATTGTACAGTGGATCTCTAGAACTTATCATCTTGCATAACTGAAACTACTGAAACTTTATACCTGAAAATGGTCCAGCAGGATACCGTAGCAAATTAAGAACATGAGTTGTGGAATCAGACTGCCTGGGTTTGAACCTTGGTTCTTTTCTTTTTATTTCAGCATATTATGGGGGTACAAATGTTAAGGTTACGTATATTGCCCATGTCCCCCTCCCCTCTCGAGTCAGAGCTTCAAGCGTGACCATCCCCCAAACGTTGCACATCTCACTCATTGTGTTTGTAGATACTCATCCCCTCCTCTCCCCTCCCACCCGCCCGACACCCGATAAAAGTTTTTCCTATATGTCCACTTAGGTGTTGATCCATTAATACCAATTTGCTGGTGAGTACACGTGGTGCTTGTTTTTTCATTCTTGGGATGCTTCACTTAGTAGAATGGGTTCCAGCTGTATCCAGTATAATACAAGAGGTGCTATATCACCATTGTTTCTTAAAGCTGAATAGTACTCCATGGTATACATATACCATGTTTTATTAATCCACTCATGAATTGATGGGCACTTGGGTTGTTTCCACAACTTTGCAATTGTGAATTGTGCTGCTATAAACATTCGAGTGCAGGTGTCTTTTTCATAAAGTGACATTTGATCTTTTGGGTAGATGCCCCGTAGTGGAATTGCTGGATCAAATGGTAGATCTACTTGTATCGCTTTAAGGTATCTCCATATTGCTTTCCCCAGAGGTTGAACTAGTTTGCAGTCCCACCAGCAATGTAGGAGTGTTCCTATCTCTCCGCATTCATGCCAACATTTATTGTTTGAGGACTTTTTGATAAAGGCCATTCTCACTGGAGTTAAGTGACATCTCATTGTGGTTTTGATTTGCATTTCCCTGATCATTTGAGATGTTGAGCATTTTTTCATGTGTGTTGGCCATTATTCTGTCTTCCTTTGAGAAGTTTCTGTTCATGTCCTTTGCCCATTGTTTTGATAGGGTTGTTTGATTTTTTTCTTGCTGGTTTTCCTGAGTTCTAAATAAATTCTGGTTATCAGTCCTTTATTGGATGTGTAGCTTGCGAAAATTTTCTCCCATTCTGTAGGTTGTCTGCTCTCGTGACAGTTTCTTTGGCTGTGCAGAAGCTTTTTAATTTGATCAGGTCCCATTTATTTATTTTTGTTGCTGTTGTGATTGCCTTTGGGGTCTTCTTCATAAATTCTTTGCCTAGGCCAATGTCTAGAAGAGTGTTTCCAACATTTTCCTCTAGAATTCTAATAGTTTCACACCTAATGTTCAAGTCTGTTACCCAGCGTGAGTTGATTTTTGTGAGAGGTGAAAGGCGTGGGTCTTGTTTCAGTCTTCTACAGGTGGCTATCCAGTTTTCCCAGCACCATGTATTGAATAAGGATTCTTTTCCTCAGTGTATGTTTTTGACATTGGACAAGTTACTTAGCCTCTTTTTTGAAACCTAAGTATTTGATCCAGCAAAACAGGGATAGTAATGGTATCTATCTCACAGGGCATTTGTAAGCAATTAAATGTGCTGATGTGGGTAAAACACTTAAAGCAGAGAGTACAGTATGTAGTTAAAGCTCACTAAATGTTATATAATGCCATTTAAAGACATAATTTCCAACCTGAAGGAATTGATAATCCCACAGAGTGATATTTCTATTTTGGGAGATAATACTAATATATATGTAGAAATTGGGAAAAAAATAAGTACTAAGTAAGCAGTGTGGTATAGGCTATATATACATAAGATATGAGAGAAGAAAAAATTTCGGGTGGGATTGCAGGTGATTGAAAGTTTTATGGTATGTTTCTGCATGGGAGGAAGTGGGACTGTGAATGGAAATGAGAACATAGGCAAAAGCCTGGAAGTAGGAACAAATGAGTCACCAGATTCTTTTATGTGCAACAGAATTTAACTATGGCCATATTTTGTTCTAATTTTTCCAAAATTGAGAATTTATGTAGTACATATGAATCAATATATTTAAGGAACAAAATCATCCCTAAATACTTTAAATTATATCTTACTATATATTTTTAAGGTAATACTTTAACATACCTGATCTCACTTGAGTTTCACAAATGCCCTGTAAGAAAGGCAGGACAAATACTATCATTCTTATCTTACAGATTAGGAAGTTGAGGATCAGAGTTTATGTCACTTGCTTAAATTTATGTACCTAGTAAGTAATACAGTCCAGGTTAGCATCCAGGTCTCTGGTTTCCAAGGTAGTGCTCATGTACTATACTATTCTGCTTGCTAAATAGCAGAAGGCTTAGTAAATGAGAAATGAGGACTGACTCTTATGATAAATATTATATTTTGTCTTTGTCCCAAACAAGGAAAAAGTGTATAAGGTAAAAGTATAGGTACTTTCAAGTCACAGGTATGTTAAACAAAAATAACTAGACACCAGTTATTACTATGCCTTTGAGGTATTCTCTCTTTATGTTTTGTAATTTTTTTCCAAGGGACTGCAACACCAGAAGTGGAATAGAAATAATGTACACATGACAGATTCGGATAGAACTTTTCCTTTTTCATAGCTTTCCTTTTTTTCACTATTATCATTTATTTCCTCTGAAGTAATACCTTCTGAAACACAAAGTTAAGGAATAGACCACACTTCAGCAAATGCTTGCCCATGAATATTATATTTCAGCCACGGGCAAGTTGTTGTTGCTGTTTTAAGAACAAAGCTTCCACTGTAATATAAAAACCACTGTAAACATATCCTTGATATTCCTGTCAACATGCCAATAAAAAAGCAATTAAACAATAATAAAGCTTATAATTAACTTTTACCCATAATGTATATCATAGAGCAAAATCTCTTACATGTAGTTATACACATATACATAAATATATGCACTTCTTAAAAGAATTATAACATGGACATTCAAAATTTTCTTCAGAAATCCATTGTAGTTAATTTTGATCCCAATAATAAAAACATAGAAAAGAAGAGTAGACCCCTTTTCTTCTTCTTTAGATAAATTTTTAATTATTTCTGTTTGTATAATGGAGTACCAGTTGTCATGCTTCTTCTTTTTTTTTGTCATGCTTCTTAAGGAAGCATTATATATTATGGAGGAAGAGAACTCCCTATAGGAATCTCAATGAGCAATAAAAACTTCATTATTCTCTTTTGTGGGCCTAGGGCAGGGGCAGAAAAAACTGGAGACAAACTGGCTTCTGACTAGATTTATTTTCATAAGTTTCCAGGTTATACATTGCATCGAGCCTTTAGGGCCATTTGGCTGAATACTAGTTTGTCCCAGCACATGCATATTCTCTGCTGGAAGAAATGGCCCCCACCTTGCCTAGCCAATCAGTACTACAAAGGAGGCTGACAGTATATTTTATGTAGCTGCTGTGTCACCTCCAGTTCTCATCTAATGGCATACATGCAAAGGAATATGTTAGGATGATTGAGAACTATTTGCTAATTTTATATCTTAAAGTCTAGTTCTTATGCTTTGTAAAGATTTTAGTTGAAGACGAAAAATCTTGACCTCACACTGATGTTTTACAGTGCAAATACACAAATATTCTCTACCTTCCCATAAATGGTCAAAAATTATTTATAATTTGGTTCATAGTTGAGGAATTTTAGCACTTAAAATATCTTAAATATATAATAATGTGAATACATAAATGAGATAGATTTATAGGCACACATAGTTAAGTGTTTGTAAATTATTAATAGAAAATTTTATTTTTATTATAAATGATTTAAGAAAATACTTGTTGGGGAAACTATTTTAATTGGTTGGCAGTGGAGATGGGCTTAAACTATTCTTTACATGTTTCTTCTCCTTTTTCTGGCAAGGAGGCCTTCTTCTTGGGTATATAAGTCATGCTGGACAAAGAATGCTTTCTAAATGTAGATAGCCTTCTCCTAAAGTTGCCCCCTGAAAAGAAATATAGGAGAGGGTCAAAGCAACAATTTGATGCAGCCAGAGACAAGGTTATGACTACTGACTTCTGCATTCTAAGGACAGAATCACAGGGTTTAGTTTCATTGTGTAAAAAATGAAGGTGGATGGTTCGTTGAATATGATATGGCATGAAGCTGATTAAAAAGGCAGCTGTCACAACTATGATCATTCCTATAGCCTTTTTACGACTTGATAGATTTTTCTTCATTGAATTTTTTAGTAAGGTAAGAATGATCATTGTGTAACAGACAATTATAATAACAAAAGGGATGATGAAGCCAACAAATAATGACACATAATGCAAGATCAAAACATGATTTTTAGCTTGATTGTCCTGTGGAGGCTCAAAGCACTTGGTATTATTTTTCTCATCTTTGTAAGGTTTGGCCATTAAAAATGGAGAACTCGTCAAACTTACAAAAATCCAGATGCCAACACACACAAACCTGGCTTTTTTCTGTGTAACCAAATTAATGTTCTGGACTGGGAAAACTATTGCAACACACCGGAAAAAGCTCATGGCTGTCATAAAGAAGATGCTACAATAAAGGTTGACATACAAGGCATAGGTGCTGAGGCGGCACAAAAAATCACCAAAGAGCCAAATGCCTTTGTGAACATAATAGACCACGCGGAGAGGCAGTGTGCACACACAAAGTAGATCTGCTACTGCTAAATTAATCATGTATACTTGGAAGGCTGATTTCTCATGATACGTTTTTATGAGGACATAGAGTACAAAACCATTGCCAAAGAAGCCTACAACAGAGATCATAGAGTACAAAGTAGAATACACTTGATTGCGGAAGTCATCAATAGTGTCATGGCATGTGTTATTACTGGCAGAAGACACTGTTAGATTTCCAGCTCCATCCATGTTTCTCTAGGAAGGTCTGCTTGGTGCCTAAAATATATTAAAAAATCATTAATTTTTGCTAGACCATAAATTACAGAAAGTACTAATGTTTCATTTCATAGTGTCACTATATATACTTTTCGACCATAGCACGAAGCAAGGGTGGTGACACAATGAGAGGGATTCAGCTGTACCCTGCCTTTAGGAGAAGGGCTTAAGTCCTACAGGCACCCAGAAAACTATTCTTTTATCCTTTCCCACCTATGTTTTTCTGATGGACTTCCTCTTAATCTTTAAGACCTAGATAAAATAGCTCTCCTATATTTTAAGTCATATTACTCTAGTACTATTCTGTATATATTCCTTTTAAATGAGTTTTTCTATTGGAGAAAAGCTTTATAGATAGTAGTTTGATATATATGAATATCTATCTATCTAATCTATTGGAAGAGCTTTGAATTTTCTTAGAAAGTGAAATCTGGATGAAAATGCTTGGTTTTCTCAAGAAGTCGTCTTCCTAGGTAACATCTGCTGAGTGCTGCTCATATTTAGGGAAAATAATCTAATTTGTTATTAATGAAACTCCCTCCCCTAGAGGAGATTCTTAATCTAGTACATGGTTGATTCTATTTAGAACCACAGAACCCCATGGCTGGAGAAACCTCAGAAGCCATTTACTTATTTTAATGATATCAAAAACGTTCCAGAGGCCGGGCTCAGTGGCTCACACTTGTAATCCTAGCTCTCTGGGAGGCTGAGGCGGGCGGATTGCTCAAGGTCAGGAGTTCGAAACCAGCCTGAGCAAGAGTGAGACCCCATCTCTACTATAAATAGAAAGAAATTAATTGGCCAACTAATATATATAGAAAAAATTAGCCAGGCATGGTGGCGCATGCCTGTAGTCCCAACTACTCAAGAGGCTGAGGCAGTAGGATTGCTTGAGCCCAGGAGTTTGAGGTTGCTGTGAGCTAGGCTGACTCCACGGCACTCACTCTAGCCTGGACAACAAAGCGACACTCTGTCTCAAAAAAAAAAAAAAAAAAAAAGTTCCAGAGAGGTGAAATACATTTCTAAAGTCTGTACCATAATTTAAGGCTCAGAGGAAAGATTTGGCATAACTAGTTGGAATATACCTGTTGGGTGAGGAAATTATACTCATTCATCCTCATTCTCTTCCTAGACTTTTACTGAAAGCCTTACTGTTCAGCAATCTACAGTCATTTCTCTCTTAGCAAGAGGTTGGAACTTGGTCTAGCCTAGTTCAGCTCTATCAATCAGAGCAGTCAATCAGAATTCTTTACAGAGAGCTTGGGATGGGACACTGTAGCGTGGAAGTAGTGATTTCTTTAGTGTTCCTTCAGATTTTCCTCTTTTATTCTTTACAAAGGTGGAAGCAACTCTTCAATATATATTAATAATATAGCAGATAATCTTTGATTGAAGTCTGATTTATTGGCCTTTTACACAACGCCTGCTCCCTGGTAAGAGAGGGGCTGGGGTTTTTAAGGTGAGAAGGCTATTTAAGTGTGTACGAACTGCCAGCCATAGTGGGGACTGATCTGTACCAGGGATACAAAACCAGATCACTATGGTAGTGGTTATAGGTAGGATATAACTTCCATATTTACTACTGCTAACAATTATATTTGCTGTTTGGAATGTGCCATCCATCCATCTAGCCATCCCAACTAGTTGTTCCATTTTTTTCTTTTATTAAAAAAGTCATTATGTTTTTCCACCAAGAATTATTGGTACAAGATAAAAAATTGAACAGGAATCACTCTGAGATCATAGAGAAAAATGAGACCACTATTCTCAACCTCTGCATTATTTCTCAGTTTACTTTCCAGTTACCTACCTCTTTCACCATTGGTTCTCTGAACTCGGGTGCAGTTGTGGAATAAAGAGAAATTGCCTAAAGTTAATCCAATCTTTTTCATTAGGCTTTTATTAGGTGCTTTCCCCAAACTGGGTAGTATTATGCTGAAAGGCACTAGATGGTGCTGTTGAGATTTTTGATACAGCCTTCCTCCCCGCCCTGCACTGCAGCTCTATGGAGGTACGATTGACAAAAATTACATATACTAAATGTATACAATGTGATGATTTGTTATATATATACATTGTGACATGATTACCTAAATCAAGTTAATTGACACATCTATCACCTCACATACCATTGTGTGTGTGTGTGTGTGTGTGTGTGGTGAGAATGTATTAACACATTAACTGCCACGTGAGCTGTATTTAATGCTAGTTTTGAGCCCAGGGCCTCATGAAACATATGTAACTCACAGATCTCTTTACCTTGGGTGCTGCATGAACTATTTTTCAAGTTGCATGTAACCCACGCACAGAAAACAATAAAAAGTAACAAATTTTACATTACATTAGAAAAGATTGTTTTCAGTTTTTATTTTATTTTATTCTATTTTATTTTATTATATATAATTATATATATTATATAATATATTATATATATCATATATAATATATTATATTATATATAATATATCATATAATTATATATTATAATATAATATATATCATATTATTTTATATTATTTTATTTTATTTATTTTATTTTATTCTATTTTTGTAATAAAACACTGTGGCCCCAAGGAAAATTTTTTTTCTAGCATGGAAGTCAATGTGTTGAAAAACCTTGCTTTATTATAGGTTAGGGAGTAGAGACCAAAAGTTGATGCCAATATTTCTTTCTTGTTCAGTGACCTCTTAATAAATAGACCTCATTTAATAAGTAAAAAAAAGACCCACTTTCTTAGCAAATTTCAAGTATACAATGCGCTGTTATTATCTACAGTGACCAGGCTGTCCATTAGCTCCCCAGAACTTATTCATCTTTAACTGAAACTTTTTACCCTTTGACCAACATGTCCCCAGCCTCTGGAAACCATAATTTTACCCTCTGCTGACAGAGCCTTTGAGAAAACCACACTTGAAAGGTATTGTAGATAATTACCAGTAGCCCTTCCTACCACCATCAGTCCTCAATCTATCTTGCTACAAACCCTTTCCAGAATAATTTTTGACACACTGTAGCTTCCAAGTATGACATGTCTGTGCTTTAAAACCTTCCATGACCCCGAGTGCCTTCAGAATAAAATCCAGATTTCTTGGCATTCTAATTAAGGCTCCTTACAGTCTGACTGCAATTTATCTTTCCCAGTTTCTCTATCACTTCTCCCTTGGCACACTAGTATAGGTCAAGGAACAAATATTTTAGTATACCAGGGATATGTGTCACAAGTTTTCCCACCCATCTGTCTTTTTTCATGGCATTTCTTCTTGAATTTCTATTTTCTCCTTTCTGAAATGCCCTTTCCTCCATCTATGCATATGCGAAAACTATTCATCCAACTCAAATTATACTTCTTGACTAAGTTTTCCCTTAGCTTCTGTCCAAAGTAATTTGTATCTTTAATGAACCTCTATAGAACTTTAAATCTATATAACAAATCAGTGATTTGTATAAATGTGTTATCTTCCCTTCCAGACTATCTGGTTGATATATAAGAAAGCATCCCACACAGGGCGTAGCACATATGTACCTTGACCGTAAGTGCTCAATAAGTGTTAATTGAGTGAATTAGTAAGTGAATCGTAGAACAAGTTTATAATTTGAAGATATTATTTATCATTTAAAACCATTTAGAATTATCTTCTCATTTCAATATAATTGAAAACCTTTCCAGTCTTGGAGCCTAAAGTTGCCATGTAAGTAATGTTGCTTCCTAAAATATTAAGGAATGTACTAAATCACAAGACTAACACCCATATCATTGACATAGACTAATTATTTGTTTATTTGTTACAGGTTATAAATATTAATAAATTTGAAATTCTCAGATCTTTGAATAAAAGATGTCAAATATAACTGATAAATACCATTAAAAACATACGAAGAAACAGATGATCTCTAGTCCTGTTAATAAACTTCCCAGTCCTTATAGACCAAAATAAACTTTCCTAGAAATTTTGATATTTGGGTTCAATTGTTTAATTATGATTAAGTCAAGTTAATGATTTATATTATGCTATAAAAAGAGGATTGTAAAACCCTCAGACGAGTAGTGAATACTACAGGGGTAAAGATCATTTAGGCCAAGCCACTCATGTCACAGATGATGGCTTTACTTGTCTGAAACAGCATTTAATTAATTTTTATAGAATTTACTGCAATCCCTCAATAATGTGATACCCAGTAGATGGATACAGAGACTTTCCTTGGAAACCTAAGATGCCTAAGACCCTATCCCTGCCTTCAAGCAGCTCATAGTCTGAAGGGGGAGAGAAGTGATAGCTCAGAAGTGTGAAGGGGTTACAATATCACATAGTATGAGTCATCTTAGCACAAAATAAATGGATCGTTAATTGATTAATAATAGAAAGCAATAAACATAAATGGAATTGATTTCATTTTAGTGCAGATGATAAAGGAAGTTACTTTGTTAAGATAATTGCAAGTTGAAAAAGCAAGGTTCTTTTGAAAAATGGGAGCCATACCTCTTTCTGGCACTGCAAATGTTCCTTCTTATGGTAGTCAGTGCTTCTTATGGTGTAATATCAGAGGAAGCCCAAGCTGAAATCATAAGATTGAAAAGGAAATTAACAGCCTTAAAAGAAGTCCACAAGTGTTATGGGAGTTTAGCAGCCTTAAGTACAGATCCAGAGTATGTGATGGAACATCAAAGCTTTACTGACAGATTTAGGGATAGTCATTGGATTTCTTGCCTCCTTCTTTCCCCTGTATCCATTTTTAAATTCCCAGGGGGGAAATTTGGAATACAGACCAGGGCTAGTCACAGATTTTTGCTGCTGTGTGCAAGTAGCTTATGTATCTAAAAATGAACATGGTATTATAAAATATTCCTCTCTTTATGGAACCATCATGTTTCCCATTTTCTCTTCCAGACAGTTCATTATAAAGTTCAAAGGGGAAATAATTTGTAAGTTCACATCTGGATCTAGTTTGCTAGGAATAGGCATTAGAATATTAAAACTATGAAGTACATCTGTCTTGGATGGCTTAGGGATAGTTTTCCCTGAAGGAAGAATGACTTAAAGGACCTTGGACTCTTCTCCTTATGAACTCATAATAACATTTATTGTTTATACCACTAATTAACATATATATTTTTGGGAATCGACTGTTTTGTAACCTTGTGTAGTTAACTTTTCATAAGTGTATGTCTCTTCTCTTCAATTAAATTATATCTGAGAATCTAACAAAGTATAACAAATCTCCAAGAAATGAGCAGAGACAAATTTTCTTAAAGCAGTAGCAACCTGAATGCTTTTCTTCTAAATTTTTGTTCTCCTATAACAACTTTCATTCCTGTCTACAAGGTCACCCACCAGAGGCCAACAAAATAAACACCTTCCTCTAGTTTATTCTTAACAAGTAGAAATGGGCTGGAACCTTCCAAAGGAACTCTATTGAAAAAAGAATAAAGAAAATCAAAAGGAAAATAAAGGAAATGCAAAAATATAAAACATAGTCTAGTTTTAAAAGCAGGAAAGTGAACCTACAGCTACAATGTGGTAGTTTGAGTACACACTTTACTCAGATAATCATTTTTCAGATTTCCAGTTTCTTCTCCCTCTCCAAGTTGTCTTGCCTTCTCCATGTAAGGAGTTGACATAGGTAAACTACTATAATCTGGGTAAAGTGTGGGTTGCAGGTAGGGAATTACTCACAGTTGGCTTTTATGTTTTGTTAATCAGGTAGTAAACTTTTAAAAAAAAGTTTTTCCAGCTTGTCCTGGGTCTCTATGTATCAATAAAGATGTAGTGACAGAATGTTGAATGTAATGTATAAAGATCCTTTCTGATCTTGAAATCATATGATTGCACTCATCTGTGAAGAAAATTAACTTTGGCTGTCACAGTTTTATGTTTATACAAAGCTTATATTTCTCCCTAATGTGGAAAGAGAAAGAAAGTTTATGAATTTCTAAGATCCATGTATGAGAAGTGTTATATTACCAGCCTAATGCACTATCTAGTTATCCATTTCCATGGAGGCTGTGCAATTACAATTTAGCCCAATCTTTACATGCACAAGTAAGTAAATGTCACATTATATGGACAACAGTGTAGTGTTTTTTTTTTTTTAAGTTTGGTAATCTGAGGGGGTCTTTTATGGCTCCTTTAGGAATTCCCAGCTTTGCAAATAGCAAGAACTCAATACTTTCAATCCTTGCCCCACTTTCCTTTTTTGTTTCCTTGAGGACTCTTCTTTCCGGCAGAAGCTTGATCCAATATTGGATTCTACCACTCTTATCTGGGTGATTGAGTGGGTGAAGGTGAGATAATGAAGTAAAGCTGTGTATATATGATTTTGATTTCAGCTGTTAAATTCAGAAATTACTCAAATCCTTTATTTGGCTCATGTGAAGGCCAATTCAATTCAGGTCAACAAATATTTATGGAGCCACTATTCTTATAAGGAAGAGGTTATTCTCTTTCCAGTAGTCTTTAGCCTCTATTGAACCTGTAACCTGATCAAGTTTTAGTGAACAACGTAAATAAGAGAGCTCAGAGATTTTCTAAGACTATAAGGTTCCAGCTCATACACCATACAACTTAATTGCTGCTGAAATATAATTATATATGAGCAAGAATCAATTACATACTGTTGTGCTCAGTGTGATCCAAGTCCAGTATCTTCTACTAAATGAAAAGGTAATAATACCTCTTTTATGTTTCTAGACAAACAAAAAGCCATTCTTGATCTTCTCGACTGAATTTCATATTTCTCTTGTTTGAAGTGCTGTAGTGTGTTTTTGTACCTTCCTTGATAATTTTCATTTATTGCTTTGTCATTAGTTATCTCTGTGGTCATTCAATTTAAACTTCCTATTAATTCCACCCCAGTCTCACTAGACTGAAAAGGCAATAAACAAGTCTTATTCTTTTTGTATTTCCTGTTGTAGATAGTATGGTGCCTTTTAAATATTAGTTCATTTGGGTTAATCCATTTTCTTTATCATTTAATTGATGTCTTATCAAAATCAGCAGGAATCCTTGCATGGAGAAAGACAATGGGCATGGTGGAAAATTTCTAGGATTGGTAGGCAGAAGACCTGGTCATACTTTTGGCTCTGGTGGATGATTCAATTGAGTGATCTTGAGAAAATTACTTCCTCTCTGTGATCTCTCCACTTATCTGTAATACAATCGGGTTTGGATTATATGGTTCCAAAAGTCCCTTCTAGTCTACCATTCTATAATTCTATGAAGACCAGGATATTTTTTTTCTTGAAAGTAAGATAAGAGATCTATAGCTTCAAGAAGAGGAACACGAACATAAGTTTTTGCAAGTTTAACTTAAAACTATGAGTTGTCGCCTGAGCCTCTCTCAGGTGAACATCTGAGAGAAAGACTCACTTAATCCCTCTTTCAATGTATCAGGTATGATAATAGGGGGCTTGGTCACACCCCCTAAAAGCAGCATAGTAGTTCTAGATTTGATGGAGATTTCTAAACAAAGTGCTAATTTTCTGATTTAAAGTTACCTCATTTTTGAGATTAGGTTGTTAATTTGTGATCTTTCTGTCTCTTTAATGTAGATATTTAGTACTATACACTTCCCTCTTAGTACTGCCTTTTCTTTTTTTTTTTTTTATTTTGGCATATTATGGGGGTACAGATTTTAAGGTTTCAATAAATGCCCATTTCCCCCCTACCCCCAAAAGTCTGAGTCTCCATCATGACCATCCCCCAGATGGTGCACATCTCACTCATTATGTAAGTATATACCCGCCCCCCTCCCCCCTCCCACCTGCCCAATACCCTATTACTGTAGCACCTATGTGTCCACTTAGGTGCTACTCAGTTAATACCAGTTTGCTGGAGAATATATCTGGTGCTTGTTTTTCCATTCTTGGGATACTTCACTTAGTAGTATGGGTTCCAGCTCTAACCAGGAAAATATAAGATGTGCTATATCACCATTGTTTCTTAGAGCTGAATAGTACTCCATGGTATACATAAACCACATTTTATTAATCCATTCTTGGATTGATGGGCACTTGGGCTGTTTCCACAGCCTTGCAATTATGAATTGTGCTGCTATAAACATTCGAGTGCAGGTGTCTTTTTTGTAGAGTGTCACTGGATCATTTGGGTAGATGCCCAGCAATGAGATTGCTGGATCAAATGGTAGATTCACTTGTATTGCTTTAAGGTATCTCCATATTGCTTTCCACAGAGGTTGAACTAGTTTGCAGTCCCAACGGCAGTGTAGGAGTGTTCCTCTCTCTCCGCAACCACGCCCCCATTTATTGTTTGGAGATTTTTTGATAAAGGCCATTCTCACTGGGGTTAAGTGATATCTCATTGTGGTTTTGATTTGCATTTCCCTGATGATTAGAGATGTTGAGCATTTCTTCATATGTTTGTTGGCCATTCTTCTGTCTTCTTTAGAAAAATTTCTGTTCAAGTCCTTTGCCCACTTTTTAATGGGGTTATTTGATTTTTTCTTCCTAATTTTCGTGAGTTCTAAGTATATTCTAGTTATCAGTCCCTTATCGGATGCATAGGATGCAAAAATTTTCTCCCATTCTGTAGGTTGTCTGTTTACTTTCATGACTATTTCTTTGGCTGTGCAGAAGCTTTGTAGTTTGATCATGTCCCATTTATTTATTTTTGTTGCTGCTGTGATTGCCTTTGGGGACTTCTTCATAAACTCTTTGCCCAGGCCGATGTCTAGGAGAGTGTTTCCAACTTTTTCCTCTAGAGTTCTAATAGTTTCATATCTTAGGTTTAAGTCTGTTATCCAGCGTGAGTTGGTTTTTGTGAGAGGTGAAAGGTGTGGGTCCTGTTTTAGCCTTCTACAGGTGGCTATCCAGTTTTCCCAGCACCATTTATTGAAGAGGGATTCTTTTCCCCAGCGTGTATTTTTGTCTGCTTTGTCAAAGATTAGATGGCTATATGAGGATGGTTTTATATCAGGATTCTCACATCTGTTCCACTGGTCAATATTCCTGTTTTTGTGCCAATACCATATTGTTTTAATTACTACAGCTTTGTAGTATAGTTTGATATCTGGCATATTAATGCCTCCCATTTTGTTTTTGTTGCCTAGAATTGCTCTTGATATTCGGGGTCTTCTTTGGTTCCATATGAAGTGTAAAATTATTTTTTCTATATCTGTGAAGAATGCTGATGGGATTTTAATAGGTGTTGCATTGAATCTGTAGATCAGTTTGGGTAGTATAGACATTTTGATGATATTGAGTCTGCCGATCCACGAGCATGGTATGGATTTCCATCTGTTTACATCCTCTGCTATTTCCTTCCTCAGTGTTTCATAGTTCTCCCTGTAGAGGTCTTTTACGTCCTTGGTTAAGTACATTCCTAGATACTTTAATTTCTTTGTTGCTATTGTGAAGCGAATTGAGTCTTTGATTTGGTTCTCAATTAGATTGTTGTTGGCGTATATGAATGCCTCTGATTTCTGTGTATTGATTTTGTATCCTGAGACTTTTCTAAATTCATTGATCAGTTCCAGGAGTTTTTTGGTTGAATCCTTGGGGTTTTCTAGATACAATATCATATCATCAGCAAACAGTGAAAGTTTGATCTCTTCTGCCCCTATTTGGATACCTTTGATTCCATTTTCCTGTCTGATTGCTGTAGCCAAGACTTCCAGCACTATGTTGAACAGAAGTGGAGATAGTGGGCAGCCTTGTCTGGTTCCAGTTCTAAGTGGGAATGATTTCAATTTTTCCCCATTCAGTATGATGTTGGCTATGGGTCTGTCATATCTGGCTTGTCTCATTTTTAGGTATGTCCCTTCTATGCCTATTTTCTTAAGTGTTCGTATCATGAAAGGGTGTTGAATTTTGTCAAAAGCTTTTTCTGCATCTATTGAAAGAATCATGTGGTCTTTGTTTTTGCTTCTGTTTATGTGGTGAATTGCATTTATAGATTTATGTATGTTGAACCATCCCTGCATCCCTGGGATGAAGCCCACTTGGTCGTGGTGGATGATTTTTTTGATAAGTGTCTGGATTCGGTTAGCTAAGATTTTGTTGAAAATTTTTGCATCTATATTCATTAGGGATATTGGTCTGTAGTTTTCTTTTTTTGTTGCATCCTTTCCTGGTTTTGGTATCAGAGTAATATTCGCTTCATAAAAGGTGTCGGGGAGGTTTCCGTCCTTCTCGATGTTGTGGAATAGTTTCTGCAAGATAGGTACTAGTTCTTCTTTGTAAGTATGGTAAAATTCAGGTGTGA
This sequence comes from Microcebus murinus, assembly GCF_040939455.1. Classification (NCBI taxonomy): domain Eukaryota; kingdom Metazoa; phylum Chordata; class Mammalia; order Primates; family Cheirogaleidae; genus Microcebus; species Microcebus murinus. The sequence goes on from NC_134136.1 coordinate 9,423,533, forward strand.
AGCCATCTGGACCGGGACTTTTCTTTTTAGGGAGATTTTTAATTGCTGTTTCTATTTCAGCTGTTGAGATTGGTCTGTTCAGGGAATCTATTTCTTCCTGGTTGAGCCTAGGGAGGCTGTGTGTTTCTAGAAATTTGTCCATTTCCTCCACATTTTCCAGTTTGTGTGCATAAAGATTTTTGTAGTATTCATAAATTGTATCTTGTATCTCTTTGGGATCAGTTGTGATATCTCCTTTTTTATTCCTGATGGAGCTTATTAGAGATTTCTCTTTTCTGGTTTTCGTTAGCTTAGCCAATGGTGTGTCAATTTTGTTTATTTTTTCAAAGAACCAACTTTTTGTTTTATTAATCTCCTGAATAGCTTTCCTGTTTTCAATTTCGTTTAGTTCTGATTTGATCTTGTTGATTTCACTTCTTCTGCTGGGTTTGGGGTTGGTCTGTTCTTCTTTTTCCAGCTCTTTGAGTCGTTTCATTAGATTGTCTATTTGTGATCTTCTTGTCTTTTGGTTATAGGCATTTATGGAGATAAACTTTCCTCTCAGAACTGCTTTAGCTGTGTCCCAGAGGAGTTGATAACTTGTCTCTCCATTGTCGTTTTCTTCATAGAAGTTTTTTATTTCTGTCTTGATTTCTTCATTTACGAAGTAATCATTTAGTAGGAGGTTGTTTAATTTCCACGTTTTTGTGTAGAAATGTAAGTTTCTGTTAGGGTTGATTTCTAGTTTTATTCCACTGTGATCTGAGAAGGTACATGGTATGATTTCTATTTTTTTAAATTTCTTGAGATTTTCTTTGTGTCCTAGGATATGGTCAATCTTAGAGAATGTCCCGTGAGCTGATGAGAAGAACGTATATTCAGTGGATTTTGGGTAGAATGTTCTGTAGATGTCTGTCAGACCCAATTGTTCTAGAGTTTTGTTTAAGTCCATTATTTCTTTATTAATTTTCTGTTTGGAGTATCTGTCTCGTGCGGTCAGTGGCGTGTTGAAATCTCCGGCGATTATGGAGTTGCTATTAATCCATTTGCTTAGCTCCAGTAAGGTTTGCTTTAGGAATCTGGGTGCACCTAAGTTGGGTGCATATATATTTAAAATTGTTATCTCTTCTTGTTGGACTGTGCCCTTCACCATTATATAATGACCCTCTTTGTCTTTTACTACTTTTGTTGGTTTAAAAACTAAATCGTCTGAAATTAGAACTGCCACACCAGCCTTCTTTTGGCTTCTATTTGCTTGGAATATTGATCTCCACCCTTTTATTTTTAGTCTATATGCATCCTTGCAGGTTAGATGTGTTTCCTGAAGACAGCATATACTTGGCCTGTATTTTCTTATCCATTCAGCCAGCCTATGCCTCTTGAATGGAGAGTTTAAGCCATTCACATTTATTGAGAGAACTGATAGGTAAGGTAGATTACTGATCATTCTGTTGGGTTGGATGTTGTTGCTATGATTTCTGTCTTGAGCCATTGTAATATCTGGCCTTTAATATCTTTGGGTTTTGGTTGTTTTTATATTCGTGGGTTATTATTATGATGTTCCGTGCGTAACGCTGTTTTAAGTACTTCTTGTAGGGCTGGTCTTGTCTTGGTGAATTCTCTGAGCCTTTGCTTGTCTGAGAATGTTCTTATTTCTCCTTCATATACGAAGCTTAGTTTTGCAGGGAATAATATTCTAGGCTGGGCATTGTTTTGTTTCAAAAGAGTGAGAATGGGGCCCCAGTCTCTCCTTGCTTGTAAAGTCTCATTAGAGAAGTCTGATGTTATTCGAATTGGCTTTCCCTTGTATGTTACTTGCTTCTTTTGTCTTACAGCTCTTAGAAGGGCCTCTTTAGTTGATACTTTGGTCAGTCTGATGACTGCATGTCGTGACGTCTTCCTGTTTGCGTTGAATCTCCCAGGGGTCCTCTGAGCTTCTTGAACTTGTATATCAAGATTTTGAGCAAGGCCTGGGAAATTTTCCTCTATTATATCTTCAAACAGCTTGTCCAACCCTTGAGTGTTGTCTTCTTCCCCTTGTTGTAACCCTATGACCCTCACATTAGATTTCTTCATATAATCCCACATCTCTTGTAGGCTTTGCTGTTTTTTCTTGTTTCTCTGCTCTATTTCTGTGACTGATTTATTTAATTGGAGGGTGTTATCTTCAAGCTCTGAGATTCTTTCTTCTGTTTGATCTACCCTGTTCTTGAGACTTTCCACTGTATTTTGTAGTTCCTTGAATTGATTCTTCATTTCCAGGAGTTCGGTTACACTTTTCTTCAATGTGTCTATTTGTTTTCCCATATCCTGGAGACTTTTTGTGGTTTCTTTGTGTTGGTTATTGAGTTGTTGTTGTAGCTGGGTGAGTGTTCTTATGATCCACATATGAAATTCCTCTTCTGTCATATTGGTTGCCTGATTTTGGTCGGTGTCCATTTCTAGGGGGCTGGTGCTCCTCTTTGGGGGTGTGTTTTCCGTTTGGTTCTTCATATTTCCTGAGTTCTTTCGCTGATTTCTTCCCATGTCGATCAGTTGTTGTTTCTTTCCTTAGGTTATTGTTTGGGTATTCACACACCTTGTTTAGTTTCTGAGGCGTTAGGTGGTGCCCTTGCCGCTGGTCTCCGGGCTGCTCCGGTGGTCTCAGCCTCCAGTTCTCCTCCACAGCCTCCTCCCTTGGAGTCTCCCGGAGTCTCAGGTACCCCTCCTTCGGGCCCTTGTCCGCTGTATGCTTGTCTTCTTGCTTTTTTCCTCTAATTTCTGCTAGAATCTGTTTTTTCTGCAGAGACACTCTGTCTGGCAGTGTTATTCGTCCGCCATCTTGCTCCGCCCCCTCCGATTGAAATTTGCTTTTTTGTATCTCAGAAATTTTGGTAAGTTATCATTCATTTCAAAAAAGTTTTTTTTTTTTTTTTTTTTTTTTTTTTAGACAGGGTCTCTCTGTGTTACCCAGGCTAGAGTGCAGTGATGTCATCATAGCTCACTGCAACCTCAAAGTACTGGGCTTAAGTGATATGTCTGCCTCCGCCTCCTGAGGCTGGACTACAGGTGCTTGACACCACACCCAGCTAATTTTTCTGTTTTTGTACAGATGGGGTCTCACTATGTTGCTCAGGCTGGTCTTAAACTGTGCCACAAGCAATCGTCTTACCTCAGTTACCCAAAGTGCTAGGATTATAGTCATGAACCACTGTGCCTGGCCAGGTTTTAATTTCCATCTTGATTTCATCATTGACCCCAAGACAACTCAGGAGTAAGTTGTTTAATTTCTATTTATTTGTATAGTTTTGAGAGTTCCTCTTGGAATTGATTTTTAGTTTTATTACACAGTTGTCTAAGAAGATACTTGATATGATTTTGATTTTTAAAAATTTATTGGGTCTTGTTATGTGGCCAAACATATGGTCTATCTTGGAAAATATTCCATGTGTTGATGAGAAGAATGTCTGTTCTGCAGTTTTGGGATACAGTGTTCTGTAAAAATCTGTTAGATCTGTTTGTTCTACAGTCCATTTTAAGTCCAATGTTTCTTGTATATTTTCTGCTTTGATGATTTGTCTAGTATTATCAGTGAAGTGTTGAAGTCCCCCACTATTATTTTATTGTTGTCTATGTCTTTTTCTTAGGTCTAGTAGTATTTATCTTATGAGTCTGGGAGCTCTAGTGTTAGATGTATATATATTTAGGATTGTTATACCTTTTTGTTAAATTGATCCCTTTATCATTATATAATGACCTTGCGTTTGTTTTTTACTGTTGTTGATTTAAAGTCAGATTATCTGATATAAGTCTAGCTACTTGTGCTTACTTTTGGTTTCCATTTGTGTGGAATAGTTTTTTGTTCCTTTGAGTCCATAAAATTATTTTATCAGTTAAGTGAGTTTCTTGAAGGTAGCAGATGTTTAGATTGTGTTTTTTAATCCATTCCATCAATCTATATATGTTGTGAGTGGGGCATTTAGACCATTTATGTTCAAAGTTAATATTGATGTGAGATACTATTCCAGTCATCATGTTTATTGGTGCAAGGTTGCCTTTGTACTGTCAATTCTGTTACTGTTTTACAAGCACTGTGAGTTTTATACTTTGAAGTGATTTTTATACTGGTGCGTATTGACCTTTTGTTCTCATGTTTAGAATTCTTTTGACTATTTATTTTAGGGACAGACTAGCAGTGATAAATTCCCCTAGCATTTGCTTGTCTGGGAAAGACTTTATTTATTTCTCTTTCATTTATAAAACTTTTTTTTTTTTGAGACAGAGTCTCACTCTGTTGCCTGGGCTAGAGTGCCGTGGTGTCAGCCTAGCTCACAGCAACCTCAAACTCCTGGGCTCAAGCAATCCTTCTGCTTCAGCCTCCTGAGTAGCTGGGACTACAGGCATGCGCCACCATGCCAGGCTAGTTTTTTCTATATATTTTTAGTTGGGTAATTAATTTCTTTCTATTTTTAGTAGAGACAGGGTCTTGCTCTTGCTCAGGCTGGTTTCAAACTACTGACCTTGAGCGATTTGCCTGTCTCGGCCTCCCAGAGTGCTAGGATTACAGGCATGAGCCACCGTGCCCAGCCCCTATGAAATTTAAGAAGTAGTACAAATGCTACTGAAACTGTTATGGGAGATTGAGAAGGAGGGAATCCTTCCTATGTTACCCTACAATGCCAGTATCACCCTAAGGACAAAGTCAGGAAAGGGTAAAACAAAAAAAGGAAACTACAGACCAATTCCTCTGAGGAACATAGATGGAAAAATCCTCAAAAAAATACTAGCAGAAAGATCCCAGCCTGGGGCCTTAGCATACAAGCATTTAGGCCCCTTTCCTGTGAATAGTCCTAAAGATTTGGAGAGCTTGTCATGACACTTTTACCAGCATCTCCCCGTAGGAGCCAGAAAAGCAACATCTGAACCTTGCTGAGGCTTTGTAAAGCCTTTCAGGGTCCTGAAGTCCAGTCATGATTTGTCTCGCTCCTTCTCCCACCTCAGGGGGAATAGAGATCAAGAAAACCCCTAGGTGTTACAGGGTCCTTCCTAAAGGTTGGGGCATTAATATGCCCCACCTGGGGGACCAGAGCTTACCACAGGCACAAAAGACTATCTCAGCAGCTGGTTTTTCCAGGCAAACATCAATAAATGACAGAGGAAAAACCTGAGAGCTAAGCATAGCCCCTCCAACTCAATCAAACAAGGAGTGACTGATTTATACTTACAAATACCACACACCATCATTGAGATTAAGCTGGGGGGAATAATTCACTATACGTTGTTGGGAAGAGGTGAAGACAGCAGGTCAGAGGTAACCCAAGAGGTACACCAAACCTGCTAGAACACTCCATAGGCAACCCAGGATCAGCAATTCTCTGGTTGGCATGCTCAGAGATTGATCTTTGGGGATCTGCAGAGAGGCCTGTAAGCCAGGCCTAAAATCCCCAGGTCTAGACCAAGAGACCAGATGAGAATGAATCAGCAAAAGAACTCCAGAAACATGAAAAATCAGAGCAAAAGGACACCCTCAGAAGAAAACAACAACTCCTTGCCAATGGATACTGACCAAAATGAAAAGATTAAAGTGACAAATGAAGAATTTTGAACATAGTTTGTAAGGAAGCTCAATGAAATACAAGAAAAAATAGAAATCCAACACAAAGAAATCACAAAAACAATGCAGGAAATGAATGAAAATTTACTAAGTTATTTAAAAAAAATCAAAATCAAACAGAACTTCTAAAAATGAAAAATTCATTCAAGGAAATACAAAACACAATGTAAAGCCTTAAGAATAGGCTAGATAAGGGAGAAGAAAGAATCTCAAAGCTTGAGGACAATATCTTTGAGTTAAACAAGCCAAAGACAACTGAAAAATAAGAGGAATGAACAAAACTTACAAGAAATATGGGATTATGTAAATAGGCCTAACTAAGAATCATAGATATTCCTGAGGGTAAAGAAGAAAATATACAAGTGTTGGAAAACGCATTTGAGGAAATACTTGAGGAAAATTTCCCTGGCCTTGCTAGAAACCTAGATATCCAGGTATAAGAAGCTCAAAGGACTCCTGAAATATTCATCACTAAGAGGCAATCACCATGACATATAGTCATCAGACTGACCAAAGTAAACATGAAAGAGGCACTCCTATGAGCCATAAGGCAAAAACAACAGGTAACTTACAAAGGAAAACCTATCAGATTAACTGCAGACTTCTCAACTGAGATCTTACAAGCCAGAAGGGACTGGAACCCCATTCTCAGGCCTCTAAAACAGAAGAATGGCCAGCCTAAACTTTTGTATCCTGTAAAACTAAGTTTCTTATATGAGGGAGAAATAAAGACTTTCTCAGACAAGCAAACACTGAGGGAATTTGTCAGGACCATCTGTCCAGCAAGAAGTACTAAGAACTGCATTATACATGGATCAGCACAATGGTCACCCACTGGTGTAAAATCACCCCAAAAGCTAAAGCTCAAAGTCCTTATACCATAATGGCTCAAGAGCTAAAACAAATCAATAAAGTTCTAATCAATAGGATGAACAGAAATCCACCCCACTAATCAATTATTTCAATAAATGTGAATGGCTTGAACTCCCCACCCAAGAGACACAGGCTGGCTGAATGGATTAAAGAAATACAAGCCAAGTGTGTGCTATCTCCAGTAAACACATTTAACCCATAAGGACTCATTCAGACTCAAGGGAAAGGGATATAAAACAATATTACATGAAAATGGGAACCAAAAGAAAGCTGATACAGCCATTCTCATATCAGATGACATAGACTTCAAATCAACAGAAGTAAAGAACAAAAAAATGGTCATTATATAACAGTGAAGGGAATAATTCAACAAGAAGACATAACAATCTTAAATATATATGTACCTAACACAGGTGTACCCACATTCATAGAGCAGATCCTATTTGATTTAAACAAGATGATAAACAATAGCACTGTAATAGCTATGAACTTCAACACCCCACTGACAGAGTGGGACAGATCCTCCAAGAAGAAAGTGAGAAAAGAAATGATGGATTTAAACGGAACTCTAGAACAAATATTTACAGAATATTCTACCCCCAAACAGCTGAATAAACATTCTTCTTATTAGCTCATGGAATATGCTCTAAAATTGATCATATCCTAGGCCACAAAACATGTCTCAACAAATTAAAAAAATGGAAATTATACCATGCATCTTCTAGACCCCAGTGGAATAAAATTAGAAATAAATTTCAACAGAAATATTCAACTATACACAAAGTCATGGAAATTAAACAAACTATTGCTGAATGATTACTTGGTCAAGAAGGAAATTAAAGTGGAAATGAAAAGATTCTTTGAATGAAATAACATAGAGGATACAAGTTATCAAAATCTCTGGGATTCAGCAAAATCATAAGAGTAAAATTTACAGCCATCATTGCCTACATCCAAAAGAAACAAAGATCACAAATCAACAATCCAATGAATCATCTCAAGGAATTGGAATATGAGGAGCAGACCAATCTCAAACTTAGTAGAAGAAAAGAAATAAGTAAGGTAAGAACAGAACTAAATGAAATCTGTAACAAAAGAGAAGATTAATGAAACAAAACGTTTCTTCTTTGAAAAGGTAAACAAAATCGACAGGCCTCTCACTAGATTAACCAGAAACAGAAAAGAAAGGACTCCAATAAGCTCACTCAGAAATGAAAAAGGAGATATTACAACCGATACCATGGAAATACAAAATATCATCTTCGTATAGTATAAAAACCTGTATATACATACATAAACTTGAACACATTAAAGAAATGGAAAAATTCTTTGAAACACACAACCTCCCTAGGCTTAATCAGGAAGAAACAGAATTCCTGAGCAGACCAATATCAAGTAATGACATTGAAGCAGCAATAAAAAAATCTCCCTACAAAAAAGTCCCAAACCAAATGGTCTCACAGCCTAATTTTACCAGACCTACAAAGAAGAACTGGTACATATATTGCAGAAATTATTTCATAACATGAGGAAGGAACCCTCCCCAACTTTTTCTATGAAGGCAATATTACCTTGATACCAAAGGCAGGAAAGGATGCAACAAAAGAAGAAAATAGCACACCAATATCCCTCATGAATATGAATGCATTAATTCTCAAAACAAAAATCCTTGCAAACCAAATTCAGCTGCACATCAAAAATATAATTTGCTATGATCAAGTGGGCTTCATACCAGAGATGCAAAGATGGTTCAACATATGTAAATCTTTAAAGGTAATTGACCACATAAATAGAACCAAAACCAAAGGCCATATAATCCTTTCAATAGAAGCAGAAAAAGCATTAGACAAAATCCAGCACCCTTTTATGATAAGAACTCTTAAAAAAATAGGCATAGATGGAACATACCTCAATATTATAAAAACCATATATGAAAAACCATAGCCAACATCATTCTGAACAGGGAAAAATTGAAAGCATTCCCTCTTAGAACTGGAAAAAGACAATGTTGCCCACTGTCACCACTTCTATTCAACATAGTGCTGGAAGTCCTAACCAGAGCAATCAGGCAAGAGGAGGAAATCAAAGGTATCCATATGGGGAAATAAGAGGTCTCTGCTGACAATATGATCTTATATCTAGAGACCCCTAAAGATTTTGCCAAGAGACTCCTGGAATTAATTAATAAATTCAGTAAAGTCTCAGGTGATAAAATCAATGTACACAAATTAGTAACATTCCTATACATGAACAGCAGTCAAGCTGAGAATCAAATCAAAGACAATGTTGTCCAAAATAGAAACAAAGAAAATAAAATATTTTTGTTATATTTAACCAAGGAGGTAAAAAACCTCTGGAGGGAGAACTACAAAATACTGAGGAAGGAAGTAGAAAAGATGTAAACATATGGCACAATATACCATGCTCATGGTTCAGTAGAATCAACATTGTTAAAATGTCTGTACTACCAAAAGTGATTTACAGATGCAATGCAATCTGCATTAAAATACCAGTGTAATTTTTTGCAAATCTAGAGAAAATAATTCTGTGCTTTATTTTGAACCAGAAAAGACCCTGAATAGCCAAAGCAATCTTAAGCAAAAAGAATAAATTGGGAAGTATCAATTTACCAGAGTTTAAGGCATACTACAAGGCTATAAGAACCAAAGCAGCATGGTACTCACATTAGAACAGAGACATAGACCAATGGATGAGAAGAGAGAACCCAGATATAAAACCATCCTCATATTGCCATCTGATCTTTGATAAAGCAGCCAAAAACATACACTGGGGAGAAAAATCCTTATTCAATAAAATGTTCTGGGAACATTGGATAGCCACATGCAGAAAAATGAAACAGGATCCACACCTTTCATCACTCACAAAAATTAATTCACAATTGATAACAGACTTAAACCTAAGGCATGAAACTATAAGAATTCTAGCAGAAGATGTTGGAAAAACTCTCATAGATGGTGGCCTAGGGAAAGAATTTATGAAGAAGACCCCAAAGGCAATCACAGCAACAATAAAATCAACAAATGGGACCTGATTAAATTAAAAGGCTAAGGGCAAAATCAACATATTGAACAGATAACCTACAGAATGGGAGAAAATATTTGCATGCTATTTATCTAATAAAGAACTAATAACCACAATCTTTCAAGAATTCATGCAAATCAGCAAGAAAATATCAAACAACCCCATTAAAAAGTGGGCAAAAGATATGAACTGAAGCTTTTCAAGAGATGATAGAATAATGGCAAATACGCATATGGAAAAATGCTCAACATCTCTAATAATCAGGGAAATGCAAATCAAAACCACAATGAGTTATCACCTAACTCTAGTGAGAATAGCTCTTATCAAAAAGTCCTAAAACAACAGATGATGGTGTGGATGTGGAGAGAAGGGAGCACTTGTACACTGCTGGTGGGACTGCAAACTAGTACAACCCCATGGAAAATAGTATGGAGATAACTCAAAAAATTAAAAGTATACCTACCATTTGTTCCAGCAATCCCACTACTGGGTGCATACCCAAAGGAAAAAAAGACATTTTATTAAAAATACACTTACACTTGAATGTTTATTTCAGCACAATTCACAATCTGAAAGATGTAGGACCAACCCAAGTGCCCATCAATACTCAAGTGGATTAATAAAATGTGGTATACCCTGGAGTATTACTCAGCCATTAAAAATGGTGAATCTTTTGTAATAACCTGGATAGAACCAGAGACTTAATCCTTTTAAGTGAAGTATCACAAGAATGTAAAAACAAACACCACATGTACTTAGTACTAAATTGGAACTAATTGATCAACACTTATGTGCACACATGGTAGTAAAATTCAATGAAAATCAAGCAGGCGGATGGGGTAGAGGGGATGGGTAAATTCACACCTAATGAGTACAATGCACATGATGTGAGTGATGGGCACACATAACTTTGACTCAAAGTGTACAAAAACAATTCTTGTAACAAAAACATTTGTAATCCCATAATATTCTGAGATAAAAAAATTCTACACTTTGTTTGGAACCAAAAAAGAGCCCAAATAGCCAAAGCAATCTTAAACAAAAAGAACAAATCTGGAGGCATCAATTTACCAGACTTCAAACTACACTACAAGTCTATGGTAACTAAAACAGCATGGTATTGGTATAAAAATGTAGACATAGACCAATGGAATATGAGGGATTTTCTATAAAGGAAAATGTAGTCCAAAGTCAAAGTAGAAACATCTGTAAGAGTGGCAGCAGTAGAAGTGTATACTTGTAAATAGCAATGTCAGAGATGATTAATCAAGGTCCTTCAGGTGTATGTTTATTTCATCTTAGATAGTTTTCTGGTGACGTGGGATTGAAATAGTGTAGAGTCTACATATAAATGCTCCAACAGAAAGGGTTTATGAGAGATCTTTGGCTTGAGTCCAGGTGAGGTTTCCAGACCAAATTTTAGCAGAACGTAGGAATGCAGCTGAAGCTTTCCAGGCAAAGGCATATTTTGCACTGCTGAGAGAAGCTCTTGAGAAAAGGCACATGGTGCCATTAATGAAGGACATAATGGGGAAACAAAATACCATCCAGTTGCCTGATATTGGGTACTCTTGGGTGTAGAAGAGCAGACTGTACTTTATTTTCCTGAGTGTTACAGTAAACAGTAATGCTGTTATATTCCTCTCAACAATATATATCCAGGTAGCTGCTCTTAGTGAGTAGAATGAATTAGAAGTGGCCTTATGACTATGTAAGTAAATGGTATGTGACTAGTTATTAATTGAATTAAGTTGGCTTGAGTTGAACTGATTTTGATTACATGATTAATGGCTTGTGGTTTTATCATAAATAGAATGAAATGAAATGTCTGCTTAGTCTTGTCTAAATTACCCCAAACTATTAATTCAATTAATTCAGCTAAACTTACTGAGGTTAAACTGAAATTTTTAAAGGATAGGGTCTCTGAGTTTAACTTTTATATCTAGAAAGATATTGATAAAGATATAAGATCAATTTATATTAAGTACTAGTTAGTAAGTAGTAAGAAGAAATTAAGCTGGATTTGTAAATAGAAGAGCCCACTAGCCTGATTTAAAACTTTAAGTTCCATCCTTCATAATAAAAATGAAAATATGATATAACTCTGGAACTTACTACTCTATGCCTAGTGTTATATGCATCCATTCAAAAATATTTTCTGTGCTTCTATTAGTTCTATTTGTGGACTTCATTTAGCTCTTCTTAACTAAAGCTCCTTAGGACAAGGAGAATATCTCACTCATCTTTGTCTTCTTAGCAGTTTAACCCAGGGCTTGGAACACAGTAAGCCCTCAATAGGTGTAACTAACTGGCATTGAATTTGTGGCAGGAATCATGTTTGAGGATGACACCTGACCTGTGTTGGTCTAGGAATGACATAGCCATATTTCACAGGGTTGGCCTTGGCCTACCACTGTATTATTAATATCCTTGATAATAGGCAAAGGAAAAATCATTATTATATGCAGACATTACCAACTGATGAGTGGGGATTAGAATTCTGAATAACTTTGACAAATTAAATGAGATAGGCGATGTAACTCCAGTGTAAAGGTGAACACAGTAAATTTGTATAGTTTCTCAAATACTAGTCAAGAAATGTGCTGTTTAGTTACAAGTAGAGCTCAAAGGAGAGAGAGAGAGTGATGAGGGCAAGGGGAGAATGGGGTATAAGTGGGGAAAGCAAGCTTAATTTGTTCACAAACCATAAATGGGAGGTACTCTTGACTGAGCACCATATTGATCACACCTTCTGCCTCTTCAGAAGCTCCATTGTGTGTGGAAAAAAAATATAAATCTCATTCTACTAGACTGTACTGAATCACTTCTCAGAGTCCATTTTGTTACCATAAATCTGCTAGCATAATATAAAATTTGCATCTCTAAGGTATATTCAATTCTTTGAAAAGTTCTACCAGTGCTCTCTGGGCACTCTTTAGAGCAAGAAAAGGCATGACAAAGAGTGACTTATTAGCGTCCTGGTGTTCAGGCTTTCATGAGGATTTGAGACCAGACACAGTGACATAGTGAATAATATGAAAAGAAAAAGATTAAAGGTATGTTCCCACACAACTATAACGTGAACTAAGTCACTTTGAACAAGTCAATAAAAAGGAAGTATATATCAGGATACTGAAAACAATTCTCAAACAGAGCTATTCAGTGAAAGGAAGCTACCAGAAGTAGCTATAAAAATCTCTGTTTGGGATTGAATGGCTTAGTGTTATAGAATGTTAGAGCTAGAAGAGCACTTTGAGAACATCTAATCCAGCCTCACTCCCTTGATAATGCAAAAAGATAAAATAATTGCTGAAATTAACACACAGAATTAGTGGTAGAGCCAGGACAACTGATTCACAATCCAGTGCTATTTTCATTACACCACATGGTTAAGTTTCAGATTCCAAAAGGCCTTTCAGTAAACACTATCATAAGACAAATTCATATACTGCTACAAATCATGCCAGTTGAACAAACTGTTGTGCAAAGAACTGCATAAAAGCCAAGGATTGATCCATTTCTTTGCCCTCTCTCTGGTTACAATATGGGAGCACTGTTTACTGAATATTAGGAATGACAACTTTGCTTCTTTTTCTTCCTTCCTTCCTTCCTTCCTTCCTTTCTTTCCTTCCTTCCTTCCTTCCTTCCTTCCTTCCTTCCTTCCTTCCTTCCTTCCTTCCTTTCTTTCTTTCTTTCTTTCTTTCTTTCTTTCTTTCTTTCTTTCTTTCTTTCTTTCTTTCTTTCTTTCTTCCTTCCTTCCTTCCTTCCTTCCTTCCTTCCTTCCTTCCTTCCTTCCTTCCTTTCCTTTCTTTCCTTTCTTTCCTTTCTTTCCTTTCTTTCCTTTCTTTCCTTTCTTTCCTTTCTTTCCTTTCTTTCCTTTCTTTCCTTTCTTTCCTTTCTTTCCTTTCTTTCCTTTCTTTCCTTTCTTTCCTTTCTTTCCTTTCTTTCCTTTCTTTCCTTCCTTTCCTTCCTTTCCTTCCTTTCCTTCCTTTCTTTCTTTCTTTCTTTCTTTCTTTCTTTCTTTCTTTCTTTCTTTCTTTCTTTCTTTCTTTCTTTCTTTCTTTCTTTCTTCTTTTCTTTTCTGTTCTCCTCTTCTCTTCTCTTCTCTTCTCTTCTCTTCTCTTCTCTTCTCTTCTCTTCTCTCTCTCTTCTCTTCTCTTCTCTTTTTCTTTTCTTTTTTCTTTCTCTGAGTCTCGCTTTGTTGCTCAGGCTAGAATGAGTGCTGTGGCGGCGTCAGCCTAGCTCACAGCAACCTCAATCTCCTGGACTCAAGCAATCCTGCTGCCTCAGCCTCTCGAGTAGCTGGGACTACAGGCATGTGTCACCATGCCCGGCTAATTTTTTCTATATATATTAGTTGGCCAATTAATTTCTTCCTATTTATAGTAGAGATGGCTGTCTTGCTCTTGCTCAGGCTGGTTTCAAACTCCTGACCTCGAGCAATCCACCTGCCTCGGCCTCCCAGAGTACTAGGATTACAGGCGTGAGCCACCACACCTGGCCGACAACTTTGTTTCTTTTCTTTTTCTTTCTTTCTTTCTTTTCTTTTTTTTTTTTTTGACACAGAATCTCTCTCTGTCACCTGCGCTAGAATTCAATGACATCATCATAACTGATTGCAACCTCAAACTTCTGGGCTCAAGCAATCTGCCCACCTCAACGTCCAGAGTAGCTGGGACTACAGGCATGCGCCACTATACCCAGCTAATTTTTTCTATTTTTTGTAGAGATGGGGTCTTGCTCTTGCTCAAGCAATCCTCCTGCCTTGGCCTCCCAAAGTGCTAGGATTACAGGCATGAGCCACCATGCCTAGCTGACAACTTTCTTTTTAATTTTCTTATTTTTCTTCCATTCAGTCTGTCCTTATCACTTATGCTGGATTATTCTTTTTAAAGCACAGTTCTAATCATATCATTTTCCTCTCAGATATCTCCAGTGACCTATTAATTAAGCTCACAGAACTATTCAAGACTACAATAATATTCCATCCTAACCATACAGAATCATTTTCCCATTGTTTACTATATGCATGTCATAGAAATGACCCTATGACCAGCTTCATACCTTATTTGGTCTCTTCTCCTTTGCTCAGATCATTTTGCCATCTATAAAATGCCCTTTGTCCTTATTGCTATCAGATGTAATTTAACCATCTTTAAGATAATCTCTTATATCATTTCTTCCATATAAACTTTCCTGAGCCTCTGTACTACTGTGAAATACTAGCTATATTAAAAGGGATGTATTATCCACTTAATATGTGTGAATTCTATGCTAGATCTTTGGAAAATAAGACACAGGCCCTTCCCATGAAGGGATTACAGTCTACTAGAGGGAGACACAGATATGTTAACAAATTAATGCACTGCATCATTATTGTTGCGGCAATAGAAGCATATAAAGGATACAGAGAACAGAAGTAGTAAATGGTATGTGTATGATAGAAAAGGCTTTATAAAAGAAAAAAGGGTGGGGAACATCAAGAAGAGCATTCTAGGCAGAGAGAGAAAGTAGAACAAGCAAGGCTTAGAGATGTGAAATGGCCTGGCATATTTATAGAATATCTAATAGTCTGATATGGCTTAAATATAAGATGAAAGTTGTATATGTGTGCATGTATATTTGGGTGATTGTGTCTGTGTGACTGGACTATGGGATTTAAAGTGAGAAATTAGGTTGTAAAGAAATGTAGGAAATAGATCATAAAAGGTGTTATATATCATTCTACAGAATGTGAGTTTATCTTCTGGGGAATGGGGAGTTAATAGAGGATGCAGAGTGAGAAAAGAATACTGATATATAAGGGAAAGTGGAACCACAAAGAAAGAGGTTTCTCATTCTTGCAAGGCTTAATTTTCTTGATAAAGTAAGAGACAATGTTGTCTGTTGAGAAAAAGAGGGCTGCAGTAGGGTTCAACTCTTCTGAAGATTGATGAAGGTTTGAATAGAGAGGAATATGGCTAAGAAAGGACTGAGGCTCAGCAGAGGTTTTATTTTTTTTATTTTTATTTTTTTTTATCTACAAATTTGATGAATCAGCAGAGGTTTTAGAATGTGGGTTTTTTTTAACAGCCTCAGTCTGCATGATCGTGTAATCTATTGCAGTAGTATTCAGCAAGCAGCCTGGCTATAGGAGAGAAAAAAATGCAAATGCTTAAATTGATCTAAGACTGGGGGCCACATATCAAATGTTATGGAAGGAAAATTGGGTAAGGAAGCTAAGAATGCCACCAAAGGCCTAGTTAAAAGTGAAACCATGAAGAAGTTTAACCAATTAGCAGAAAAGGGAGTCATCAAGGGACTTGAAAACTCACGGAGATGTAAAAACTGATGTAGTGGCAATTGAGGAGTGAGAGAACTGAAAGTCTAGGAGCTCTGGTTAGAGTGTGGTACACTGGAGTTTAAAATTTCATTTCTGTTATGATAAACAAGGCCCCAGGTGTAGCCATGGAATGGGTAACCAAGATGGAATATGAATGGAAATTGTCCCAGATAAGGTAGCCAAAAAATTTTGAACTTAATTTTCTGGATTGGTTGTGGAAGATGGAAGATGAACATGGAAGATGAAGTTACCAAGGTGATAGCAAGATTTGAGGTAGAAAAAAGAACTGTACACCAAATGCCAAAATATTCAGTGAATTGGGGAAAAATAAGTAGGAGTTTGATAAATGATGTTAATAAGGAAGATTAAAGGGTGACAGATGAAAAACTTTTTGCATTATGGTGGAAGAGTG
This sequence comes from Microcebus murinus, assembly GCF_040939455.1. Classification (NCBI taxonomy): domain Eukaryota; kingdom Metazoa; phylum Chordata; class Mammalia; order Primates; family Cheirogaleidae; genus Microcebus; species Microcebus murinus. The sequence continues at coordinate 9,439,754 of NC_134136.1, forward strand.
ATAGTTTAAGAGTGGTGCCAAGAGTCAGGAGACAGCCAACAGACTCTATTTCACAGCATATGGGATGTACAAAAATAAGCAGCTTTTGATGGCAAGGACGTGGTAGGAGAATTCTTTGAGAAGGTTTAGGATGTAGGAGAATTTACATAAAACAGAAAGGGAGTTCCAGAGAACACAGTGAGGAAAGGGTTAGTAGAAAGGTCAGATTTGGAAGAAGAATTAGGAGGGAGAAGTACAATGTATTCTCAGGATGTTAGAACCTTCGAGAATAGTAGACCAGAGAAGTCAATTGTTTTACCACAGAATTCAATTTTCTATTTCTACTTACTTTGTGTCTCTACTTTTAAATTTCACTTTTAAAAATAGTAATTTGTATATTTGCCTAATTTCTACTACTAAATTAAATTTACTTTTTAAGGAAAATATCAGATCTAATTAATATGTATAGTTTCTGCAGAAACTAGCAAGGAGCATTAATTATACTTGGTGCCCAATAAATGTGTTGAATAATATTAACTCATGTCAAAATTGTTTTTAGATCTATAAAGGTACATTAGATCTATAGTTCATTTATTATATTATTTTCTTATTTTTCCTTTTGTATAACTGTTGAAAAAGTAACGGGAATTTTTTTCAGAACATTTTACTAAAGCAAAAATCAATAAGCATAACTTCTTATGAGAGCTAAATTTAAGCTGTTTGTTCCTCATCCAACTGAAGTTATAGTTAAGTCTGACAGCTGAATTATGATTTACTGTGGATCAGCTGAAAGTGAAGCCAGAAAGTTCAACTAGATTGCAAGTTCCTTGAAAGCAGGGATTACATTTTTACATCTTCTCATTGAACTATTTTACTTCCCATTATACTTCCCCATTTTCCCTCTAGAGTGGCTAGCATAATACTTTGCATATTCAGCAAGAACATGGGACTGGCTAGTGAGATTCTCATTCTTTTTAAAGAAAATTATATTGCTGACCCAAGTCATTAGAAAGTACCCTTTGTTATTCTAGGAATAGGTGCCAGTTTGAGCCAGAAGGGATCTTTGAGATCCTGTTCCAGTGAATTTTAAATGTGAAAAAACTGAAACCTGGGGATGAAAGTGGGCTGGCCATGACTTGCTCAAGAACACATAGCTAGTGACAAGGCTAGGACTAGAATCTAGACATCAGACCAGTTCTACTACTACACTGCTGCCCCCATCCTCACTCTTCCTTTTGGTCTCCTTTCATCAATGGTATATTTTTCAGAAAGTCAGTTGAGATCATCAGTGCAACCAAGATCTGTGAAATGAGGTTTGGTCCTCATTTCTTTGCTTCTCTCTTTCATTGGAGTATTTATCAACTTTCATGTGAATCACTCAAATATCTGTCTCAGCCACAAACTACTCACCTGAACTTTAGCTTCTCATTTTCAGCTGCCTATTTGATTGCTCTACTTGGATCACTTGCCTTTTTAAAATTTTGACATGTTTAAAAACAAATACATCTTTCCCCCAAAATGAACTTCCCCAACTACTTGTCTGTTTTTTTCATTGCCACTAATAGTCTTCTAGTCAGTCAGGCATAGAACCTGACAGTCATCTTTGACCCCACCCCACCCTTATCTTATCCCTCATCAAGTTCTGTTTATTCTTATTTTGTAATACCTCCTGACTCTTTCTTTTCTACCAGCTTAGTTCAGGATCCTTATCTCATCATGCATTTGGCTACCTGAAGATGATCTATGCATCCTCTTTTACCCTTACATGGTCAAAGAGGTGAATGTGGCAAATTTCTACTTCAAGATTCAGGTTGAGGTTATAATTCTTTATGAATATTCCCACGTGCATGGTTCTAGTCTCTTATTTATTGCCATGCTGCAATTACTCTTTTTGTTTACGTCTGTCACATCCATTTAGACAGTGAGCCCATTAATGGTATCAAATATGCGTTATTCATTTTTGTTCCCTTCATCTCCTAATTGGGCAACTTTGGAAGAGGAAGTGTGTGCTTTTAAGTGCTTTTGAGTCTTTAAGTCCCCAGGGTGAATGTCTGGGGGCAGAGGGAGAAAGATGGTTTTGGTGTGGAAATACAGGGGCTATTGGGCAGGAATCTAAATAATGGTGTAAAGTGGAAGTGAAACGTGGACACTTCTAGGAGGGTAGAGTCTATTAAAAAGAAACCTGAAAAATCAAAAGAGTGTAGGGGACCATGACTCATGGATGGATACTTTATAAATCACTGGAGAAGAAAGGAAAGAAGATGGAGCATACTGAATCCACACATTTGGGCAGGAAGGAAGGCAAAGAGCTTAAAACAAAGAAGGCATAAGTGGTCTGGTGCGGCTAGAAGAGATTTAAAAAGTGGCCTAGGTCAGAGACTAAGGAAAATCCAAAGACCCGAGGATGTGTTTGACTATAGGGTCTGTGTGAGACTGATCATGGATATTTTTGAACTGAAACAACAGGAGAGACCAAAAGATTAAATCAGTATCTGGATGTACTTTTATGATTATATTAAGTTGAATGCCTCCCCAAGCTTTCCTTTACATTTCTAGTAAATGCTAGCGTGCACCGGATGGTCTGTGTGTGTTGGAAGACTGCCAATAGGGGTGGGGTGACTAGGGTAGGGCTGAAGCAGAATAGGAAGTGGGGGAGGCTGGGACTCAGGGTTCAGCCTCCTAAGGCAGATACTTCCTGTACTTATGCTGAGTAGTGGCAAGAGGCAGGAAGCTAAGATTTTATGAGGGTGCGGCTCGGTAGGGCCCCGCTTTTATTTGGTTAAATTCCCAATGCCCCCTTTCCTCCTTTCCATGTAGCCTATTATCGTCGAATGGAAAAAGTTAGTTGTGCTGTTAATCCCATAAGTCTGAGCTCAGAGGCGTTAGGGATAATGCTGTATTAATCTTTTGACACAGCAGGCACACACTCATGTTTGTCGAATTAGTATATGAGTGAATAGGAGATCAAACATGAGTGTTTTACAAACTGTAAAGCTCTATACAAATGTAAATTTTTATTATTCTCTTTCCTCCTCATAGTAGGCTCAGTTTAGGTCCCACTACCTAACACCTGCTTTATCCTATCCCACTCTTATTGTCTTTGAGCTTGTATTCTCTTTATTATCTGTACTAATGATATGGCAGTCAATATTTTACTACCTTGAATTGTATCTTTTTAACATGTAGGAATCTTGCTTAGGTAGACTGTGAACACTCCTAGGGCAGGAGAGGAAAAGTCTAGCCTTTTCTTCCATAAGCTCTGTGACCCCAAAGCCTAGCCTACCCCAGTGTTTTGCACATAGAAAAATATGTAATAAATGTTTATTGTGTGATTGGTTATTGATTGACTGGAGCAAAGCTATCCATCCTCTATGGAGATTTAATCTATAAGCCATCAGGCATCTACTAATGATCCCAGTGGCTTTCCTCCATGCTAATAAAAAATCTCGTTGCGGGGGAGGCGGAGATACTCCTGTCATCACTGTAGTCCTATCATTACAAATAGTAGCTTTCATAATTTGTATTTCCAGGGATATACTTAGCAGTATTCTCACTAGTATTAAAAACTACAGAGGAGCTGATACTTCATTGCTGTCAGCTCTCAGATGTTTCTTCTGGAGTAGTTTATTTTCCTTAAGGGGAGAACATCATACCTATCAAACCAGGCCATTCTATTGTCAGACAGTTGAATCCAAACACAGGACACTCTCAAACCCAAAAGGACCTTGGACTGTGGCATTCAGAGCTAATGATGCAGTGTGTTCCCTTCCATTGTACTGTACCACAAATGTTTTACCCTGTGTAATCAGATTAAAATGGTGCATAATGTCAGATCTGAAGGGAAATGCCAAGTCACAAAGAAGGCAACAGCGATCTTGAGGAGTGCATGAGTGTGGGTGTAGGTGCACGGTGGAGGATACTTCCACCGTTAGTTTTGTGATAGAAATATGTTATGGAAAGCCTACATACTTTCAAACTTTTTGTAAAACACTAAATAGAGGGCCTACCTTTTTCCAGGGAGACCTGTATAAGTCTCTATCTAATTACCAGGAACCTGGAATTCCCTGAAGTTCTGAAGTCATTGCTCACAGCTAACTCTGAGGTCTGCCTCTAACTTCTGGACATTTAGATGTCTGGATCTTGGGAACAAGAGAGTTGTTCTCTAGGAGATTGCTTTTTATTTAAGGCCCCTTGTCTTAAATAAGAATTCAAATTCAGATTATGCATAAAAGGTAACCAATTTGGAATGAAAATAAGCTTTATTATCTTCTGAGGCCAGGAGACTTCCTAGGAACTTTGGAACAACTATGTAAAACACATCAGAGATGTTTGAGTGTTGTTATTATTAGCTCAATCCCATTTATCTTGTTGAATCCATGACAACACAAAGATAACTCTATGTAAAAACAAATACTGTTAATCTGAAATAAGAAATCTTAACAAGTCTTATACTTTAGACATCTCAAAATGTTATTCCAAACTGGAATTTTCTTTCCTTTTTCTGTGAAAAGGAATGATGAGAAATAAAAGAAAGCCTGAATTTTTCAGAGGACTCTTAAGTCTGTATCTCAACTCCTTTTCCTTTTCCATTAGTTACATTTAAGTAGAAGCTCAAATGTCTGGGATGTATTGATTACACAATCACTCTAAATAAGATAATGACATTTTATTCATCAAAAGGAAAACCATCTATGTGTTTAAATGTCCAAGGCTCTATGTTTACTCCTCTGTTTTGTCTCTTTTCCCCTATTACTATGAGGATTTCTCCTTAACTTTTCCCAAAATTTTAAAGATTTTTCTTTCTCTTTTATACCATATATAGCAAACCCCCAATTTAGAAGAAGGACTGGTGGGGCACAAAGAAGGAAAAGAGATCATGATGGGATGGAGTGGGATGGGGCAGAATGAAAATGCAAAATAGAGGAGTTTTGTAGAGTGTAGAGTTATGTTTATACAGTGGCCTTGTCTACTAATGTATGCAGAGGCAAAAGTAATTGTCATTTAAAAGTGTTTTAGCACCAGGATTGTAACATGAATTAAGAGACCTAAAATGTCTGGATTTATCTAATCGGATTACATGGCTTCCTTTATTGCTTTTTTTCTGTAGGGATGAGGATATGAGACTACCCACTGAGTCTATCAGACTTCTTAGCAGTTGTATTTCCTCACTGCAAATCAATAAATTGGCATTCCAACTTGTGAATCCCTCTCTTGTGGGTTGATTGCTGTGAATATATCTTTTAAGAGTTTGTTCACATCTGATTGAACTGGGAAAGCTCTTCTTACTGGCCCTGAAATCATACCACATAGACGTTCATGTAGCCTGAAACCCAAATAACACTGGAGTGAGGGATAAAAGTGACTTTAGATCTTTGTATTTTAGGGAGAGACACAGGCACTATACAGACTTATATGTTCTAGGAATATGATTTATATTTTAACCGAATCTATGATTGGACAAGTGGCTTTAGAACAGAGTGGTAGAATATTGTATTACATTCAGAACTTGGTATAAAACTCATTTTTGATCCTTAGCATTTAATCCTAAGAATTGATGGGCTTAGTGGATAATGAAAATAGCTTGATAGTGCTTTCACAGAAATACTTCTTAAATACTATTCTCAAATATTTCATTCCTTTCAGAATTCATATTGAGTTATGTACAGGTATTGAAGGCTAGTGGCAACTAGAGGGCTAGATCCTACTGACAAGTCCAAAGAATAGAATGAGACTGCTGAGATTTAGAGTGATGCCTGTGGCCTAGAAGGTGTAATGTAGTGTAGTAGAAAGTAGCTGGCCCTACTCCATCCATATCCAATCAGTTTTGTTATATATGTTATCCTTCTGGAAAGAATGGGCTTTAAACAAAATCCTTTGTGTGGTGGTTTGTATTTTCAGGTTGCTTTCATATTTATCACTTTAATACATTTGGAAATTATCCTTATCAGCTCAGTTGATACATTTAGGCACCAAGAAATACTGATGGTTAGTAACTTGCTATGGAACACACAGCAGATTAATCGTCAAAGCAAGGATAAATTCCCAGTTATTCAGGTCCACTTTCATTCGCACTGAAAATCATGTAGCAAGAGGGTTTAGAGTAGCCACTCTTAGGTTGTAAAGAATTTGTGACAGAGTTCAAGCTGGAAGACAGTGTAAGGCTAAAATTAGCCATACTTGCTTATGTTAGAAATCAACATTTTGTAAGTGCTCGCAGTGTGTATGAGGCAATATACTAGTTTTTCTTGGAAAGAGAACTTAAAAAAAATAAATAACCAGGTACTTTCCCTTAAGACTCTTGGTATCTTTTGAGGAGAGGAAGGATTATATTTCTGTGGCTCTTATTTTTCTGGACCACCTTCTTTCTCTTTCCCAAAACTCTAGGTACTACACACATTTCAGGCCTTGGTCATCTCTTTGATTTCTTTTCTCTAAGCTAAGCCATTTTTATGCCTTTGGCTATCACCCTCTCCAGATTTAAATTTGGCTTCCATCTCTTACCCATCACTCACATTCAGGGCGATTATTTTCCAACCACCCACTAGATATTTCCTTGGAATTATTGTGATTGCCTCAAACTCAACAGATCAAAACCAGAACTCATCATGTCCTATACTTCCCATGTCCACCCCCAAATTACCTAATTAATAGTAAAATAACAACAGAATACATTTGTGAATGATTAAGACTTGTTGCAATAGATACTATAAACTTATAATTGTTCAGAAACAAATTCCACTAATATATTTAAAATGCAATGTAGTCCATTGCATTTTATAATGCATTGTGCAAATATAAATATTTTTATATTTAAAACAATGCACAAACAAGTCCAGGTTTAGTTACATTTTCATTTATTTATTTGTTTGTTTGTTTCTGCATATTATGGGGGTACAAATGTTTAGGTTACGTGTGTTGCCTTCCCCCATTCCCCCCTGGGGTCAGAGCTTCAAGTGTGTCCATCCCCCACATGGTGCACAAAGTTACATTTTCTTTTTAAATAATCACCTACTAGATATATGGTGTGTGGCCTCTCTCTAAGTTTCAAAACAATCAGAATACTGGAAGGCAGAACCACTGAATTCCATAGGAGGCTACCAACTCGTTTGTTTACTCTTGAAAACAGCTTCTTTGCTAAGTAGAAAATTGCTCCTGGCAAAAGATTTTGATTAAAATGCAGGAATTGTTGGCTCTGTGCAAACCTGTTCTGTGCTAGATATGTCTAAGTTACTAAATAGATCATGCAACTTCCTTATATTCATGTATGGTTGAGAGAGCTTTCTTTTTGCAGTCTGGTCAGAGCTCACCAATTTCTAGTTGTGTGGTGTGTTTCAAGAAAATTTTTTTACCTCTCTGAGTCTATTTGCTCATTTGTAAAACAAAGACAGTAACACTTACCCTGTATAAATTATAGGATTTTGAGAGGTTCAAGTGGGATAACGAATGTGCAACTACCTTATGAAAAGGTCACTTTTCACTGTTTGGTTGACCTTTAGCAGTCACTATATATTTTTTTTCCCTATATTGAAGGAAACTGCCACTACATTAGAGAAACTCCATTGAGCTCTCAAAATAGGATTTTAAAATATGTTTTATATTTCTGGCTTAATTGTGAAGGTGCTGGAGGCTTGAGGAGTGTCCCCTCTGTATTTTGCGACATTGAGCCCTAGCAGAAGCACTGAGAAATACTTGTTGACACACTGATTAGACTGTCAAATCTCTGGCCAAGACATACAGCAGAAAGAATTTATACTAGCAGCCTAATACAAAGCGGGCAAGGCACATTTGTTATCTCCAAACTCCTGGGAACTTGCTAAAATCTAACATCAGCACAATTATACTATATACTGTTCTGGTCCTAGCACTGAAATACCAAATCTCCTTACCTGCTAACTCCAAGATTCACAGTTCAGGGTCCTTTTGCATTCGCTCTCAGAAGCAAGCTCCAAGTCTTCAGTAAATCCAATCTATCAGTTCCCTGGAGAGGTAAGCCTTGTTGGTGAGCTGTGCAGTGAATCTGGATACCCCGAAGGGTCCTAAAAGAGTACTCCATTCACAGAGTGCCTGCTCTTTAGGCAAGCTTTGTTAAAAAGATGGGTTGCTGCTATTTTCAAGGGGGGAGAGGGCAGGGCACATGTGCTAGCCAATATATACAGATTCTTCTTCCTCTTTCAGATTAGTCCTCAAACTGTCTAAAGCACACCCAGAGTTTGACTTCTCTGGTGCAAAGTGGGGGAGGGGGAGGGACAGAGAGAGGAAGAATAGAAACTGGAGTCTTGCAGGTTGTGTGTATAAATGAGATTTTACCCCTAGCTCCAGCAATAGAATTCTCAGGAAATCATTCAGCTGCTCTGAGAGGGGAAGCAGGGAGGAGTATACTTTGTCTGGCTTAGTGCTCTCTGAATTTTATGATTGGGGGTAGTTAGATTATTTGCAGGCAGGAAAAGATAATCCTACCAGTATATGCTAATATAACTGGCATTATGTGAAACTTGATCTTAAGCAAGATAAGTTTCATCTCTCTTTTCCTTTCTTGCTGCTCTCTTTCTTTCTCCCATATGACACTTGTGGCTTTATCCACATTCTAAAAAGCCTTTTCCTTTCTGGTGCCTTATGTACTGGAAAATAAGTACCTTAGTTTGAGCTTGGTTTTCTGAAATCCCTACAGCAATATATTGCCTCCATTGAATTAAAAGTGGCTTTTTTTCTGTCTCACTGAAAATGTTCTGGAATGACTGAGCTTGTTGTCTGTTGTCCTGTTTTAGGAATTTGGGGACAAGGTAAGTGCTCTCGGCCTTTGGCTAGGCTCTGAGGTATTGGAGCTGTAGGGGACTCAGTCTGGCTTCTGGAGAATAGGGACATAGCAGTCTGGTATCTGCTGATTAGAGCCCGGGGTGGCACCTTGATGTTATTAATACAAACCAAATGGATAAGACTGTAATATGAGTTGATTGCATCAATTATGAGTTATATTGAGAAGGTTCTATATGTGGATAGGCCTAAATACAGTGATTTTAATACTCTGTAAACATGATCCCATAACTAATAACTAGTTTTAACTTGTAAAATGTGAGCCCAGCAATAGTCTTCTGGCGTCCCACCTGCTGCAGGAACAAAGTCATTTGCTCAAACTTTACAAACTTTGTGTACCAGAATTACCTCACAGCCAACCTGGGGCCAAGGGCTTTAAGGTTCCTGGAATCTTGATCTCCTTTCACAGAATCCTTGGTTATGGTGGTGGTGGTGATGTTTGGGGGAAAAGGCCATCCAACCACATTAAAGGGGAAGATAACATTTGGATTCAAGACCAGACTTTCTGATTCCTCCATTGGGAAGTTTTACTAACTACATTGACATTCTAACTATTAATAGTATTTCTTCAACTGAATTTGGATCCCTAGAGATCTATGGGAAAGTTTATAAGGGAGAGAAAGGATGAATTATCACTTTCCCTCCAGTCTGAAATGTTATAGGCATTTTGAATTATGGTGGAAGGATAATTCATTCTTAGGTAATGAAGAAAATAGAAAGGGGTTAGAACCTTCAGTTTCAAGATGTCATCACTATAGCTGTGGCAGAGAGGGCATGCCCTGTGGTTCTTCTGTGTGCTCCCCTACTTGTTTCTTTCATTAGCTGCTTCTCTATTCCTGAGTGATGGGAAGGACATTGCTCTACCCATCCCCAAATGGATCTTTGCCTTGTACGTCTGCATCAATTTATCCCACATTTGCTATAATTGACAGTGGATTCCTTCTCTCCTTTCCTCACTTCTTCATCCTTTCTTTTCCTCTCTATCCATCTTTATTACATAGCTACCATCATATTTTCTGTCATTTTGGAAAGTGTGAAGTGCCCAGAACGATACCTCTTTGTTGCAGTCTCTCCACTCTTTCTCATTTTTCAAGACTCTGTGAGTTCTTAATTTCTTATTGGGGTGGAGAAGACCAAGTAGAGAATGGTACAAGAGAGGGAGGAATAACATGTAGTTGGATGGGGAAACTGTCTTAATGAAATAGGACTTGGGTAGAAGGTTAAGGAATTTTCCTTGATACAGCATTGACACATGAGCCACAGGATTCATAGCTTACATGGACTCAGAGCTGAAAATGGCTGTGAAAAATCATCTTGTTAAGACTTTATATTAAACTAAATTCCTGAAGACTTTATATTAAACTGAATTCCTGAAGGTATGGCATGTCTGATTCATCTTTATGTCCTCAGCTGTTAGTTCATTGCCTTGTTTGGTTTGTTGAATAAATCAATCTAGTCCAACCTTCTCATATTATAGATGTGTAAACTGAGATCAGAGATAAAGAGGCGCTCTCAAGATGTATTCATTTTACCACAAAATCAAGAGGATTCATATTTTTTTTCTTTAGGACTGAAATTGTTTCACAGTCAATACTAGTTGTACTTTGGAAGGGTGGATAAAAGGTGTTACTGTACCAATACCCCGGTTTTATACACACACATACACTCATTCATAGAGGCTGTGATAGCTGTGATTCACCTTTTAGTTCCAGCTTGTAGAAACCTAGAGAAAATGAAAAAAGAATAAGTCTGGCTTTGGAAATATGGCTCTCACCACTTTCCCTCTTCCTGTCCCAGCACCTACCCCATGGATATAAAGCAACCTTGGGTTATCATTTTAGTGAGGCAGGGGCAATCCAACTGAGAATGCTAGATGAGTTTGAATCCTGTCAAACAGAATAGCATAGACCACCTAGGAGAGATGGTACAGATCATCCAAGTAATGTGTGGGTAATGTAGTAGATAATGTAATCCCCTACGTTATTCTGTGCTGTTGCCATAGCCCTGTGGTAGCTACTAGCCATGTGTGGTTATTTAAACTTAAATGTAAATTAATAAAATAAAAATAATCCTGTCTTTCAATGACAGTAGCCACATTTCAGATACTCAATAGCATAGCCACGTGTAGATATGGCTACTGCATTGAACAGCACAGATTTAGAACAGATGTTAAAATTAATACCTGGTTTGGGTAGAGGGTTTTACTAGTACAAGATAATATAAGTAAGTGTCAAAATTGGGAAAAGAATCCAGGTTTCTGGATTCTCAATCAACAGTAAGCGTATTTATTTCTACCCCATACATCCTTTTTTCTATCTCAGTGTCGATCCGTGAGCATGGTTGAAGCATACCGAGTATGTGTGATTCTCTGTGTAGGCTTTGACATTTTTTTTTTTGCAGGGGGGCATCTCGTTAGCATGAATGAGGGAGCCACTTTGCATGGATTTATAGAGTTCCTGGCTTTCTTCCCTGACAGGGCCAAAAGAGAAAATATACATAAAGGTCCAACAAAAGGAAAAAAAAAACTTATACAAATGGGAGGTATAGTGATTATGATAAACTCCAGCTTTACTTTGCCCTAGTTAGCATTTGCCCCTGATTCCAGCTGGAGATGGATATGGATGGCAAAGTGGGCTAGGCTGGTGGGTCATTTTGGTAGCTGAGGTGAGAGGGAGTCTTCTGTGTGTGTGTGTGTGGTTAGGGAACCTGCTAATAGCCTCCAAACCTAGGAACTGGGGCCAGCTGGACTTGCTCCCACCTCTGCTTTTGCTCCAAGAGAGGACCAGTAATGGAAGAATTAGGCAAAGACCTTCAGTGAGAGCTAAGCCTTTTCTTAATTAGAGGGATTATCTACAATCACTTAAAAGTGTGTAAAGTTTAGGTTTTTCCAAGGAAAATGGAAGAAAACTTTCTGAGAAATCACTGTGATATTCCTAGTGAAAGTGGTACCATAACTAGAGTCTAGTCTACTAAGAGTTATTTTAGGAGTATCTAAAACTCTGTAGCTCCTCAAATCTCCTGCTACGTGAAACTTGCTAGCATAAGCCTGAAATGCCTTTAAGTGTAGTTCATGGTGAGAGTCCTCTCTGAGATGCCTTTAAATTTAGATCCATTACAAAGAAACATCCCAAGGACTGACTCTTATAGGAGAGGTCATCCACTATGAATGGGGAGAACTGGATGTGAAAAGCATACTTTGGATTATTCAATGAGGGGATGGGAGTAATGATGACTTTAACCCTCTGGGCCAGTGGGCATGGGAAGGATACAGCAGCGATGTTGAGATTATAGAGTCAACCTCCCACTCCCACTCACAAGCCAGGTTTGGGAGACAAAGAGCCTGGACCAAGTTTCAGCTCGTCCTGCAACTCTGAGTGAGTTCTAGAGTCCTGCAGATTCTATCCCCATAGAATGCTAGATCTGGAGAGAATCATTGAGCATCCATGTCTTCCCCTCATTTTATACATGAGGAAATTTATGATGCAAATTAGTTGTAGTGTTGTCTTGTTTAGTTTCTTGAATAAAATAAATCTAGTCCAACCCTCTCATACTACAAATGAGGAAACTGAGTCCAGAGAGGCTCTCTTAAAGAGCTTTGAGGCTCTTTCAAAATGAATTTCTTTTTCCATCCTTGGGTAAGTTATTTCATCATTCTGAGTCTTGTTGTTCTTATTTTAAAAGATGATGAAAATAATATCAGCTCTTCCCATAGCACAGAATTTAAAAATCAAATAAAATGAGAGCCATGAAAGGGCTTTGAATACTATAAAGTATTATGCAGATAAAATTATTTCATTACCTATTTCTCCATCTTCCTCTCCTATCCAGTGCCTTCTCTCACCCCACATATTGCATGACTTCTTATAAATTATTTTTGGAGAGAGATATTTGGGTAAATTTGAGATAATCTGGGGTCTTATTGGGTGTATAATAATTCCATCCTAGGGCAGGGAATTATTGCCATTGAGTATCCAGTTACAAAGGCCCACTTTTATATCTGGACCTAAGTTTACCACAGTGACAGCAGCTGTCAGGTATATTTGTAGGTGTTCTCTCTCTCTCTCTCTCTGTCTCTCTCTCTCTCCCTCTGTGTGTGTGTGTATATGTGAATGTGTGGAAATGGTGTAAAAATCAGGCTTAGGGACTACTGAAGTCCTATTTGTAAAACTGCCTTAGCCACAGGAGCTCTCTGAAGGTAAAGGGAAAACATTCACTTGACTCGAAATTGGAGTCCCATCGCCTAGGTTTATTGTGGCTTCATCATTTTTAGTATGACTTGGGGCAGAGAAAGTCACTTAAATGTTACGAGCCTCAGTTTTGTCATTTGTAATTAGTAAAACTAAAGGGATAATGTTATCCACTCTGCTCTGCACTGGGAATCAAAGTGAACTAATGCATGTGAAAGTACTTGTGAACTAGAAATAGCTGTAAAAACAACTTCATAGTTATTTCCTAGTAACAGGGGAAATCCCCCAGGGAAATGCTCAGAAGTTGTCTTTGACTTATTTTTTTTTTCAGCAGGGAGCAGCTAACCCTCTAGTCAAGGGAAATTGATTTGAATATTTGATTTTAGGATCTAGCCCTTAACCTACTTTCATTCCCTTGCTGAGACACCCTGGCTTTCCAAAAACACAAACAGAACTAGTTTTGGGTAAAAATGTTGAAGCATATTAAGTATGTTTTTAATGATCTTCTTTTTTCCTTTCAGTATCTCCTCCCCTAGAGCGGGTAGAGAGGGTAGCAGGAGAAACTATATCCTGAGAGGTAGGATGCCTTAGTAGTTAATAGCTTAAACTCTGGAGGTAGACAGATCTGGGCTGAATTTTTGCTTCATCATTTACTAGTTGTGATCTTGGACAAATTATCCAACTTCTTGGTTCCTCAGATTCCTAGTCTGTAAAATGGGGGCAATAATTGTACTATTTCATGGGATTGTCCTAAGTCTTAAATTTAATAGTGCCTGGCACAAATTCTGTTCCCAATAAATTTTTATCCACACTATGGATTTTGCTCCCTCACAGTTATTTATATTTTAAAGTTACCAGCCTGGATTTAGACATTGTCCCAAAGAATGACTTCTGATTTGGAGCATTAGGAACTTTCCCATCTCTTAACTTTGCTGAATTGGTGGTTTGTACAAGTGAGCCCCCGGAGAGTACTCGGCACAAATTTGAATACAAAACAGAATGTTGATTTTTTTGGGGGGAGATGGTATTTCTACAGCCTTTTAATTTTATACTTTTTTGGTGATTTTTCTTTTGCTTTTGCTTACAGATGATCAGAAGTGCTTTTCTTGATATTATCTCCTAATCAATATGCACATCCCTGTTCTGTCCAGAGGCCCTTTACCACTGACCAGTTGGAGCCTCAATTGGCTGGTCAAGACTTTGACTAAAACAAACTAACAAAAATGAAGTTTATTTCCTGGAATTCAGAAAACATAAAATATCGTATGTGTCTCATGGGAATAAGCTGGATCCTTAGAAATATAATAGATATGGTTATGAAACAAGAGCTCAGCTTGTTTAAATTCACCATTTCTGATTTGGGGCATGCTTCTGTGGATCAACCTCAAATTCATTTTGTCAGTTTACAAATTGGCTTTGGTTCCATGAAGTTGTGCCTAATGATTTATTTCCCATCCATACAGTAAAACTGCAGGCCAAATTGTGTGTGTGTGGGGGGAAAATATGTAGTTACCAGTTAGTTGAACATTTTCTTTTATAGAAACCAGTAGAACCAAGAAAACAGGAAAATACACTTAATAGAATGAGTAGTGAGGTTTATCTGGTGTTTAGGCACTCAAATGAATTACTTTTGTCACACCTTTTACCATAGAGCCTGAACTATTGTTTTTCTGTGTCTCACTTTTGATCAAATGAGGTCTATAAAGGCAGTTTGAAAATGAGGATGCATTATACAATTCTGAGATTATTATTTTTTATCAGCTTAGTGTTTGTTATGGAATGCTCTTGTTAGATAATGTTGAACTTTCTCTTTTGTACCAAGATATTATTGGCATCCTCTCATGAAATGGTTCTAATGCACACTTTGATTTCTAAATGAAGCACTTTCTTGAATTTGATAACTATGCGGTCTCTAGGCTGTCTTGAGTTGAATATAATTTAAACAAACAAATGAACAGGCTGCAGTCATAAGCAGTCGAAATAGTTGCTATAAGTAAGAGTTTGTCCTTTTGTTCCTGAGATAAAAAGGCCTCCTTATTTTACTCATTTTGGGTTTATAACTGTCAGTCCTTCTCTTCCTTCCTGTTTTAAGCAGGAAGTGCTGATAGCATTCTATATAAATAAGTACTGCATGTTGCATAACTATTGTCTCCTTTCAGACTTTGAAGAATGCCTGGAATAGTCTTGTTTCATTTCACAGGTACTCACAAGAGCCAGCCAGAAGGTCTTTATAAATAAATAATATTCATGCTATTTATGTCTTCTTGGAGGCATGGTTTGTCTGCCAAATATGTGTTAATAATCTAAATTTGTCAGTCCAGCAGGGTCAGCTCTGAGGAAAATTAGGCAATATATGAGCCCTTCTTGACTTCTCTTTTATTTAGAGTTATTTTTCCTCCCTTTTATCTCTTCTGCTGTACATATATCCAGTGCTTCTATTCTTTTTTATTTTGGTTTCTTTCAGCAAGAAATATTTATTAGAACGCTGCTTTTAATGATTGCTTTACACATACTGAGTAAGAAAGCTTTCCCCAATAATTTTAATTGGCTAATCAAACTTTGTTCAAGTATAATTTCCACTTTTTTATTAAAAACTTATTTTGGCACACCAACCAAAACATAGTAACTAACTTCAATTTGTGTAATTTATTTACTTTAGAAAATTAATACTGTATCTTCTCTCTGTGATATTATTTAAATGTTCATTGCAGTTAGTGTTTTAGAACCTACAGTATACCCATTCATTTAAAATATAATCTTATGCTTTATGTACAGCTCATTTGAAATATTGAAAAGATCATCTATAATTACTGACCACCTAGTGGCTTTAAATCTCCAAATACTCAAAAAGAATAGGAGACAATCAAGTAAAGATTATTATGTTTAAAAGAAAATATCCAGTAATACAGTTGTAAGTACAGCTGCTTACTTTATCATATTAATTGTACATGCAGTTGAGAACAATTTCTGCCTTATGTAATAGAAGTTATCTTAGATTTCATGTCCTACTCATTAAATTAAAATTAAAAATGTACTCTACGTACATAAAATATGCTTCAACTTATTAATTTAAAATATTGTCATTTAAACATTTGTACTAAGAAAAATGCTAATAAAATTTTTAAAGTCCATTTTCCTTTTCTGTTTTAAGTTTTTGTGTTATTTTTATCCATAAGATCTTGAATAAATAGCAGGTATCATGTTTCCCCGAAAATAAGACCTACCCATAAAATAAGCCGTAGCAGGATTTCTAAGCATTTAAGCCCTACCCTGAAAATAAGCCCTAGTGACAGGCATGGCTATGCAGCGTATCTACACAACACATGCATTTTGTCTTGGAGTGGTAAAGAAGATGAGCAGCCCTTCTCTTCTGCCCCATCGTGACAGCTACTGTCCCAGAGGTGACCAGAAAAGTGCGGGCAGCCCCACCAACAAGGTCAGCTCCCCCTGTCAGGTTCTGGCTATCCTGTTCATGCTGCAAGCTCAGGCTTTGAGGAGAAAATAACTCATCCCTTGAAAATAAGCCCTAGGGTGTCTTCTTGAGGAAAAATAAATATAAGACCCTGTCTTATTTTTTGGGAAACATGGTAATGTTAGAGTCATCTACTTTCAAATGATAACAGAGTCAAAATGAATGAAGAGCAAGTTGAATTATGTACTAAAGAGAAAAATCAAGGGAATTCTTTTATTTTTAATTTTTTTTATTTTTTTTTTTTTTTGAGACAGAGTCTCGCTTTGTTGCCCAGGCTAGAGTGAGTGCCGTGGCGTCAGCCTAGCTCACAGCAACCTCAAACTCCTGGCTCAAGCAATCCTCCTGCCTCAGCCTCCCAAGTAGCTGGGACTACAGGCATTCGCCACCATGCCCGGCTAATTTTTTATACATATTAGTTGGCCAATTAATTTCTTTCTATTTATAGTAGAGACGGGGTCTCACTCTTGCTCAGGCTGGTTTCGAACTCCTGACCTCGAGCAATCCGCCCGCCTCGGCCTCCCAGAGTGCTAGGATTACAGGCGTGAGCCACCGCGCCCGGCCAAGGGAATTCTTTTAAAGAGTAAAGGAATGTGATTCTAACTGATTAGTGATGAGTTGAGAACAGATATTAGGAAAAAGAATATGAAGTTTGCCAAACCCACCTCTTTGATTTAATTGTGTAGCCTAATCTTATTAGAAACTTATTTTGTTAATATTAGGTTGGTGCAAAATTAATTGCGGTTTCAGCATTGTTGAAATTTGCCACTCGATAGTGGAATACATTCTTAAATAAATGTGGTTATGTTATACATCATTTTTTTTTTTTTTGAGACAGAGTCTCACTTTTGTTGCCCTGGCTAGAGTGAGTGCCGTGGCGTCAGCCTAGCACTCAAACTCCTGGGCTCAGCAACCTCAAACTCCTGGGCTCAAGCAATCCTACTGCCTCAGCCTCCTAAGTAGCTGGGACTACAGGCATGTACCACCATGCCCGGCTAATTTTTTGTATATATATTTTTAGTTGGTCAATTAATTTCTTTCTATTTTTAGTAGAGACGGGGTCTCGCTCAGGATGGTTTTGAACTCCCAACCTCGAGCAATCTGCCCGCCTCGGCCTCCCAGAGTGCTAGGATTACAGGCGTGAGCCACCGCGCCCGGCCGCTATACATCATTTTAATGCACATTTCTTGCTTTATTATTTTTTTGCTAATGACTTATTACTTGCTGTTTATATTTATTTTAGACTATGGAAATGATGTTAGACAAAAAACAAATCTGAATGATTTTCTTATTCGAGTTCAAGATGGGTCAGAAAGCAGCAGAGACAATTAGCAACGTCAACAACTCATTTGGCCTAGAAACTGCTAACAGCACAGTAGTGTTTCAAGAAGTTTTGCAAAGGAGACGAGACCCTTGAAGATGAGGGGCCCAGTGGCCAGCCATCGGAAGCTGACAATGACCAATTGAGAACAATCATCAAAGCTGATCCTCTTACAACTACATGAGAAGTTGCTGAAGAACTCAACGTCGACCATTATATGGTCATTGAGTATTTGTAGCAAATTGGAAAGGTGAAAAAGCTCAATAACTGGGTGCCTCATGAGCTGACCAAAAATTTAAAAAATTGTCATTTTGAAGTGTTGTCTTCTCTTATCATATGTAACAACAACAAACAATTTCTCCATTGGATTGTGATGTGCAATGAAAAGTGGATTTTATATAACTGGTGACAACCAGCTCAGTGGTTGGATTGAGAAGAAGCTCCAAATCACTTTCCAAAGCCAAACTCGTACCAAAAAAAGTCATGATCACCGTTTAGTGGTCTGTTGCTGGTCAGATCCACTATGGCTTTCTGACTCCCAGCGAAACCATTACGTCTGAGAAGTATGCTCAGCAAATTGATGAGATGCACTGAAAGCTGCAATTCGTGCAGCCAGCATTGGTCAACAGAAAGGGCCCAATTCTTCTCCACAGCAATGCCTGACCACACGTCGCACAACCAATGCTTCAAAAGGTGAACGAATTGGGCAACGAAATTTTGCTTCATCTGCCATATTCACCTGACCTCTTGCCAACCGACTACCACTTCTTCAAGCGTCTTGACAACTTTTTGCAGGGAAAAACGCTTCCACAACCAGCAGGATGCAGAAAATGCTTTCCAAGAGTTAGTGGAATCCTGAAGCATGGATTTTTATGCCTATAGGAATAAACAAACTTATTTCTCAATGACAAAAATGTGTTGATTGTAATGATTCCTATTTTGATTAATAAAGATGTGTTAGAGCCTAGTTATGACAATTTAAAATTCATGGTCTGAAACTGCAAGTACTTTTGCATCAATCTAATAATATTCTCCATTACCTGGATTCAATCTAAAGATTGACTAATCACACATATTAATAAGACTACATTACTTTGGTGAAGCACCTTTCTTCTGATGGATTCATAATTTTTTTCAGACATAGCTAGTACCTTATTCATTTTCACTCCATCCTTCAAGATTGGTAAATTGACTGTGTGGTCAGTGGTAGTACCTAGTCTAAAACTAGCCTTTGGGATGGAAAAGAAATAGACAAGCAAGGTTGAGTCCATTGCAGAGTGAAAGCAATGATTCTAGCTGCCTGGAGGGGAACTAGAGCTGACAGGGTGGACATAACAGGAGCCAGTTTCAATTCACAGTAGAAAAGCTTTTCTGGCAAGTAAATGGCCATCAGTGGAGTTGGTTACCCTAAGGATTACTGAATTAAATTTCTTATCATTACAGGTTTGAGAGCTACATCTGTTAGGTATAAAATAGATAGGGTTCTTCCATTGCTATAATAACTAAAATTCTACCAATGCTAATATTATATGATTCTATAGTTAATTAATCTAAATGAGAGAAGCCACAAAGTAGAATGTACTAGGTATGCAATAAAAAGGACATAATTATTAGAACAGTTAAACATTCAAAAAATAAATTTCTATTTATTTAGTAATCATTATAGGCTTAAGAGAGAGATTAATCTCGGCACCAGTTCTCGTACATTTTATTTATTTATTTATTTTTTTGAGACAGAGTCTCACTTTGTTGGCCAGGCTAGAGTGAGTGCTGTGGCGTCAGCCTAGCTCACAGCAACCTCAAACTCCTGGGCTCAAGCAATCCTACTGCCTCAGCATCCTGAGTAGCTGGGACTACAGACATGGGCCACCATGCCCAGCTA
This sequence comes from Microcebus murinus, assembly GCF_040939455.1. NCBI lineage: Eukaryota > Metazoa > Chordata > Mammalia > Primates > Cheirogaleidae > Microcebus > Microcebus murinus. Next base: position 9,459,403 of record NC_134136.1, read on the forward strand.
ATTTTTTCTATATATATTAGTTGGCCAATTAATTTCTTTCTATTTATAGTAGAGACAGGGTCTTGCTCTTGCTCAGGCTGGTTTCAAACTCCTGACCTCAACCAATCCACCCGCCTCGGCCTCCCAGAGTGCTAGGATTACAGGCGTGAGCCACTGCGCCCGACCGTCGTACATAGTATTTATATACTGAGCTAGCAGTCCCATACAAGGACTAGCGATAACCCTCTTATTTTCCTAGGAAAAAATTAGGAGATTGAAAGTTTTAGCACACCATTTATAAGTGATGCTGACTGATGAAGTAAGTGTAGGGGTATCTATTTAGAGAGTCTGAAATCAATTTTGATTTATTAATATAGTCCCCTTACACTCATCTGTCTGGATTTGTACCTTTCCCTCCTTTCTCTTTCTCTCTTCTCTATCTCTCTCTGGTTTCTCTGCCAATCTCATTGTTTAGTCTCTACTCTTTTACTTTTTCTGATGATTTCTCCATTGTTTAGCTGCACAGCAGCTGATTTCAACCCTGGATGGCCTGACTCCTAGGATAGTATCATCTCATTAGGCCAATGTTTCCTTGCCTATTTCAGTCTGTGAACTTGTTCTTGTCAGGGAGGTTTTTCTGGCTCACATGCAATCATTCATCAGCGTGGGATGAGCTAATCTCCTCAACATTCTTAATTTGTCCCCTCCAATTTTGGTTGCTTATTGCTATGTTTATCTACATTTTATCTCTGCATATCTATCCTTCTAACTAAAAAGTATCAGAAGGAAGTGTGGAAAATCTTGACATCATGACATGACAAGGAAATCTTTACATTATCCATTACAGCACTTACCACATTGTGTTTTAATTGCTAGTATTCCTGTCTTCCTTCCCCATTAGACTGTGAACATGAGGGAAGAGTTGTGATTGGTATCCTTATTACCTCACTCAGTGTTGGACATATAGTAGGTACTCAGTGTGTAACTTAAGTGAACAAAGCTACCAAAATGTTTGATATCATAGTGGGTATATAAAAGTTAAGACAACGTAGTTTCATATTTTATCAAAGGCCACTTGCATGATATATGTCTGAACAAATAAATAATGCCTTTTTCTAAGAAGGATAAAGCATGGCTCAGTTATGTTTTACAAATCTACTTAGGTACAGAGAATTTTTTTTTATCATACTTAATTAAAGAGTTTGTCTAAAAGTTTGATAAGTCACATCAAGTTGTTTTCCTGTGAGAACCACTTACAAGGGTCAAGAGTTATGTAACCATTTATGATTATAAACACATGTGCTTAGATAAGTGTGATAAAAATTGAAACTTCTAAACAATTCTTTGATCTTTGAAAACAAGAATGTGTATTGGTCATAGTCTAGAAGTAAATGAAGAGTCTAAGTACACTTGAATGAAGGCTGGAGACACAAAGTGTCCCAAGGAATAAAATAGATGCAGTAAGTCACATAAAATTATTATATGCCTTTTTAAATTTATGATTTAAAAATCATTGTGTTTTTTATGACTTAGAAAATGGCATTGCATTTTATTATGATATAATAAATATGTATTCATATAGAAAAATTTAAAAGCAGTACTGAATAAGAAGAACATAAAAATCACTTGTGGAACTATATTATACCCAAATAATTGTCATTAACAATTTCACGTATGGTTTTCAAGTTTTCTTCTATTGAATAGTAAGAATAATTATAAAAATAATGGTATAACCAGTTTAATCAATAACTACATTAAGTATGGTATAACCATGGAGTACTATTCAGTTCTAAGAAAAAACGGTGATATAGCACATCTTGTATTATCCTGGAAAGAGCTGGAACCCATACTATTAAGTGAAGTATCCCAAGAATGGAAAAACAAGCACCACATATACTCACCAGCAAACTGGTATTAACTGAGCAGCACATAAGTGGACACATAGGTACTATAGTAATAGGGTATTGGGCAGGTGGGAGGGGGGAGGGCGGCGGGTGTATACATACATAATGAGTGAGATGTGCACCATCTGGGGGATGGTCATGTTGGAAACTCAGACTTGTGGGGGGAGGGGGGAAAGGGCATTTATTGAAACCTTAAAATTTGTACCCCCATAATATGCCAAAATAATAAAGAAAAGTATGGTATAAGGAGAAAGCAATTTTATTGTTCCTCACCATTCATTAAACTCTTTTTGTGGAATAGTTCTTGTTCTTGGATGAAATTTCAAATGTGCACCATCAATCTTAGATGTTAATTTAGTGTAATAATCATATAACTCTAAACTCAATTTAAAGCTGTTCCTTTCCTGCAAGACTGACCTATTTCAGGCTTGTTACTGGGGGAGGCATGATCAGCACTTTTATTTTCCCATCTTACTACTATATTCCTTTTTCTACACTCTCTAGGCTGCATCTTCATGATTGGGGTTTGAGGTGGAGTGTGTATGTGTGTTTGTGGCAGGGGAAAGGGAGTTAAAGGAAAGAAAGACTGTACCTGACTGGTAAGGTTATGTATATTGTGTTGCTACCATTTTGGTGTGGCAGATTTCAAATGTTGTGCATTCTTTGAAGGTTATTCATCATTGGCTGTCTCTTTTCTATAGTTCTCTTGATTCAGACAATGCCTTCTCTGGCTAGCCATTTACAATGCTGTTCTTAGTCCTCTGGTTATTAGCTATCTTTCTCTCAACTCAGGTTACTTTGTTACTTTAAATGGATCTTTGGGTAGAGTCTTTTTAAAGATAATGCGAGTTCAACTCCATTGCCTGGGTTCACTTTTGGTCCTCAGGAAATATACATGAATTTTTGTCTACTAAATTCTAGAAGTTTAGGCTATTCCCAAAAGCAGCTCTATCTTCTTTTCTACCATCTAGCTGATGAAACTTTAGGCCTCACAGCCTCTCATCTTTAGACTTCCCTAGGCAGGCATCAGGTGTCTATCCTTAGGTTCTCACCCCCAAATTCCATGGTACACATATAACCTTTCCAAATTATTTCCTTGAATCTCCCTTCATTTAGCTTGAGGGGAAGGAGCGAATACCCCGCTTCTTTTGGGGGTTGAAGGGGAATATGTGCAATACTTTGAAAACTTTATCTAAATAAATCTTTACTACTGCCCCATTATATTCTCAACACATTCTTAGCCTTCTGTTATGTATCTTGGAGGTGGGTGAAGGTCCAATGTTGGCAGAATTAAGTTTTGGCTACTCCGTGTGCAAGCCTTTCTAGAACATCTAGCACTTCCTTACCTATCACAATGTTTTTGGCCTTGGGGCTTCTGCTAAACTGACACAACAGCAAAAGTCAGATTTAGCATCCTGTTACACTAATGCTTCCAAAGTACTTCCTATATACCAAGCACTAATGCTATGTGCTTTACATGTACGAACCCATTTGATGCCCACAACAATTTAAACAGAGTGTATAATCATTACCCTCATTTTATAGTTGAGAAAACTGAAATAAGATGTTAAATAACTTGCCTAGCTTTACACAGTCAGTTAATGATGTAATAAGGCATTGAACTCAGGCTGCCTGCCTTCAGAGCTTACAACAGATGTGCTATGCATACCTAGCATAGAATTATATCTTTCTGTTAGGCTAAACAAAATGGCTTTTTGTTGGCTGTAACTTACTGGTATTAAAATGCAACCAGACTGTTGGGGCACAGTGATCATTCATAAGCCTTCTTCTCATGTTTGTGTATAAGGTGTCCTTTAGATGTTTGCTGCAAAGTCACAAAGTATTTCTAGTAGTAACTGAGTAGATACGGTCAATTGTATTTGAAATATATTTTAAATGTATTTATGTATAAAAGTAGTATGCGGACATGTTAACTAAACAATGTAGATAAGGAAAAGAGCTAATCTATAATTAGAGGAACAAAGATTACAGCTTCCTAGGTTTCAGCTGCCTGTTTAGGTGACTCAGGTGCTGTAATCATTCCCTTAAAGCTCAAAATATTTTAAAATTCCAGCAGCTTAGATTTTGAATTACTTCTTTTCACAATGGTTTGCCTCATTCCTAATTCTCAGAGCAGCCCCTGGGCCTCTTTGATTGACCACCAGGAAGTTGTCCCTCTTGGTAAATCTTCTACATTACACCAAACCTCTCTCACAGCTAGAATGATCCAGTTTATAAGGCTATGATTCCCTTGTGTTTGTCTTACATTATAAAGGCATTGCTGCAGGGGTGGGTGGGTAGTGATGTTACCCATTTTTTTCTGCGTCATATCCAGCTAAGGAAATACTGTCACTCCTTGTGTCCCACAGTCAGACAATCCAAGCAGTCAGGGATTCCCTAGGCAGTTGTTTAAATGTCTTTGCCATCTCTAAGATTTCTGCAGCAGTATATTCCCTGATAGTGATAGTTTCCTGCATTGGTTGACTCCCATTTTGCTGCAGTTGTCGAGCTTTCACTTTCCCTTGCAAGGCTCTTCGTCCCTCTCATCAATATTGGTGACCTCTATATTATCAAGAGCTTCCTATTCATAATATTCCTAAGGATTCCATGTTTTTATATTCTAATCAGGCTTAGTTATGATAGCCCTGATTTTTGGTTGTTTCCAGTGTTTCCCCTGCAAACAGACAAATTTACATGCTAATGTTTTAATTTTTGTTTCTTGCTCCTCAATTTTGTCCAGTAGATTTGAGGCAAGGAGAGAAATGGAAAGGAGCATGTCCTTCTGTAGTTGCAACTCCACCCCTAGCTGCTTAATGTTCTCTTCTGCTGCTAGCTGGGCTTCCATTGCCAAAGGAATGGCCCACAAAAGCCATGGGGCAGCTGCTCACCACCCTTCCTTATCACAGTATGGTGTATGGCTCTCAGTTAACAATTGCTTTAACACCACTACCCCTCCAACCCCCATGTTTTGGAGGTGTCCTCTTACTTATGCAGTGGTCCACAAGCATCTAAAAGGTGAGCCATGCTATTCCACATAGAAGTGGCTAGCCACCCTGGGATTTCCCCCATGGGGGCTTCATTCCGTTTATTATTTCTTGTTCTCTCAGCTCCTGTATGGATTGCTGAATGTTCTGCACGGTGAGCAGGTTTATGCAAACCTACCTCTAAAGACTAAGAGAGCTGAGAGGCTGAAGAAGGAGGCTGCAAAATCCATTTTGTCATAAAAAAAATTAACATTGAGTAAAAACTTAACAGAAGCAATGCCTTAGGCAGCTGTTAGACAATAAGTTTCTGCACTTGCCCTCTAGAAAGTATTATTTATATAGGAAAGTTTTTGGTAAAACACATGTAGCTGGCCATGTCTCAGACCCTCTTCTGAAACTCGTGACCACTGGGAAAGTTAGGTAAGCATCTTTATAGGGGGTTATCTATGCTACAGCCATTGTTTCTTGACCTTGCTGCAGGAATGCCTTAGTATACAGGAGTCAAACTTTGGTCATTATGACAGTTTCACTTCAAGATGCAACAGACTGTTTTCCTACAATGATTTTTTATTTAATATTTTGAATATAAAATAGAGTAAACTAGATCAAAATCAAATGGCATAAAATGGCAAATAGTGACATTCTCTTTTCTTGTCACTGTTCCCTATTCACTCAGTTTCCAATTCTTTGCTCTTCCCCAGGTAAATACTTTACTTAGAGCTTTTATGCATATTTTCACAGTTTTTAATAATGCAAACACAAGCAAGTGTGAAATTATATTTTAATTTCATGTCCCCTCAGTTTTTTTAAAAAAGAAAATTTAGTGTTCTAAATGTGCTGCTTTGCACCTTTTTTTTTCACACCACAATATATCTATCAGATTTTTTTTATATCAATACCTAGAGGGCTTTCTCATCCATGTTTACAACTTTGTCTATTCTACTGAATGGATATATCATAATTTATTTAACTAGTCACCTGTTTGTGGACAACTGGTTATATATAATCTTTAAATATTATAAATGCTATAAAATGATATCATTTTAATAGTGTTCTATTATTTTATTCTATAGATGCAGCAATAGTTATTTAAACAGTCCTATATTGTTGAATAGTTAGGCTTTTTTCAATATTTTATTATAAATAATGCAATTAACATTAATGTACTACTATTTTTGTGTATATCTATATTTTTTAGGATGAATTTCTAGAAATTATGCTATTTTGTAGTATCAGTTCTTTTAAATATATATATATATATACTATAACCATAACTTGATTATAAACTCCTTATAAAAAGGAAATTTTTGCTATTACCCTAAAATACCAAGGGTAATATTATATTCACATTGAGCTCAATAAACATATATTGATTGTGGGGACAAATTTTGGTCCAAGTATTGTTTTCTATGTTACTGTGAGAATGGAAGTGAATTGCTTTACTCCTTAGTCTGTGGCCATAGACAAAATCCCCAAGCCTTAGGATGATAACAATGGAGTCACTCTTTAATAAAAGCAAAGAATACAGGGGACCCAAGAGTACAGATGATCAGTGAAGAGAACTTAAATGGTGTTCCCCTCGCCTCTTCCGGGACCAACCTCACAACTAGGTTGGCACTGGAGAAGGGAAACCATGAAGCATATGACAATTCTAGTCTAAAATTCTATTCCTGGTATACAAAGATGATACTCCTGGCTCTTCATTAGTAGGCCATGTGTTTAAGGTTGTTTCTTCAGTTATGAAAATGACATACCATGCCCCTTTTTTGATTTATGACTAATCCTTGGGAGAATGGTTGACGGGAGTTAGAGTGAAGATGGTTAGAGAAGCAGCCATTCAATTGCATTAAATCCTGGTATCTTTCACACCATCCTACAGTAATCAAAATTACCTAGGTCCAAAGGTAGTAGTGACATGTCATAATATGCTTAGAAGATAAAGGGGAATGAGTGTATCTTTGGTTTTTTTTTTTTTTTTTTAAAGCTATAGGCCCAGATGCTTTGACAGGTACATGATAATATAAATAAGGACATCCTGGAAAAATCATCAGACAAGAAGAACAAGTTTGAGAATAGTCTATGTGGTAAAACAAGTTGCTTCTTGTAGAGCTGTGGACTAAACACTTAACTTTCACTGGCTAAGCATTATCTACCCAAAATGCAGAGATACTCACGTAGTTTGGAGTGGCAGAGAAACTTACATTGTATTTTGCACCAGAGGTATGTGACCAAAATTCATTTGGGAAATGTTTTATCCGTATTTTTCTCACTGTTCCTGAGGGTTGAGAAATGTGGAAACCAGATAATGTTACTTAACAACTGTTTTAATCTCTGTGGTGTTTTTGAATCCTAAGTCAAATGATTGTTCTTTGGATGTACTACTGAGAGCAGTAGGCAGACTGCTGAGAACCTGCACAGAGCTTCTCTTTTATTTGTTGAATATTCCCTCAGGTGCCTGATGTTTGACTATGTTCTAAGATCTCTATTAAGTTTAGAAGTGCTTCCACTGTGTGACAAATGGAGCTTCCTCTACCCCACACGGTGATCTTTCAGACATCTTAGAAATAATAAACAATCAAATATGTTAAAGGTTTGCTATTGTCCTTTAACAATTCAAAATCAGAAACAATTTAAGTGTTTCTGGCAAGCTGACTTTTCTTGTAAATGGTGCTGAGAGGAAGCTGGAATCCTGCCATTGTCTCTTTAACCTTAATCAAGATTATGTAATATATAAATCCAGGAAGTTTTGCAAGATATAATAATAGTGTTCTTGGCTTTCTGTGCCACTTTATTCTCTCATATCTTCTGTCTCTTATTGCTATTTATCTCCATTGCTAACTGTAGGCATTCGCCTAAAGTTCAATATTGAGCTTTCTTTTCTCCCTTAAGGATCCATCAGCTTTTATGATTTCAACTATCTCTTTATGTAGTTACCAAATCATTGCTTTTAATACTCACTACTAAAGGTCTCTGTTACCACATTTTCTTTCTTTCTTTTCTTTCTTTTTTTTTTTGAGACAGAGTCTCACTTTGTTGCCCAGGCTAGAGTGAGTGCCATGGCATCAGCCTAGCTCACAGCAACCTCAATCTCCTAGGCTCAAGCAATCCTGCCTCAGCCTCCCGAGTACCTGGGACTACAGGCATGCGCCACCATGGCCGGCTAATTTTTTGTATATATATATTTTAGTTGGTCAATTAGTTTCTTTCTATTTTTAGTAGAGATGGAGTCTCGCTCAGGCTGGTTTCGAACTCCTGCCCTGGCCTCCCAGAGTGCTAGGATTACAAGCGTGAGCCACCACACCTGGCCCACATTTTCAATCTTTCATTTTCACTTAGGAATATCATACAAGCTCTTTCCCATAGGCTTACATGTTAGATTAAACAGGGTTTGATATGGATCCCAATTTACCCAACTCAACTCTTTAGCAATGTTACATCTCCAATATACACTGGAGACTTAGGAAACGAGTAAAAAAATTTCCATCAGATAATGTCATGATAATATGTTGCCTTGCCTCTCCCCACCCCACTGCCACTGTCATTATTTCTAGGCTTAGCTTCTGGCATAGGCCTGATATCTAAATAGCCATGGGGATAGAACTTAAGGGAAGATGGACAGACAAATGCAATATACTGAAGCATATGCACCTCAGTCATAGAAAAGCTTTTAGGCTCCCCTTTTATTCACCAGTTCCCTGTTGTCTAGGAGCTCACAACTCAAAGTGGGAGGCAGCCATCTGAGCAGGAAATTATAGCAGTGTAGTATAGCACTATGATATAGTGCTGTACAGAGATGAGGCACTTAACCCAGCTCAGAGTGGCCAGTTTCCAGTTTTCCTTGAAAACCTATGTTGTCAAGCCTTTTAAAAGCATTTATTTACATGAAAAGGAATGGTTTGTAATCATTACTTTTCTTTAAGTTAGGCCCTCAGGATCTGTTCTTGCTAGCAATGTTAGCTGGATCCTATTTACTCTTCACACTTAAAATTAATACATTTCCAATTTTTTCAATATAGGCTGATATTCCAGGCTGCCACTTTTCTTGCATTTAATTAAAATTAGTGAGGCTTGGCCAGCAGCGGTGGCTCACGCCTGTAATCCTAGCACTCTGGGAGGCCAGGGCAGGAGGATTGCTTGAGGTCAGGAGTTCAAGACCAGCCTGAGCAAGAGTGAGACCCCGTCTCTACTAAAAAAATAGAAAGAAATTGGCTGGACAACTAAAAATATATAGAAAAAATTAGCAGGGCATGGTGGCACAGGCCTGTAGTCCCAGCTACTCAGGAGGCTGAGGCAGCAGGATTGCTTGAGCCCAGGAGTTTGAGGTTGCTGTGAGCTAGGCTGACGCCATGGCAAGGCACTCTAGCCCGGGCAACAGAGAAAGACTCTGTATATATATAAAAAAAAAAAAATAGTGAGGCTTTACTACATTATAATTGTGAAATACTCAGAAAAATAATTGACCCCGTGACCCTTTTAATATTATATTTGTTGAGTATTAATAAATTCCCAGGTGCATAGATCTCAGGCCATTTCACAGAGGAGTTAATTCATTTGGATTCTTGTCCAAGCAACTATGAAACCACTGGACCAAAGCTATAACAAGTGCAGTATAGAGAGGATTGGTTGATAAACCATTCAGATGAGAGAAAAATATCATTTATTCAGAAAACGATATTAGCTTTCACTATTAGTGATATGATATTAAAGTGTTTGCTTTTGAAGATGCATTTCTTTGTTTTTTTGCCACCAAGATTTCATCCAATATATCTTGAGAAAAAATAGCACAGCTAAGGCATTTTGATTATTGCCTGTGTCTGCCTTCTTTTCTTCATATTCAGATACTGTGTGATTGCTAATAACTATAGAACTAAAATTTCAAAAATATTTTCTTAAAGTTTCCATGAAATGAGACAAAGATTCAGGCCATTGTAGGGAGTGTATTTTTTCTAATGATGGCAGTGCTATTTATACGGGTCAGTTGAGAGAATAGTTTGGCTGAAATGCATTGTGCAAGTTGTGGAGGAATTGGAAGATGAAATTGGATGGAGATTAAAGGAAATTTTTGAATGACAGGCTAACATGTTTACTTTGAGAGTAACATGACTTCATCTTTGGTTTTGGAGTAAAGAAGTTACAAGAGGAATGTAGTGCTTAGAAATATTATCTGAGAGTAATTTTCAGAGAAAGAGACTGAGGGAAGAGGAAAAAGTTAGGATATTGTTGCCTTAGCAGTCCAGGTATGAGGTGATAAGTATCTGTTTTAAGGTGGTGCCAATGTCAATGAAATTTCAGAAGATATTTTCATAGAATTTCATAGACTCTATAGTTAGAATGAGTGTGTAAAATCTTCTATTCTAACTTCCAACTAGGTGAATATATAGCTTTTATAGTATCCCTGATACTTCCTACAGCAGTGAATTTCATTGTTGCCTAAGATTTTTTTTCTTGGCTAACAACTAATTTTTTTTTTAATTTTTTTTTTATTTTGGCATATTATGGGGGTACAGATTTTAAGGTTTCAATAAATGCCCATTTCTCCCCCTCCCCCCAAAAGTCTGAGTCTCCATCATGACCATCCCCCAGATGGTGCACATCTCACTCATTATGTATGTATATACCCGCCCCCCTCCCCCCTCCCACCTCCCCAATACCCTGTTACTGTAGCACCTATGTGTCCACTTAGGTGCTACTCAGTTAATACCAGTTTGCTGGAGAATATATCTGGTGCTTGTTTTTCCATTCTTGGGATACTTCACTTAGTAGTATGGGTTCCAGCTCTAACCAGGAAAATATAAGATGTGCTATATCACCATTGTTTCTTAGAGCTGAATAGTACTCCATGGTATACATATACCACATTTTATTAATCCATTCTTGGATTGATGGGCACTTAACAACTAATTTTTAAAAATATTGTGCTTAGATATACTTCCTGGTAACTTTGACACTGAGTCTTTAGAAGGAACAAATTACTGGTTAGACTTGATTGGTTAGGTGGTAAGGTAATAGGGAATAATTCATACGTGGTTTCAAAGCCATAAGCCTTAATGATTGAGGGAATTATGAAGTTACTGATATATATATATATATATATATAGAGAGAGAGAGAGAGAGAGAGAGAGAGGTTGGGAGTGGGAAACAGTTTGGGAAGGGGAAGGCAATATGAAGAGATTGCTTTTGGACTTGTCTATCTAAAGTTGAACTCAATTTAATGACATAACAATTGGACTCTAAAGACTTGTTTGTTTATTTAGTCAACATCATTATACATTTCCCTTCATGACTTCAACATTTACTATCTATTCAGTGTTGAGAAAAATATCTAAATATCTGAAAGGTTAGTTTCCTTTTCTAAAAAGCAGCAATAATCAATAATGCTTGTACTTCTTAACTCAAAGGGCATTGGTAGGATCAAATGAGATAGTATATGTTAAAGTACTTTATAAATTTTAAGTAAAATATGGACTATTATTGTTATTAACCGAGTGAAAATGTTCAGCAGACATTTTGAAATAAAGAATTGCAACTCAAGTGAGAACACATGACTGGAGATAGAGACTTAAATTATCTACATACAAGAGATAATGAAAATTATTTTAATAGGCTAAATTATGGGTAAAATAAACAGGAAAGAATAAAGAGTCAAAAACTAGGTTGTGAAGAATGCCTACAGGTAATACATTCAAGTAAGATGTTGAATTAGCTAAGAAAACAAAAGGCTGTAAGACATATAGAAAAGAAAACCAAGTTCATGTAATGTTATATAAATGAATGAAGGAAACCTTTTAAGAATGGGCTGGTTAGCATCATATGCTATGAGTTCAAGTAGAAAGAAAGCTGAGAAGTTGGTGGAAGGTGATGATCAGGAGCACAGTGGTGGGGACACAGCCTCAGTGTAGTTGGAGGTGGGGGACAGATGCCATGTAGGAAGCTAGACTGCTGGCCATCCATGAAGAACAGAGAATGGGAATACTATTTCTTGGAAGACTTTGAGGAAGTTTGTTTGTCTTGCTTGATTGTGAACATGATAGACTAAAGGAATATTCTGAACTGGTTACTTAGTGGACTTGCTATCAGGAAGCAAAAAAGTTCACTTTCTTCTAGTTATCCTTTTCTGGAGCCCTAGAGAGTCAGCATGTAGGGGGACTATTCTGCTTCGGTGTCACTGTGGTTTGGAGCTTTGTCTACAATAGTCTTATAACGAGTGACATAGAAAAGAGGACATTAATAGTTTGTTTGCATTTGAGCAATGATAATATGTATTGAATTAAGAAAATGGCATGGCTAATATCATGAAATAGACATTTGAGAAAGATGGACCCCAAATAATTTCTCTTTATTTTATTTAACTATCAATACAAACATATTATTCTAATATATACAATGTAATTTATTAATAAAAGCATACATTTTCCACTTTAGAGTTTTAAAAAGCTCCTTGCCTGAAGCAATCTATCTTGTGTAGAATAAGTTGGAATTTAGTCCTCTTAATTTTTTCAAGTGCGTGAAATGTCACCCCTGGATGGATTCTCAAAATTCAAAGATATGATAGGCCTCACCTAAGCAGGTAGAGGCAGAGGAAATGTTAGGAATATGGGAAATATTGGGAAAGAGTGCTACTTCTGAAGTCAAAAATCAGAGTTTAGTTAAACCACTTTGGTATGGTGCTCACTGGCTGTACTGTACCTTGCCCACAGCCGGCACTCAGAGTCTGCACGATAGTTTGTGCTGTACATTGACGACAAATCCATTTTGCTCTTGTGTGATGAGGAAAGCTTTAAAGCACTGAAAACTTGTTTTACTTTGCAGGCAGCTTTACTTGTAATGTAAATCAGAATAGGTAACATATACATGTATGTTTTCATTATGTTATTTTTAAGTGTTCACAATTTAATTTTGATAAATGAAAAATTAGAAAAGTCATATCACGGCTGTCGGCTAAAGTCGCTGTGCACATTTATCTGTGGCTGTCAACTACAGTTGATGATGGTCCCGAAGTGGTTAAATTCTACAATTAATTCAAATATATCAAAGGTATCAAATAAGAAAATTTGAGTGATGATCTAGTCTCTATAGGAATTGATAGGTTATTTCAAAGTGAGAATAAAAGATGAATAAGAGATTAACAATTTGTTTTCACCACTCTGTTATCTTGTCAATAGAAGTTGGCAGATAAAACTGAAAAACTGATCTTTCCTTTTCTACCTTATTTTGCCTGTTAATAAGGCATAGTTTGTGTCTATATCTGAAAACACAAATCGTAACTGAAAGCATTAAAAGAGTTAAATTGAGCACTTGTAGTTTTTTCTATTGTCTGTATAACACATTTCCAGGCAAGTTTATGAATAAATTTTACTCAGAGCTCAATAAAAGAGTTTAACAAAAGAATTTGCATTGCATCCAATGCTAGGTTTACATATTTATATCATGATGAATGAATTTACTCACTTGGTGTAAATATTCATGTTCCACTCTTACTTCAACTACGAGAGTTTCCTTCCTTCTGTTCTCTTCATTTAAAATACTGTTTCTCCCCAGTTTTTCGACCTATTAAAATTTATTCTGTGTTCTAGCACCAGTGTAAGCCCTGCCTCTTCAATAAAGTACTTTCTAAACACTCCAGGCCACATGGATCTTTCCTTCTCTGAACTCCTATAATTTTAGAAGCTGCACTGTAGAGTGCACAGCTGTTACATACCCAGGCTCTAGGGCCATACAATCTAGGTTTGAATTCCATTTCTACTACGAACTAGCTCTGTGGCTTTAGGCAATTTATTTAACTTTGCTGAGTATTGACTACCTTAGGGCAGGCGGGAGGGGGGAGGAGGGGAGGGGTATATACTTACATAATGTGTGCCGTGCACACCACCAGGGGATTGGACACGCTTGAATCTCTGGCATGTTGGGGGGAGGAAGGGGGAGCAGGGGCAATATTTGTAACCCTAACAATATTTGTACCCCCATAATATGATGAAATAAAAGGAAGAAAAAAAAAATGTACCTAAAAAAAATGTAATAATAGGACTTATCTATAGTTATAAATGAAGATAAGATGGATCAATACATGTAAACCATTTAGAATAGTTTCTGCAATAGAGTAAATGCTCAATACATGTTAGCTATTTTGGTATTATAGTATTTTGAGCATTTTCACCTCAACTAGATTGCAGATGTCTTAAAGGCAGGGACACCCAAATTTAGCTCCAGCTCCAAACTTGCATCTTCCACTCAGGAAAACAAAAGCTCTAAGAGCTACAGGGCCCACTTGCCTCAGAAGGCAATTTAGGTCCTGTTTCTTGCTACTTGAAGCACTATTATCACCTTCATCCTCATCCCAAGCAGCTTGTTGAAGAATGCCTTTTAATCACACTTCCTTCATTTGTGTCATTTCCAGTTATGGTTTATGGCTCTTTATGGACTGGTACTCCTGGCTCAGCAAACCCACTTCTGGGTTTGTCAGATTTAGCAAGAATAAGACAAAACATATAACCAAAACCCCAAAGCAAAACAGTTAAATGTGAATTTCAGATAAACAGAAATCATTATAGTATATTAAATTCATATTTAACTGGGCATCCTCTATTTTATCTGCTAGTTCTATGACCACTGATTAATCTGATGCTACATTTGGTAAAGGTTTTTCAGCTAATGAATGGAGTTTGTGATGCAAAGTGAAAAGGGAGCCATGGGGCTATGGAAACCTGCCCATAGGGATCTCTTCCTCTATCCTGAAGGTAAATAATTCTAAGGGGCTAAGCCATAGTTCAGCCATTGGTAAGACTGATAAAGGCTGTTACAGCTGTGTCCTATCCACCTATGCATCTCTACCTTAGATAGCAAGCCCACATGCTTGCTTAACTTTATTTTTATAAATATTTGTTTTCTGTTTAATATAAACAGTATATGTTCATCATAGAGGATTTGGGGAATACAGATGGTATAAAGATGTAAAGAAAAAAATAAAAGCCACCTAGAAAGATAAATGATGATTAATTTATTTTTTTTATTTCAGCATATTATGGTGGTATGAATGGTTAGGTTATGCATATTGCCTTTGCCCTGCCCAAGTCGGAGCTTCAAGCATGTCCATTTCCCAGACAGTGCACCCGTTAGGTGTGTATATATCCATCCCTTCCTCCCCTCTTCTGTCTGCCTGACCACCGATGAATGTTATTACTATATGTGCACTTAAGTGTTGATTGGTTAATACCAATTTGATGGTGAGTACATGTGGTGCTTGTTTTTCCATTCTTGGGATAATTCACTTAGTAGACTGGGTTTCAGCTCTATCCAGGATAATACAAGAGATGATATATCACCATTGTTTATTGAAATCACTGTTAACTTAAAAAGTAATTTTTCTTTTTTGAGGCAGGGTCTTGCCCTATTTCCCAGGCTGGAGTGCAGTGTCATGATCATAGCTCACTGTAACCTCCAACTCTAGGGCTGAAGCAATCCTCCTGCAGCAGCCTCCCTAGTAGCTGGGACTATAAGCACATGCCCAGATAATTTTTAAAATTTTTTTGTAGAGACAAGGCTTTGCTATGCTGCCCAGGCTGGTCTTGAACTCAAGAGATCCACCCACCTCGGGCCTCCCAAAGTGCTGAGATTACAGGTGTGAACCACCACATCCGGCAAAAAAGTAATTTTATTTTATGTTTTGAATAGGAGATATAGTCACATGATTGAAAAATAAATATGTATATATAGACATACATATTAACGTATATAGTGAAAACTCTCCATCCTACCTTTGTCCTCCATGTGCCTAGTTCCCACTATCTCTCATAAATACCACTTTTATTAGCGTCTTGTGTATCTTTGTTTCTTAATGCAAATACAAGCAAATATTAACATATACTTTTTTTGGGGGGGGGGCCAAACCACGTGGCTTTATTATACACTCTTGGATGAGGTTCTGGGGCCCCAAGAGCGGGGGCCCCGGAAGTCGCCGCAGTTTGAAGGGGCTGAGGCCTTTTATATCCTTTGGGCCTGGCTAGGGACTTTTGGCAGGAAGAGCTGGGGATTTTAGGAGGGGCTGGAGGTATTTGTGGAATCCAGGAGCCAAAACATTCTTATCTAGGTGGACATCTGGGTGTGGATCCTCTCAGCGGGGCCTGGCAGTTTTGTCCTTGGCGGGTCTGGTCTCATGAGTCTTTTCTTTTTGATCCAGGGAAGGGAGGGGGCCGCCACCAGCCTTACATTCCGGCCTTTTGGTTATGATGGGCGCCGCTCTTTCTGACTACTTCCTGCTAGGAGGGGGCGTAGTTAGGGGCTATAGGCCGGGTCGGCTGGTGGAGGGGTGGTTGGTAGTGGAAAGTATGGATGAAGAAGTAGTTGGTTTACCGCCACTCGTGTCAGCTCTTGTAGGTGGCACTGGAGGAACTGTAAAAGACAGGGAACAAACAGAAAGATTAGGCAGATGATGACACTGGGTCCTATTAGTGGCAATGGCCAGGTAGCCAAAGGGAACTGTATCCAGCCAAAGGGGGACGCATCCCAGCGGCGGAGGTTGTGCAGGTCTTTACTCAGGTTGGTGAGCTTGCCTATGTTCTGCTCCATAAGGCCTGATTCGCCGACATAGCAGCAGCATTCTTTATGAAGGAAAAGGCAGGTTTTTCTTTTTTCAGTCATCAGCAGATCTGCAAAATCTTGGGCAGATATGACACCATGGCCCAGGGCACCTCCCGCGAGCCCTGAGGCCACAATGGAAGAGGCCAAGCTGAGACTTACCATGACAGGTAGAAAGGTGGCTACTCTTGGCTGGGGCCCTGGGAGAAGCCATTCATGCTCAGACTCACCGTATAGAGTTAATTGAGGGACCACCATGACAGGGAAACAAGGACCCGGGGTGGATGTATTGACACAGCGGGTAAGTACTCCGTTGCACCAGAAGAACTGTCCCAGAGCAGGGGAGGTGGTCGTGGTCACAGAATGGTTGGTAAGGCGGCGTCCATGAAGCTGTAGGTGGGGGTCAGTGTGGGAGGTGAGAAAGCACACGAGATCTGCATAGGGTTGGCCTGTAGGCTCAGGTTCCCAAAGGGGAACACGAGTGAATGGAGTGGAGCATGAGGGAGTTGATGAGGGAGTTTGGGGGTTAGAATAGTTTAGAGGGAAAGCAGCCAGCAGGGGCTGCTGAAGGGAGGCACAGAGGAAACAGTGGGAAATATTAGGGATTATTTCAGAGGAATTTAGGAAGGTGAGGTTGTGCTGTATGATATCTAACCAAGAGGTGAGAGTAGGGTTATGGGGACAAGAAGGAACAAATTGTCCAGCCAGAGTCTGTTCTGCCTTCTGGGAAGTGGTGCCTTTGGGGAGGCAGGACGCCTCTGTAACCTGAGAGGTCGAGACAAGGGCATAGGCTGCCTGGCATTTGCCGTCATCTCCTAAGGTCGAGCTGCCATCAGCAAACAGTGTTAAGTCTGCATCTGAGAGGTCTGAGAGATCGGGCCTACAGGTGGTGGCGGCATTGACCGTCTCAGGGCAGGAGTGAGAGGAGAGGGTTGAGGACGGGATGGGCAGCAAAGTAGCAGGGTTTAAAGTAGGAGACTGTGTTAGGGTAATGTTGGGATTTTCTATGAATATGAGCTGGAATTCCTGTAATCTAGAGGGAGTGAGGGGCGCCAACGAGTGGTGAGTTAGGAGATCTTGAAGGCAATGGGTGGAAAAGACATGAAGGTCCTGTCGGAGGGAAAGCTTTAGTGCTTCCCTGGCAAGAGAGGCTGCCACGCCTAGTGCCCTAAGGCAAGGCGGCCAGCCATGGACTGTGGTGTCTAGTTGTTTGGATAAATAAGCCACTGGAGTACAGGTGGGTGGGCTCCAGGAGCCTAAAGGCTGGGTGAGGACACTGAGGGCCAAGCCCTGGTGCTCATCCGTGTAGAAGTAAAAGGGTTTTTTAGGATGAAGGAGTCTTAGAGGTGGTGCCTGGAGTAGAGCTTCACGAAGCTTTAGAAATGCATGGCCGACAGCTTGGGGGTTTAGTAAAGGGCCAGCAGAGGCATCATGGGCTGCATCATAGAGGGGTTTAGCAAGGAAAGAGAACTTAGGGATCCAGTGTCGGAAGAAACCAACAAATCCAAGGAAAGACAGAATCTGTTCAGTGGGCGTGGGTGGTTGGAGATCGCAAAGAGCCTGTTGGCGGTCAACAGTGGGATCCCGGGACGTGGGGGTGAGCCGAAGTCCAAGATATGTGACCGTGGGCTTGGACGGCTGGACTTTGGAGGGGGACACTCAACAGCCCTTGGAAGCAAGGAAGTTAAGTAGAGAGGCAGTGCGGGTCTTAGAGTGCCGTGAAGAGGAACTACAGAGCAGTAGATCATCAACATATTGGAGAACAGTGCTAGGCTGTAAGGGACATTGGAGTAGGTCCTGGGCCAGAGCCTGACCAAATAGGTGGGGGCTGTTCCCAAATCCCTGGGGCAGGACGGTCCAAGTGAGTTGTCTAGATGTATTTGTGTCAGGATCTCCCCACATAAAGGCAAAGAGATTGTAACTGGCTGGGTCTAAGGGGATAGCAAAGAAGGCATCTTTGAGGTCCAGAACAGAAAAGCGGGCAGTGGAGGGCGGAATATGAGAAAGTAAAGTGCAGGGATCAGGCACCACAGGGTGTATGGGGATAATAGCCTCATTAAAGAGCCTCAGGTCCTTAACCAGCCGGTAGGACCCGTTTGGCTTCTTTACCGGAAGAATGGGTGTGTTATAGGGAGAATTAGTTGGGATTAAAAGTTTTTCATGCAGAAGACGTTCTATAATGGGTTTTAGACCTCTGCGGTGGGTCACTGAAACAGGGAACTGGGGGCGGGAAGGGAAAGATGAAGGGTCTTTGAGTCGAATGAGGACAGGGGTGTGGTGTGTGGCCACTGCTAGGGTAGAGGTGTCCCAAACCCAAGAGTCTACAAGTTCAGGCGGGAGAGGGCACATCTTGGGAGAGGCGGAGGGTGGGGGTGAGGAATCTGAAGAGAGGGATAGAAGAAGGGCGGTTGTCCCTGAGAAAAAGTGGAGTATGGTGCCTAATTTGGCTAATAAATCTCTTCCTAAAAGTGGAACAGAACAGGAGGGCATGATAAGGAGTGGGTGATGGGATGGTCGTCTATAAGACATGTCAGAGGACCAGTAGTAGGAGGCCATGAAGGACTGCCGTCAATACCCATAACCGACACCTGGGAAGGATAAGTAGGGCCTGAAAAAGAAGGCAGGACAGAGTAGGTAGCCCCCATGTTAACCAGAAAGGACACTGTCTTACCCGCTACCTTGATTGTTACCCTGGGCTCAGCGAGGGTGATCGGGGTGGCAGAGCCAGGGCGTCATTGGTCTTCTGCAGCCAAGCCCAAAACCGTCAACAGCAGGTCTGGGGGTGGAAGGACTGACCCTCTAGACCTTTGTCCCAAGGGGCAATCACTCTTCCAGTGTCCCTCTTGACCACAGGCCGGACAAGGCTTATTGGGCTGACGTGGCTGCGGGCACCGGTTGGCCCAATGGCCTTCCTTACCACACTTGAAGCAGGTGCCTGGCGGAGCACGGCTGGTGGCTTTAGACGAGGTCGATGGCTTTCTGGGCCCCACCGGCCGCAGGGCTGCAACCAAGGCTTGGGCTTGCAGGTATGCCTTTTGGTGGGCACGGGCTTTCCTTCGGGCCTCTGCCTGTTTATCTCGGGAATTAAAGATTTTAAATGCCATGTTCACCAGGTCTCGGATGTGGGGGTCTGAGGGCCTTCTTCTGCCTTTTTAAGTTTGCGTCTAATGTCAGAGGAGGACTGAGTGATAAAGTGAGTTGCAAGGACGGTGGCACCTACTGGGGAAGTGGGGTCTAAGCGGGTGTGTTGGATGAGAGCACCCGTAAGGTGGCTGAGGAAGGCCGCGGGATTTTCATCTGGCTTTTGAGTGATTTCTCTAAGCTTATTAAAATTAACTGCCCGATGGGCAGCGGCCTGGAGACCAGCAAGAATGCATTGCAGCATGCGATCTCGGCGGGTTCTACCATCTCGGCCGGCGGGGGTGTCTGGCTGGTATTCCCACCCTGGCTCACTGCGTGGACAGCCTCGGCCCCGACCGGCATGGTGCGGTCTGCTAGGTGGACTTGATCAGCATGTCCCTGAGCTGCTGTCCAGACACGTTCCTTTTCATCAGGAGTAAGAGTAGAAGCCAGAATAACAAAAATATCATGCCAGGTCAAATCATATGCTTGTGTAAGATAGCGGAACTCTTTGGTGTAGGCTGTGGGGTCGTTAGAAAAGGAGCCTAAACGCTTATCAATCTGAGAGAGATCAGAAAGGGAGAAGGGAACATGGACGTGCACGACCTCTTCGGCACTGGCTACTTCTCTCAGGGGACAGAGAAGGGTTTGGCCTGAGGGCCCTGCGTGGGATCGAGTGTGGTGACTGACAGGGGACGCTGGCAGAGAGCCAGCGCAAGCAGTAGCGGAGGACGGTGGGGCGCTAGGAGGAGGAGGAGGACCTAGATATGGTGGAGGCTGAGCAGGGGGACAGGTAAGGGAGTCAGGAGGGTCAGAAAAGGTGGAAGAGGTTTCTAACGGGTCCTTCAGCTGAGAGGTAGAAGAGGCCAAGGACGGTGGAGAACTCAGTGCAAGGAGGATTTGTGACGGGTCACAGGTCTGACAGAGGGAAGGATGGGAGCGCAGATGGAAGAAAGCCTGGACATAAGGGATCTCCCACCATTTGCCATTTTGGTGACAAAAGTTATCGAGATCTTGTAGAAAATGAGTCGCTTGGGCCGAATAAATTGAAAGTCCCATTTTTAGGCCATTGTGACCCATTGCCTTGACTGCCCATGGTGTCCTAGTCCAATGAGGGGAGGAGATCGGGAGCCGGCATACTGACTGAGGGGGCTCGGGCGTCCCCGAGACACTCAGCTCCTTAGGCGTATGGACAGAGACCCTGGAATGGACTCATTGGGCTAGGAACACAAGGGCAGAGGGACTTACCCAGGCCAATTGGTCGGCTGGCGTCCGGTGGAGGTCCCGGTCCGAGGTCTAGAAGACACGAGGGGACGGCGCGACCACGGCCCTGAGGCAGGCCGGCGCAGACAAGACTCCCCTCCTGGGTTTCGGCACCAAATGTAAGGTTTTTCGGCGGTGGCGAAAAGAAAAGAGACCCAGAAAGAGAAAGAGTGGGGGGGCCAAACCACGTGGCTTTATTATACACTCGTGGACGAGGTTCTGGGGCCCCAAGAGCGGGGGCCCTGGAAGTCACCCTATACTTTTATTTTTCTTTTTAGTTTTCAAAAGGTAGTGTACTACATACTCACTCTGTATTTTTTTTACTTATACATCATGATGACATATTATATCAGTGCATAGAAAGCTTCATCATCCTTATGTACAGTTATGCATGTTCCCCTGCATGGACTTACTATAATTTATGTAAGCAATCAGGAGATTGTTGAAAATTTGGTTTGAGTCAAATCCTTTGTTATTTCCTGCACTTTCTTAACTTCTCCCCATCACTGAAGCATCTTCATCCTATGTTCATCCTTTGCAACCTTACTCTCTACTAGGAAACAAAAATTTTCCTTGCTTTCTTAGTTCAATCTCAGGGCAACTTCTATAGTGTGTCCTGTGTATAGGTAGAAGATCCCACAGCCTATTCACTAGAGAAAATACTGCTTACTGGTAGCTTGAGAGATAGGTAAATGATGTGGCCCAAAGATCCTTTTGGCAACACCCATGACTTTTGGTAGAAAAATCATCAACAATATTTTACAAAATACAATTATTCTTATCTTTATTTTCCAGATGAGGAAACAGGGACTTAGTGTGTTGCTCTTACTTGCCTAAAGTGGCCTGGTTGTATTGAGGATCGGGATTTCTTTCAGTCTAGTGTTAACTTTTCTCCCTGTGCCTGACTATGCCTTCTAATACCTTTCAATATATCCTTAGAGAGTTATTCCTGGTTAGACTGTGAAACTATATGGTCTTCCCAAGCTCCCATCAAATGACTTTACAAAGGGGGCACATCCTAAATTATGATCAACTAATGCTTTAAGTAGGGATTAATTGACAACCCAGTGGGAATAAGATCAGTAAATGTGGGACATGCACTATAGGATGCGGGAGGGATGTACATATGTGTGTACATATGAGTATGTACATGCGTGATGTGAAGGGAAGCAGTTGGAGAAACAACCAGAGGAACTAAATTGCAGGGGGCTGGGGAGAAGTGTGAAAAGACACATTTCTCTTGTTCTCACATTTATGTTGGGTGCTGATATTGCAGATACTGCCTGTGTGTCTGTTTATGACATTGAAATGGAAACTGCTGTGATGTAGGCCCATTTTAGTGGTTTCTCCAGCTCCTGGGCCTCAGTAGCCCTTTTTTTTTTTTTTTTTTTTGAGACAGAGTCTCACTTTGTTGCCCGGGCTAGAGTGAGTGCCGTGGCGTCAGCCTAGCTCACAGCAACCTCAAACTCCTGGGCTCGAGTGATCCTTCTGCCTCAGCCTCCCGGGTAGCTGGGACTACAGGCATGCGCCACCATGCCCGTCAGTAGCCCTTTTTGACTTGTATGTCTGTCCAGTGGCTCTGACAGCCTGGTTGCTCTGGTGTTTTGTCACACCATCACTTCCCAAACCTCACTGTGAACAGAGAGATGAAGGTCCAGTCCTAAGAATAGAAAAGAGAAGCCTATCCTTTTTGAGTTTACCAGATTTTGCCCCGCTTCTTGGCCCTCTTCTCCTTCTCCTTCAGGCTTCTAGTAATCCCAGACTCCTCTTTCCAACCCTTCAAGCAGGTCTTAAGCAAGGTCTTGACCCTCCAATGAGAGTGACCTTTTAGTAACTGGCCCTTTAATATGACTGATTGTCAGTCCCTTCGTCCCCTCTCTGGTAAATGGATGTAGGGGAGGGCATCTGCGTTCTGAAATTCTGTCTCTTGGAAAGAGATACAGACTTTAGTCAATGGTGAAGAAAAGATGTATTTAGCAGGCAGAAGAACTCATCCCTCCTCAAATCTGAAACTAGAACAGCTTATTTTTCCTCATCTCTGTTGCAGAGAAAGAAAAGAACAGTTTCTTGCACATATAATGTCAAAGCCTATTTGCATGAACAAGAGAAGCCTGGCTTGGAGCCTTAAGATAAGTTCAACTGGGCTGGGGTCAGCTCTGGGTCTTGCAAAGCCTTGTAGATTCTGGGAAGGAAGAGGAAGATGGGTGTTGAAAACAACAATTAACCTTTGGTCATTATGAGGCGTCTCTTCCTCTTTAGCTGAGACTTTTTGCATTGACAAAGAAAAAGTAAAACGACAACATCTTTAATATATTCTAAAGGAAGTTTCAATCAAATGTGAGATGTGGGTTCTTACTTTCTCTTGTGTAAAACTGGAAGTGAAAACTATCCTGTTGTGATTAACCAGGTTTCTCTCTCTCTCTCTCTCCCTCTCTCTTTAAATAATGGTACTAATTACCTTGAGAATTGTCAGGATGTTTGTGTGAGTCTTAGATTGCTAAAAAATAATTTCCTGGACCCTGTTAAGGAATCTAGATGTGCCTATCAATATATTTAAAATAAAATTCCTCAAACCACCTTATTTAAAATTAACTTCAAAGGTGATCCAATATGGCTTAAATTTAATTAATTAATCTTTTATTTAGCTTATCTTGTACAAACTATGAAATGTGGCTGAACTTAAATGTCTCCTGTTAAACAATCCTTCTAAAGGATACAAAGATAGGTAGAGACACTCACCTATTTATGGAGGCAACTGAAACCTACAAAGGCATAAAAGATATTTAGGTCTCCTGAGATTCTCTACTAGAAACAGTCAGGACTCAATCACACTTTCTATCAAGAGGATTTAAGTTATTCAGGTACAGAAGGGATAACTTAGGAGAAGTGAAAAACAGCCAGGAGAACTTAGTTTATCAGGAATCCTTACCAGCAAAGGAATGAGAAGTACCGTTCAGGGTATAGGAACACTTATCTCATTGAATCTTAAGCCTGAGACAATGTACTCCCTAGGTAGCCTTCAAGCTCTTGGTTTAGATTTTGATAACATATTTTTTTCTATTTATTATTTATTTATTTATTTATTTATTTATTTATTTATTTATTTATTTATTTATTTATTTATTTATGCGTATTATGGGGGTACAAGTGTTAAGGTTACATATATTGCCCATGCCCCCCTCACCCCTCGAGTAAGAGCTTCAAGTGTGTCCATCCCCCAAACGTTGCACATCTTACTCATTGTGATTGTATATACCCATCCCTTCCTCCCCCGTTCTACCCTCCTGACACCCGATAAATGTTACTCCTATATGTCCACTTAGGTGTTGATCCGTTAATACCAATTTGCCAGTGAGTACATGTGGTGCTGGTTTTTCCATTCTTGAGATACTTCACTTAGTAGAATGGGTTCCAGCTGTATCCAGGAATATACAAGAGGTGCTATGTCACCATTGTTTCTTAAAGCTGAGTAGTGCTCCATGGTATACATATACCACATTTTATTAATCCACTCATGAATTGATGGGCACTTGGGTTGTTTCCACAGCTTTGCAATTGTGAATTATACTGCTATAAACATTCGAGTGCATGTGTCTTTTTCATAAAGTGACTTTTGATCTTTTGGGTAGATGCTCAGTAGTGGAATTGCTGGATCAAATGGTAGATCTACTTGTATCACTTTGAGGTATCTCCATATTGCTTTCCACAGAGGTTGAACTAGTTTGCAGTCCCACCAGGAGTGTAGGAGTGTTCCTCTCTCTCTGCATCCATGCCAGCATTTATTGTTTGGGGACTTTTTGATAAAGGCCATTCTCACTGGAGTTAAGTGATATCTCATTGTGGTTTTGATTTGCATTTCTCTGATGATTAGAGATGTTTAACATTTTTTCATATGTTTGTTGGCCATTATTCTTTCTTCTTTTGAGAAGTTTCTGTTCATGTCCTTTGCCCATTTTTGTATAGGGTTGTTTGATTTTTTTCTTGCTGATTTTCCTGAGTTCTAAATAGATTCTAGTTATCAGCCCTTTATCAGATGTGTAGCTTGCAAAATTTTCTCTCATTCTGTGGGTTGTCTGTTTGCTCTCTTGACAGTTTCCTTGGCTGTGCAGAAGCTTTTTAAATTTGATCAGGTCCCATTTGTTTATTTTTTTGCTGTTGTGATTGCCTTTGGGGTATTCTTCATAAATTCTTTGCCTAGGCCAATGTCTAGAAGAGTATTTCCAACATTTTCCTCTAGAATTCTAATAGTTTCACAACTAAGGTTCAAGTCTTTTATACAGTGTGAGTTGATTTATGTGCAATGTGAAAGACGTGGATACTATTTCAGTCTTCTACATGTAACTATCCAGTTTTCCCAGCACCATTTATTGAATAGGAATTCTTTTCCCCAGTGTATGTTTTGTCTGCTTTGTAGAAGAGTAATTGGCTATATGAAGATGGTTTTATATATGGGTTCTTTGAACTAAACAACAAAGGTGACACAAGTTACCAAAACCTGTGGGACACAGCTAAAGCAGTCCTGAGAGGAAAGTTTATTTCCATAAATGCCTATATCCAAAAGTCGAAAAGATCACAAACAGACAACCTAATGAATTGTCTCAAAGAGCTGGTAAAAGAAGAACAGACCAACCCCAAACCCAGCAGAAGTGAAATCATTAAGATCAAATCAGAACTAAATGCAATTGACAAGGGGGAAACTATATGGAAGATTAATAAAACAAAAAGTTGGTTCTTTGAAAAAATAAACAAAATTGACACACCATTGGCTAGACTAACGAAAAGCAGAAAAGAAAAATCTCTAATAAGCTCCATCAGGAATAATAAAGGAGAAATCACAACTGATGCCACGGAGATACAAAATATAATTTATGAATACTACAAAAACCTCTATGCACACAAACTGGAAAATGTGGAGGAAATGGACAATTTCTTAGACTCACACAGCCTCCCTAGGCTCAACCAGGAAGAAATAGAATTCCTGAACAGATCAATATCAAGTACTGAAATTGAAACAGCAATAAAATCCTTCCTAAAAAGAAAAGTCCTGGACCAGATGGTTTCACACCTGAATTTTACCACACCTACAAAGAAGAACTGGTTCCTATCCTGCAGAAATTATTCCACAACATTGAGAAAGATGGAACACTCCCCAACACATTTTATGAAACGAACATAACTCTGATACCAAAACCAGGAAAGGATGCAACAAAAAAGAAAACTACAGACCAATATCCCTTATGAATACAGATGCAAAAATTCTCAACAAAATCCTAGCCAATTGAATGCAGGTGCTTGTCAAGAAAATCATTCATCACAACCAAGTGGGCTTCATCCCAAGGATGCAAGGATGGTTCAAAATATGCAAATGTATAAATGTAATTCACCATATAAACATAAACAAAAACAAAGACCATATGATCCTCTCAATAGATGCAGAGAAGGCATTTGACAAAATTCAACACCCTTTTATGATAAGAACGCTCAACAAAATAGGCATAGACAGGGCTTACCTAAAAATGATACAAGCCACATATGACAAACCCACAGCCAATATCATACTGAATGGGGAAAAATTGAAAGCATTCCCACTTAGAACTGGAACAAGACAAGGTTGCCCACTATCTCCACTTCTGTTCAACATAGTGTTGGAAGTCCTCGCTACAGCAATCAAACAAGAGAGTGGAATTAAGGGCATCCAAATGGGAGCAGAAGAGATCAAACTCTCACTCTTTGCTGATAACATGATATTATACCTAGAAAACCCCAAGGATTCAACCAAGAGACTCCTTGATCTGATAAATGAATTTGGTAAAATCTCAGGATACAAAATCAATACACAGAAATCAGAGGCATTCATATATGCCAACAACAGTAAAAGTGAGAACCAAATTAAAGACTCAATTCCCTTCAAAATAGCAACAAAAAAATAAAGTACCTTGGAATATATTTAACTCAGGAGGTAAAAGACCTCTGCAGGGAGAACTATGAAACACTGAAGAAGGAAATAGCAGAGGACGTAAACAAATGGAAGAATATACCATGTACATGGGTCGGCAGAATCAACATTGTTAAAACGTCTATACTACCCAAAGTGACCTACAGAGTCAACACAATCCATATCAAAATACCATCATCATTTTTCACAGATATAGAAAAAATAATTTTACACTTCATATGGAACCAGGGAAGACCCCGTACACCAAAATCAATCCTAGGCAATTAAAACAAAATAGGAGGTATCAATTTACCAGACTTCAAACTATACTACAAGGCTATAGTCATTAAAACAGCTTTTTACTGGCACAAGAACAGGAACATTGACCAGTGGAACAGAACAGAGAACCCAGAAAACAAATTTTTAATCACAGAAAGATGTCTTAGTAACCTTGGGGCTTTTTTTTTCTGATCAAGCTGCTATAATTACAACAAACACAAGGGCAGCCCCTTGGCTGTGTATAATTTATTTGTTGTTAAAGTAATAAATACCTAAGTTCCATATTTATTCATCTATTCATTCATCTACTACCTACAGTATCCATAATAATCAGTCAAGTACAACCCTGACCTTGTGAACCTTACCTTCAAAAATGCCTAATAAGTGTAATGTTGGCAAGATGGCTGACTGGAAAGTTCCAGGCCCTCATTCCCCCACAGAAACACTAAATAATAAAAAAAAAACACTAAAGAAATTGACTAAAATAATTTTATAGGAGCTCTCTGTAAATCAGTCAGAGATCTACAGTAATCAAATAAATACCTATTTAACAAAAAAGATAAACAGTAGAAAAATCTCAATACTCTTAAAATACTCACCTTTACCTCCCTACAACACATTTTCTTACCCTGAGACAATGTAGTTTGGGAGAAATGGTGGCCTAATCCCTAGTCCTATTCCATAAATTGGAGACAGCAGAGCAGACCAAATTTGTAGCTTTCTACTCTGTATGTGGGCTGTCTAAGGGGTTGGTCTCTGTGTCAGCTAACTCAAAAACTACAAAATATCTTGAAACAAATAAAAATGAAAACACAGCATACCAAAACTTATAGGATGCAATGTAAACAGCACTAAAGGTGAAATTTATAGCTATAAATGTTTATATTAAAAGAAAAGAAAGATCTCAAATCAATAACCTACTTTTATACCTTTTAGAACAGGAAGAACAAATTAAAGCCAAAGCTAGCAGAAGGAAGGAAATAATAATGGTTATAGTAGAGATAAACTAAACTAAGACTAAGAAAGCAACAGAGAAAATTATGAAAATTCAACAAAATTGACAAACCTTTAGCTAGATTGATTGATAAAGGAAAAAAGAGAGAAACCTCAAATAACTAAAATCACAAGTCACGAAAAATGAAAGGGCTTATTACTACCAATTTTACAGAAATAAAAAGAATTAAAGTACTATGAAGAATTGTATGCCAACAAATTGGGTAACATAGATGAAATGGAAAAAATTCTAGAAAATCTTAGAAACACTCAGGCTACTAGGACTGAATCACGAAGAAAGAAACTCTAAACAAATCTACAACTAGTAAGGAGATTGAATCAGTAATCAAAAACTTTCTATCAAAGAAGAACCTAGGACCAGATGGCTTCATGGGTGAATACTATCAAACATTTAAAGAAGAAATCAACTTCCATAATGTGAAACTCCAACAAAACCTTCCCTACTTCAAAGTATTTGTGTTACTAGATTATCTTGTGAATTTTTCAAATACAAATTATCCTTCCCTTAATGATGTATGTTAAGTACTCAGTATAATTAAATATTACAATTTTTTGAAATTGTGCCTTTTTTGCCTTCCTGCTTAAGCTTGCATTTCCCTTCTCATTCTCTACCCTATTCCACTTTCTGCTAGAGCTGCCAGTTCTAAGATCTACTCATGTTAACACAGCCTCATCCAACATGCCTTTTTTAAAGGCAGGCACCACCTGTTACTTTGGGTCTCTAGAAATTATTTGTTCAGGGCAGTTGTCCATATTTTTTTTTCTTCTGCAAAGAAGCTTTAGCCAGGATTTAATGAGAACTCTTGACACAAAGCTTTGCTGCTTCTAATTTGGGAATCGGGCAGCGTGGATGAATGATTGGAGTTCAGGTACTAACTTCACTTCACATTTGAGAGTACCCAATCCTAGATTAACAGATGGAGGGGAGGCAAAAATAGAAGACAAAACTGATTTCACAAATGCTCTATGTAGTAGTATAAAAATCACCTTAATTATTTTTATTTACATAAATGGTTCATAGGCCCAAGTAGCTTTTGGCTCTGTAATAACTATGTCTATCATTAATTATGTGGCATATATATTTTAACTTTGACATTAAACTATTTCAGTATACTCAATCCTGAGTATTTGTTGCTGTTATAGAATGAACAAAGTTCTACTTTTCTAAATTCAAATGGAACAAAACTTGAAGTTACAAAAACAATTTACCAGTTCACACCTGAATTCCCCAGTCAAGCGTTCAAGGTCCTATATGGAGTCCACCTTCACACAGTCTTGTCTTCCTCCCTCTCCCCCCAAAATCTGTGCTTCAACTAAATTTAATCCTATATTGAACTTCCAACATATTTCATTTCCCACACAAAATGTTGTAAAAATAGGAGTGTCTTTGGGTACTGGGAAGCACCAGAGGTCTGGGTGACAGGGGATGGAGAAAGTGTGGAGGGAGGTGATTCCAAAGAGCTGACATTGGGCATAAAGACATACTTGATATTTTCCACAATTTCAGCTCTCTATGAAAGTGCCAAAGAGCAAAGAAAATCTAAAGAGTTTTACTTTGTATTAAATACTTTTATCCATGCTAATGAATATCCTCATTTAGATTACTTCGTTGGGGGGGGAAAAACGTAAAAAGTATTGCCAGACCAGTTGGCCATATGCCCCTAGTTATATTACATGTGCTAACTGGACTCCTAAACATTCAGACCAAAAGTATGTGTGTACTAGAAACCAAGTAAAATAACAGTTTGTTGCTAAGCTGAAGTACACTGCTCCATTTTTTCCATTTGGCACCTAACACCAAACGTCGAATTGTTACCCTATCTCTCGCTCTTATCTTTTTTTTTATTAATTTTTAATTTTTACTTATTTATTCTTGTTTTAATGGTTCCCTCGCTCTTATTCTTAGATATTTAAAGTAAATCATAATGAACTACCATATATTTGGTCTGAAAGTCCCAACAATGACTTCTGTGTATTTCCTGGCATCCATAAGACTGGAGTAGAAATTGGAATTCTTACAGAGTGGGTTGAATAAGAACACAATGGAGAGGCTTTATAAACTCTCCGGTACCAGATGACCTGAGTGATAATAACAATCCCTTATATTTGCATCACAATTTTCTTTTTAAGTTTCCAAAGACTGCAATGAATATTATCTCACTTGATCCTCCCAACAACCTAGTGACAGGAAGGTGTTATTAGCTCAAGTTTACTTATGGGGCAACAAAACATAGGCTTGGTTTAGGGTGACACTTGTTCAAAATGACATATTTTATGGCAGAGCTGAGGACACAACCTAGGTCTCTTGAGTCCCAGTCTAGCACTCTTAACCTCATTTCATTGCCACAGTACAAAATGAGAGATTAGAAAATGTTGTACAGTCTCTATTATTTCTTTTTTGCTCTATGTCCTTTTTTCTTTCTTAAAACATTTATCTGCCTGAGAACTTATAAAAATTGCTTCAACAGGCTCTATCTCTTCACAGACCATCCCCTTCAAAGGTGACTCTAATCAGCATTTCTGAAAGAATATTTTCTGAAATTTACTATTTTTTTAAATTTTATTTTATATTTTACATTTTAATTTTATGCTATTTATTTATTTAGAGAAAGGGTCTTGCTCTGTCACCCTTGCTAGAGTGCTGTTGTGCCATGATAACTCACATTTTTATTTTTAATTAAAAGCATGTAACACAAAGTCTACCATCTTAACCATTTCTAAGTGTGCAGTTCAGTAGTGATAAGTAAATTCATATTGTTATGCAACTATTCTCCAGAAGTTTTTCATCTTGTAAAACTGAAACTTTGTATCCATTAAACAAAAGGTTCCCATTTCCCTCCTCTGCAGCCCCTGGCAAATACCGTTTACTGTCTGTTTCTGTAAATGTGATTACTCTAGATACCTCATGTAAGTGGAATAATACACTATTTTTCTTCTTATGACTGACTTATTTCACTTAGGATATGTCTTCAAGATTCATCCATGTTGTAGCATGTGGCAGAACTTCTTTCCTTTTTAAGGCTGAATAATATTCCAATGTATGTATATACCATATTTTCTTTATCCACTCATCTGTCAATGGATACTTGGGCCACTTCTACATTGTGGCAATTGTGAATAATGCTATCAACGTGGATGCACAAATATCTCTTTGATATCCTGCTTTCAACTGTTTTGGTTACCCAGAAGTGGAATGTCTAGAACATGTGGTAATTCTATTTTTAATTTTCTGAGGACCTGCCATACTGTTTTACATAGTGGCTGAACCATTTTACATTCCTACCAATGGTGCACAAGGGTCCCAATATTTTTCACATCCTTGCTGACACTTCTTATTTTCTATTTGCTAATATCTATCTTAATGAGGGTGAGGTGATATCACATCTTAGTTCTGATTTATATTTCCCTAATGATTAGTGATGCTAAGCATCTTTTCATATGCTTATTGCCATTTGTATATCATCTTTGGAAAAGTGTCTGTTCAAGTTCTTTGCCCACTTTTAAACATCAGGCTATTTGTTTTGTTGTTGTTGAGTTGTAGGAAAATATAAAATTTTTTTCTGGTTATAAATCCCTTATCAGATATGTGGTTTGCCAATATTTTCCCCCATTTTATAGGTTG
The DNA here is from genome assembly GCF_040939455.1 of Microcebus murinus. Taxonomy (NCBI): domain Eukaryota; kingdom Metazoa; phylum Chordata; class Mammalia; order Primates; family Cheirogaleidae; genus Microcebus; species Microcebus murinus. The sequence goes on from NC_134136.1 coordinate 9,491,074, forward strand.
CTTTTTCACTCTGTTGATTGTGTTCTTTGATGTACAGGAGTTTTTAATTTTAATCTAGTCCAATTTGACTATGTTTGCTTTTGCTACCTGTTCTTTTGGTGTCATATTTAAGAAATCCTTGCCAAAGCCAATGTCATAAGAGTTTTCTCTTATATTTTTTCTAAGAGTTTTATAGTTTTTGATATTACAGTCATGTCTTGGATCCATTTTGTGTTATTTTTTTATATTTTCTAAGGTGAGGGTTCATTTTGCATTTGGATATCCAGTTTTCCCATCATCATTTTTTGAAAAGACAATCCTTTCCCCATTGAATGGTCTTGACACCCTTGTCAAAATAATTTGACCATATATGTGAAGGTCTATTTTTGGGCTTTCTATTCTATTACATTAGGCTATATGTCTGTCTTTATGCCAGTACCACACTGTTTTGATGATGGTAGTTTTATAATAAGTTTTGAAATCAAGAAGTGTGAGAGCTCCAACTATGTTCTTTTTTCAGATATTTTTGGTTGTTCAGGGTCCCTTGAGATTTCCTATGGATGTTTGGCTGTATTACTGATTTTTTAAAACAGCTTCATTGAGATATAATTCACATACCATATGAAGAATCCTTTTAAGGTATATGATTTGATATGCCATCAAGACCTATATCCTCATTGATATATTTACAGTTAATTGAAAATATCACCACAGTCAATTTTAAAACAGTTCATCACTTCAAAAAGAAACACAATACCCTTTATCTATCACCCCAGCAACTGTTCATCTGCCCTTCTCCAATCCCAAACAACAACTAATTACTTTCTGTATCTATAGATTTTACTGTTTTGGATTTTTGTACATATGGCATAATAAAAATTGTGACCTTTCTGTTACTGCCTCCTATCACATTGCATAATGTTTCTAAGGGTTATCTGTGTCATATCATGTATTAGTATTTCAGTTCTTTTCGTAGCCAAATAATTTTCCATTGTATGTATATGCTATATTTGTTTATCCATTCATCTGTTGATGGACATTTGGGTTGTTTTCCCCTTTGGGCTGTTATAAATAATGCTGTTATAAACATTCATGTAAAAGTTTTTGTGTTCATATATCTTTTTATTTCTCATGGATAGATACCTAGGAGTGGAATTGGTGTGTCATATGGTGCATCTGTGTTTGCCTTTTTGAGGAGCCACCAAACTGTCTTTCACAGTGGTTATATGATTACATTCCCACCAGGAATGTAAGAGGGCACCAATTTATGCACATACTCACCAATACTACCCACATCTGTCTTTTGGGCTACTATAACAAAATACCTTAGACTGCGTAATTTATAAACAATAAAAATTCTCACAGTTTCACAATAAAAATTTCTCACAGTTCTGTAGGCTGTGTCCAAGATCAAGGCATCTACAGATTTGGTGTCTCGTCAGGGCCCACTTTTCATAGATGATGCATTTTATGCATCCTCGCATGGTAAAAGGGAAAAAAAAGCTCTCTCTTTCCTCTTTTATACGGGCCATAATCTCATTCATGGGCACTCTGATCACTTTTAAAGGCCACACATCTTATGCTATTGGATTGGGGAATTAGATTTCAACATATAAATTTTGTGGGGGGACACAAACATTCAGAACATAAGCACCATCCTAGTGAGAGTGAAGACGTGTCTCATTGTGGTTTTGATTCACATTTTCATAATAACTAATGATGCTGAACATCTTTTCATGTGTTTATTGGCCAACTGTATATCTTATTTGGAGAAATGTCTGTTCAAATGCCTTTTGCCAATTTTTGAATTGGGTTGTTAGGTTTTTTTGATTGCTCTTGACTTGTAGGATCTCTATATATTCTGGATATTAATCCAGATATATTATTTGCAAATATTTTCTCCCATTCTGTGGGTTATCTTTTCACTTCCTTGATGGTGCTTTTTGATGTACAAAAGCTTTTAATTTTGATGAACCTAATTTTATCTACCTTTTTTTATTTTATTGCTCATGTTTTTGGTGTCATATCTAGGAATCCTTTGCCACATCTTAGGTCATAAAGATTTACCATTAAGTTTTCCTCCTAGAACTTTTTTTTCCCTTATATTTAGGTGATTGATCCATTTTGAGTTAATTTTTGTATGTAGTGTGAGGGAAGAGTCCGATTTCATTCTTTTGGATGTCTGTCCAGTTGTCTCAGCACCATTTGTTGACAAGATTATTCCACATTGAATGGTGTATTAACTTCTGAGGTCCACAGTTACAAATTACACACTGGGTAACTTAAATAAAAATTTATTGACTTAACAGTTCTAGGAGCCAGAATTCTATCATCAAGGTGTCACCAGGGCCATGCTCCCTTTGAAGGCACTAAGCAAGGATCTGTTGCAGGCTTCTCCTAGCTTTCTTATAGTTCCTAGCTTCTGTAGGAAGATTTCTTCCAGCTTCCTCTAGCTTTCTCCTAGCTTCCAATAGTTCTTTGGCTTGTGGTAGCATAACTCTAATCTTCACATGGCATTTTCCCTGTGTCCAAATTTATTTCTTTCATGAGGACATCAATAATGTTGGAATAGAGGCCCACCCTACTCCAGTATGACTTCATTTTAACCAATTATATTTGTAACAACCATATTTCCATATAAGGCCAAATTTTGAGCTTTAGGACGTATCCCTTTAACATATGAATTTTTGGAGGGCACAACTCAATGTGTCATGGTATCTTTCTTTTTTTTTTTTTTTTTTTTTTTTTTTTTTTTTTGAGACAGAGTCTCACTTTGTTGCCCAGGCTAGAGTGAGTGCCGTGGCGTCAGCCTAGCTCACAGCAACCTCAGACTCCTGGGCTCAAGCGATCCTTCTGTCTCAGCCTCCCAAGTAGCTGGGACTACAGGCATGCGCCACCATGCCCGGCTAATTTTTTCTATATATATTAGTTGGCCAATTAGTTTCTTTCTATTTATAGTAGAGACGGGGTCTCGCTCTTGCTCAGGCTGGTTTTGAACTCCCGACCTCGAGCAATCCGCCCGCCTCGGCCTCCCAGAGAGCTAGGATTACAGGCGTGAGCCACCGCGCCCGGCCCATGGTATCTTTCTTAAAAATCAATTGATAATAGAAGTATGAGTTTATTTTTGAACTCTCAATTCTATTCCATTGACCTTTCTGTCTATATTTGTGTTAGTACCACACTGTCTTGATTATCCTCACTTTGTAGTAAGTTTTGAAATCAAGAAGTGTAAATTCTCTGTTTTATTTTTTTTTTCAGGATTGTCTTAGCTATTCTGGGTCACTTGTAATTCTGTATGAATTTTAGATCAGCTTGTCAATTTTTACAAAGAAGTCAGATGGCATTCTGTTCTTATTTATATCTATTTATGTTTTACCAATTGCAAATCCAATGGACATTTTTCAACTATTTTGTATCCCACAAATAATTTATTACTATTGTAAAAAAAAAACAGAAATAAAAAGAAGAAAATATAAAAAAAGTTTACAATCTCACTACCCTGAGATAACCACTCTATTATAGTTTTAAATATATATCTTTCCATGCTTTTTGCCTATGTGTAAATACATGTATTTTTTGACACATTTAGAAGTCTACAAATATTGCTACTATTGCTAATGTTATTGAGACTCTTTCCTCAGATGTACATGGAAATGAGAAGCACCCAGAAGGCTCAGACCTATTGCTCCTTAATTACTGAAATTTAAATTTTAAAAATACATTCCCATAGAGAAACTGAAACCCTTATAAATTACTAGTAGAAATGTAAAATGGTGCAGCCATTGTAGAAACAGTTTGGCCATTCTTCAAAAATTAAACATAGAATTACCATATGATCCAGCAATTCCATTCCTGGGTATATACGCAAAAGAAGTGAAAACAGGGACTCAAACAGATATTTGTATACCAATGTTCATAGCAGCTTTATTCACAATAGCCAAAAAGTGAAAACAATTCAAGTGTTCATAAACAAATGAATGAATAGACAAAATGTGGTGTAGCCATACAGTGGAATATTAGTCAGCCATAATAATAAGTAAAGTTTATACTTATACTCCATGAATATATACAAAAAATGATAAATGGGAAAAAAGAGTAAAGTTCTGATACATGCTAAGACATGGATGAAGCCTGTAAACACTATACTAAGTGAAACATAAACCAGACACAAAAGGACAAATATCATATGATTCTACCTCTATGAAATATCTAGAATAGGCAAATTCATGAAGTAGATTATACATTACCAGGAGACGGGGGAAGGGAAAGTGGGGAGTTATTAACTAATGGATATAGAGTTTCTATATGGGGTGATGAAAAATTTTGGAAATAGTGGTGATGGTTGCACAACAATGTGAAAGTAATTAATGCCACTGAATTGTATATTTAAAATGGTTTATTTTATTTATTTATTTATTTTTTAAACTCAGGATATTATGGGGGTATAAACAGTTGCCTCGCCCAAGCCAGGGCTACAAGGATGTCCTTGCCCCATACAGTGCGCTCTGCTTCCATTAGTTATGTGTTCATCCCCTCTACCCCCCCACCCCAGTGAGTATTACTGTCATGTGAGCATCTTGGTGTTGATCAGTTAGTACCAATTTGATGAAGAGTACATATAGCGCATGTTTTTCCATCCTTGTGATACCTCACTTTGAAGGATGGGCTCAATCTCTATCGAGGATAATACAAGAGGTGGTAGATCACCATTGTTTTGTGGCTGAGCAGAACTCCATGGTATACATATACCACATTTTACTAATCCATTCATGTATTGATGGGCACTTGAGTTGTTTCCACATCTTTGCAATTGTGAACTGTGCTGCCATAAACATTTGAGTGGAGATGTCTTTATTATAAAATGTCTTTTTTTCCTGTGGGTAGATGCCTAGTAATGGGATTGCTGGATCAAATGGTATTTCAAGTTTTAGCTCTTTGAGGTATCTCCAAATTATTTTTGACAGGGATTGTACTAATTTGCAGTCCCACCAGCAGTGTAAGAGTGTTGCTGTCTCTCCACATCCATGCCAGCATTTGTTATTTTGGGACTTTTTGATAAAGGCCATTCTCACTTGTAGTTTTGATTTGCATTTCCCTAATGATTAGAGATGTTGAGCACTTTTTTATATGTTTGTTGGTCATTAGACTGTATTCCTTTGAAAAGTTTCTGTCCATGTCCTTTGCCCATTTATTGATGGGGTTGTTGGATTTTTTCTTGTTAATTTTCTTAAGTTCTATATAGATTCTTGTTATCAGCCCTTTAACTGCTGTGTAGAAACCAAATAATTTTTTCCATTCCTAGGTTGTCTACTCACTCTAATGATAGTTTCCTTGGCTGTGCAGAAGCTTTTCAATTTGATTAGGTCTCATTTATTTATTTTTATTGCTGCTGTGATTGCTTTGGGGGTCTTCATAAATTCTTTGGCTAGACCAATGTCTAAAAGAGTCTTCCCAACATTTTCTTCCAGAATTCCTAAGGTTTCACACCTTAGGTTTAATTCTGTTATCCATCTTGAGTTGATTTTGGTGAGAGGTGAGAGGTGAGAGGTGGGGATCCAGTTTCAATCTTCTGCATGTGGATATCCAGTTTTCCCAGTACCACTTATTGAATAGAGATTCTTTTCCTCAATGTATATTTTTTTCTGCTTTGTCAAAGATTAGATAACAATATGAGGATGGTTTTCTATCTGAGGTCTCTGTTCTATTCCAAAGGTCTACATCTCGTCTTGTGCCAGTACCATGCTGTTTTGGTTATAGCCTTGTAGTAAAGTTTGAAGTCTGGCAGACAGATGCATCTCAATTTCATGTGTATTTTACCACAGTTGAAATTTAGTAAAATAAAATGCATCCCTATTGTTCTTCTAATAAGTTGAAAAATGCTTTGGAAGAGATTAAAGTATTAATGTGATAATTAAGAGCATCGATTCTAGTGTCATACTTGAATGGAATTTTTGACTCCACCACTCATTGTTGGGCAAGTTACTTGATTTTTGTATGCCTCAATTTCTGTAGCTCTGAAGTGTGGATAATGATATTTACCTTATAGGATTATTATGCAGATTGGTGACATATAAAGTAGTTAGAACATTGCCTGGAATGTAGTTAAACTTACAATAAGGTATTACTATTATTATCTAATATAATCCCACCCTTGTTCCATTTTTTACTTGGTTGTATTATAAGCATTTTCACCATATCAATAAATATAGAACTATGTCATAATTTCTAATATGTACATAATAATTAAATGTCACAGTTATTTATTTTAAAGTATTACAGGGGTACAAATATTTTTGGTTACATGGATCACTTTTATAAGTCATGGTTATAAATGTGCCCGTAACCCATATAGTATTCATTGTACCTGTCATGTAGATTCTCCCATCCCTGCATCCCTCCTGCCCTCTTCTTGATTTCTGTTGAGTTTTACTTCCCTTTATGCACTTGCGTGCTTATCAGTTCCAATTTAAGAGTGAGTACATGCGGTGTTTGTTTTTCCATTCTTTAGATATTTCACTTAGGATAATGGTCTCCATTTCTATCCAAATTGTTGCAAAAGGCATTAAGTCATCCTTCTTCATGGCTGAATAGTATTCCATGGTATACGTATACCACCTTTTGTTAATCCACTCATGAATTGATGGATATTTGGGTTGATTCCACATCTTTGCAATTGTAAAATGTCCTGCAATAAACATTGGAGTGCAGGTGTCTTTTTGATAAAATGACTTCTTTTCCTTTGGGTAAATACCCTGTAGTGGGATTTCTGGATCAAATGGTAGGTCTCCCTTTAGTTCTTTGAGGAATCTCCATACTGTTTGCCATAGAGGTTGTACTAATTTGCAGTATCACCAAAAGTGTAGAGGCATTCCTTTCTTTCTGCATCCATGCCAGAATCTATTGTTTTTGGACTTTTTAATAAAAGCCATTCTAACAGGGGTAAGGTTATGTCTCATTATGCTTCTAATTTGCATTTCCCTGATGATTAGTGACATGGAGCATGTTTTCATATGTTTTCTGGCTGTTTGTCTATCTTCTTTTAAAAAGCTTCTATTCATGTCTTTTGCATACTTTTTTTTCCCAGCATATTATGGGGTACAAATTTTAAGGTTGCGTATAATGCCCTTGCACCCCCTCCTCTCTCAAGTCTGAGCTTCAAGTGTGACAATCCCCCAGATGGTGCACATCTCACTCATTATGTATGTATATACCCATGCCCTCCTCACCCTCCCACATTTTGCATATTTTTTGGTGGCGTTGCTTGATTTTTTCTTGTTGATTTGCTTCAGTTCGTTGTAGATTATGGTTATTAGCCCTTTATTGGGTGTATAGTTGGCAAATATTTTCTCTCATTCTGTAGGTTGTCTATTTACTCTGTTGATTATTTCCCTGGCTGTGCAGAAGCTTTTTAATTCAATCAAATTCCATTCATTTATTTTAGTTGTTGCTGTGATTGCTATTGTGGTTTTCTTCACAAATTCTTTGCTTGTCCCATAACTAGAAGAGTTTTCCCAATATTTTCTTTCAGTATTCTTATGGTTTAATGACTTATATTTAAGTCTTTTATCCATCTTGAATTAATTTTTGTGTGTGGTGAGAGATATGGATCCTGTTTCATTCTTCTGTATGTGGCTATCCAATTGTCCCCGCACCACTTATTGAATAGGGATTCTTTTCCCCAATGTATATTGCTATCTGCTTTGTCAAAGATCAGTAGACTGTATGTGGATGGTTTTATATCTGAGTTTTCTGTTGTGTTCTATTGGCCTACATACTATAGTTTTGCAGTATAGTTTGAAGCCTGGTAATGTGATTGCTATAGATTTGTTCCTTTTGCTTAAAACTGCTTTGGATATTCGGGCTCTTTTCAATCCCAAATAAAGCATAGAATTATTTTTTCTAGATCTCTGAAATATGACATTGGTATTTTCATGGGGATTTCATAGAATCTGTAAATCACTTTGGGTAGTATGGACATTGTAGCAATGTTGATTCTACCAATCCATGAGCATGATTTGTTTTTTCATTTATTTGTGTCATCTGTGATTTTTTCCTCAGTATTTTGTAGATCTCTTTGTAGAGATCTTTTACCTCCTTCGTTAAGCATATTCCTAGATATTTCATTTTCATTATAGCTGTTGTGAATGGTATCAAGTCTTTAATTTGACTCTCAGCTTGACTGTTATTAGTGTATAGGATGCTACTGATTTGTGTACACTGATTTTATAAACTGAGACTTTGTTAAATTTATTTATTAGTTGTAGGAGTGTCTTAGTGGAATCTTTGGGGTTTTCTAGATATAAGGTTATCATTAGAAAGAGCAATAGTTTGACCTCATTTTTTCCAAATTAGATACCCTTAATTTCTTCTCTTGACTGATTTCTCTGGCTGGGACTTCCAACACTATGTTGAATAGAAGTGGTTACAATGGCTTCCCTGTCTTGTTCCAGTTCTTAGTGGGAATGTTCTCAGCTTTCCCCCATTCAGTATGATGTTGGCTGTGGATTTCTTATTTATTGCTTTTACAATTTTGAGATATGTTCATTCAATGCCTAATTTATTGACGGTTTTTATCATGAAAAAGTAATAAATTTTGTCAAATGCTTTTTCTACATCTATTGAGAAGATCACATGATCTTTGTTTTTGCTTCTGTTTTGTGATGAATCACATCAATTTACATGTGTTGAACCCTCTTGTATCCCTGAAATGAAGCCCACTTGGTCATGGTGGATTATTTTCTTCATGTGCTATGAAATTTGGTTTGCTAGTATTTTATTGATGATTTTTGCATATATATTCATAAGGAATATTGGTCTGTAGTTTTCTTTTTTGTTGTACTTTCCTGGCTTAGGTGTCAAGATGATAACTGGCTTCATAGAATGAGTTGGGAAGGAATTCCCCATTCTCCATGTTATCAAGTAATTTCTGCAGTGTGGGTACCACCTCTTCTTTGTAGTTCTGATAGAATTTGGCTGGGAATCCATCTGCTCTGGGACTTTTTTTGGTTGAAGATTTTTTATTACTGCTTCAATCTCCTTGCTTGTTGTTGGTTCAGAAGCTCTATTTCTTTCTGATTGAATTTTGGGAGATTGGGTGATTCTGTGAATTTGTCCATTTCCCCTATATTTTTGAGTTTATGTGCATAGACATTTTCATAATACTCACAGATTATATTTCATATTTCTCTAATATCAGTTGTAATATCTCCTTTTTAACTTCTGCTAGCTTATGAGGCTCCTTTCTTTTCTATTCCTGGTTAATCTATCTTTTCAAAGAACCAACTTTTTGTTTCATCGATCTTCTGTATTATTTTCTTGTTGTAAAGGCTGTGAATTTTTACCTTTGGACTTCTTTTGCTGAATCCCATAGATTTTTATACCTTGTGTTCCTTTTGTTGTTCAGTTTGAGGAATCTTTTGATTTCCATCTTAATTTAATCTTTGATCCAATAATTGTTCAGCAGCAGGTTGTTTAATTTCCATGATTTTTTGTAGACTTGAGTGTTTCCCTTGGAGTTGATTTCTAGTTTGAATCCATTATGATCTGAGAAGATACATGGTATTATTTTAACTTTTTTGAATTGTAAAACCATGATTTGTGGCCTAAAATATGATAAATCTTGGAGAATGTTCCATATGCTAATGAGAAAAATGTATATTCAGTAATATTTGGGTAACTGTTCTCTAAATGTCGGTTAGGCCCATTTTTTCTAGACTCCTGTTTAAGTCCAGTGTCTATTTATTTTCTGCTTGGATAATATATCCAATCTGTCAATGGAGTGTTGAAATCGCCCCAAATTATGATGCTGCTATTTATCTCTTTGCTAAGATCTAGAAGGGTTTGATTTATTAATCTGGGCTCTCCTGTGTTAAGTAAATAAATATCTAGGAGTGTTATGTCTTCTTGTTGAATTTCTCCCTTTTCTACTATATAATTTCATCTTTGTCTTTTTTTACTATTGTTGGTTTAAAGTCAATTTCATCTGATACAAGAATTGGTACACTTCCTTTTTCAGTTTCCCTTGGCATGAAATTATTTTTACATCCCTTAACCTTGAGACTGTATGAATACTTGTGGGTTATATGTGTTTCCTGGAAACAGCAGATACTTGGATTGTATTTTTTTTTTTTTTTTTGAGACAGAATCTCGCTTTGTTGCACAGGCTAGAGTGAGTGCCATGGCATCAGCCTAGCTCACAGCAACCTCAAACTCCTGGGCTCAAGCAATCCTCCTGACTCAGCCTCCCGAGTAGCTGGGACTACAGGCATGCGCCGCCATGCCCGGCTAATTTTTTTCTATATATATTAGTTGGCCAATTAATTTATTTCTATTTATAGTAGAGACAGGGTCTCACTCTTGCTCAGGCTGGTTTCGAACTCCTGACCTTGAGCAATCTGACCGCCTCGGCCTCCCAGAGTGCTGGGATTACAGGCGTGAGCCACTGCGCCCGGCCTGGATTGTATTTTTTATCCATTCAGCCAGTCTATATTCTTTAAGTGGGGAATGTAAACCATTCACATTGGATGATAGAATTGATATATGGGATTCTTTTCTATTCATCCTATTGGGTAGTACCTTGTTGCTTTGTTTTTTCTTTGGACTATTGTTTTATATGAGCTTTGGGATTTAGCTTCTACATGGTTTTACACTATTGGGTGATCACTGTGCTAATCCATGTATAATGCAGGTCTGAGGATTTCCTGCAGGGCAGGTCTGGTCTTGTCCAATTCCCTCAGTGTTTGCTTATCTCAAAAAAATCTTTATTTATTCTTCATATGTGAAACTTAGTTTTGCATAGTACAAAATTCTAGGCTGGCCGTTTTTCCATTTAAGAAGACTGAAGATGGGGAACCAATCCCTTCTGGCTTGTAAGGTCAGTTGAGAAATCTGCAATTAGCCTGATGGGTTCTTCTTTGTAAGTTACTTGATATTTTCACCTTATGGCTCAAAAGGAGTTCCTCCCTTGTATTGACTTTGGCCAGTCTGATGACTATGCGTCTTGGTGCTTGCCTCTCTGTGATGAATCTCCTAGGTGTTCATCGATCTTCTTGTATCTTAATGTCTAAATCTCTGACAAGAACAGGGAAGTTTTCTTCAATTATTTCCTCAAATAGGTTGTCTAGCTATTGTGCTTTTTTTCTTTCACCCTCAGGGATGCCTATGATTTTTATATTTGGGCATTTTACATAATCCTATATTTCTCATGGGCTTATTCATTCCTCTAAATTCTCTGTTCCTTATTTATGACTGACTTATTTAATTCAAAAGAGTTGTCTTCAAGTTCTGCAATTGTTTCTTCTGCCTGGTCTTGACTATTCTTAAAACTTTCCACTGTGTTTTGTATTTCCTTAAATGAATTTTGCATTTACAAAAGTTCTATTTGATTTGTCTTTAATATGTCTATCTCTTTACTGAATTTTTCATTAATTTCCTGAATTGTTTTTTCTGGTTTCTTTGAGTTGGTTTTCCATTTTCTCTTGAAGTTCATTGAGCTTTCTTACAATCCATGTTTGGAATTCTTTATCCGTCATTTCAGTATTGTCATTTTGGTTGGCATCCATTGTTAAACAGCTGGTGTTCCCTTTTGGGGGTGTCCTTTTGCTCTGATTTTTCATACTTCTCAAGTTCTTTTACTGATTTCTTCTCATCTGGAGCAGCTGTTGCTTCTGTTTTTGAATTTTCTTTTTTTTAGATGGTGCTTCCTCCCCATATGGATGTGTTTGTTGCATATGTTGGGTAAGAAACGTTGGCTTTGTTTGTGGGTGCTTTGATGGCAATCTAGGTTCTGGATACATGTCTTGGTTTTAGATATCTTTATTGTAGTGGTTTTCTCAGTTACTAGTTGTTTGTATGTGTAGCATTTTGAGCTACGTGTGTGGGCAGATTTCCTGCCTCACTTTTATGAGAGAGGATGGAGGTTTTTGAAATCGTTTCTCTTTCTCTAGCCCTGTGGTCTTCTTAGCAGTGTGAATTGTATTGGCATGCCAGTTTAATCTCTGAGACAATACTGGTGGTTATCAGTGAGAATGGATCTCACACCATATTATTGAGTCAGTAACTGCTGTAAACGGCTTGTCAGAAGCTAAAAGCTGCAGTGTTGTTTTTGAGACCTATGAGTGCCTCTCTAGTCTCTCAGGTGGAGCACTGGAATGCTCCAGGTGCTGGGTGTGTCCCTGGAACTTCCAGGTGAGTCCTCATTCTCTTCCACAGCTGACATGTGTGGGGGAGTGAGGCTGGGCAAGACCTGGGTTAAGTGAGCTTAGCCTCAGGCTCCATAAAAGCTGGTAAAGTAGCTTTTTTGGCAGAGTTCAAATGTATGCCTTCAGCTTCTGGGGAAAGCCACCAGGGAGAGGCTGAATCAGTCCCATCCAACCAGAACGTCAGCTTGTGGAAATGGCCATCTGAGATTCACCAGCTGGCTGTCCAGCTCTAAAATTTTCCCCTAGCCTGTGTGTCTGACCCACTAGCTTGCATCTCCACATAATGCTGGCAGGTATGGAGCTCCAAAATTTGGCACCCCAGGCCCACTAAAAGTCCTCAAGGTTAGAGATTCGGGCCCCGCTCTCTGTGGAGGCCTCAGCCTGGAGAATGCACCCACTGAAGGGAGGCAACTGCTTGCCAAATTCTCAGTTCAAACATCTGTCCTTGTTGAAACGGGTGGGGCATGTGCTACAGCTCCCGGTAAGTCAAAATATCTGAATATGCTATGACTAGTTGTTATGGCTCCTGGGATGGGCTCTTTCTCACCACCAGAGGATACACCCTAATCCAACAAGGCAGTTTTCTTGTGGAGGGGATGGGCACTCTTCCAGATTGCCATGTCTCAGAACTCCACAGTATTCTTCCATCAGTTCTGTCCACATGGGCTTCCTTGTTACCCAAGTCCAGTTCCCAGACCTGCCCTCCCCCCGTGTCTCCAGTAACCTGTTCAATTCTGGGAGGCAGAGGGTCTGGCCAACTTGTCTGCTCCACTTGTATAAGACTGTATGAAATGCCAGTGGGTGGAGAGCTCCCAAACTGGGCACTCTGAGTCCACTGAAGGCTCCCAAAGGTAAAGGCGTGGGACTCAATCTGTGAAAACCTCATCATGCAGCACATGCCTTCTGGGGAGAGGTGGCTACTTGCCAAATTCTCAGCTCAAACTGTACTCCTAGTTGCAGTGGTTGGGGAAGGGTGGGAGAGGAAGCATCTGAATGAATGAAATGCAGCTCTCCATCCTCTCATGACACTCTCCATGGAAGGGAGTCCCACACGAAATGGCCTAGCTCCAGGATCACACAACTTCTCTTCACTATTCCACATTTGCCACTGTGCCTGGGCTCATGGGGGTGCAAAAGACTCCAAGAAACTTGGTGGCCTGCTGGTCACTGAAGTCTCGCGGGAGGAAGAGGGGGATCTATCCTTTTCCTTTTACTGGGCTCAGAGCCTCTCTGGGTTTGAACCTCATCAATATCTTCTTTCCATTATCTTCTTCATTCTCTGCTTTACATTTTTTTTTTCTGTGAGGTCCGTGGCAAGCTCTGGTACCTCTCTCTATGATCTATACCTGATCTATATCTCTTCTCCCATCTCCTTTATCTGAAATCCTATCTTCCCTCCATGATGGTCTGGCAAACAATGTCTCTAGTTGGCCATCTTGCCCCTCTCCTAAATGACAGTTTATACCATAATTTATTTAGCCAATCTCTTACATTTTAACATTTAGATTACTTGAAAATTACATCAGCTATTTTTATATATGATATCCATGAGGCATTTGAAACTTTGATCACTTCTTTCTTTGGTTTTCCATCACATCAAACTTTCTTCCTATCCCTCTGACATCTTTCTCCTTCCTGATTTCTTTTCTTCGGACTGTCCCATCAATGGAGATGTTCTATAGGATACTTTTTTTGTCCTTAACTCTTCCCATTCTGAGCACTTTCCAGAAGGAAATATGATTTACTTCCATGGCTTTAACTAATGCTTATATGCTGGTGACTCCCAAAACTGTTATCTTCAGCTCAGATCCCTTTTTTGTTTTGTTTTGTTTTTTGAGAATCAAAGCTATATATACATAGTTGCCACCTGGACACTTGTTTCTAGAGCTCCTATAGGCATCTTAAATTCAATTTGTTTGAAACTGAAATTGTAATCTTCTTGCTACCCCATTACCCATAGTCTCTTTCTCAAAGAATGGTACCACTATTCACAATTTGCCAAGGCAGCAGCCTGGGGGAATCATCCATAATTCTGTTCTCTGATTCTCACTTCATTTCTAGTCTTTTTGGCCTCTAAATATTTCTTAAATCTACTTGCTTCTATCTATCCCTGATTTTACTAGTGAGGTTTCTTTAATTTCTTATCTGATCTATTATTATAGCATTAAGGCTTATACATGATCTTTTAAACCTCTTATTTTGCCCCACTTTACATTCATCCTTGGACCAATTGAAAATCTGCATAAAGGCCAGGTGCCGGTAACTCATGCATGTAATCCTAGCACTATAGGAGGCCGAAGTGGGAAGATTGCTTGAGCTCAGGAGTTCAAGACCAGCCTGAGCAAGAGCAAGACCCCATCTCTACTATAAATAGAAAGAAATTAGCCAAACAACTAAAAATACAAAAAATTAGCTGGGCATGATGGTACGTGCCTGTAGTCCCAGCTACCTGGGAGGCCAAGGCAGGAGAATTGCTTGAGCCCAGGAGTTTGAGGTTGCTGTGAGCCAGGCTGATGCCATGGCACTCTAGCCCAGGCAAGAAAGTGAGACTCTGTCTCAAAAAAAAAAAAAAAGAAAAGAAAAGAAAAGAAAAGAAAAGAAAAGAAAATCTGTATAAGATCCTTAGTGAGTTACCACTGCCTTCAGAATAAACTTCAAAGATTTCAGCTCAGCTGGATCCTTCATGATCTAGTTCTTCTATACTTTCTTAGCTTCATGCTTCTTAGTCATCCTCACCCTTAGTTCTAAACATATTAAAATAACTGCAAATCTCCTAATGAAGGAAATATTAACTTCTCCAAGAAACTTTCCCCCTACTTTATCTTTGTGGAAAACTCTACATATCCTTTAATATTCAGCTTAAGCCATCATCTTTTCTGAAAAGCCATGATGATCTCATCTATATTCCTACAGTTTTCTGTATAGGTGTCTATTATCATTATTTTTATACTTTATATATATACATGTGTGTGTCTATCTCTCCACTTAGGCTACTTGAGGGATTATTTATATTAATTTATTGATTCTCTAAACCTAGCACATTACATCACACATAATAGGTACTTAATAAATATCTGTCAAGCAAATGAATGAATGAACTTAATTAATGAACGTTTTAATAGTTTTGAGTCTCAAAGGACCTCATGACTTTTTGGAGTGTTACATGTCCATTGGCTAGAGCCTCCATCCAGAAACTGAGAAAAATTCTGCCCTGGATAGTCCAGCCAGCCAAGATCAACTCCTCTCCAAGTTTATTATCCTTTAAATAATAGTTGGAATCTTTATTGAGACAAAATGTCAACTACTACTATGTCCATTGTATGACAGTCAGATTGGTTTAGCCCATTCCTAGTCCACTTTAATACCAGATATAGGTCCTAGTTCAGAGTTCCTTTTCTACACAGATGGCCTATACCACCTCCTGGTTACCAAGAACTTCCTACTTCCCCATATGGACCAGGTACAACATTCTCCTATGTCTGAAAAATTACAGATCCACTCAGCTTGGCCTATTCCTGTTGCCTACAAGTCCAAACTCTGGTGAGTCTGCCAATCAACACTAACTCCCCTTTAGGCTTTCTTCCACAGGGTAAGATTTTGAAATTACTGGACGCTGGGTTTCTCTTGAGCTAATAGCATTTAGAGCATGATTAATATGTGAATGATCAAAGTAAATAATGAAATATTCATGCAGTACATATCTGGTTAAGCCCAATACTTTCAAGGTGAAGAGCAGAAGTAAATATTGACAGGGAACTCAGAACTAATTCTTCCAGAAAGTCCAACAGTTCTACATTCCCCAACTACTCCATGGAAAAAGGATTAGGTAAAATTCAACATCCCTTCATGATAAAAAAAAAAAAAAAAACTCTTGAAAAAACTGGGTATAGAAGGAATATGCCTCAACACGATAAAAGATATATATATATATATATATGACAGACCCACAGCTAGTATCATACTAAATAGGGAGACTCTAAAAGCCTTTCCTCTAAGACCTGGAACAATACAAGGATGCAGACTTTCACCACTGTTATTCAACATAATACTGGAAGTTCTAGCTAGAGCAATTAGACAAAAGAAAGAAATAAAGGACATCCAGATTGAAAAGGAAGAAGTAAAATTATCCTAATTTGCATAGGATATGATGTTATATCTTGAGAAACCTAAAGACTCTACCCAAAATCTATTATAAATAATAAATAAATTCAATGAAGTCTCAGGATACGAAATCAATATACAAAAATAAGTAGCATTGCTATATGTCAATAGTAAGCAATCTGAAAAAGAAACAAAGAAAGTAATCTAAGTTACAATAGCTACAAATAAAATAAAATACCTAGGAATAAACTTAACCAAAGAAGTGGAAGATCTCTACAATGAAAACTATAAAACATTGATGAAAGAAATTGAAGAGGACACAAAGAAATGGAGAGATATTTCACGGTCATGGATTGGAAGAATCAATATTGTTAAAATGTCCACATTACCCAAAGCAATGTACCCAATGTACCCAAAGCAATGTGTACCCAATGTACACATTACCCAAATGTAATCCCCATCAAAATACCAATGACATTTTTCAGAGTAACAGAAAAAATAATCCTAAAGTATATATGGAACCACAAAAGACCCAGAATAGCCAAAGTCATCCTGAGCGAAAATAGCAAAACTAGAGGAATCACATTACCTGACTTCAAATTATACTACAGAGCTATAGTAATCAAAACAGCATGGTACTGGCACAAAAACAGACACATACATCAATGTAACAGAATAGAGAACTCAGAAGTAAACCCATATATCTATAGTAAACTTACCTTCAACAAAGGTGTCAAGAACATACAGTGGGGAAATGACAGTCTCTTCAATAAATGGTTCTGGGAAAATTAGATATTCATATGCAGAAGATTGGAACTAGACCCTTATCTCTCTCCATATATAAAAATCAAATAAAAATGAACTAATGACTTAAATATAAAAGACTTGAAACTATGAAACTCTTAAAGAAAACATTCAGGAAATACATCAGGACATTGGTGTGGGCAAGGACTTCTTGAGTAATATCCCCAAAACACTGGCAACCAAAGCAAAATTAGACAAGTGGGACCACATCAAGCTAAAAAGCTTCTGCACAGCAAAAGAAACTATCAACAAAGTGAAGAGACATCCCACAGAATGGAAGAAAATAGTTGCAAACTACCCATCTGAGAAGAGATTAATAACTAGAATAAAAAGGTAGCTCCAACCACTCAATAGGAAAAAAATCACATAATCCTATTAAAATGGCAAAAGATCTGAATAGATATTTTTTAAAAGAAGACATACAAATGGCCAGTAGGAATATGAAAAAATGCTCAACATCATTAGTCATCAGAGAAATGCAAATCAAAACTACAATGAGATATCTCACCCCAGTTAAAATGGCTTTTATAAAAAATACAGGCAACAAAGAATAATGTCGAGGATATGGAGAAAGGGGAACACTAGTACTCTGTTGGTGGGAATGTAAATTCGTGCAACCACTATGGAGAACAGTATGGAGGTTCCTCAAAAAACTGAAAATGAAACTACCACATGACCCAGCAAGCCCACTGCTAGGTATATAATATTCAAGAGAAAGGAAATCAGTATATCAAAAAGATATCGTCACCCCTATGTTTATTGTAGCACTATGCACAATAGCCAGGATTTGGAATCAACCTAAGTGTTCATCAGTGGATGAATGGATAAAGAAATTGTGGTACTCATATACAATGAAATATTACATAGCCATAAAAAGAATGAAATCTTGCCATTTGCAACAACATTGATGGAACTGGAGAATATTATGTTTAGTGAAATAAGTCAAGCACAGAAAGACAAACCTCTCATGTTCTCACCCATATGTAGAAGCTAAATATTAAAACAATTGATCTAATATAGACAGAGAGTAGAATGATGGTTACCAGAGGTTGGGAAGGGTACCAGGGAGGGGGGAATAAAGTGGGGATGGTTAATAGGTGCAAAAATATAGGAAGAATGAGCAATAGTTGACAGTACAACAGAGTAACTATAGTCAACAGTAATTTATGGTATGCTTTAAAATAACTAAAAGAGTGGAATTGGAATTTTCCTAATGCATAGAAATGATAAATGGTTGAGGTGATAGATACCCCAAATATCTCGCTTTGATTAATACACATGTATCAAAATATCACATTTACCCTATGAATAGTTATTATGTATCTATAATAATTAAAAATAAAAAAAGAATTTTTTTCTGATTTGGTCCATATTTCACCTCCTAGAAATTTATGAAAGTTGCTGTATTTTTTACCAGATTATGTTGATTGGAGATGTAGAAACATGGCAGACACACCATAGCATAGCAAGAAATAAGGGATATTGGAATATACAGGCAAAGAAGACTAGGAAATTCTGTAAAGTAAGAGTCTCCCAGAGCTAGATATTGAATCAGTTGTCTGTTTAATCAACTTAAAAAGAAAAAAAATTTCTATTTAACATAGTTTATGCACATGCTTTCTACATGTTTTCCAGATACTATATTTTTATGCCATGAACATTAAAATGATTGACATTTATATTTAAAACAAAATCTCCAAGGTACTCTTTCTTTCTATTTGCAGATGACAAAATGTAAGCTAGGTGCTACTATATGTTGTCTATTTTCAGGTTTAATATATACACAAAGAAGCCTCCTATTGATGTGGAGAAAACCAATAGGTCTTTATAAAGTTTCAGTCTCACTACCTATGATTTTAGGGCCACCGAGCAAGTTAATTCACCTCTCTGCTTCAGTTTACAATTTTTTGTCAAGTGAGATTGGTGATATTACCCATATTTACTCAATAGAGCTGGTGCTACCAAGGATCAAATAAGATAATGTATGTGAAATCACCTTGGAAAGGATTATACAAATGTAAGGGATTATTGCAGGTGCTTTGATGCCCTTTTGGAGCAAGGTTGTCGGTATAAATTCATTGTATGAAGTTTAATGGGTTATTATTTTGAGATTGGTGTTGGAGTAACTTTTCATAATCATTTAGTTTTCAGATGTACCAGACTCTGCATGTTTGATAGGAAAATTATCAGTGAGTAAAATTTTGTGAATGTGGTTGTGATTATGCAGTTGGTTTAAGTTATGGTGAGGTTTTAAAATTGCAGCTACCAAATTTGCGGCTTAACTACCTCTAGTTTTCGTGGCAAATTCATGGAAAAATTCTGAATTGTTGGGAGGATGAAATAACGTACATAAATTGTCTCACATAATACCTCTCATTTAAAGATTATTTCACATCCATTTTTAATTGTCCATACTTGTCTTCAGCAACAAAAGTATGTAGCTAGACCCCTATTAGTTTAGATGTTGAGGAAACCAAAGACAAATAAGACAATGTCCCAGTGCTTTCAAGCCCACATTCCAGTGGAGATTTGTTTGTTAGCTTTGTGAAAGCAAAGCCTTTTGGGAATGGGACACAAAATAGGAACTTCTTTCCTGCTTGTGTCAAAGACAGACTTCACTAATATTAAGTAAAGATATGTATATTTCTTATTCATCTTTGTATAACACAAGTCCCTACTCCAGTAAATGTGTGTAAAACAAATAAACAAATTAAGGATTGGAAAGTGGGAAAGGGTGGGCATGGTAGTGATGTTGGGTCTATTCAGATGAGAACACAACTTATTTATGGGCTATCTTTTCTGCTTCTCTTTTCTTGTTTTGAATGAACCTTTTCAAGTATTTTTTTCATTTTTTTAAATTTCAGCATATTATGGGGGTACAAATGTTAAGGTTACGTATATTGACCTTGCCCCCCTCCCCCCTCAAGTCAGAGCTTCAAGCGTGACCATCCCCCAAACGTTGCACATCTCACTCATTATGTTTGTATATACCCATCCCCTCCTCCCCCCTTCCACCTGCCTGATACCTGATAAATATTATTCCTATATGTCCACTTGAGTGTTGATCCGTTAAAACCAGTTTGCTAGTGAGTACATGTGGTACTTGTTTTTCCATTCTTGAGATACTTCACTTAGTAGAATGGGTTCCAGCTCAATCCAGGAAAATGCAAGAGGTGCTATATCACCATTGTTTTCTAAAGCTGAATAGTACTCTATGGTATACATATACCACATTTTATTAATCCACTCATGTATTGATGAGCACTTGGGTTGTCGGAGAGATAGGAACACTCCTACACTGCTGGTGGGACTGCAGACTAGTTCGACCTCTGTGGAAAGCAATATGGAGATACCTTAAAACGATACAAGTAGATCTACCACTTGATCCAGCAATTCCACTACTGAGCATCTACCCAAAAGTTTTTGGTTTTTTTTTTCTACTTAGCTGCTAGCTACTGTTTCCAGCAACCACCAGTGGCCCAGACAAAGAATACTAGCAAGGGATCTACCTGCATGGGTCGTTTGCAGTCTGGGTGAGGTTGTGAGTGTGGCTTCAATGACACAATCACAATGTGAGAGTTCAAGAGTTTTTAGTGGTTTTTTTTTGAGACAGAGTCTCACTTTGTTGCCCAGGCTAGAGTGAGTGCCGTGGCGTCAGCGTAGCTCACAGCAACCTCAAACTCCTGGGCTCAAGCGATCCTCCTGCCTCAGCCTCCTGAGTAGCTGGGACTAAAGGCATGCGCCACCATGCCTGGCTAATTTTTTTTCTATATATATTAGGTGGCCAATTAATTTCTTTCTCTTTATAGTAGAGACGGGGTCTCGCTCTTGCTCAGGCTAATTTCGAACTCCTGACCTTGAGCAATCCACCCGTCTCGGCCTCCCAGATTGCTAGGATTACAGGCATGAGCCACTGTACCCGGCCTAAGAGTTTTTAGTGATTACAGATCCTTATGTTAGGCAGAGCAGCCAGAAATGGACAGACCTCTGTCCTAGGTCTCCTATAGCAAATAGTAACTGCATGAATGTAGGAGAGGGCTTTCATTATTTAAGGGTCATTTGAGGTGGGGTGTCTTAATTTTGTGGAGTTACCTTCTATGGGGTTCTTTAAACAATTCTGGCAACAAGGGTAGGTGAGCAGTTTAATAATAAGCTGGGGTTTAAATAGGTCTCTGAAGAGGGACTCCTTATCTGTCTTGGTCAGCCTGGGCCAAGCCTAGGCAGCAATCAACTATTGCTTCTCCATTGTTCCTAAGACAGATGTACTCCAATACTTCCTGCTGCTGTCAGTCCTTTTCTGTACTAGGATTGTACTAGGACTGTATATAGGACCTCGTGTATGAAACTTTCATATGAGTACAGACCTCCATTCTTATAGGACATGTCAGCAGGGGTTTTCAAAGTTAAGATTTCTGGGGCTCTTCTGAGGGGTTTAGAGGTAGATCCAAAATGGAGGCTCTCCTTGGGCATGAAATAAACAAAAGTGGGTCATCTTGAATGTGGTGGGTCAAAGGGGACTGTCTTAGGTTGGCAGCAGCTGAGGAAGACCTCCATCAGATCCAAACAATAATAATCCCTTCCATTTTTATGGAATGTATAAGTACTGTATATGTATATTTTTCAAAATATTTTCACATATATTAGTTGATTTGTATAACACTGTTAGAAGAAAATTATAGCAGCAATTATGTTCACCTTTAAACAAATGTAGAAATGGACACCTAGAGAGAAAAAGCCTCCTTTTCATTCCCTCTTCTTTCTGTTTCACAATAGTATCTTTCCCATATTAAATTCCATAGTGATTATAAATCAAAACATTGTAAGAAAGCTTTGTGTAAGGATCTCTTTTTGACATCTTCCCTAGCTTTCAATTTCTTAGTCTTCAACTTGCAATTGCATTTTTTCTCGACTAGAAGTATTAGTAGGATGGCGGTAGATGTTCTTAAAATGCATTTTTTTTTAGTGACTGCTTCATTGAGATATAATTCACAAACCACACAATTTAAGCATTTAAAGTATACAATTCAATAGTTTTTTGGTATATTCACAGGGTTGTATAACCATCCCTGAAATCAATATTGGAACATTTTCATCACTTCCAAGAGAAACCCCTTACTTTTAACTGTCAATCCCTATTATACTTGTCTTCTTATTCATGATATACTCAGTAAAATAGGAAGCACAGGGGACAATATTTTAAAAATATTTTTTATTGATTTACAATTGTCATATTTTGGGGGTATATGTGATATTTTATACATGTGTACAATGTATAATGATCAAATCAGGCTAATAGGGATATTCATCACCTCATACACTTTTCTTTGTGTTGGGAACATTGCCATTCATCTCCTCTAGCTATTTTGAAATATGCAGTAAAGTATTAACTCTAATTTCCTTACCATGCTATTGAACACTAGATCTTATTCTTTCTATTTAACTATATGTTTGTACCCATTAAGGAACTTCTCTTTATCCCCACCTCCTTTCCAGGCTTTGGTAACCACCATTCTACTTTCTACAGCCATGGGATCCACTTTTTTAGCTCCCATATAGGAGTGAGAATGTGCAATATTTGTCCTTATATGTTTGGCTTTTTTACATAACATAATGACCTCCAGTTCTATTCATGTTGCTCCAAATGACATAAATTCATTCTTTTTAATGGCTGAATAATATTCCATCATATATATGTATCATGTATTCTGTATCCATTCATCTGTTGAGGTACACTTAGATTGATTCCATATCTTTGCTATTGTGAATAGTGCTACACTAAACATATGAGTGCAGGTAGCCATTTGATATAGTGATTTCCTTTTCCTTTGAGTAGATATTCACTAGTAGGATTGCTGGGTCAAATGGTAGTTCTATTTTTTTTTTTTTTTAGAAATCTCCATACTGTTTTCCATAGGGGCTGTACTTACCAACAGTGTATGAGCATTCCTCTTTCTTCACATCCTTGTTAGCATAGTTATTTTTTGTTTTTTTGATAAAAGCTATTCTAAATGAGGTGAGATGATATCTTATTATGGTTTTGATTTGCATTTCCCTGATAATTAGTGATGTTAGCATTTTTTCATATACCTGTTGGCTATTTGTATGTCTTCTTTTGGGAAATGTCTATTCAGATCTTTTGCCCATTTTACAATGGGATTATTTGTTATTTTGCTATTCAGTTGTTTGAATTCCTTATACATCTAGTTATTAATCCTTTGTTATATGGATAGTTTGCAAATATTTCCTTCATTCTGTAGGTTGCATGAGACAGTATTTTAATGGTCAGTCATTCATTCACACAAGCCTTGCCTTCCCTGACCATTTCAATAGGAAGTTAGCCCTTCTTCCCCTGAACACCAAGAGCATGTTCTCTGTACATTTCTTAGGAATATCACACTTTCTAAATTATATTTTAGTTCTTTCTTCCCATTCTATCTCCTCAAATCAAATGTGAGTGACTTTGGGAGAGGAACTCTGTTACACATCATTTATTATTTATTGTACCTAATATTGGGCATAGCATTTCATGCTCTTTATTGTCTGTTACCTGAACAGACTTAGATTATTACTAAAATCTCAAAGAGCCAAATAAGTAGAAAATAAGGTTTATGGTGAATTTTCTATTAATTTTTAATACCTATGTTCTCATTCTTCCCACCAGCCCAACTAAGCTCTCATTTCCCTCATAAACTCTTTCATGACCACTGCACTTTTCCTGAATGTGACTGAATTGCTACTTCGACAATTTCTTTGTCCTTTTACATATTCTGCCTGGAACAGTGCATTATCTTTCCACGAGAATGATCAAAAGCTACTTATAAGTAGAAACAAATTCTCTTAAGAAATAGTTGGGAGATAGTCACAGGCTGATAAATACCTGCTTTTCCTACCTCATGGGGTTGTTATAAAAAGCAACTAAGAACTTACGTGAAAGACTTTGGAAACCCTAAACTGGAAACAAATTGAATATTATTTTATTGTTATCATTATTATCTCATAAACCTTTCCATATTTTCTAAGTTAAAAAATACTAAAAATTTAGCTTATGTTTCTTATTACATCAAGCCCTTCCATTGACAGAGGGTATGAGAGTAAATGGCACAATCCCAACCACACTTCTCTTTCTCACCAGCCCTGGCCACTAATTGGTACTTTCAACCTTCCTATGAAGATGAAACTTTTGTTTCCTTTTTTGGCCTTTTTCATCTCAGACCCACAGATGCAAATGATTCATTGCTGCTCTCTCCCTTACTTCCTTAACAGGAAAACTTGTGACCACACCAAGATCTTCATGTTGTTTTCTAATCTGATACTGAGAATGCTGCAAAATGTATTTGTGTGTGTAAATGTGCACTTAGGCTGTTGCTGTTTTTTTCTTTATAGCATTCTACTTTTATATATGAAGTATTAGATTTTCCAAAAATTCTGTTTTGCCAAAATCAAGTTTTGGAATGGCAATTCTAGGCTTTGCAAAGCCATAGTTTAGGCACACTGCACTCAGCAGCTTTTATGGATTGAGTTGTGTCCCCCCTCAAAAAAATATATCTTGAAGTTCTAATGCTCAGTACCTCAAAATGTAACTTTATTTGAGAATGGGGTCATTGTGGATATAATTAGTTAAGATGATTACATACCAGAGTAGGTGGGCCCTTATCCAATATGATTGGTGTCTTTAAAGAAGAGGGACATATGGGCAGAGAGAATGGGCACATGAAGACAGAGGAAGAGCTTGTAATAATGTAGTTACAAGCACAGGAGTGGCTGGGGCTACCAGAAACTAGAAGAGCAAGGAAAGATTCTCCCCTAGAACTTTTGCAGGGACCATGGCGATTTTAAAATCTTGGTTTTGAACTCTAGTCTCTAGAATTGTGAGAAAATAATTTATGTTGTTTTAAGTGACCTAGTTTGTGGTACTTTGTTTTGGCAGCTCTGGGAAACTAATACGGCAGTCAAGAGAATTTTTTGAAGTTATTAATTAACTCTTTCCTTTCTTCCAGTTCCTTTTCCTTATAACCTTCTGTAGATTCTGGAAAGGAACAGCACATTCATATCCACTTCAACCAAATACTTTGGCTTATAAACTTTCACTGCCCAAGCACCTTGCCAGATCCTTACTTTCATTCTTCTCACTGCTGCCCTACAAAAATCGTATAAACATCCATGTCTTTGCTGGTTCTGTTTCCAATGTTCTTCTTCCTTTACCTACCTAAATCTTACTTATCTTTGAGGGATTAGTTGGGGTACTCTCACTACTTTGGTGAGGCTGTTCTTGATTCTTCCCATTGGAATTGATACCTTTTCTGCTCCACAATAGCAATCAGTTTGTACTACTATTATGCCACTTATTTCATTTTGCCTTGCGTTATAATTGTTTCTATTCTTGTCTCCTTGCATTGCATCTCACATCTTTGTATTTGATTGGAAGCTTTTTAACAGGAAGTAGTGGCTCTAATTTTTCTCTTTTGTCTCTAATATCAAATTGTTTGTGTTTATTCACATGAAGTCCTACACTGGTGTTGATTAAATTTTTTGATCTCTCTCTCTCTGTCCATTGTTTATCAAATACAGAAATAATTTTGGTTTAACATATTTCCAAATTTTATAAAATCAAACATAAATAATTGTTTTCTTTTCAACTTACCTTTTAAATATACTTATCATTACACAATACCAACCACTAGTGGAAGAGGAGGAGGACCTCATAGAAATCTGACCAAGGTTCTTCTGCCTGTTTACAAATGGACACACATAGTGCTGTAAGAAAAGATTTTCTCTAAGACTGTTTATTTGCTCCTGGACTAGAACTACCATGCAGCTGGGACTGGGTGATGATGGTGGTGAGATATCACTTCTCAGAGGCATTTTATGGATTAAGTTTCCTTTTTCCTCAAATATCAACTCCGAAGAGAAGGATTGTGTTTTCACTGAGCTGTGGATATGAAAATCATGCACCTAAGATCATATGGCTATGACCTAGTGAGTATGGTTCCTTTTTTAAAAATTTAATTTCACAATCATTGGGCTGATTACTAGATAAAGGCTCCATAGGAAGTCAAAACAAGAAACTGTTCTGAGGAGGTGGTTTTGTTATGGTGCCTCAGTACTGATTTTTGAAATTAAGATTTCATCCCATGTAAAAATCAAGGCTTTTGTTTTTTTCACCCTTCTGAAGTGTTATTCCCATAGTAGCTCTAGGCAATTTGGCTTAGGATGTCAACTTCAAGGGAGCTTGGATATGA
The DNA here is from genome assembly GCF_040939455.1 of Microcebus murinus. NCBI lineage: Eukaryota > Metazoa > Chordata > Mammalia > Primates > Cheirogaleidae > Microcebus > Microcebus murinus. The sequence continues at coordinate 9,517,397 of NC_134136.1, forward strand.
CTGTGATTGAAATTGGAAATTGCTTTGTACAACTGTATACATATACAGAAAACTGGTATTTGGCATGGGCACTGTTGTCAGTGTGGTAGCTGGATAGGTCAGGGTGGTCTGCTTTAAACTAATTCCTCCATCATGCCTGAAATTTCATCATTTGGGATTTAGGCCCTGTGTTAAGAGTACCTTTCTTTGTTTTCTTTTAAAAGGAAAATTGCCCTAAGAGCATTAAACTCCTAGCAGCCCAATTTTAACAAATATAATGCCTATGGTTATTAGAAAATTGCCATCTTTGCAGGTTGTTCTATGTTTCCCTACTTGAAGACAATAATAGAGCCTTTCCCTGTGCTTGGTTGACTAGAGAAGCAATCCCCACCAACCCCTGGTAGCATCTTTGTCTTCTTTTCCTGGAGTTTTCATCAGTCTTTCCTAATCCTCCAATTTTTTTTTTTTAATTACCGCTAGAGATTTATTTATTATTTTTGTCTTTTACCTTTTAGAATTGGCTTTTTTCTTTTTCCAAGAACTGTTTTTTTTAAATATGAAGATTCTGCATATATTTATTGTTTATATACTTATAACTCAGAAGACAAGAACTGTTTTGTTTTTTTTTTAAATTTCAAAGTATTACGGGGATACAATGTTTTGGTTACATGGATTGCTTCTGTGCCACAAGAGTGTTCATTGTATCTGTCATTTAGGTTTTTGCCCACCTTCACCTTCCCACTCCTGCCTATTTGATTTCCACTGAATTTTACTTCTCTCTGTGCTCATGTGTGCTCATCACTTAGTTACAGTTTAATAATGAGTACATGTGGTGTTTGTTTTTCCATTATTTTGATACTTCACTTAGGATAACAGTCTCCAGGTCCATACAAATTGTTGCAAAAGGCATTAATTTGTCCTTCTTCGTGGCTGAATAGTATTCCATGGCATACATATATCACATTTTGTTAATCCATTAATGAATTGATGAGCCTTTGGGTTGATCCCACATCTTTGCAATTGTGAGTTGTATTACAATAAACATTCATGTGCAGGTGTCTTTTTGATAAAATGACTTCTTTTCCTTTGGTAAATACCCAGTAGTGGGATTGCTGGATCAAATGGTAGGTCTACTTTTAGTTCTTTGAGGAATCTCCATACTCTTTTCCATGGAGGTTATACTAATTTGCAGTCCCATCAACAGTGTAGAAGCATACCCTCTTCTTTATCCACGCCAGCATCTATTGGTTTTGGATTTTTCAGTAAAACCCATTCTGACTGAGGTAAGGTGATATCTTATTGAGGTTTTAATTTGCATTTCCCTGCATATTAGTAAAATTGAGTATTTTTTCATATGTTTATTGGCCATTTGTCTATCTTCTTTTGAAAATCTTCTGTTATATCTTTTCCCCACTTGTGGATGGGGCTGTTTGATTTTTTCTTGCTGATTTGCTTGAGTTTTTTGTATATTCTGGTTATTAGTCCTTTATCAGATGTATAGTTTGTGAATATTTTCTCCCATTCTGTAGGTTTTTTATTTGCTCTGTTGATTATTTCCCTGGCTGTGAAGAAAAATTTTTAATTTTTTTTATTTCAGCATATTATGGGGGTACAGATGTTTATGTTACATATATTGCCTTTGCCCCACTGGAGTCAGAGCTTCAAGCGTGTCCATCCCCCAGATGGTGTGCACTGCACCCATTAGGTGTGCATGTACCCATCACCCCCTTTCCACTCCCATCTGCCTGACACCCAATGAATGTTATTACTATATATGCACTTAAGTGTTGATTAGTTAATACTAATTTGATGGTGAATACATGTGGTCCTTGTTTTTCCATTCTGGGGATACTTCACTTAGTAGAATGGGTTCCAGCTCTATCTAGGATAATACAAGAGGTGCTATATCGCCATCGCTTTTTGTGGCTGAGTAGAACTCTATGGTATACATATAGCGCATGTTATTAATCCACTCATGTATTGATGGGCACTTGGGTTGTTTCCACATCTTTGCAGTTGTGAATTGTGCTGCTATAAACATTCGAGTGCAGATGTCTTTTTTATAGAATGTCTTGTTCTTTTGGGTAGATGCCCAGTAATGGGATTGCTGGATCAAATGGTAGATCTACTTGTATCTCTTTAAGCGCAGGCATCCTCAAATTACAGCCCACGGAACACAGGCGGGTGTTTTTATCCGTTTGTTTTTTTACTTCAAAATAAGATATGTGTAGTGTGCATAGGAATTTGTTCATAGTTTTTTTTTTTTTTAAACTATAGTCTGGCCCTCCAACGGTCTCAGGGACAGTGACCTGGCCCCCTGTTTAAAAAGTTTGAGGACCCCTGCTTTAAGGTATCTCCATATTGCTTTCTACAGAAGTTGTACAAGTTTGCTATCCCACCAGCAGTGTATGAGTGTGCCTATCCCTCTTCAACCATGCAAATATTTATTGTTTTGGGACTTTTTTTATAAAGGCCATTCTCACTGGTGATAAGTGATTTGGTGAACACTTTGACTCACCATCACATTCAGGCAATGGATTTTACTTCATCTCACTATGCCAGATATGAAAAGACAGTATGTGCGTATGTTGGGGGGTTGGTTAAATTATACAGATACTAAACCTTGGTAACTGATTAGGTTGTCAGATACCTTTTTAGGTTACTAAGGGAGATGATTGGGGAAATTCCTGGTAAATCTGGACCTTCATCTGTCATCAATGGAAATGACGTGAGTAGCATCCCACCTTGGGAATATGAGGGCTCTTTTAATTTGATGATTATTGTTATCTTTTCCTTATTCCCAAATGGGGCCTTCTTGGGCAGTTTTCAGACCAATGATCTCTAGGATAGCTTGCATAATTTCTACTTTTCCAGGTAATAAAGAGATAATGGTGACATACTTCTATCAGTGAATACCCTGTCTAGTGCTCTAGTATTATTGTAGTGTTCCCTGCTTTCTTGGGAAAAGGGAGATGTTATTTGACCACAAACTGATCCTAATCTTTCAAGTCCTTTAGGGCCTATCTCAAGTCACTCCCTGTCTATGAAATCTACTCAAACCACGCAAGCTTCCAGGACTACCCTCAGATCTTCTCCATCTTCTCTTAGCCCTCCTCAGAAAATTGACAAAGCCCTACTCCAATAGCTATTTCTAAGTTTTCTTCGTGTATATGTCCTCACTACTCAAGAAGACGGCAGGAGCAATCCAGGTAGGAGAAATGGAATTTCTCATGACTCTACCTATATGAAAATGTAACTTACAAGTATCCTAATTATACTTTTTTCTGAAGGAGCAAAGGAAGATGACTTTGCCTCAGTCTTGAGTATTTTGTTATATTCTAATTTTTTGAACTGTTAAGAAACAATGTGTAGGCCGGGCACGGTGGCTCATGCCTGTAATCCTAGCACTCTGGGAGGCCAAGGCGGGCAGATTGCTCGAGGTCAGGAGTTTGAAACCAGCCTGAGCAAGAGTGAGACCCCGTCTCTACTATATATAGAAAGAAATTCATTGTCCAACTAATATATATAGAAAAAATTAGCCAGGTATGGTGATGCATGCCTGTAGTCCCAGCTACTCAGGAGGCTGAGGCAGCAGGATTACTTGAGCCCAGGAGTTTGAGGTTGCCGTGAACTAGGCTGATGCCACCACACTCACTCTAGCCTGGGCAACAAAGGGAGACTCTGTCTCAAAAAAAAAAAAAAAAAAGAAACAATGTGTACCCTGTCATTGAGGCAGAACATCAGAATGTCCTCCCCCATCCCCAATTCCTTTAATGTCATGAAAACAAAGAGTTTGCTAAACATGGAAAAAAGGGTAAAAGACCCAGGAAGGGGAGAGGGCAGTGATGTTTTTATGGGGTTTAAAGCTTTAAATTGAAGGAATGGAAGTCTGACATGTGGGATTTTGGACACCAACTAACTGGTAAAAGAGAGATGTGTAAGAGGTTCTGAGCCTTCCAGGCACTCTTGAAATCACATATGATTGGTGTGCCCTGCTTTGTAGTTTCTCATGTACATCCTGAGATTTAGTTTGCAAATAATTTATACAGTGAGTAGAATATAGTATAGTACAGTGACAAGTATATTGTTCTGGAGTCAGGTTCTTTTACTTCTACTTCTAAATAACTAGATAATTATATGAGTGTGGGTCAGATTACTTTTATCTAGGTCTCTTCTGTCATCTACAAGAGTGAGGATGTTATTGCCTTTAGCCACTGAATCCAGAAGCTCTTTGTTATTCTTCTCAATGTAACATTCCAGAAGGCACTACCAATTAATTAGAGCTGGCCCAGGACATGTAGCATATTTGCCATCTGTGGACCAGACTATCTTTAAGATTCCTTCTAGTAGGAAGTTCTTAAGGGATATGTCATGTGGAATAGATATCTCATTGTGGTTTTGATTTGCATTTCCCTGATGACTAGAGATGTTGAGCATTTTTTCATATGTTTGTTGGCCATTATTAGTCTATCTTCTTTTGAAAAGTTTTTGTTCATTTCTTTCACCTACTTTTTAATAGAGTTGTTTGAAGGCAGGTATCTTTATGAGGTAGTTTGATTTTCAAGGGATATATGCACAGAAGAGGGATTGCTGGGTCACATGGTAGTTCTATTTTTAATTTCTTTAGGAACTTCCATACTGGTTTCCATATTGCACCAATCTACATTCCTACCAAGAGTATACAAGGGTTCCCTTTTCTCCACACCCTCACCAACTTGTTATCTCTTGTCTTTTTGATAGGAGCCAACCTAAAGGGTATGAAGTGATATTTCATAGTGGTTTTTATTTGCATTTCCATGGTGATTAGTGACCACCTTTTCATATATCTGTTAGCCATTTTTATGTCTTCTTTGGAGAAATATCTAGTTAGGACCATTGCTTATTTTAAAATTAGGTTATTTCTTTTCCTGCTATTGAGTTACATGAGTTTTTAAAAATCAAAATTTGAATATTAATCCCTTATCAGATATATGGTTTACAAATATTTTCCCCAATCTATAGGCTGCTGTATCATTTTGTTGATTATTTCTGTTGCTGTGCAAAAAACTTTTTAGTTTGATGTAGTCCCATTTATTTATTTTTTGCCTTTGTATTCTGAACTTCTGGTGTGATATCTGAAAAACTTATTGCCAAGGCCAGTGTCAAGGACTTTTTCCCCTGTTTTGTTCTAGGAGTTTTATGGCTTTAGGTTTTACGTTTAGGCCTTTTATCCATTTTGATTTGATTTTTTTGTGTGTGATGTAAGAGTCAAATTTTATTCTTTTGCATGTGGAAATCCATTTTTAACTCCACTATTTGTTAAAGAGACTGTTCTTTCTTCATTGCATCCTATTGGTGCCCTTCTCAAAAATTAGTTAACCATGTATGTTTGGACTTATTTCTGGGCTCTCTATCTGTTCCATTGGTCTATGTGTCTCTTTTTATGCTGGTACCATATTGTTTTGATTATTATAGCTTTGTGATATAATTTTAAGTCAGGGAGTGTGTTGCCTCCAACATTGTTTTCTTTCTCTTAGAATTGCTCAGGCCATTCAGGGTCTTTTGTGGTTCCATACAAATTTTAGGATTTTTTTTCCTGTGAAAAATGCCATAGGGACTTTTGTAGGGACTGCAATAAATCTGTATATTGCTTTGGGTATTGTGGACATTTTAACAATATTAATTCTTCCTATATATGAGTACAGCATATTTTTCCATTTATGCTTTCTTCAATGTCATATGCAGTTGACTCTTAAACACCACAGATTTGAACTGTGCAGGTCCATTTTATGCAACTTTTTAAAAATTTTTCTATTTTTGTTTTTTTATGGGGGTACAAATTTTAAGGTTTCAATAAATGCCCTTTCCCCCCTTCCCCTCACAAGTCTGAGTTTCCAGCATATGCAACTTTTTAAAAATAAAAGTTAAGGGGGGGAATGGGCATTTATTGAAACCTTAAAATCTGTACCCCCATAATATGCCAAAATAAAAAAAAATAAAAATATAAAAGTTATACCAAGTGTGCCTCCCTCTCCTGCCTCCCCTTCTACCTCCCCTACTTTTTCCACCTCTGCCAACCCTGAGACAGCAAGAGCAACCCCTTTTTGTCTCTTTCCTCAGCCTATTCAATGTGAAGACAGTAAGGATGAAGGCCTCTATGATGATCCACTTCCACTTAATGAATATTAAATATTCCTCCCCTTTTGATTTTCTTAATCCTTGATTTTCTTTCCTTTAGCTTACTTTATTGTAAGAATATAGTCTATAATATATATAACGTACAAAGTATGTGTTAATCAATTCTTTATGTTATTGGCAAGACTTCTAGGCAACAGTAGGCTATTAGTAGTTAAGCGTTTGATGAGTCAAAAGTTATATGTGGATTTTTGACTGCACGGGGATTGGCACCCTAACCCCTTGCATAGTTCAAGGTCAACTGTATATTCTTTCAAACCCTGTTTTATTATCACTTAACACATTTGGGACCTTCTAGTTCCAACTCAGATGCTAACTTGCTATAGTAGCTACAAAAACTCACTTCCCCTTTCTGGAACTCAGTTTTATGGTCTGATAAATGAAGGAAGTAGTGATAATAGGTGGTCTCATGAGCTTCCTGATTTTAAAAGTCTAAGAATCTCTGAATAGAACAACGTCTGTATACTTCAAAGGAATAATTTAGTTAATATGTATGAGCCTATGAAGGGGATAGGCCTAAAGGGTCAGGATTTGATTAAGGAACGCAAAATTTTATTTTTTGTTCATAAACTTATTTCTTGTATCTGATAAATAGTAATTATTTAATAATTCTGTGATTTTTTAAACCTTTATTTGGTGAGAACACTTAAAATCTACTCTTTTAGCAAATATATATAGTACGGTATTATTAACTATAGTCCCCATGCTGTATATTAGATCTCTAGAACTTATGCATTTTATATAACTGAAATGTTGTACCCTTTGACCAACATCTCCTCATTCCTCACCCACTTTCCTGTAACCACCATTCTATTCTCTGCTAAGAAAGGCATATTTTTTAAAAGTTGCAAAAGAGTAGAGGGTGACTCAGTATTCCAATGAATGTGGCAAAAATCCTTTTACTTGAGTCATGCCAAGAGAATTATGGCAGGTCGCTAAGCTCTACTTTTCTGTTCTTCTGTTACCCAATTCCACAACTAGTTAGTGTCTATAGCATTTCTGGTAATTTTTTTGTGAGGGACTAACTTTGTATATAGTAGGAGTAGGGGAATAGGGCAGACTGTATTTGGACTTAGAGAGATATCTAATAAAATATTTCATATTAGTTTTTTGGGAAAAAACTGATGAAATTTGGATTACAAGAAAGTGCAGTTGTGGGGTGGGGTTCATGACTAATTAAATAATTGGATTCAAAGAGTTTATTTTGGTGAATCTATGTCTATTGAGACAAACATCTAATGTAGCATGTCAGAGGTATCTGTCCTGGCCCTGCCTTAATTCAACATTTTCATTGCTGATTTAAGTAAGGACATAGATAATAATGTGATCAAACACACAGATGGTGTAAAACTGGGAGGGACAGTCAATATTTAATGACAGCAACAAGATTCAAAAAGTCATCTTATATTTGATACCAACTTTTATTGTGCTTGAATCATATCCATGGTAGGAGAAGAAGGCAACAGAGGGCAGGAGACAAAAGTTCCTTATCCATTAGTATTATTATTCATTAGTATTTTACCTCCAGGCTAGTTAGGTCAGGTAATCTCTTGGGAGCAAAACCATTGTGTGCATGCATTTGTGTGTGTGTGTCTGTGTGTGTGCCTGTGTGTGTGACAAACTTGTTTAGATCTGGATTATTTCACCAGATAGAAATTACCCTCGTAAATTAGAGAGTTGTGTAGTTAGAGTAAACGTAAGTCATTAGACTTTTCCTTTGGATTTCTTGCAGAGAATTGCCCATTGCTTAATGATTTGGGGAACACATTTGCAGTGCCAGATAATGGCTCTGTCTCTTTTACAACAACAACAAAATTCTGGTCATCAGTGTTTTTATTTCATTAATTCCTCAAGACAAGAGCTTAGCTTATTATGTCCAAGGCACTATGGACTATGGAAAAGCAAAAGTTCTTCCTTCTAGGACCTTTATGCCTATGTGTAGGGAAAATCAAAATTACAAATTACTTCCATGCTACTTGGTGATGTTGGAAAAGAGACAAATGAGAAACACTGAAAATGTAGCAGGAAACCTGAGAAAGGAGGGAGGGATGATATGTGATCTGGGATGGTCAGAGTAGGCCTTCTGAAGAGGTGGGAACTTGATCTTAATTCCAGTCAAACTACTGAAGATCTCTGTTATAGCCTTTCTGGGAAATTAGCCTGGGGGAATTTAGGGCTTTGTGGAACCTTGTCATCCCTATATAAGATAACATAGGGAAATCAAGAAAGTTAAAGCCATTGCCTAGAGCTATTTGCAGGCCTATTTCCAGGCTATACTTAAATGTTAATTTTATTTTATTTTAATTTCTTTTTATTTTAGCGTATTATGGGGGTACAAGTGTTAAGGTTACTTATATTGCCCATGCTGCCCTCCCCCCTCGAGTAAGAGCTTCAAGCATGTCCATCCCCCAAACGTTGCACATATTACTTGTTGTGTTAATTTTAGAGCATTTCTTTCTTTTTTTCAGTTTGTTGCCTTTCCATAGAAATGGGAGCCCCCTACTGTTCTCTGCCACCAGATGCTCTGTTTTGCTAATCAGGGAATGAAGTTGAGAATACCCCTTGGCTCTGGGGAGAAAGAGAAAAGACCAGGTGCCAGAGCTCATGTATTGAAATAGACAGGGGTCTATTCACCAGTCAGTCATTCTCCAATGGCAGATCTTTAAGGACAAACAAATCAATTGTAAGCCAACAGCTGCCCACAATCTCTTCCCCAGCAGTTTGAGGATATTCCTGGCTAAGTATGAGTTGCTATGCCCCAGGTACTATACTGTCAGGGCAAGGCCCCACTGCCTGCCAAACATTACAACTCAGCAAAAATTAGATCTGAAAAGTGTTGATGAGCCATGAAATAAGTAGTATGCAGTTCTTGCCTTTTAAGAAACTAACTACTAAATATGTTCTAAGCAAGGAAGTATTTTTAGAAGGACCATGGCTATGGACTCTATTCCAGAATTTCAAATTATGGGGCTCTCCTCTGCTTGCCATCCTGGGCCTGGCCCCTTCCTCTCAACTCCTTGAAATGTCATACTTAACCCCTTCTTCTGCCCTAGTGTAAATAGTCTTTAGCCAAGAGTCTATAAATGTGGGTACTAGTTTTGGCTTTATCGCTGGTCCTCAGTTTTCTCATCTGAAAAATGAGTGCCTAGCTTATGGTATGCAGTTGTTGTAGTTATTGTTTTTAGAGAAAACTGCATGTAAAGGTCAATGGGCTACAAAAGGTGGAGATGTTATTACTTAACTTCATTATGGAGGCTGGAAATATTTGGAAATTGCTTTTACTTGAATATTCAATATGAAAAAAGTTTGCCTTCACAGTAAAAGTCCTCAGCCTCAGGGAAAGCCCTACTGTAGTTTAGTGTCTGTTTTTGTGTGTTCTCTCCCTTGTCCCCGTCCCTGTTCCTGTCTCTCTCTCTTCCCTTCCTTCTTCCATTATATCTCCCTGTTTTTTCTTCCCTCCTTCCCTCCCTTATACTTCTCTCTCCTCTCTATGATATACACATAGATAGACACACATACAGTAAAAAGAAAGGACAAAAAATAAAAGAAAAAATTATACCTCTTGACATAGACTCTTATGAAAACAAACAGAACTTTCAAATTTCATGGTATTATATCCTTCTTAAGACTCTTACTCTACCTTGAAGGTCAATTTTAATTTATTTTAATTATCTGTATATATTTACTTAACTTTTACCCTGCCTTCTTTCACAAAGGATTTGAGATAGCCAAACTTTAACTTTTTCAAAACTTTATGTGTTGTTCAAACCAATGAAGACTGCATTACTCAAATCTGCAAAGGGAAAGCAAGAAGTTGCTGAGTTATGCAGCAAAAATAGAAGCATCACCTTTTCCAGATTACACAAAAAGTTATTAACAGTGGTGATTCAGATATTTCCTGTGAAATTTGCTATGAGCAAATTCATTAGAGACCCATGTAGATTGAACAGCTTACCCATGGTTTACAGCTAAATATATCATGCGGAAGAAGAGATATAAACAGAATTTTGCCCTGGTACCATTCAGTTACACAGATGACTGAGGGAGAGTCTCTGGTTGGAGTTCACCCCATCACGTAAGTATAACATCTATTTTTTGAAAATGTTTAATTAGAAACATTGAGCATATCTGTAGCTAATCCCTTAAAGCATGTGTACACAGCTAGCTGGAAGAAAAAATGTAACCAAATTGCCAACAGATGGCAACATGATTTTTTGCCTTAAATTGTTGCACCCGAATGTACTTGTTTAGTACCTACCATTGCTTGTTAGCAGATTTGCGTGTCTGTGTGTGTTTGTGCATATGAGCATGTTCATGTTCTTTCTGACTATATTCTAAAGTAATTGAGGGCATAGTGCCATGTCTTTATCCTGCACATTCCTATCTTTTGTGCTGTAATTAGTGGGCTATATTTTCCTATTCAGAAACTCTAAATTGGATGGTCAATCCTACCATCTCTGGTGTTATAGTTTCCATTTTTGGTTTGGATAGTCTGATTTAAAAAGAAATATTAACTTGGTCTTTCCATAAAATAATAAATAAGAATTTCCTTTTTTGTATGTAAAAATGCCTACAGTTCAGCTTGACAACTGTAAACAGTATAAATGCACCATCTTTAGCTCAGCTAATCGTATTTCAGGTTGCTTTGTTTTGGGAATTTATTTACATCTCTCTTTTTTAACAGTTCTATTGAGATATAATTGTTATACAAAAATTTGCACATTTAATGCATGGAATTGATGGATTTACACGTATGCATACACCCTTGAAACCATTACCACAATTATCATAATAAACATATTTAGGTTATTTTTTTATAACAGTTAAAGTTACGTATTTTGGGTGCAGTCAGGAGTTGCTGGGTTTCACATCCTTCTGAGGTGAAGTGTAAGTTTATATTTGCACGCATTCACTCATGCAGGGGTCTTTGAAGTGGCATTTATAGCCTAGATAAGGGGAGATGGCTATCGACAGAATTCTTCACGGCAGTTGTCTGACTCAGTTTCCTGCTCTAACCCAGTTCCCTATGAGCATTACTAATCAAGGAATCCCTTTTCTGTTGTACAAAGGTACAAAATGTCATGACTTGACTAAGATTATCACTGTTAACTTTTCGTGCTAAGGAGAAGTTTCTAGTTTTTTGAGATGAAAACAAGAAATCTAGCCTTGTCTTGAAAATGAACAAGGGAAGGAAAGGGGAAAAAGGAATATAGGTATGGTTGACAGAAAGTATCTCAGGTGTGACCTGCTCATGTTTGTCTTTTTTGATTCAATTCCTTTTGAAAAAAGTGAGATATAAAGAATATTTTTTCTTGGGAATTTATTTACCTTTTCTGTATCTTTACATTTTAAAATTCCTGCCTTTCAGTATTTCATACTGTACCCAATGCCCTTACCTTTATTCCACTTGTAAACTCCTTGAAAGCAGAACCTATGTCTTTTCATTTGTCTAAACCCAGAACCTAATACACTACCTTGCAAATAGCAGGCATTTATATACATTTATTTTTTTATTTTTTTTTTTTTTTGCCTGAAACTATGGCGTTCAATACATTTATTGATTATACTTCATTGAAATTTTCTTTTTGCTTTTTCAGGACCATTGGAGTTTATAGAATCAGTTAAGGGATTCTTTTTCCAAAGTAGCCTCTGTGCCATAACAGGGACATTTAGTATTTTAACTGAAATTAGATACTGAGAGAATTTTATGTACTGTGGTAGATTGATGAGAGAAAGACATTTTAGAAAAGGGGAATCTTTTGAGCCACCCTTTAATCAAACCACATTGGTTGTCACCAGAGCTACCAAAAAGCTTCTGATACACCACCAAATAGATTTCATTTCATTTGAAAAGTACATATCATTTAGTGATAGCAGCTTTTGAAGGAGTTATACTTTGGCATGGCATAAGAAATGACAATTTTATGGTGTTTACTAAAAAATGTGGATTCTTGGTTATGGAAAAACTGTTTTGTAGTTGCTAAAATTTTCTTTCTTTTTTTTTTTTATTTCGGCATATTATGGGGGTACAGATTTTAAGGTTTCAATAAATGCCCATTTCCCCCCTCCCCCCAAAAGTCTGAGTCTCCATCATGACCATCCCCCAGATGGTGCACATCTCACTCATTATGTATGTATATACCCGCCCCCCTCCCCCCTCCCACCTGCCCAATACCCTATTACTGTAGTACCTATGTGTCTACTTAGGTGCTACTCAGTTAATACCAGTTTGCTGGAGAATATATCTGGTGCTTGTTTCTCCATTCTTGGGATACGTCACTTAGTAGTATGGGTTCCAGCTCTAACCAGGAAAATATAAGATGTGCTATATCACCGTTGTTTCTTAGAGCTGAATAGTACTCCATGGTATACATATACCACATTTTATTAATCCATTCTTGGATTGATGGGCACTTGGGCTGTTTCCACAGCCTTGCAATTATGAATTGTGCTGCTATAAACATTCGAGTGCAGGTGTCTTTTTTGTAGAGTGTCACTGGATCATTTGGGGAGATGCCCAGCAATGGGATTGCTGGATGAAATGGTAGATTCACTTGTATCGCTTTAAGGTATCTCCATATTGCTTTCCACAGAGGTTGAACTAGTTTGCAGTCCCACCAGCAGTGTAGGAGTGTTCCTCTCTCTCCGCAACCACGCCAGCATTTATTGTTTGGAGATTTTTTGATAAAGGCCATTCTCACTGGGGTTAAGTGATATCTCATTGTGGTTTTGATTTGCATTTCCCTGATGATTAGAGATGTTGAGCATTTCTTCATATGTTTGTTGGCCATTCTTCTGTCTTCTTTAGAAAAATTTCTGTTCAAGTCCTTTGCCCACTTTTTAATGGGGTTATTTGATTTTTTCTTCCTAATTTTCATGAGTTCTAAGTATATTCTAGTTATCAGTCCCTTATCGGATGCACAGGATGCAAAAATTTTCTCCCATTCTGTAGGTTGTCTGTTTACTTTCATGACTATTTCTTTGGCTGTGCAGAAGCTTTGTAGTTTGATCATGTCCCATTTATTTATTTTTGTTGCTGCTGTGATTGCCTTTGGGGACTTCTTCATAAACTCTTTGCCCAGGCCGATGTCTAGGAGAGTGTTTCCAACTTTTTCCTCTAGAGTTCTAATAGTTTCATACCTTAGGTTTAAGACTGTTATCCAGCGTGAGTTGGTTTTTGTGAGAGGTGAAAGGTGTGGGTCCTGTTTTAGCCTTCTACAGGTGGCTATCCAGTTTTCCCAGCACCATTTATTGAAGAGGGATTCGTTTCCCCAGCGTATGTTTTTGTCTGCTTTGTCAAAGATTAGATGGCTATATGAGGATGGTTTTATATCAGGATTCTCACATCTGTTCCACTGGTCAATATTCCTATTTTTGTGCCAATACCATATTGTTTTAATTACTACAGCTTTGTAGTATAGTTTGGCCACCTGGGTTGGGCGCACGGCCTCCTCCTGGGAGGAGGGTTGCCCTCTAGGATGCCGATCCGCCCCTGGAGGCACACAGACCTCAGTAGGCTGTTCACCTATAACCCTTCTCTGCCCCGGGCAATGCTAGCCCTCGGTGCAGGGGATCTGGTCTGCAGGTCCGACCTCTGGGTCCCAGAGTTCAAACTGTATTCCACCAGGGAGAGGATTTCTGGTCCCAATTCACCCACAGGGAGCCCAAGCTGGGTCTATGTCTCTCAGCCTCTTAGTCGGCACCATTCTCCTGGGAACACGGTGCCAGCAGCACCTGGGAGGGCTGGCGGGTAGGGAGCTCACAGTCTGAGTTCCCCTGAGTCAGCTGTAGGGTCCCAAAAGGGAAGGTCCCGTTCCCTGGAGGTGCCTCTGGCTGGTGGCTGTAGTGTCTCTCTGGGCAGCCTTGGGTAGGGTCGGCGGAGGGGAGGAGGAGGCAATATGGCGCCTGCCGTGCTGCTCGGGTCTGTGCACATGGAGGTGCCTAGAGGAAGTTGGGAACCTGGTGCCACGTCTGCTACAGGCTCACCACTGGCTGGCAGCGGCAGTCTCTGGGCTGGTGTCCGCAGGTCTCTCCACCCGCTGGGGAGCCCACCAGCAGTCCCGAATGCAGGTGAGGGTAAACAGCAAATCCACCTACCCTTGCCGCTGGTCTCTGGGCTGCTCCGGTGGTCTCAGCCTCCAGTTCTTCTCCGCAGCCTCCTCCCGTGGAGTCTCTTGGGGTCTCAGGTACCCCTCCTTCCGGCCCTTGTCTGTTGTATGCTTGTCTTCTTGCTTCTTTCCTCTAATTTTTGCTAGAATCTGTCTTTTCTGCAGAGACACTCTGTCTGGCGGTTTTATTCATCCGCCATCTTGACTCTCTTCCCCATCTGCCTTTAAATAGCCTATGAGCTAATAGTTTTTACGTTATTAAATGGTTGAAAAGGATAAAAAATAGTATTTTGGAACAATAAAAATTAAGTAAAATTCAAATTTCTTTGTCCATAAATACATTTGTATTGGAACACAGCCTTCCTCATTTGTTTATGTGGCTGCCACAACGGCAAAGTTGAGTAGTTGTAGCCTAAAATTTTCTTTCTTTATATTTTTCCTTCAGTCTCAGTTCTGATGGTCACTGGAATTATGTAAGTGTATAAAGCTTTCCCTGCTTTATAAATTTCCCTGCACTGTGATTGTTAAGGGGCTTGGGGAGTTGCTTGAGTGATAAAGGAAAGTGTAAGTTCTGGAGAACCTGAAATCATATTACTTTTCTGATCCTTGCTTTGCCTACTGAGAAGGCTGGCCTTGTTATTAGGGTCCCTAAAAGAGGCATCAAAAGAACTCACAATGGTTTTTGATTTGCAAAGATCTCAACCAAGCTTAACTATTCTGAAGGAAACCAAATTCATAGATGTCTTGAATTTTCTTTTTATTCTCCCACAGTGAAAGTGACTGACTACCAGCTGAAATCTGCTGGGTAACAAGAAGAGAAAAAAAAGGCGGTGGTTGATCTACAACACAGAGGATTTTGGAATGCATCCATGTCTATGCGATATAATGTGAGAAGTATCCCCAAAGACTATTATAACTACAAATATCCTTCTCAGACTGGACAGAGTTCCTAAAATTCAGTAGCATTAAACTTATAAGCTATATATTTGAGGCATTACTACTCTAGAAGGCTATTGCTAAGATGAAGGTTTAATTAGGGAAGAGAACCCATGAGCACATTACTATAAATTAGGCAATTAGGCTAGCTGTCTGCCTGCCTATGCTTTTATTATTTTTTATTTAAAAATTTATTTATTTTTTTTTATTTTAGCGTATTATGGGGGTACAAGTGTTAAGGTTACATATGTTGCCCATGCCCCCCACCCCCTTCGAGTAAGAGCTTCAAGCATGTCCATTCCCCAAACGTTGCACATCTTACCTGTTGTGGTTGTATATACCCATCCCTTCTCCTCCCTCCCACCCTCCCGACACCCGATAAATGTTACTCCTATATGTCCACTTAGGTGTTGATCCATTAATACCAATTTGCTGGTGAGTACATGTGGTGCTTGTTTTTCCATTCTTGAGATACTTCACTTAGTAGAATGGGTTCCAGCTGTATCCAGGAATGTACAAGAGGTGCTATATCACCATTGTTTCTTAAAGCTGAGTAGTATTCCATGGTATACATATACAACATTTTATTAATCCACTTATGAATTGATGGGCATTTGGGTTGTTTCCACAGCTTTGCAATTGTGAATTGTGCTGCTATAAACATTCGAGTGCAGGTATCTTTTTCATAAAGTGCCTTTTGATCTTTTGGGTAGATCCCCAGTAGTGGAATTGCTGGATCAAATTTACTAGAGATGTTTGAATGCTATGAATGAGGTGCCAGTGGCCAGATTTCACTTGTGAGAACATAAGCACGTTCATTGTCTGATGAGGGTCATGGGTAGGAGGTGCAATGGTTTTCAAACTAATATAATCAACACTGATTTAACAAAGATGGAAATGGGATATTATGTAAAATACACTTATCTAACTGTATCATAAATTTGACTCCTCAATGGACCATCTCCTTCACTTGTCTATAAGTTTTGTGAAGGTGGGCCATGTTTTTGTTATATACTATTCTATCCTTAGTGTCTAGAACAGAGTAAGCCTTTATGAAATATTAGTTAAATGAATGAGTCTAAGTAACTAGATGAAAAATGAAAAGTACATATCATTTAGTGGTAGCAGCTTTTGAAGGAGTTATACTTTGGGCATGGCATAATGAATGGGAATTTTATGGTGTTTACTAAAAAATGTGGATTCTTGGTTATGGAAAAACTGTTTTGTAGTTGCTAAAATTTTCTTTCTTTGTATTTTTCCTTCAGTCTCAGTTCTGATGGTCACTGGAATTATGTAAGTGTATAAAGCTTTCCCTGCTTTATAAATTTTCAAAAACTCTTCCTTAAAATATTTTAGGTGGGGTGCTCACTTCTCAGAATGCATGCCAATGATGTACTTGATGGAAATTAGTAAAGAGAGGTACATCAGGAATAGCCCAGAATGAGAGGGCAGAAGAAACAAGAAAAGGTTGGCAGTGGCAGTGTTGAAGTCATTGCTACTATGACTTCAAGTATATGGCGCTTATCACCCTGTACTTTAATATACTTATTTGTCCCTCTGCAGGACTTCGAGCTCCTGGTAAGCCAGACAAGGTCTAATTTATCTTCATGTTTCTACTGCTTAGCACAGTTTTTCTGCCTGCTATATAAAAGGTACCCGGTAAGGGTATGTTGAATGGATGATTGAGGACTCTAAAGACATGCCTTTCTACATTTATTCATTCATTACACTTTACTGAGTACCTATTACATGCCTGAAATTAGGATAGTCATCCAGTATGAGAGCCTTTCCTGTATGCAAGGGAATCATAGTTTAGAGGGGTACAAGTAAATGAATAATTGTAAAACCATGAGTAAATGCAGCAGATAGATATATGTGGAGTATTACAGCGGCACAGAGAAGGCATACCTAACCCAGCCTGGAAAAGTTGATGGCCGAATCTGAATTTTTCATGATAAAGAATTTTACTATAAGCACTGTTATTAAATAATAGACTAATCATTTGTTGCTAATCAGTATTTTTATTAATATGAGAGATATTCTAGGACATACATGACAAGTAGAAACAACTAAATTTTTTTCCTAAAATCTATAGCCTTACCAACTTTACAAAATCACAACCCCCTAAAATTAGCCAATCATAATTGTAATGTCATTACTAATAACAGTCACCTTGGAAGGTAAGCTGGGTTGTAAAGGATGACTAGTAGCCATCCAGGTGAAGGCTAGGAGGAAAGGAATTTCAAGGAAAGGAAACAGTGTGAGAGAAAGAGAGAATTGGCATAGTGTGTGTGTATTTATGAGTCCTTGTGTGTTGGAGTATAAAGTTTGAGCTAGAGGGTGGTAAGAGATGGTTCAGGAGAAGTTGGCAAGGAATCTATCATGAAGTTCCATGCGTAAGAACCTAGATTATATCTTTTAGGTCATGTAAACCAATGATGGGGATTTTTAACAGTGGAATTTTCTGATCACATTTGACTATAACAACAACAGCTCATACTTACGATGATCCTTACTATGCCAGGCATTCCTCCAAGGCCTTTGTTTGTATATTAGCATAATTAATCCTTAAAACATCCTTATGAGTTAGATAATATTATTATCTCTTCTTCATAGGTTGGGAAAGATTAAGTAATTTATCCAGCACACACAGCTAATAAGTGATAGAGCTAGGAAATGAACCATGGCAGTTTGACTCCAGAGTATATATATTTAACCACTTTAACAATTATGGAGCAAGTTTGGATTCCAAGAGATCAGATAGGGAGTTGTTGCAATGATCCAGGTATAAGTTGATGAGGTTCTGAACAAAGGTAGTGGAAGTAAAAGTAGAGAGGACAGAAGAAGAGATAAGGGAAGAGTTTTAAAAGTCTGTATAAGGTAAAACTGGCAGAATTTATATTGAATATGAGCTTGGAGAGGGTGGCACAAGATAAGATAAAATCAGAAATAATGTTTGCGTTTCTCTGGGTTGAGGTATCTTTAAGACATCCTAGTAGAGAGATCTAGCAGGTAGATGGATATTTGGTTCTGAAGTTTAAAAGGGAGATCTTGGCCAAAGATACAGAGTTGTATACAAATGTATATAGAAAGAAGTGGACTGATGATGAAATGCTAGGAAGAACCAACATTTTTAGGAGTGAATGAAGATCAAGAGTCAAAGAAGGAGGCAGAGAGGTTAGAGAGGCATAAAAATTATGGTATGGTGGAAGCTAAAGAAATACAGTGTAACAACTAGGAAGGCATAATCATGAATGTCAATGCAGCAAAGAAGTCCATTAATAGAAGTATTGAAAAGATCCTTGCATTTGACAGGTGATTGATAGCCTTTGTGAAAGGAGAGTGATTGGAACATTGAGGGTGGAAGTTGGACTACATAAGTTGAAGAGAATGGAAGATGAGAAAGTGGTGACAGTGAAGGTAGATAAAAGTCTTTCAAGAATTTTGGTGGTTTCAAAGAGGAGACAGGTAGAGAGAAAGTAAGGACTATGGAGACATAGAAAGTTTCTTGTTTGAGTCTATAGGTTGGAAGAGAGTTGAGCATGCTTATAGGCTGAAAGAGTAGATGAGGATGTCTGATGAAGTAAGGTTCTGGAGGAGGTTGGAGGGGATGTCACAAATAGAGAAGTCAAGGGAGAATTTGTTTGAGTGGAAGGAAACTATTTCTACATTTGAGACTAGGGGAAAAGAGGCAAGGATGGGTGTGGATGTAGATAATTTGGTAGGCATAATAGAAGTGAATGGGTAAATAAATTAGGGGAATAAGAGGGATTTGACTTTTTAGATTAATTTTACCACTTTATTTAAGGCCCCATACAATACCTGCTTCTTCATTTTCAGTGGATAGCTTTGATGTCTCTTTCATTGGGAAAATGAGTCTGGGTAGAAGATAGGAGACAGTAGAGAGAGACAAAGATATATAGTTCCAACTCTCAAAGATTGCAATCAGGGAGAGATCAAAACCAGTGAGGGCAAATGCAAGCCCAGGAAAATGTGGGTATTGGGGAAAGTTTCATTCATTTACACGTAGTTAGCATTTTTAATGGACTTTGAAAGATAGGTAGTGTTGTCACATGAAGGAGAGTGATCTAGGCAGGGAGGAATATTGTGAGCAAAGGTTTGGAGTGAGGAAAGCATGATGGAGTGTGTCAGGGAACAGGGAAGATATGAATGCAGAGTCTAAGTGGGGGACAAGTTAGGAAAGTCCAGGCTAACATTAAAGATAAACTTTTTAATAATTTTACTTCAAAATAACCCTGAGAGAAACAATCTGACATTGGGAGACACAGGGAAAGAGAGACTTTCATGCACTACAACCCTTTATTTTGTAACTTTTCCTGTGAAAATCTTTTAAACCCGCATTATAATTTCACAACTATAGATTTAATTGAGACTGTCTCCTCTTGGTTCTAGCCTTGGGAATCTGTTGAATTTAAGGTGGATTTGAAAACACTCTTTGAGTAAATTCTCATCAGGTATTTGAAAACACTCTTGGGGGAAGGAGAATACATCTTAATCATCTTTACATCCCCTGTGGGGCTTGTTTTCATGTTGGAGAAATCTTAGTTGGTGCTTAATAAATGTTTCCATGAAGGACACCACCAACTGAAGCAGACTGTCAACTCCTTGTGTATATTAACCATACCTCTCTTTTTCTCCTTTCCCTCAAAGTGGTGTGATATTACATTGACTTGAACAGGTTCTGGACATGTAGGTTCTCATTAAATAGTTTCCAGGTCTATATAGAAGTTTCTGGTGACAGCTGGTCCCCTGCTCCTTTACACAACAGGTCCAGGTTTGCCTAGTAATTTTGGTGGAAATTGGGCTCACTATGACACAGAACTTTGTGGTCCTGTCCTTTAAGACTACTCATTGAGTATTTTGATCAAAGTGGATTATTTAAACACTATAGAACATGCACAAAAGGCATCATTGGAAAAATAAAGCAATTAGGAGATATCTTTCCTTGCATATGTCATTCAAATTTTACTCATTAATTGTTTGGTTATGTTTTACTTTGAAGTGCAATACTGCAAATAGGCCCATAAAACTTTTTAGGTATCTTAGTACTTCAGTCTATGTCAATTTGGGGGTATTTTTTTTGCCTCTGTGAGCATCTGGTGTTAATTTCTAATTAATTGTGGGTATCATTGACCAGAGGTGAGGAAGAGGAGCCTTGTGCCTCCTTTGGAGTTGCTTAATAGTTAATAATTATTACTCACATGTATATGAGAAAGTGATGGTGTGGGATGGGGAGTAGGGAGAAGCAGAGGAAAATTTACCTGTAAAATCAGCTCTTTAATAAGGCTGCCTGAAGACTTAGCTCTAATATGATTTTTGTTGGCTAATAAGCAATATGCCTAGAGAGAAAGAACTGATAATGTGAGGTTTTGTTCCCCATAATAGGAGAAATAAGAGTATTTAAAGATTTTTGCTTTAAGGGGAAGCTCTAAAATTTAAATACTTCAGATGGGATTTGGAAACAGTATCAATAAGGTCTTCTGTTTTATGGGAATTGGTATTATCTGAAAGATGGTAAAAATACCTCAAATTTACTTTAGTAGTAATAATAAGAATGAGTGTTAAGGGCTTGAAAGGTAGGGAGATAATAAAAATACTACATTTGATTATTTTTTTACTGTGTGAGTGTTGAAATCCCAGCCTGCAATTGTACATTAATAAAAGGGATCCGAATATAACCTCCTGTTAACTCTTAGGAAAACAATATGTTAGAACAGAAAGAAGAAAAGTTTGGTAGTTAGACAAGCCTGGTTTCTGTGGTTCCATCACTTCTTAGTTGTATGTAACTTTGATCAAATTACTTAATCTGCCAAAGCATTAGTTTTGTCATCTGTAAAATGGAGTCAGTAATACCTATATCTCATAGGGCAGTGTGAAATATTAAAAGAAATCATGACTTCTTCTTGTATAGCAATGATACATCTCATTTCATCATGGTGTATAATCCTTTAAATAAACTGTTGAATTTGGTTTTCTAGAATTTTGTTGAGAATTGTTGCTTCTATGTTCATCAGAGATATTGGCCTTTAATTTTCTTACTTGTTTGGTATGACATTTACAGGACTCAATCTAAAATTTGCAAAGTGGTAATTGGTCTTTGGTTTACATGGTGTTAAAACAAAACAAAGCATCAAACAAATAAACAAATAGTTTTGAATTTATTACCCACATTAAAATTGAGTGATTGTACCTGAAAGTTCAACTTCAGGCTGTTGAAAATTTAAAATGTATGGCAGTACTATTTGATGACAATGACAGGCTAAAGCTGATTACCTCCTGTCAGACAGAGACTCATTTAGTTTGCCTTTCTGGATCCCAAAGGTGTTTGAATTTCTGACTCCTGTGGGTATTTTCACTTAGTCATAAATCTTGGGATCCATGATGTTTTTAAACAGATTTATATATCAGAAACAAACTGTATGTTTGTCCAAGGGTTGGAACTGTTAATGTCAAATATCACCAAACCTAGTTAGTAAGTCTTAGCAGCCTGGAATTTTGAGATACTTATGAGAGACATAAGTTGTTTATGTAGCTTTCTCCGAAGTAAAGTCACCCTTGTAATACTTCCCTTCAGGTTTTACATCAATTCAACCTGCAATTTACCTTCTATTTAACATGTCAAGTCACTACATCAAAATTAACATGCACTATCTCCTCACCAATATCTCCAACTATTTTAATGAGAGCGAGACAGAGGGATAAAGAGAGAGGGGGGTAGTAAGAGAAGGAGGGAGAGGGAGAGACATAAAGAACATGCATGATTTGAGTTGTGCCATCAATATTTTATGCTTTCCTCATGAGGAAGCTCAATACATCAGTTATGTTTTGAATATCTACCTCACACAAGGCTCTATGCTAGTGCTATGGGATTAGACATTGTAGAGGACATAAAAGAGGATTCAGATGAGCAGAGAGGATCTTCCAGGTATGCTACTTTCAAATGTGAAGAATACCAATGTGAATAATTATTTGAGTGCTATAGGAGAAGCAGTTATTAACTTTGACCAGTGCCTTCTGATTAGAGGAAGGGAAAACACATTTCAGGTTTTCTTTAAATCTGTTCCTTTAACAAAAGAAACTTAATTATAAAAATTTCTATCTCTTTTCTATAGCATAAACCAAGAGGAATCTTATCCTTCTTCTACCAAACACCTGCCCCAAGTTCTTTTCTCTGATGCTGATATATACAGCTGTCTGAACATGAAAATATCTTCTAATTCTTTACATAAGCTAAATAATCAGAAGAGTAAGATCAAACATAAATAAATATATCAATTTATGTGTAGGAAACATTGAAATAAAAGTCAGGTTTTGCCTTTGCCATCAATTGTCACCAAAAGAAAGATGTAATTTCACATAGCAGCATGACCTAGTATGAAATCAGATCTTTCCACAGGAAAGATATTAACATGGTAGCTTGCTAAAACATTGAATTATCTGGACCAAACCATAGTTTTAAGTGACTTTAAGTTGTTGTTTTGCATCAACCCCTTACATAACATTTCTTCTCTACTACAGGAATCCTGCCCAATTTGGTATTTTTACAAATCGAGACCATATGAAAGATCTTCGAAGATACCTGGCATTCAAATACATTCAGTATCTAATCCTGCCTTCTACAAACATCATCATCACTCTGCTGGGATTGTTTGCCAGTCTGTATGTCACACTGATATTGACATCACCGTCTGTATCCAGAAAATCCACTGCAGTGTTTATTAGTAACATAGCTCAGGCAGACATTTTCATTGGCTGTAGCATCTTTGCTGCCATGATTCAATATGTGATAAAGAGTGAAATATTATCATCTTTTCAATCAACCTTGAGGCAGAATTTCCAGATTGCAAATGTACATGTCAGTTCCCTTTTACTCAGCTGTATCAGCCTTGAGGCCTTTCTGATTACTTTCCTTCCAGGAGAAACACGCCACATAAGGACTGTTAGATGTGCCAGGGTGGCTTCTAAGATCATCTGGATTACTGTAATTGTTGAATGTTTCCTTTATCAGCTAGAGTACTTCAAAGACCTTAGCATCTCTTCTATTGGCATTGGCAGGCAAGTTTTGCTCTTGCTAAATTTCTGTTATGGAGCCACAAAAGTGCTGAAATCACTTATTTACCCAATTGGACTATTTTTAAGGATCTTCAATGTGTATCTCTTTTATAAAATTTATTTCAGAATGTTGTCTTGAGACAGCCTGTAATGGTTAATTATATATGTCAACTTGGCTAGGCTATAGTGCCCAGTTTTTTAGTCAAACACTAATCTCAATGTTGCCGTGAAGGTATTTTGTAGATGTGGTTAACATTTACAATTACAGTTGACCCTTGGACAATACAAGTTTGAACTGCAAGGATCCATTTGCATGTGGATTTTCTTCTTATGCTTTTGCCACCCCTGAGACAGTAAGACCTACCCCTCTTCTATCTTCTCCTCCTCAACCTATTCAATATGAAGATGACAGGGATGATGATCCATTTCTACTTAATGAATAGTAAATATATTTTCTTTTCCTTATGATTTTCTTAATGTTTTATTTTCTCTGGCTTGTTTTATTATAAGAATATAGTATGTAATACATATGCCATATAAAATACATGTTAATGGACTGTTTATGTTATTGATATGACTTCTGGTCAACAGTGGGTTATTATTAGTTACATTTTTAGAGAGTCAAATGTTATACATGGAGTTTTGAGTGTGTGGGTTTTGGTGTCCCTAACCCTCATGTTTTTCAAGTGTCAACTGTAGTTGACTTTAAATAAAAGATATTATTTCTATGAACCAATAAGAAAAGAAAAAAAAAAGAAAATAAAAATAAATAAAAGATATTGCCTTCAATAGTGTGGGTAGAACTCATACGATCAGCTGAAGGCCTTAAGGAGAAAAATTGAGGTTTACTAGGAGAAAAAGGAATTCTGTCTAAACATAGTAACACAGAAATCCTGCTTGAATTTTCAAGCTACTGGCCAGTCCTACAGACTTCAGATTCAAGATTAGAACATCAATTCTTGATTGAGATTTTGGCCTGCTGCCCTACACTACAGATTTTGGACTTTCCAGCCCCCACAATCATGTGAGCCAATTACTTAAAATTAAAAAAATTAAGAAAATATTATATTGTATTGGTTGTATTTCTTTGAAGAACCCTGGCTGATACTGATATTGATTTTGGTGTAGATAATCATTCTAGAGGAACAGAATCTTAAGGATAAGTTTTATGAATTGGTTCTGGGGTTTCTGGAATTAGTTCTCTAATCTGATTAGGTTTAAGGGCATTAATGACTCATTTCTAGTAGTAAAAAGGGCACTAATAGTCCATGGTGTGATGTGGCAGTAGATACATGCAAGACATCACTATTGGATACTTCCAATCAAAAATTCCTAAATGAGGCAAGGTTCAGGGTGAACCGTATTTTCATACCTTAGAACATATTTGTAAAACCAATGAATATAACAAGATTGGCTGGTTGGTCCTAATTACACTGGACAATGTGAAGAAAGGAAAAGATGAGCTCAAGGCTTCAAATTCCCAGCTCAAGTGCAACATAAATGACTGGAAAGATTCTATGTCTGACCCCTCCTACAACCAAAAAAGAGGCACAATGCCTAGTGGGCCTCTTCGGATTTTAGAGATAACATATTTCTCATTTGGATGTGATACTCAAAACATTTACTGACTTTTTAGAAAGCATGATAGTTTTAAGTGAGGCCCAGAGTAAGAGAAGGCTCTGCAACAGGTCCAGGCTGCTGTGCAAGGTGCCTTGCCACTTGGGTAATATGATCCAGCAGATCCAACGATGCTTCAAGTGTCAGTGGCAGATAGCCATGGTGTTTGGAGCCTTTGGAAAGCCCCTATATGTGAATCACAGCACAGACCCTTAGGATCTGCGAGCAAAGCCATATCATCTTTGGCAAATAACTACTCTTTGAGAAGCAGCTTTTGGCTTGCTATTGGGCCTCAGTGGAGACTGAATACTTAACCATCAGCTACCAAATTACATGTAACCCTAGCTGTGCATCATAAACTGAATGTTGTCTGACCCATCACACCAGAAAATTAGGCATTCACAGCAGCACTCCATCATCAAATGGATATGGTGTATATGATACTAGGCTATAACAAGCCCTGAAGGCATAAGTAAGTTACATGAAGAAGTAGCCCAAATGCCCACTCCTGCTACACTGCCTTTTCTCTCCCAGCCTGCATTCATGGCCTCATGGAAAATTCTCTGTGATGAGTTGAAAGAAGAGAAAACTCGATGCTGGTTTACAGAAGATTCTGCACAATATGTAGGCACCACCTGGAAGTGACCAGCTACAGTACTACAGCCCCTTTCTGTGATGTCCCTGAAGAGGAGTGATGAAGGGAAACCTCCTAGTGGGCAGAACTTTGAGCAGTGAACCTGGTTGTTCACTTTGTTTGGAATTAGAAATGGCCAGATATGTGATTATATACCAATTAATGGGCTGTGATCAGTGATTTGGCTGGATGGTCAGGGACTTGGAAAGGGCATGATTAGAAAATTGATGACAAGAAGGTCTGGGGAAGAAGTATTTGGATAGACCTTTCTTAATTGTTGAAAAGACATGAAAATATTTTTGTCTCATATGAATACTCACCAAAGGGTGACCTTAGCAAAGAAGAATTTTAATAGTCAGGTGGATAAGATGACCCATTTTGTGGATACCAGTCAATTTCTTTCCCTAGCCGCTGTCATTACCTAATGGGCTTATGAAGAAAATGGCCATAGTAGCAGGGATAAAGGTTATATGAGCTCAGTAACATGGACTCTGACTCACCAAGGCTGACTTGGATACAGCCACTGCTGAGTGCCAAGTTTGTCAGCAGCAGAGACCAACACTGAGTTTCTTTTTTCTTTTTTTTTCTTTTTTGACATTCTTAATAGGTTTTATTATATTGGCTGGAATGCCCTAAATTCATGAAAGCCTTTTGAGAAAATCTTCAATTCCCAACCCCTTAAAAAAGTTATGTTAAACCAGGAGACAAAAAATAAAAGATAGAAGTAACGATCTGGACAGATACAAAACAGCATGCTTTAGTTCCTCCCATATCCCCAAAAGCTATCTGGTGATAAAGAATTCTCAGAAAGCAGAATGTTTTAAAAATTCATCAGGTAGAATCTCACCAGTGTAAAGAACCCAGGACATTGATCTGGTGCCTCTGTTCATTCTTTGCAGACCATTTTTGAATTCCTAAGTTGTAATTATACATTTCACATGCATTTGTGAGATAAGATAAACTGTTTATATTCCACATGAGTCAGGCTTAAAGGTTTTGTAAATACTGCATGTGGCACTAGAAACTTCATGCTGTATCAAGTCAGTATCAGTATTAAGCTACTGAACTCTATAATGAAATATTATAGATAGATATTTACTGAAAACCAATATAAAAATCTGGCCCAGAAAGACAAGAATAGAAATATGCAATTTTCTTGATTTAAGATGGTCGAGTGTGTTTTATTTCTTAAAATAAGCTCCACACACTGTTTAAGACAAGAATGTATAAGAAGCCTCTTTGTGTGTGCTGACTTTATCATGACAACGCTAGCTGATTCTTTATGAAGGATTAGGGACACACATCTTCAGCAGTGCACATGAGAAATAAACTCTGAAAAAGGCAATTTCTTGGGTTTAGGAAGGACTGTATTCTGGGAAGTACTTCAGAGGAATGGACAATAATTCTAGGATTATAGCCAAGAAGGACTGGAAGACTTCAGGAGATGCTTCAGCTTCTTCTAGATTTTGAATGTTGAATAAGCCACTGAAGTGTACTATCTATATTAATCCTTTTCTGTGCAAGAAATTGAATAGCAGCAAATTTCTCTGTCCTGAATAGCAGACAGTTTCATTTCTTCAATTAGCTGTTTCTTATCCAAGGCATTAGGAAGATCTCTCTTGTTTCCAAGTACTAGCACTGGAATTCCTTGTAACTGTGGTTTATCTAGAAGATTATGCAGCTCATTTCGGGAGGCTTCTATCTTTTCACGATCCGCGGCATTTATCATGTAAACAATAATGTTAACTCCTCTGCAATACTGTTCCATATGCTTTCGAACTCGGGGTTGTCCTCCTATGTCCCAGATCTTTACTGTGACGTTACCTTTAGTTACTTTCCTCATGTTGAAGCCCACTGTAGGTATCATATCTTCACTGAATTGACCTGACGCGATGACATTGAGGAAGGTGGTCTTGCCCGAGTACTGTAGCCCCACAAGCGTCAGCTCCATCTCCTCCTTCCAGAAGAGCAAGCGGAACCAGTCCAGCAGGCTGGGAGATGAGCGCCAGCATGATGGCTGACCTGCGGGGAGGACAGACCGGCGGGAGGATGGACGGGCGGGCAGTGGCAGCTTCCACACAGGCGGGCCTCGGCCCTTACCACCCCCCCATCCCCAAGGCTCCGTGGGGCCCAGGCACTACACGGCCTGACACCGGCGGGCAGCGGCCAACACTGAGTTTCTAATATGGCACTATTCCCTGGAGTGATTTTCCAGCTATCTTGTGGCAGGTTGATTACAGTGGAAGGGTCAGTGCTTTGTTCTCACTGGTATAAACACTTTGGATATAGATTTGCTTTCCTTGCATTCAATGCTCTTACTAAAACTATCATCTATGACTTACAGAATATCCACACAGCATTGCTTCAGATCAACGAATCACTTCACAACAAAGGAAGGGCGGTAATTGGCCCATACTCATGGAATTCACTGGTCCTATCATTTCCCCACCCTCCTGAAGTAGATGGCTTTATAAAATTATGGAATGGCCTTTTGAAGGCTCAGTTCTTGTGCCACCTAAGTGGCTCAGCAATGTTACAGGGTTCGGCAATGTTCTCCAGAAGGCTGTTTATGCTATAAATCAACATCCAATATATGGTGCTGTTTCTCCCATAGCCAAGATTTATGGGCCCAAGAATTAAGGGGTGGAAATGAGAGTGTCAACACTCACTATTGCCCTTAGTAATCCACTAGCAAAAATTTTGCTTTCTGTCCCTGTGACCTTATGCTCTGCTGGCCTAGAGACAGTAGTTCCAAAGGGAGGAATGCTCCCACCAGGAAAGACAACAATGGTTCTATTGAATTGGAAGTTAAGGCTGCCAGTTTGCTATAACTTTAGGCTCTGTTTGCCTTTGAGTCAACAGGCAGAGCAGTATCTACCATGTTTCCTTAAAAATAAGACCTACCCATAAAATAAGCCCTAGCGGGATTTCTAAGCATTTGCACAATATAAGACCTACCCAGAAAATAAGACCTAGTGATGGATGTGGCTACGCAGCGCAGTGTATCTGCACAACCCATGCATTTCCTCAAGGAGCAGTAAAGAAGACGAGCAGCCCTTCTCATCTGCCCCATCATGACAGCTACCATCCCAGAGATGACCGGAAAGGTGCGGGCAGCCCCACCAACAAGGTCGGCTCCCCCTGTCAGGTCCCGGCCATCCTCTGCGTGCTGCAAGCTTAGGCTTTGAGGGGAAAATGACACATCCCCTGAAAATAAGCTCTAGGATGTCTTCTTGAGGAAAAATAAATATAAGAACCTGTCTTATATTCAGGGAAACATGGTATGCTGTGAGAATCACTTTTCAGTCATTATGGTAGCAGAAATCAAGATGAACTGTGCCCAGGACATCTCCTAAATATATAAGAAATGTGAAAATATAATAGATGATATATAATAAATGGTTTATAACCTAGTAAATGGTTACAAGAGGAAACGTACATTTAGCAAAGACCTGGCCAAATGTGTGAGACTTTAGTTGTGTTGTAAATATTAAGTTTATTACCAACTCCCCAAACTCTGAATTCCAGACTAATAGACAAGTACAATTTGGCCTAGACATGAGTGTGTGGACATTTATTGTTTTTCATACATCTATCACATAGTTCAGGGGAATTTGGCTTTCCTTAATAACAACTGTAATCACTTTGGTGACTGAAACTTGTGCCCTAAGTATTGTAGATACTCTAAGGAGGTCTATATGCAAATATATGTTTTTGTCTGGATGTACTCTTTCACCAATTATCTATATATTATACAGTGAATCAGAGTAGGATAATTAGTTTTGGGTCAAAGGACATATCTTAATGATTAAGAGGTTGGGACCAAGTTCCTAAACAGGAGTGTCTCTGTAATTGCCACATTTGGGTCACTAGCTTTGAAATCAAGCACAAAGACTTTTGGGGATTGGAAAGGAGAAAGAAGGATAGAAGAGGGTAGAGATATTTGTAGATAGAGTGTGTACTATAGGATTTGGCTTTGAAAAATTCTAGGAAGAGGAATAAGACAGGACTTGAGCTGGAAGTGGAAGAGGCATAAAACAGGAATGTTGGAGACTGACTCATGTTTAGTGGAATTTTTCTAGTACTTTCATTTCTTTTCTTGCTTCTCTTCCTGTTATGACTCTACAAGACCTATCTTTTCTTGCTCCACCTTTTCTTTCTGTTTTGGTTCCGTAGAGGATGAGAAACAACAGAACTTGTCACAACCCGCAGACTCAGGCAGTTTTCCCCTATGATGTTTTTATTCTTTATGTATTAAAAAGAAAAGGAACTGGAAATGTCCCCCCAGTACTCCCAAAGGAACTCTGTTCAATCCAGGGAAGTGATTTTTAATGGCCAAAGCAGTATCTAACCAAAAATGGAGATGTCAGTTTATAAGTCTTACTCATTGAATCTGGGAAAGTAAAAATTAAGATTAGTGGTGATTCTTCCTGTCATTTAGGGCACCAGAAATATCTTCTTTGCCAGGAATACTGACCCAATGCTTGCCAGTACCAGGGCTACTGCCAAAATGGCAGGAAGACCTTAGATGTAGAGCTTAATTAGGAGCTTAAAAAGAACCTGGAGGAGAGCCAGGAAAAAGTGAGTGATAAATGGTTCTTCCTTTTTAATGTAAGGGAAAGTTGCCAAGAAGAATAATTTGTGAGATGGAGATGCAGAAAAGAAAAATGGATCAGGAAAAGTATGTGATTTTCTGTACCTAATACTGAGTATTTTGCTAATTCTGAGAAGAGGTAGACTTATGGTGTGACCATTTGGGACAGACTGAAGGTCCACAGTTACCCCAACCTCTATAGAAAACCAACCCCACATAAACTTATTTTCTAGGAATTGGCCAAAAAAGGCTGATTATGGGTTTAGATTCATTATAACTACTCAATTATATAAAGTAAACATATATATTTAGTGTGCTTTTTAAAAGAAGGAGAGAACTTAGCAAGATTTTTAAAAATGCCTTATAAAACGCTTTTTAAGGACAAGTTTTGATTCTTAAGGAGCTGAACTTTCTGGGTGATTTACTTATTTGGAATATCCTTCTCCTGAGGGCATTGGATATTTGAACTATTACATAATTGGTCCATAAGCTTTTCATTTACCACTGATAGGCCTGCTTCTATTCTTATTCTTAAGGAAATATGTCCTTACTGTATATTTCCCTGGAATATTTATTTCCCTGTATATTTATAGCTCATTCCTTTCTCTTTCAACAGCTCCCCTTGTTAATTTGAGCTTGATTTCACTTGTGAACAGATTTGATACTAAAGACACCACACTTCCATCCACATTAGTTTCTAAATTCAACTTTTCTACTGTCTGGTTCTCAAAACTTGACATTGCAGTTACTTTTGGAGAATTTTTTATTAGAAAAATGAGATAAAGGTGTGAAGCATCATTCTTCTGAACTCTGTTTGAAAGAGTTTATTTAAAAATATATGCATATATGGTGGGATATGGTAATTATACTTGAATAAACAATAGTTTTTCCAGACACAAAAGAGAAATTTGATTATGTACTAAATTCTAGACAGAAGCCCTTATAGTTTAAGCCAAGAAGTTCAATCCTGAAAAATGTCAAATTGGGAGATTACTATAGGCAAAAATAGGCAGTCTTTACTTTTGCCAACATGTATCTCCGGACACTAAATATAAAGCAGAATGTGGTAAAGATTTTCCCATTGGTATTATGTTATACTTGTACATTGAATTTGTGACCAAAAAATTATCATTGGATTAAGCTTTCATTTGATTAACAATATGTTACAAAAATACTAGAAACCTTCCTGTTTTTAAAAGTGAAAATAGTATGTATAAATAAGCATAAATATAGTGTGCACAGTGACTATAAAAGCTAAAAGTGTACTGAGACATATATACCTAGCACCAAAAGTTGTATTCAGTATTCAGAAATGCGACCTACAAGAAACTTTCACAATTTCAGAGATACATTGATGTTTGAAATAGAAACATTCATTCTTTTACTCAACAAATATTTATTACTTACTATGTGAAACAGAGTGTTCTAGGCTTATGTCATGG
Source organism: Microcebus murinus (assembly GCF_040939455.1). Classification (NCBI taxonomy): domain Eukaryota; kingdom Metazoa; phylum Chordata; class Mammalia; order Primates; family Cheirogaleidae; genus Microcebus; species Microcebus murinus. The sequence continues at coordinate 9,548,954 of NC_134136.1, forward strand.
AATAAAGCAAAAATTTCTTCCCTTGCAAAACTCATACTCTAGTGAATGGAATGGAAAATAATGACATGAGTAATATATATATATATATATATATATATATATATATATATATATGTGTGTGTGTGTGTGTGTGTGTGTGTGTGTGTGTGTGTGTATAAGGTGGTGGTAAGTCTTATGAAGAAACAAATAAGGAAAAAGGAGTATGTAATATTGAAAGGAAGTGTACATTTAAATTTTAGATAGGGTGGCTTAATTGAGAAGATGAATTTTGATTTGAGTGAATATCTGAAGAAGGTAAGGAAGCAAGATATGAAGAAAAAAGAATATTTCAGATTAGAAGAGCATTAGAGATTACTTAGGCCTTATTTTACAAATGAAAATTTTAAGGCCCAAATGATTCACTCAGGGTGGATTCCTGATTCTCAGTCCTCTGGTTGAGGCTTTATTTCTTCTGAAAAGCATCTTTAAGCATAGGACAGAAGCATCAGGAGTTATTATTAAATAGCAGCCTTTTTCTTAGTCCGAAGCCACACTGAACTGGAAGTTTTTCCTTGGAATTTTCAGTTTGCTTTTAGAAACTGAGTTAAATATGATGCCTCTGTAACTCCAAAGTGAAGACTGAGTTGCAGCAGAGAAGCACTGGGGATCTTCGTTTATGATAGGCCACAAAGACAAACAGTTTGGCATGTGTTCTCTAGTGCTGTAATAAATAAGAAAACAAACAACAGCAAGAAAAGTCACTGTATCCTCTATCAGAAAATATTTCTGCAATAGAAGACCATGTTCTTAGATGGAAATTCCAGTTGATTAAGTTGCCTGAGATGGTTTTCAAGATTTAGCTCTGAGTCTAAGACACTCTAGTGATTTCTAAGCATTTAAGATGCTCTCTAGTTTAGACAGAAAACCTATATAACTAAGTGCAGTTTTCACTTTTTTTTTTTTTTTTTTTTGAGACAGAGTCTCGCTTTGTTGCCCAGGCTAGAGTGAGTGCCGTGGCGTCAGCCTAGCTCACAGCAACCTCAAACTCCTGGGCTCAAGTGATCCTTCTGCCTCAGCCTCCCGGGTAGCTGGGACTACAGGCATGCGCCACCATGCCCGGCTAATTTTTTTTTTTTATATATATATCAGTTGGCCAATTAATTTCTTTCTATTTATAGTAGAGACGGGGTCTCACTCTTGCTCAGGCTGGTTTTGAACTCCTGACCTTGAGCAATCCGCCCGCCTCGGCCTCCCAAGAGCTAGGATTACAGGCGTGAGCCACAGCGCCCGGCCCAGTTTTCACTTTTGATGCACTACAATATGTTTAGCATCTTGTAGACTTGGGGTTGGCTATATAGAGTCCATTCATGGGTTATCTTCATGATGATCACCTGTAAGTGGTTACTTTACCTTTCGTTTTCCAAAAGTTGTTAACTAGCCATGTGACCCTAGGGTAAGTCACTTCTCCTTTGGAAGGTACAGATAATGAAACTTTGGATCTCAGGTTCATCATTGTTACCACAAATGAGATTGGGAAATACTTTCTAAGAGGATTTGGAACTCTTGAAATTACAGGATTCTGATTTTATTTGAGCTAGAGAAATTCTCTTTAAGAATATAAAGGACATAGTTTATAGTACTTGGACATTAAAAAAAGATACTGTACACAGAAGCACTCTTCTGCTACCACTGTTGCTGCCCCAGTTTAGGCCTTTATGAATTTTTTTCTTCTGAATGACTACAATAGTTTCCCATCCCAGATGGATTTTCCTTAAGAAAAACTTTTCTTATGCCATTCTCTTGTTTAAAATATTTTTCCAGGTTTTATGAGTTTATTATTTCAAAAATTTTAAGCAGAAAACTCTTGCAGAAAATAGGAACAAACATTTTCCATTTTTTATGATGCTAGCATAACTCCAATAACAATACTTAACAAAATACTTTTTTTTTTTTTTTTTTTTTTTTTTTTTTTTTTTTTTGAGACAGAGTCTCACTTTGTTGCCCAGGCTAGAGTGAGTGCCATGGCGTCAGCCTAGCTCACAGCAACCTCAAACTCCTGGGCTCGAGTGATCCTTCTGCCTCAGCCTCCCGAGTAGCTGGGACTACAGGCATGTGCCACCATGCCCGGCTAATTTTTTATATATATATCAGTTGGCCAATTAATTTCTTTCTATTTATAGTAGAGACGGGGTCTCGCTCTTGCTCAGGCTGGTTTTGAACTCCTGACCTTGAGCAATCCGCCCGCCTCGGCCTCCCAAGAGCTAGGATTACAGGCGTGAGCCACAGCGCCCGGCCTACAAAATACTTTTTAAAGTTATAGACCAATATCTCATATGAATATAGATTTAAATAAACTTAACAAAATATTAGCAAACTGAATCTAGCAATACACAAAAAGCATGACCAGGTCAATTCTCTTCCAGGAATGTAAAGTTAGCTTATTATTTGAAAAATCAATCAATAATTGAAAGTAACAAAAATGGTTATAAAACATGATTACCTTAATACATGCAAAAAAAGCATTTGACAAAATTTAAAGCCTGTTTATGATAAAAATTCTCAGAAAATGAGGGATATAAGGGCACTTTTTCAATGTGATAAAGGCCATATATTGAAAACTTATAACTAATATCATATACCATAAAACCATGGACACCTTTCCTCTATGATCTGGAACAATCTAAGGGATTGTAGAAAAATATCTCTTTGTGGCTTTAATTTGCATGTCCATGACAATTAGTGATGTTAAAAATATTTTTGTGTGCTTATTGGCCTTTCATAAATATCTTTTTTTATATTTTAATGAATGACTCCCCATTGTCAGCAGGACAAAAATTAATAACATCTTGGAACTCAAGGCTGTCTTCAATCACTTTTCCTGCATTATCTTTTACCATATCTCTCAAGTCTCTAGATACACTAGAATACTTGCCTTTGTTTAAATTTACCATGGACTTCTATCACTTTGCGGTACCTTCTGCCTGCTCAATCCTTCAGGATCTGCTTAAACCTGAGCTAGTCCTGGAGGCCTTCCCAAATCTCCTTTAGGCCAAACGCAGAACCCATCTTTTTGTTCCCTTGTTGGTCATCACATTGAATCTCTTTCTGCCAGAATTTCTCACCATCTTCCTTGACCTAGTTATTCATTTCCATGCCTCTCTCCCTGGCTAGAATCCAGAGTCTGTGTCTTTTTCATCTGGAATACCTCTCCCTGCACCCAGCTTTTAGCTCATGTTTTGTATATAGTATTTCTCTGATAAAACATTTTTGAATTGAACTAAATTATTTCTTAAAAAGGTTGGCAAATAGAGCACTTCCAGTGAACAAGAAAGCTTCATTGAACTGGTGGTGTTAGGAATCATTGCATTTTCCCCTTTAAGTACCAAACATTGGAATATTGCCCCATTTTAGGTGGGACTTTGTCTAAGATCCATCATATTTGCTTTGAAGCCACAATAAACAGGTAAATGGATTTTTAACAAAATCACAAAATAAATTTAATCCTTTTTTGTTGTTTGATGCAGGGTACTTGATAGCTACATAAATTGTACAGTGCTGTTACGCTGTGAACTCCTCTTAGATGACTTTGTGGTTTGCCTAACTGTGCCTTAAGGTTAAATTTCTCCCTAATTTGAATTTCCCACTTGATGACACATCTGTGTCTTTTTCCTAATTGTCAGTTGCTGGTTCTCATTGGTTTTCTCCATGATCAAATCTGTATTCTTCTGTAATTTAGGGCCAACCTGAGAGCAGCTAGAAGAAATCAGATAATGAGGAAACTTAATTTCACTAGGAACATTATATTTTTCATATAATGCTAAGTCAATGCTATATTTTTCATATAATGCTAAGTCGTATAATGCTAAGTCAATGCTAAGTCTTTGAGCAAAATTGGCAGACTTGACAATATCTCTATCTCTGGATAGTCAGAGGTTTTCCCCTTAATTCTAGTTTTGTGTGTGCCTTCTAGATGGGTCAGGTTGTTAGAAGCCTGACTCCCACTCCCAGATAAAAATCACTCTGAGTATTTCATGTGTAATTCTGTACTACCCAGGTATTTACTATCAATGAAGAATATTGTAGAGGTTTAGGTTTTCTGAATTTAACAAATACAATATTTGTCATCTACCCTGAGCATGTCTGATTAAAATAAAAATATGATGTTCATTACACTTTCCAAAGTAGCTTAAGGATATATTTCTAAGTTATATTTCTTATCTTCTGCTTTGACATTTCTAACTATCTTTCAAGCTTCTTTTGGCTAGATGATTATCTCTTACTATAATCCAGTGTTCACTAAAAGTCATTATTTGCAATGATAGGACACATTTTTCTGTAGCTTGGAGGTCCCATTGTCAATGACACAGGCAGTTGCAGTGACATGAAGGAGATCTTTCTTGGACACATTCAAAACATCAAACATAATTCATCAAGGTCTTTACAAAGAAAACAACATTCCTTTTACATGAAAATGTAAATCTCCTTTGGCAAAATTCATCTCTATCTGTAACTCTTCTTCTTTTTTTTGACAGAGTCTCGCTTTGTTGCCTGGGCTAGAGCGCCGTGGCATCAGCCTAACTCACAGCAACCTCAAACTCCTGGGCTCAAGTGATCCTCCTGCCTCAGCCTCCCGAGTAGCTGGGACTACAGGCATGCGCCACCATGCCCAGCTATTTTTTTCTATATATTTTTAGTTGGCCAATTAATTCCTTTCTATTTTTAGTAGAGACGGGGTCTCGCTCTTGCTCAGGCTGGTTTCGAACTCCTGACCTTGACCGATTCTCCCATCTTGGCCTCCCAGAGTGGTAGGATTACAGGCGTGAGGCACCGTGCCCAGCCTCTATCTGTAATTCTTAAAGAACAGTTTTGAAATATATTTTTTCTTTTGGTAAGTTTTTAAATTATATTCAGTGATTTTAATCTGTCCTGTATAATCAGTTCGGTATTTGATACTCAGAAGACAATTTTCACTCCACAAAGCAAGGAATTTAAGAGACTTTAAGCAAGAAGGAATCTTTAGATAATCTAATATAGACTTGTATCCTCAACAGGTTTTATCCTAATTATATAAATTAGGCTAGCAAGGCTCACAGGTCATCTGCCCATGATCACTGGGACTAGTTAAATTTATTTAGAGATCAATGTTTCTCATGAAACTATGTTTTACTCTTTAATTTGTGATCATTATCTAACATTTAGTTTTCTGTCAAAACACACAAACTCTGTTCATCTGCTGGGCTACTCTCAGACTGCTTGTTAACCATCGTTTTTAGTTTTGCTCCTAGGTATGTCTCTTACTGTTTGGCATTGAGTAAGCCCAGCTCCATAGTGGTCTTAATTCATGGCTTCTATCATTTGGCTTGAAAAATTTGGTGACTAGGAGGATGGTTGATCATTTTCCAGAGTACATTTTGTCCTGGGGATGCTTTAATCCTCTGTCTCACCTCCTCAATTCCATTATCTTACCTGTTAAACTTTCAATATGTTCAGGGACCTGCTCTCTTCTTGAAGACAATGGATTAATCAAATTAATTTGAAATGTATCTACTGTACACAAGCTTCAAAAGGAAACCTTAGGGTAATCTTTTTTTTTAAACTAGTTTTCTAGAAACTCTAGGACATATATATATAGCAAAATTCACTCTGTGTGGTGTAGAAAAACGCATAATTACTCTTTCCCCCCAAATTCTCATGTGTTGTCTCTTTGAAGTCAGCCCTACTTCCCACCCTAGTCCCTGGAAATCCCTAGTTTTCTATTCCTATAATTATGCCTTCTCCAGAATGTCATATAAATGGAATACTACAATATGTATCTCTTTGGGTTTGACTTATTTCATTTAGCAAAATGCATTTATAATTTATCTATGTCATTATATGAATAAGTTGTTCCTTTTTATTGCTGAATAGTATTCCATGTATGAATATACTACCATTTGCTTATCAATTCACTGGTCTTTTAACCTGGGTTGTTCTCACTTTTTAGGCATTTTGAATAAGGCTGCTATGAACATTTATGTATAAGTCTTTGTGTGAATATATGTTTTCATTTCTGTGGGGTATATACCTAGGAGTGGAATTGCTAAGCCATAGAAATAGTGTATATTTAACTTTATATGAAACTACCAAACTGTTTTCCAAAGTGGCTACACTATTTTGCATTCCTTTAGAACAATCTTTGACTCAGTTCTAATCCATTCTTTTCTGGATTTGTGTTGTCCTTCCTTCTCAGGCTTCTTTCCCTCTTGTTCATTTTTCAGTCTTTTCCTCTTTTATCCAAATTGTTCTTTCTGAGATCGCCAATGTCAAACCAAAGCCTTTTCTGTTAATTTCTCAATATAGGAATGCGTTTCTTTCTTGGTTTCTGTAAAAGTACTGTATTTTCCTTGAATCATCTTAAATTTCATCTCTTTGGGCAGGTATTGCCTCAACATCCAACAACTCAATTGTATTTTCAATCTATCATTTATCACTAGTTGTTATTTTCTTGTTTTTTACTTATTTATTTGCTTATTGTCTATTCCCCCATCACTAGAATGTAAACTCAGCAAGAGCAAAGACTTTTGTCTATTTTGGTTAGTGCTGTATTTATAGTGCATGAAACAGCACTTGACATCTAGTAAGCACTCAGTTAACATTTATCGAATGAATCTTCTCATATCTCTAAGCACACCTTCTTATATCTCATTTCCTGCTTCTAGTTCTCTCCCACATCCCTTAAGTAGGGTTATCCCCTAAGGTGTTGTTTCTTTCTCTGTATTTATTTTCCCTGGGTGAATGGATCCTGGCTCACAACACTTAATCAGTTGAATCATGGATGATACATAAGTGAACATTAGCATTAGAATAAGCATTAGATTTGATTTTTTCTAACTAAGTGGAAAGGACATAGGGCTAGCAGTCAGACCTTCTTGCTTAATGTAGTTTGTGAGGTATAGAAATCCATTTCAAATGAACTTAAACAGTAAAGGTAATGAATTTTAAAGATATAGGGGCAGTAAACATAGACATAGATGTAAAGGAAATTAAAGATCAATTTATTTAGAAAGAGATCAGACTTAGATGATTTTCTTATTCAATTACATATAAACTTTAAGGATTTTATTGTTCACTTACATATCAACTTTAAAGCACATAAAAGCATAAGAATTCTGTATTTTTCTTTTTTTTCTCTTTATTTATTTTTTTATTTTAGCATATTATGGGGGTACAAGTGTTAAGGTTACATATATTGCCCATGCCCCACTCCCCCCTCGAGTAAGAGATTCAAGCGTGTCTATCCCCCATACGTTGCACATCTTACTCATTGTGGTTGTATATATCCATCCCTTCCTCCCCCTTCCCACCCTCCCAACATCTGATTAATGTTACTCCTATATGTCCACTTAGGTGTTGATCCGTTAATACCAATTTGCTGGTGAGTACATGTGGTGCTTGTTTTTCCATTCTTGAGATACTTCACTTAGTAGAATGGGTTCCAGCTGTATCCAGGAATATACAAGAGGTGCTGTATCACCATTGTTTCTTAAAGCTGAGTAGTAAGAATTCTGTATTTTTCTTTCCTTTTTAATTGGGGTATGGTTGAAATACCAAAAAAGCTGTACATATTTAATTAATATCTTCCTGAGGTTGCAGATAAGTATATGCCCATGAAGCCATCACCATAAACAATGTCATAAATTTAGCCATCGCCTATAAAATTTTCCTCCATCCTTTCTTTTTTGGTGATAAGAACATTTAACCTAACATCTATCCTCTTGACATATTTTAAGTAAACAATACAATATTGATAACTGTATGCACTTTGCTGTAAAGTATATCTTAAAGACTTATTTGTCTTGCATAACAGAAACTATGTACACTTTGATTAAAACATCCCCAATTCTCCCTCCTATTACCCTGGTAACTACCATTCTATTCTATGCTTCTATAAGCTTGTTTTAGATATCTCATACAAGTAGGATCATGTAGTATTGGTTCTTTTGTGTCTGGCTTATTTCGCTTAGCATTATGTCCTCCAAGTTCATTTATGTCATAGCAAATGGCAGGTTTTTCTACTTTTTAAAGGCTGAATAATATTCCTCTGTGTGTGTGTGTGTATCACATTTTTAAAATCTATCTATCCACTAAGGATATTTAGGTTGTTTCCACCTCTTGGCTACTGTAAATAATGCTGTAATGAACATGACAGTGCAGATGTCCTTTGGAGATACTGATTTCAATTCTTTAGGATATATACCTAGAAGTGGAATTACTGGACAATATGGTAGTTCTATATTCAGTTTTATGAGAAACCTTCATACTATTTTCCATAGTGGCTGAACCATTTTACCTTGCCACCAAGAGTGTATAAGGGCTTAAATTTCTCCACATCTTCTTCAACACTCATTTTCAGGTTTTTTTGTTTGTTTATTTGTTTTCTATTTGATAATGGCTGTTCTAACAGTTAGGAGGTAATATCTCATTTTGCTTTTGATTTGCATTTCCTTGTTAATTAGTGATGCTGAACATATTTTCATATACCTAGTGGCCATTTGTGTGTCTTCTTTGGAGAAATGTCTATTTAAGAACTTTGCCAACTTTTTCAATCAAGTTATTTGATTTTTTTATCTTAAGGTGTAGGATTTCCTTATGTATTTTGGATATTAACCTATTTTCAGGTATAGGGTTTACAAATATTTTCTCCTATTCCATAGTATGTCTTTTCAGTCTGTTGTTTCCTTTGGCATGCAGAAGCTTTTTAATTTGATATAGTCTGGTTGTTTATCCCTCCTTTTTTTTTCTTTCTTTCTTTTTTTCTTTTCTTTTCTTTTTTTTTTTTTTTTTTGAGACAGAGTTTCACTCTGTTGCCCACGCTACAGTGTCATGGCATCAGCCTAGCTCACAGCAACCTCAAACTCCTGGGCTCAAGCGATCCTACTGCCTCAGCCTTCTGAGTAGCTGGGACTACAGGCATGCACCACCATGCCCCGCTAATTTTTTCTATATATTTTTAGTTGACCAATTAATTCCTTTCTATTTTTAGTAGAGACAGGGTCTCGCTCTTGCTCAGGCTGATTTCAAACTCTTGATCTTGAGTGATCTTCCTGCCTCAGGCTCCCAGAGAGCTAGGATTACAGGTGTGAGCCACCATGCCCAGCCTTATCCCTCCTTTTGATGCCTGTACTTTTGGTGTTATATCCATTTAATCATTGCCAAGACTAGTGTCATGAAATTTTCCTCCTATGTCTACTTCTAGGAGCTTTATACTTTCAGGTCTTATATTTAAGTATTTAATCCATTTGTAGTTGATTATTTTGGGTGTATGGTATAAGATAAGCGTTCAATTTATTTTTTATTTTTTTATTTTTATTTTTTTATTTCGGCATATTATGGGGGTACAGATTTTAAGGTTTCAATAAATGCCCATTTCCCCCCTCCCCCCAAAAGTCTGAGTCTCCATCATGACCATCCCCCAGATGGTGCACATCTCACTCATTATGTATGTATATACCCGCCCCCCTCCCCCCTCCCACCTGCCCAATACCCTATTACTGTAGTACCTATGTGACCACTTAGGTGCTGTTCAGTTAATACCAATTTGCTGGTGAGTATATGTGGTGCTTGTTTTTCCAGTCTTGGGAAACTTCACTTAATAGTATGGGTTCCAGCTCTAACCAGGAAAATATAAGATGTGCTATGTCACCATTGTTTCTTAGAGCTGAATAGTACTCCATGGTATACATATACCACATTTTATTAATCCATTCTTGGATTGATGAACACTTGGGCTGTTTCCACAGCCTTGCAATTATGTGTGAATATTCAGCTATCTCAAGATTTTTTTTTTGCAGATAGTATCCTTTCCCCATTGTGTAGTCCTGGCACCATTTTTGAAGATTTCTTGACCCTATATCCATGGGTTTACTTCTGAGCTCTTTATTTTGTTCCATTGGTTTATATATCTCTCTTTATGCAAGTAAAATATCATTTTGATTACTGTAGTTTTGGAATATGTTTTGAAATCAGAAAGTGTGATTCCTATAGCTTTGTTCTTTCTCAAGATTGTTTTGAGAATTTGGGGTTCTTTGTGGATCCATATAAATTTTAGGATGAATTTTTCTATTTCTAAAAAAATACTTGGATGTTTTCATAGAAATTGCATAGAGCCTGTAGATTGCTTTTGGTAGTATGGATGTTTTAACAATATTAAATCTTCTAATCCTTGAACATGGGATATATTTTCATTTATTTTGTCTAATTTCATTGAGCAATATTTTGTAGTTTTAAGTGTACAAGTCTTTTCACATCCTTGTTTATCAGTGATTATTTTATTCTTCTTTATGTTATTGTATATAGTAATGTTTTCTTAATTTCCTTTTTGGACTCTTTAATGTTAATGTAGAAACACAACTAATTTTTGTATGCTGCTTTTGTACCCTGGAATTTTAGTGATTTCATTTATTAATTCTAACAGTTTTATTGTAGAATCTTTAGGGGTTTCTATTAATACTAATAAAATCATGTCATCTGTGACCAGATATAATTTTACTTTTTCCTTTTCAATTAATTGTCTTTTATTTCTTTTTCTTGACTAATTCCTCTGGCTAGGACTTCCAGTCCTATGTTGAATGGAAGTGGTGAGAATGTGCATCCTTGCTTTGCTTTTGGTCTTGGAGGATAATCTTTTAGTGTTTTACTGTTGAGTATAATGTTAGCTGTATGCTTTTCATATATGGCCTTTATTGTATTGTGACAATTTCATTCTCCTCCTAGTTTTTGAGTTTTTATAATGAAAGAACACTGAATTTTGTTAAATGCTTTGCCTATACCTATTGAGATGATTATGTGGTTTTTGTACTGCATTCAGTTAGTATGGCATATCATATATTTATTGATTTGAATATGATGAGCCATCCTTACATACCAAGGATAAATCTCACTTGATTGTGGTGTATGATATTTTTAATTTGCTATTGAATTTAGTTTGCTAGCATTTCATTGGGCATTTTTGCATGTATATTTATCAGGGGTATTGGCCTATAGGTTTGTTTCCTTGTAGTGTCCTTGTCTGATTTTATTATCAGGGTAATTCTGGCCTCAAAATTGATTTTAGCAGTGTTATTTCCTTTTAAAAATATGGAAGAGCTTGAGAAGGATTTGCCTTAATTATTCTTGAAATGTTTGGCAAAATTCGGCAGTGACGCCATCCAGTCCTGGTCCTGGGCTTCTCTTTGTTTCAAAGTTTTATTTTGGAGATGGAGTCTCACTTTGTTGCCCAGGCTAGAGTGCAGTGGTAACATCAGAGCTCACTGCAACTTCAAACTCTTGGGCTCAGTCTCCCAAGTAGCTGGGACTACGGGTCCACACCACCGTGTCCAGCTAATTTTTCTATTTATTGTAGAGACAGGATCTTGCTATGCTGCCCAGGTTGGTCTCAAACTCTTGGCTTCAAGCAATCCTCCTGTCCTGGGATCCTAAAGTGCTAGGATTACAAGTGTGAGATACCACATCTGGTCTGCTGGAGGTTTTTGGTTCCTGAATCAATCTCTTTATTAATTGCAAGTATTCATATTTTCAACTTACTCATGATTCAGTCTTGGTATGTTATGTAGTTTTAGGAACTTATTCATTTCTTCTAAGTTATCCAATTTGTTAACATAATTTTTCACAGTAGTCTCTCATAATCTGTTTCCTTTCTGTGGCATCAATTGCAATGTCACCTCTTTCATTTCTGGTTTTATTTATTTGAATCTTCTCTCTCTTTTGCTTAGCCTAGCTAAAGGTTTTTCAGTTTTGTTGCTCTTTTAAAAAATTAATTCAGTTTTATTTATGTTTTTTTCTATCCTCTATTTTATTTATTTCTGCTCTAATCTTTATTCTTTCATTTGATAACTTTGGGCTTCATTTGTTATTCTTTTTCTAGTTAATTTAGGTTGTTTTTGAAATTTTCTTTTTTTAACATTTTTTTTAATAGCAGGATGCAGTACAATGAAATTTTCTTTTTTAATGTAGGCATTTATTAGTATAGACTTTCCTATTAGTGCTGTTTTTGCTGTATCCTATAGGTTTTGGTATGTTGTGCTATCATTTTCATTCATCTCAAAGTATTTTCTAATTTCCCTCTAGTTTCTTCTGACTCAATGATTGTTGAAGAGTATGTTATTTGATTTCCACATATTTTTGAATTTTCCAGTTTCTTTCTGCTACTGATTTCTGGTTATATTCCATTATGGTTGAAAAATATACTTTTTAATTAATTTTCTGAATTGTTTTTCTGGTTTCTTTGAGTTGGTTTTCTGTTTTCTGTCTGGAGTAGTTGTTGCTTCTTAGTTTGGATTTTCTTTTGTTTAGATGGGGCTTTTTCCTCTCACTCACTCATACTGAGTTGTTTGTAGTATGTGTTTGGTAAGAACCTTTGGCTTTTTTTGTGGGTGCTTTGATGGTGATCTAGGTTCTGGATGGATGCATTAGTTATGGATATCCCTAGTGTGATTTTTTTCTAAGTTGCTAGTTGTTCATATGCTGTATCAGTAATGAGCTATGTTTGTGGGCTGAAATCCTTTCTCTATCCCCAGCCTTGTGGTCTTCTTATCAATGTGTGAATTATAATGGAATGCTCAATTTAATCACTGAGACAGTAGGTGGTGCTTGTGAGTTAGTAAATATTGAAAAAGGCTCTGCAGATTGACCTCCCTGTCAGTAGGTGGCATTTGCCAGAAGGAATAGGCTGCCATGTTGTTTTGCGCATGACTCTAGTCCCTCAGGAGGAGCCTTTGAATATCCCAGGTGGTGTGTGGTCCCTGAAACTTCCAGGTATGTCCTTATTCTCTGCCTCTCTGTAGGCAAGTGTGGGAGTGAGGCTGGGTTGGGTGGGCATGCCCTCAGCCTCCACAAAAGCTGCTAAGGTACCTATTTTAGCATGGTTCAAAGGTCTTCTCCCCACTTCTGGGAAAAGCTGCCTGGGAGGGGCTGAAGTAGCCCCACCCAGCCAGAAAGTCTGTGGAGACAGGGCTATCTGAGATTCACAATCTGACTGTCCAGCTCTGACATCTCCCCCCACCTGCATGTCTGTCCCACTAGCATACATTTCCATAAAATGGTAGCAGGCCAACGCCCAAATTGGGCACCCTGAGTCCACTACAATTCCATTTCATATTCACTTCATTTCCAATACTGGAGGTATAAGGTATTGTGTAAGTATTTTTAGAAAGTTCTCATTCATTTTATGTATTTACTGCAAATGTGACTCCATAAAAATGCATTATCACAATGTTGACTTTGTACATAATCATTGTACATATACAAAAAAAACATTGAAACTTCCTCAATAAATGAAGAGATGCCTTCTATTACATCTGCATTTGTGAAAGATAAAATTTCTCAAAATCTTGAGTTTGGGGGAACTGGTGCAGTGTTGATATGGGGGTCACCTATCATGGTTTTTGATCAATCTCATCAAAAGACAGCTTTCCTGTCACAATATTTCAGATGACTGCAGTTTTAAAGCTGGGTGCACACAATTTCCAAACATAGTGATATGTGGTTATACTTTTTGCTTTTTGACCATACTTCTTTATAAACATGGTTCACCTACTCATAACTGTTATACTTGTGTGATTGTCATTAGTATATTTGAGTGTTTATGCTTGCAAATATGTATATATATATATAATTGCCTATTTTATTATGTAAAGTGTTCTATGAAGTATTCTGTCATGTTTTTTATATATTCCTCAAATAAATCGTCTTTTAAAAATGTAAATAAATACATTTTTAAATTTTTAAATTTTTTTCCAGAATCATTTTTTTGGGGATTTTAATCTTTTAGGATTGTGATTTTTGGGATTTTAGACTTTAGGATTTTGGTCATTATTTCAATATTTAAAATTATGACATTCAGAATTATGTCTTTTGAGATTATGACCAGCTTCCATTTACTTCTACCAAGCAAGCTTTAACCTTTTGTATGCTTTCCTGTTGCTGCCTAGCTAGTTTCATTTCAACTTGAAAGGCTCCTTTTAGTATTTCTTGTAATACTTGTCTAGTGGTGAATTTATTTATCTTTTGATTATCTAGGAAAGTTATTAACTCTCCTTAATTTTTAAGAACAATTTTGCCAGATACAGTGTTCTTGGTTGCTAGATTTCCCCCTCCCCAGTACTTTGTATATATCATAACACTCCTTCCTGTCTTGTATGATTTCTGTTGGGAATTCCTCAGATTGTCAAATGGGGCCACCTTTGTATATGATAAATTTCTTTTCTATTACTGCTTTGAAAATTCTCCTTTGTCTTTAACTTTTGAAAATTTAATTATAATGTATCTCAGTATGGACTTCTTTGGGTCCTAGCTGGGATCCAATGGGCTTCTTTAATCTGGATATTCATTTCCTTTCCCAGATTTGGGAAGTATTTGGTCTTATTTGTTTAAATAATCGTTCTTTCTCTCTATCTTCTCCTTTTGAGACTGACTAATGTATAAATTAATTGCCTTTATGGTGCTCCATAAATCCATTAGTCTATTTTTAGTACTTCTTTTTTTCTTTTGGCTCTTCTTAATGGATGATTTCAAATGACCTGTCTTCAAGTTCATTGATTCTGTCTTTTGCTTGATTAAGTCTACTCTTGAACCCTGCTGGTGAATTTTTCAGTTCATTTGTTGCCTTCTTCAGCTCCAAAAAAAATTTTTTGGCTCTCATTGATACTTTTTTTCATCTGTTGAAATTTTCATTTTGATCTAATTATTGTTTTCCTGAGCTCATTGAGCATCTTTGTGATCAGTATTTTGAATTCTTTGTCAGATACTTTATATACTTCTATGTTTTGGGTCAGTTTCTGGAAGTTTATTATTTCCTTTGATCTGGCCATTTTACCTGTTTTCTTTTGTTGTTTTTGTTTCCCTTGCAACTTTGTTTTGGTATCAACACATATGAAAAATAAGCTACTTCTCCCAGCGTTATGAATGGGCTTTATACAGGGAAACACCTTCATCAGTCAGCCCAAATAGAAATTTTGAGGGCCTCTCAAACCTTTTCTTTGCATGTGTTTTCTCTGGACTTGAGTTTGCAGATTATTTTTATTTTATTTCAGAATAATATGGGGGTACAAATGTGTTGGTTATACAATTTGCTTTTGTACAGTTTGAGTCAAAGTTATAAGTATGCCCATCACCCAGACAGTGTGAATTGTACACATTAGGTGTGAGTTTACCCATCCCCTCCACAGTCTTCCTGCCTGCTTGATATCCATTAAGTTTTACTTCCATATGTGCACATAAATGTTGATCAATTAGTTCCAATTTAGTATTGAGTACATATGGTGTTTGTTTTTCCATTCTTGTGATACTTCACTTAGAAGAATGGGCTTCAGTTCCATCCAGGTTTTCACAGAAAGTATTAGTTCACCTTTTTTTTTTATGGCTGGATAGTACCCCATGGTATACATATACCAGTTTATTAATCCACTCATGTATTGATGGGCGCTTGTGTTGAATTCACATCTTTGCAATTGTAAATTGTGGTGCAATAAACATTCAAGTAGAAGTGTCTTTTTAAAAAATAAAATGTATTTTTTCCTTTGGGAAAATACCCAATAATCAATTGCTGGGTCAAATGGTAAGTCTACTTATATGCCAACAACAGTGAAGCTTAGAATCAAATCAGTGGCTCAATACCTTTCACAATAGAAACAAATAATATAAAACACCCTGGAATATATTTAACCAAGGAAGTGAAAGACCTCTATGGGGAGAACTATGAAACACTGAGGAAGGAAATAATAGAGGATGTAAACAAATGGAAAAACATATCATGATCATGGATTGGCAGAATCAATATTGTTAAAATGTCTACACTAACCAAAGTCATTGACAGATTCAATGCAATCGTCAATAAATACCAACGTCATTTTTCACAAATCTAGAAAAAATAATTCTATGCTTTGTTTGGAACAAGAAACGACCCCGAATAGCCAATGCAACCTTAAGCAAAAAGAACAAATTGAGAGGCATCAATTTACCAGACTTCAAGCTATACTACAAGGCTATAGTAACAAAAACAGCTTTATATTGGCACAAAAACATAGACATAGACCAACGGATCATAACAGAGAACCCAGATATAAAACCATCCTCATATTGCCATCTGATTTTTTACAAAGCAGGCACCAATGTACACTGGGGAAAACAACTCCTATTTAATAAATGGTGCTGGGAAAATTGAATAGGCACATGTAGAAGACTGAAACAGGATCTGCATCTCTCACCACTCACAAAAATTATTTCACAATGGATAACAGACTTAAACCTAAGGCATGAAACAATAAGAATCATAGAAGAAAATGTTGGAAAAACTTTTATATACATTGGCTTAGGCAAGAAATTTATGAAGACCCCAAAAGCAATCATAGTAACAGCAAAAATAAATAAATGGGACCTGATAAATTAAAAAGTTTCTGCATGGCAAAGGAAATTATCATTAGAATGAATAGATAACCTAAAGAATGGGAGAAAATATTTGCATGCTCTACATCTGTCTGATAAAGGGCTGATAACCAGAATCTACAAAGAACTCAAGCAAATCAGCAAGAAAAAATCAAACCGCCCCGTTAAAAAGCGGGCAAAAGACATGAACAGAAACTTTTCAAAGGAAGATAGACTGCTGGCCAATAAGCATATGAAAAAATGCTCAGTGTCTCTAATCATCAGGGAAATGCAAATCAAAACGACAGTGAGATATGACCTAACTCCAGTGAGAATGGCTCTTATGAAGAAGTCCCAAAACAGCAGATGCTGGCATGGATGTGGAGAGAAAGGAACTGTTTGTGGGACTGCAGACTAGTACAACCGCTATGGAAAGTAGCATGGAGATACTTCAAAGAACTAAATGTAGATTTTTTTTTAAATTTCAGAATATTATGGGGGAAAAAGCATTTAGGTTACATATAATTGCCTTTACACTGCCCAAGTCAGAGCAACAAGCATGCTTAATCAGATTTTTTTAGTTTCTTTTTTTTTTTTTTTAGGAGCTCATGATCTCTTATTCCCTCTGCTGTCTGTCTGTACCCTACGTCCTCTGAAGCATTAGCAGCATTACTGCTCAGGGTTTGTGTTGTTCTCAGCTGCCTCCAGGCATCTAGATTATGCTGGGTGTCATCTATGCTCTGAAACAAACCAGACAGAAACTAGTCCTTTGGGAAGCTTCCTGAAAAGCCAAAACATTGGACACATACTCTACTCTTCTCTTTCTTCCCTGTAGGAGAGGCAGCAGAGCTGTATAAGCCTCTGTCTGCTCTACCATGGGTCCTCTGGAGCAGCAGCACATCACCCAACTCTTTTTTTATTCTCAGAGTTTTCTGGGCATCTGAAGTATGCCAGGTGCCATCAGTGCTCAAAAACAGGTGAGATAGAATCCAGTCCCTTGGGAAGCGCCCCCCACTCCCCGGGGATTTTAGAATATTGGACATACGGTCCCATCATCTTTCCTTTCCCTGGAAGAAACTGGGATCTGGGAGTGTCCTCTTGATCGTGTGACACTGTGCCAGTGGTGAGGTACTATTCTAAAAGGATGCCACAAATTTTCCTACCAGGTTCTATGTTGCTGGTTTCATGCTTGCCTAGGATGCAGGAGACTCTTAACTTGTTTCTAGTTTTCTCAAAGGGAATTGTTCCATGTTTTATTGAATTGGTATTTCTGTGGGAGGAAGGACAGGCTGGAGCTTTTTATTCTACCACTTTACTGATGTCACACCTCTTTCAGATGTATTTTAATAAAGATGGGCTGGAGGAGTTTTAGATAAACACCCTATCTAGCTTTTTTGACTGGATTTTATGAATATTATTGATACTTAATAAATAATCTCTCAGGGTGGGTCATTTATGCAGATAACTATTTTTTTCCATTATGTTTATGTATTTATTTATGCCTTACCTTATTTCACTGGCTTTATTACTTTTTATATCAGAGGGTATCATTTTCATGACCTTGCCCTACAATTCTGAAGGACTTTGTTGTCTTCCCTTATACCCTTACTATATCACTGTTATATAAGTATTTTGGGGACAGGGACTCCGCCTTTCTTGTTCATCATTGAATTCTCAGTTCCCAAACTGAGTGAACATTCAGTAAATATTTATTGGTTAATGAGACTTATAGCCAGTTTGCTTTGGGGGAGCACTGTTAACCAAAGTTTTTAGACAATCCTAACTAAAATAGCAAAGTATTATCTGGGAATAACAGCACACTGATTCATTAGGTTTTACTAACACATTAGTAAGTCCACAGCATAGGCTCATTTTACCTTTTGGTGGAGCTGTGGAGAAAAGTGTGGCATCATGAGGGAGAGAGGCAGAATTATGTTATTAGACACCTGGGATTAGATGCCAAAATCGAGTGCCCCGAATTATGTTTTCTTAACCTCCTTCTTTCATAGTGTTAACTTACTGAGTGGTGTACTTCCATGAATATTGAAATAGTAGTTGCTTTCCTCCTGTGAACTATATTTGGCAATATGTACTGGGAACACTTCAGATTTGGATTTCATTGGAAGTCCATTTATACTTTTTTGTCTCAGGAGATAGTTACAGCTATCACATGTACGATTGAAATAAGGCTTTTATATTCTTAATGGGTGATTATAAATGTTCAAGCAAAGCCTAGGGAATTCTGAATTTAGTGAGAAAGCAAATGTTAATTAGGAACAAATTAAATCCAATGCTTATAACTCTATTGCCAGAGGTGTTTCAACAGAAATGTACTGGGTTGCCTCCTAGTGGTTGTCATATGCTCAGAAACCTGAGAAATATCCTCAAAACCATTTCCCAGCCTCTTGCATTTTTTGAGAATTCTAGCTTGGCACCAAGAACATTTGATATTGATAATGATGTTATAGTTTTTATGGCCTTGCTGATAATAGACTTTGTGTTCTTTCTTCACTTCCTGTCATGCACATAAGGTCAATGATAGCCTGGATCAAGATCTATTACCGGAGCACCAGTTAGAGTAGACAGTGCCCAGGTGATCCCACATAAAGCTCTGAGTTTCTTAGTGGTGCAATCTTTGGCTCCTGTGCACAGCTTGCTCATGGACTAAGGGCTGAGTTGTGGCTATCTATGCTCATCTGTTATGCGATACTCCCACAGGTTATAACTGTAATTATGACCTGGATTATCACATCTGGTTTTCACTTTGTTATGACCTGACCATTGCCTCACTAGAAATGATGCTTATCATACCCAATACTTAGTGAGGCAAAGGAGCACAGTTGTGGTATTTTCTTTAGAGCCATTCTATTTTTCTCTTTTATTTTTATTTTATTTTTCAGCATATTACGGGGGTACAAATGTTTAGGTTACATATATTGCCTTTGCCCCACCCAAGTCAGAGCTTTAAGCATGTGCATCCCCCAGATGGTGTGCACTGCACCCATTAGGTTTGAATATACCCATCCCCTCCTCACCCTCCCACCTGCCTGACAACCGATGAATGTTACTAATATATGTGCACATAATCAAATCAATTAATACTTATTTGATGGTGAGTACATGTAGTATTTGTTTTTCCATTTTTGTGATACTTCACTTAGTAGAATGGGCTCTAGCTCTATCCAGGATAATACAACAGGCACTAGATCTCCATTGTTTTTTGTGGTTGAGCAGTACTCCGCGATATAAATATACCACATTTTATTAATCTACTCATGTATTGATGGGCACTTGGATTGTTTCCACATCTTTTCAAATGTGAATTGTGCTGCTATAAACATTCTATACAGGCTGGGCATGGTAGCATATCCCTGTAATCCTAGCTCTCTGGGAGGCCGAAGTAGGAGGGTCACTCAAGGCCAGGAGTTCAAAATCAGCCTGAGCAAGAGCGAGACACATCTCTACTAAAAATAGAAAGAAATTAATTGGCCAAATAAAAATAAATAGAAAATATTAGCCGGGCATGGTGGTGCATGCCTGTAGTCCCAGCTACTTGGGAGGCTGAGGCAGGAGGATCACTTGAGCCCAGGAGTCTGAGGTTGCTGTGAGCTAGGCTGCCGCCACAGCACTCTAGCCTGGACAACTGAGTGAGACTCTATCTTAAAAAAAGACATTCTATGCAGATGTCTTTTTTATAGAATGCCTTTTTTCCTCCTTTGGGTAGATGCCCAGTAATGGAATTGCTGGATCAAATGGTAGTTCTACTTTTAGCTCTTTGAAGTATCTCCATATTACTTTCTGTAGAGGTTGTGCTAGTTTGCAGTCTCACCAACAGTGTATGAGTGTTGCTATCTCTCCATATCCATGCCAATATTTATTCTTTTGGACTTTTTGATAAAAGTTATTGTTACTGGAGTTAAGTGATATCTCATTGTGGTTTTGATTTGCTTTTCCCTGATGATTAGATACATTGAGCATTTTTTCATATATTTGTTTGCCGTTAGTCTATCTTCTTTTGAAAAGTTTCTATTCATGTTCTTTGAACACCTTTTAATAGGGTTATTTGATTTTTTTTTCTTGCTGATTTTCCTGAGTTCTATATAGATTCTAGTTACCAACCCTTTTTTCTTGAATATGTACCATGTAAATATTTTCTTCCATTCTGAAGGTCATCTGCTTAATCTTGTGATAGTTTTCATGTCTGTGCAGAAGCTTTTTAATTTGATCCGGTCCTATTTATTTATTTTTGTTGTTGCTGTGACTGCCTTTGGGGTCTTCCTCATAATTTTTTCCCCTAGGCTGATTCCTATAAGCGTTTTTTCCAATATTTTCTTCTAGAATTCTTTAAAAAATTTTTTTTTCTAGAATTATTATAGTTTTCAGCCTTAGGTTTAAGTCTGTTATCTATTGTGAGTTGATTTTTTGTGATAGGTGCGGATCCTGTTTGAGTCTTCTACATGTGGCTATCCAATTTTCTCAGTAGCATTTATTGAATAAAGATTCTTTCCCCAATGTATGTTTTTGTCCACTTTGTCAAATATTAGATGGCTATATGAGGATGGTTTTATATCTCGGTTCTCAATTCTGTTCCATTGGTCCATATCTCTGTTCTCCTGCAAGTCCACTGCTGTTTCAGTTACTAAAGCCTTGTAGTGTAGCTTAAAGTCTGATAATTGATGCCTCCTAATTTTTTCTTTTTCTTTTTTCTTTTTTTTTTTTTGAGACAGAGTCTCGCTTTGTTGTCCAGGCTAAAGTGAGTGCCATGGCGTCAGCCTAGCTCACAGCAACCTCAAACTCCTGGGCTCGAGCAATCCTTCTGCCTCAGCCTCCCGAGTAGCTGGGACTACAGGCATGCGCCACCATGCCCGGCTAATTTTTTATGTGTGTGTGTGTATATATATATATATATATATATATATGTATATATATCAGTTGGCCAATTAATTTCTTTCTATTTATAGTAGAGACAGGGTTCTCACTCTTGCTCAGGCTGGTTTTGAACTCCTGACCTTGAGCAATCCACCCGCCTCGGCCTCCCAGAGAGCTAGGATTACAGGCGTGAGCCACCGCGTTTGGCCCTAATTTTTTCTTTTTTACTTAAGATTGCTTTTGCTATACAGGGTCTTCTCTAGTTTCATACAATGCATAGAATTAATTTGTTTAGATCTGTGAAAAATAATGTTGGTTTTTTAGTAGGGATTGCATTGAATCTGTAGATCTGTTTGCGTAGTATGGTATGGTTTTCAATCTGTTTATGTCCTCTGCTATTTCCTTCCTCAGTGTTTCATGACTCTTCCTATAGAGGATTTTCACCTCTTTAGTTTGATGTACTCCCTAGGCTCAATCAGGAAGAAATAGAATTCTTAATAAACAGACCAATTCTGATAAACAGACCAATATCAAGTACCAAAATTGAAGCATCAATATAAAACCTTCCTTAAAAAACGTCCTGGACCAGATGGTTTCACACCCGAATTTTACCAGACCTACAAAGAAGAAATGGTGTCTGTCATGTAGAAATTATTCCACAACATCAAGAAGGAAGGAATGAATCCTCCCCAATATGTTTTATGAAGCCAATGTCATCCTGATACCAAAATCAGGAAAGGACACAATAAAATAAGAAAAATACAGAACAATATCCCATATGATTACTGATGGAAAAATTCTCAATAAAATCCTAGCCAACTGAATTCAGGTGCTGATCAAAAAGAAAAAAAAAAGAATCCATCATGATGAAGGGGTCTTCATCCCAAAGATGCAGGGATGGTTCAACATATGCAAATATATATATGTAATTCACCACATAAATAGAAGTAAGAATAAAGACCATATGATCCTCTCAAAAGATGCAGAAAAAGCCTTCAACAAAATTGAGCACCCTTTTATGATAAGAATGCTTAACAAAATAGGCATTGATGGACTTACTTCAAAATGATAAAAGCCCTATAGGACAAACCCACAGCCAACATCATACTCAATGGGGAAAAATTGAAAGCATTCTCATTTAGAACTGGAACCACATAACTTTGTCCTCTATCACCACTTCTCTTCAACATGGTGCTGGAAGGCCTAGCCAAAGCAATCAGAGAGGAGAAGAAAATTGAGGGCATCCAAATGGGGGCAGAAGTGGTCAAACTATCACTCTTTTCATAAGATATGATCTTATAGCTAGAAAACCCCAAAGATTCTGCCATGACACTACTAGAATTGGTAAAGAAATTCATCAAAGTCTCAGGTTACAAAATCAATAGTCACAAATCAGTAGCATTCCTATATGTCAATGACAGTCAAACTGAGAACCAAATCAAAGACCAATCAATGCTCATCACAATAGCAACAAAGAAAATAAAAATTACATTTTATTTTGATTAATGTTACTATGGTATATCTTTCTCCATTCATTTACTTTCAATCTCTATGTGTCTTAATACTTAAAGTTGGTTTCTTGAAGACAAAATATAGTTGGATCTTGCTTTTCCATTCACTCTGACAGTATCTGTCTTTTAATTGGCTGGGACTTAGCACCCTTTTAAAATCATTGAGTAATCCATTTTGGTTCTATATTTTAGCAATAAAACATCTGGAGTTTTAGAGAAGAGTACCTATATTTCACCACTTCCAGAGAGGAAGACTGAATGGCTCCTGCCCCCAGCATAAACTCATAGAAGACTCCCCCCATCTCAGTGGATTCCAAATAATCTTTCCAACTGGAGTTATAAAATTTTTCTTCTTATTCTTTTTTTTTTTTTTTTTTTTGAGACAGAGTCTCGCTTCTTGCCCAGGCTAGAGTGAGTGCCGTGGCGTCAGCCTAGCTCACAGCAACCTCAAACTCCTGGGCTCAAGCAATCCTACTGCCTCAGCCTCCCGAGTAGCTGGGACTACAGGCACGCGCCACCATGCCCGGCTAATTTTTTTTTATATATATATATTAGTTGGCCAATTAATTTCTTTCTATTTTTATAGTAGAGACAGGGTCTCGCTCAGGCTGGTTTTGAACTCCTGACCTTGAGCAATCCGCCTGCCTCGGCCTCCCAGAGTGCTAGGATTACAAGCGTGAGCCACCACGCCCGGCTCTTCTTATTCTTATATTCACCAAGAGGAAAAGAGTTTGTGTTAAATGTCTTCCAGTAACTTTCTCCTGAAAGAGGGACATATTTTTTAGTTAATCTTTTACCAAATTATTGTTTCACTTAGACCAGTGGTTATGAAACTTTTTACTCTTAGTATGCCTTTATACTAAAAATTATTGCAGACACCAAAGAGCTTTTGATTATATTTGTAAGTACCATATTAGAAATTAAAATGGAAAATAAAAAAATCATCTATCAGTACATTTAAAAATAACAGCAAATCAATTATATATTATAATAAATATATTATAAAAATAACTAATTCAGAAAAAAATACTTAAGTAGACAGGCATTGTTTTACATTTTTGCAAATGTCTTCATTGTCTAGCTTAATAGAAGATAGCTGTATTCTCATATCTGTTTTTGAAGATATATAGTTTTGTGATGTGTTATTTTGGTTGTAATGTAGAAAAAAGTCTGGCCTCACACAGATATGTAGCTATAAAAGGGAAGAATATTTTTATAGCCTTTACAGATAAGTGTGCATATTCTTATTTGATGCAGCATCAAAACTAGACAAGTAGTAGTTTCTTAAAGGATAGCTGCAATGTGGATTTTGAAAACATCAAATAACTTTTCCTACTCTACTACATAAATCCGTTGGGCTATATTATACCTTGAATTGCTCTTTTGCCCATTCCTAATTTTGTAACAACATGAATTGATTGGTTATGTAAAAAATATTGCTTCACTATTGTCATGTTTCAGCATAATATTTGAAAACATCAAATTCATTACTATCATTACCAATTTCACTGGAAAACTTATTAGGAAGCCATCAATGTCATAGTAGCAGATATGAGTTTTCTAAAGTTCTAATTTTCACTTGAGAGCTTTCAGTTGTTTTCCATGAAGGGACAGGCCTATTTTATTCATTTTAATTACAATATCTGCCAATATCCAAGGCAGAACTATCATAGTTTATCTGTTAGTTATTCTTTTGAGTAGAAATGGTGCTCCAAGTCATAAGGAGCTGGTTCAGTTTGCCACTCAATCATAAACATGCTTTTCCTCGAGAAAACCATAATACCTTGGTAAGAAGCAGAGAGGCTTTATGTATGCTTATTATATTGTCACATAGAAGTGTTGATATTTAATAAAATAAACTATTTTTATTCCAAAATATTAAGGGGGTACAAATGTTTGTTACATGGATACATTTTATAATGCTTAAGTTGGGGATTTTGATGTGCCTATCACCAGAATAGTGTTCTTTGTACCTGAAAAGTAAGTTGTTATACCTCATTTCCCTCCCACCCTGCTCCACTTCTTAGTTTCTAATGTTCTTTACATCTCTTTGTGCCTGTGCATGCCCATTGTTTAGCTACCTTGGGAGCTAATTATTGTGAGTACATGTGGTGTTTGTTTTTCCATTCCTGTGGTACTTCACTTAGAATAATGGTCTCCACTTCCATCCAAGTTGCTGCAAAATACATTATTTCATGCAAATCAAAACTGCAATGAGATATCACTTATTTCCAGTTAGAATGGCTTTTATCAAAAAATCCCCAAACAATAAATGTTGGTGTGGATGCAGAAAGATAGGAACACTCCTACACTGTTGGTGGGATTGCAAACTAGTTCAACCTCTGTGGAAAGCAATATGGAGATACTTTAAAGGAGGGGTCCTCAAACTATGGCCTGTGGGCCACATGTGGCCAGCCGAGGACATTTATCTGGCCCGCCAGGTGTTTTTGCTGCTGCTGCCTGTCCTGCTTAGCAGCTGACTCATCCCGGGCCCACAGTGCGCATGTGTGGAATGTGCGCCACACTCTCCAACGGCCCTCCAACGGTCTGAGGGACAGTGAACTGACCCCCTGTTTAAAAAGTTTGAGGACCCCTGCCTTAAAGCGATAAAAGTAGATCTACCATTTGATCCAGCAATTCTGCTACTGGTCATCCACCCAAAAGATCAAAAGTCACTTTATGAAAAAGACACCTGCACTCAAATGTTTATAACAGCACAATTTACAATTGCAAAGTTGTGGAAACAACCCAAGTGCCCATCAATACATGAGTGGATTAATAAAATGTGGTATTTTATTATACATATACCATTTTATTATACATATACCATGGAGTACTATTCAGCTTTGAGAAACAATGGTGATATAGCACCTCTTGTATTTTCCTGGATGGAGCTGGAACCCATTCTACTAAGTGAAGTGTCTCAAGAATGGAAAAACAAGCACCACGTGTACTCACCAGCAAATTGGTATTAACGGATCAACACCTAAGTGGACATGTAGGAATAACATTTATCGGGTGTTGGGCAGGTGGGAGGGGGGAGGAGGGGATGGGTATATACAAACATAATGAGTGAGATGTGCAACATTTGGGGGATGGTCACGCTTGAAGCTCTGACTCGAGGGGGGAGGGGAAGCATGGGCAATATTTGTAACCTTAACATTTGTACCCCCATAATATGCTGAAAAAAACCATTATTTCATTCCTTTTGTGGATGAATAGTACTCCATATGTATTTCTCTATAAACTATGTTTTCTTTATCCACTCAAGAATTAATGGGTTCTTAGGTTGATTCCACATCTTTGCAATTGGGAAGTGTGCTGCAGTTAACATTCAAGTACAGGTGTCTTTTTGGTGCAACGACTTCTTTTCCTTTGTGTAGATATCCAGTAGTGTAATTGCTGGATCAAATGATAGGGCTACTTTTAGTTCTTTGAGGAATTCCCATACTGTTTTCCATAGAGGTTGTTCTAATTTGCAGTCCCACCAACAGTGTATAAGTGTTCTCTCTGTATCCATACCAGCATCTATTGCTTTTTGACTTTTTTTTTTTTTTTTTTTTTGAGACAGAGTCTCGCTTTGTTGCCCAGGCTAGAGTGAGTGCCGTGGCGTCAGCCTAGCTCACAGCAACCTCAAACTCCTGGGCTCAAGCAATCCTTCTGCCTCAGCCTCCTGAATAGCTGGGACTACAAGCATGCATCACCATGCCCGGCTAATTTTTTCTATATATATTAGTTGGCCAATTAATTTCTTTCTATTTATAATAGAGACGGGGTCTCGCTCTTGCTCAGGCTGGTTTCGAACTCTTGACCTTGAGCGATCCTCCCGCCTCGGCCTTCCAGAGTGCTAGGATTACAGGCGTGAGCCACTGGCACCCAGCCTTGACTTTTTAATCATTGCCATTCTAACCGGGGTAAGGTGGTAGCTCATTGTGGTTTTAATTTGCATTTCCCTGATGATCAGTGATGTTGAGCATTTTTTCATATATATATGCTGGCCATTTGTCGATCTTCTTTTGAAAAACTTCTGTTCATGTTTTATGCCCATTTTTTAATGGTGGTGTTACTTTTATATTGATAGTTATCCACATTTTAGCACTTAATGGTCCTAAATAGAAAGGTGGAAGTCAAGTCTGCCAAATCAGGCATCTTTCATGCACACTGAGTTCTTTCTTAATCCCTGCTGAAGATCATGAGAAGCAGCAGAAACAATAACAAAGTGTGCACTCAATTTAAGGTTCTTTTGGTTCCGGTTTTCAGATTCTACACTATACCCCAAATGGATTGTGAGAATGGCCAAATTTAAGTCCTGTTTGTGTAAAACTCTTCAATTTTTAAAAGCAAAAGCAATTATAGGAAAAAAATCATTCAGAGGAATTGACTATACTTAAAAATGTCTTAATGTGGCCTTTCTTCAAGTTTAACCAACAAGAGCCTTGAGAGCTGGCAGGTCTTAATAACCATGGTGTCTGTTCTTTTCACCATATCAAAACTTGAGCTGAGAACAAATACATCAGCCAATAATGAAAGCAGATTGTGATAAGGCTGATAATCCATATTTTCAATTAATATTTCAATTTGTACAGAGTTTTAGAAATAAACTAGTTCAAATGAGATAAAAAATCTTTATCAATTTTGGCATTTATTGCCAAAAATTTTCTCAAAGTCTATAGCATTTATTAGCAATATAATCCAAAATAGGACAATAGCTATATAGAGAGGTGAATGTGTTGGCATTTATAACAAACAAGGTAAACAAACACATGTAAATGTCCAAAAGTAGAGAAACTATTATGAAATATGTATTTACTTAAAATACTATGATTCAACTGTTAAATGATTTTTATGTATACTTTTATTTATTTATTTATTTTGATACAGAGTCTCACTTTGTTGCCCAGGCTAGAGTGAGTGCTGTGGCATCGGCTTACCTCACAGCAACCTCAAACTCCTGGGCTCAAGCAGTCCTTCTGCCTCAGCCTCCTGAGTAGCTGGGACTACAGGCATGCGCCACCATGCCCGGCTAATTTTTTCTATATATATATTAATTGGCCAATTAATATCTTTCTATTTATAGTAGAGACAGGGTCTCACTCTTGCTCAGACTGGTTTTGAACTCCTGACCTCGAGAAATCCACCCAGCTTGGCCTCCCAGAGTGCTAGGATTACAGGCGTGAGCCACCGGGCCCAGCCTTATGTATACTTTTAATGACATGGAAAATGCTTACATTGGACTTTTGAGGTAAAACGACATATGAAATTGCACATAAACTATCATAAAACTGAATTTTCAAAGTCTGATTTGCAAAATAAAAAAATATTATTAAAGCCATCAAGATGATGAAACTTTTTAAGGGAAAAAAGGCTGAGGTCCCTATATTCATTTCTTCAGTGGAGAATAAATAAATTTGGTTCCAAAACTAAATTAAAGAGGTCAGAGACTCTTTTCAACCTTACCTTATGGCTTCTGGCCAATGCAAGAAAGTGTCACGGAAAATGTTGGGTGGTAACAGCGCAGGAAGGGAGTTCAGGAGGAAGAAGGAAAAAGCAGCACTCTTTTAAAGTTGAGGTATGGAAAGCCTTGAATTCCTCACCAAAGGCCAATTTCAGAGAAAAGCAGAGTGGATTACAATTTAATTTCATCCAAGGTTGGTGGTGGAAGAAAGTGGGGAAAGGATGATGGCTTGGAATGACATCATTTAAGACAAAAAGAAGATATCAGAGGTATGGATGAAACATCCCCACAAACTTAGCAGCAGTCCCACAGGGTTTAGCCTAAAATCTTCTATTACATCAAGCCACCTCCAACTGGAGGGCTGTTGAAGGAAGGGAGAGAGAAAGTCAGGGGAGTGGAAGGGGAGAAAAGGCGGATACCCCAGGGCATATATTCAGCAGCAAGGTGATCGTGTGATGTATGTTTTCACAATTGAGTTAGATGTGTTCCACTGGTTATGATGAGATTCCATTTAAATATACTTTCTAGATTCTAGAATGTCAGTAGTTACATTTGACAGAATCATTTGTTACAGCACAACTTATATATTTCAAATGGATAAAAAATTAGTGCCATCTACAGTATCTTAAGGCTAATTGCTTTTGAATGAGATTTTCTTTTCCAATACTTTGAGGTTCACAAGACACATCTAAAAAAATTGCTATTGTGAAAAATTAAGACTGTTTAAATTGAATTGTGGGCCGGAAGGCTGTGTTTTTTATTTTTGATTAATTTATGTAACACTATCCTTCAGGTAGCTAAACGAGTTATATATTTTATTTATATAACATTAGGCACCAAGGCTCTTGCAGGACAAATTTGATGCTGTATCAATTCTGCCATTTTGCTAACACTGAAATGACTCTTGGACTCACCGGTCCATTAGAACTATTAACTATATCCATATTATTTTTTGTTACAATTATTACAAAGGGATGTGCTTCTGGATATTTAAATTCACATTCTGTTTTAAGATTGTACATCCAGTTTTCATAAATTGTTCATAGAGGGGTAATTATCATTCCTGCCCATTCTTGTGTTATGTCTTCATTTCCCGGGATCCAGGTAATTGTGCCATTTCATGTTTCTTTATGGCCTTCTTAAAGTTCTTCTAGTAGTCAGAAATTGCAGGGAACTTTTACTTCCCTGAGGTGAAATTGCCTGAGTTCAATTCCTCCTGTATCACTCTACTGTGTGACTTCAGTCAAGAGACTTGGAATTCTGGTCTCAGTTTCCCTTCCACTGAAAAGGAGGATGATAGTATCAGCTTCATAGGGTTGCTGTGGAGGTAAAATGTTTTGATAAACTCTTGGCACAGGGGAAAAAAAAAGGATTCTAGAAGAGCTGACACTTAAGGCATTATATCCAGCTTTTAATCCTTATGCCTACTCAATGTGGCAGCTTCTAGGAATATTTCCATATTAGAGATGAGAAAACTGATACTTGAAGCTAATGGGGGAAGGAGTGAGAATTAAAGCACAAGCTTCTTCCATAAATATCTACCTGAGAGATTCCTTAGTTCTCTGAGGAATTTCCTAGAAGCAAAATTGACAATTGAAAATTTATAAAGCAAATTCCTGTTTAGTGAGTCCTATAAGTTTATCTCCCCAATTAAAATATTTTTGCTACTTCATCAAGATTATTCTTAAGTACAACCAGCTTTTTGTTTCCTGAAAATGCATGGCAGTGAAGAACACAATGATTAATAGTATAATTTGGAATGACTGCCATGATTTATGCTAAGGCCCCTGCAGTTTTACCCACCATTGCTTTTCCACCATGAGTACAAATGTCAACACAGTGAAAAAGGCAAATGACATTTTAGTATTATTGTCAGAATAGCTTTGACTCCATTAACATTCTGAATATGTCTCAAGTACCCTCTGAGGTTCACAGACCACACTTTGAGAACTACTGACTGACTCAGCAGACACCTAAAGTCATGCATTTTTATAATATTCCACAAGATGGTGCTATTATAATGCACATCAGAAATTCAATGTTGGGACAAAATTGAATGATTTAAAAAATTTGGTCAGTTTCAGAAACCAATATGGTTAAAATGTTTCTTTTTTTCCCTTTAAGAAAGTTTTCTTGATGAGCTCTTGAAGCACCAGGTTCATCTTCTTATCTGAGCGTTCACTTCCACCACAGAATCTTGCTTCCTGAATACTGTTTTTTTTTTTTTTAAATTTCAAGATAATATGAGAGTACAAACATTTTGGTTGCATTTTATATCTTTGCCTCTCCCTAGCAAGGGTTAGAGGTATGCCCTTCCCCTCCACACTGCTCACCACATCCCTCAGATGTGGGTCTATCCCCCAACCCCCAAATCCTTGGTGAACACCACCACCATTTGAGCACTAAAGTGTTAATCAGTCAGTACCAATTTGATGTTGAGTATATGTGGAGGCCATTCTTCTGATTGTGTGTCATCTCACTTTGGATGGGCTCAAGCTCAATCCAGGAAAATATAAGTTGGGCTAGCTCACTGTCGTTTCTTTAGAATTGAGTAATATTCCATTACAAACATATACCAAATTTTAATAATCAACTCATGAATTGATGGACACTTGGGTTGTTTCCATGTTCTTGCAATAGTGAATTGTGCTAGAATAAACATTCGGGTGCAGATGTCTTTATAATAGAATGTCTTATGCTCTTTTGAGTAGATGCTTAATAATGCTATTGCTGGATCAAATGTTATTTCTATTTTTAGCTCTTTGAGGTATCTCCAAATTATTTTCCACAAAGGTTGCACTAATTTGCAGTATGGTTTTTATTTGCATTTTCCTGATGATTAGAAATATTGAGAAGTTTTTCAAATATTTCTTGGCCATTAGCCTGTCTTTTGCAAAATTTCTGTTCATGTCCTTCACCCGCTTCTTAATTTTTTCTTTTTGTAGTTTTTCTTGTTGATTTTCCTGAATCTATATAGTTTCCGGTTATCATCCCTTTATGAGACATGTAGCATACAAATATTTTCTCCCATTCTGTAGGTTGTCTATTCACTCTGATGATAGTATTTTTGGCTGTGCAGAAGCTTTTTAATATGATCAAGTCTGTTTATTTATATTTGTTGTTGCTGTGATTGCCTCTCAAGTCTTATTCATAAATTCTTTTCATAGGCTGATGTTGATAAGAGTTCTTCCAACATTTTCTTCTAGATTTGTTGTGGTTTCATGCCTTGGGTTTAAGTCTCTTATCCATCATGTGTTGATTTTTGTGAGAGGAGACAAGTGTAGATCCTGTTTCAGTTTTCACATTTGGCTATCCAGTTTTCCAAGCACCATTTATTGAATGAGGATTATTTTCCACACTGTATGTTTTTGTCTGCTTTGTAAAAGATCAGATGGCTATATGAGGATGGTTTCATACCTGGGTCCTCAGTTCTATTCCAATGGTCTATGTCTGTGTTCTCATGCCAGTACCATGTTGTTTTGGTTACTATAGCCTTGTAGCATAGTTTGAAGTCTGGTAAATTGATGCCTCCCAATTTTTTTTTTTTTTTTTTTTTGAGACAGAGTCTCGCTTTGTTGCCCAGGCTAGAGTGAGTGCCGTGGCATCAGCCTAGCTCACAGTAACCTCAAACTCCTGGGCTCAAGCAATCCTCCTGCCTCAGCCTCCCGAGTAGCTGGGACTACAGGCATGCGCCACCATGCCCAGCTATTTTTTTTTTATGTATATTAGTTAGCCAATTACTTTCTTTCTATTTATAGTAGAGACGGGGTCTCGCTCTTGCTCAGGTTGGTTTCAAACTCCTGAGTTCAAACGATCCGCCCGCCTCAGCCTCCCAGAGAGCTAGGATGACAGGCATGAGCCACCGCGTCTGGCTCCAATTTGTTCTTTTTGTTTAAGATTGCTTTTGCTATATGGGGTCTTGTCTTATTCCATTTGAAGTGTAGAATTATACTTTCTATATCTGTGAAAAATGATATTGGTATTTTAATAGGGATTGCATTAAACCCATAGATCACTTTGGGTCTTATAAATATTTTAACAATGTTGATTTTGCCAATTCATGAGCATGGTATGATTTTAAATCTGTTGATATCCTCTGCTATTTCTGTCCTCAGTGTTTCATAGTTCTCCCCGTAGAGGGCTTTTACCTCCTTAGTTACATAGGTGTTTTATTTTCTTTGTTGCTATTGTGAAAAGTATTGAGTCTTTGATTTGCTTCTCCATTTAACTCTTGTTGGCATATACGAATGCTACTGATTTGTGTACATAGATTTAGTAACCTGAGACTTTGGTGAATTTGTTTTTCAATTTCAATCGTCTCATGGCAGAATCTTTGGAGTTTTCTACATGTAAGATCATATCTTCTGAAAAGAGCTATAGTTTGCCCTCTTCTGCCCCCATTTGGAGGCCCTTGATTTCCTTCTCCTGTCTGATTGTTCTGCTAGGACTTCCAGCACTATGTTGAAGAGAAGTGGTGATAGATGATAACCTTGTCTGGTTCTAGTTCTAAGTGGGAGTGCTTTTAAGTTTTCCCCGTTCAGTAGGATATTGGCTGTGGGTTTGTTGAATATTGCTTTTATCATTTTGAAGTAAGTCCCATAAATCCTTATTTTGTTAAGCATTCTTATCATAAAAGGGCTTTCAATTTTGTTGAGTGCTTTTTCTGCAGAATTGAGAGGATCATATTGTCTTTGCTTTTACTTTTATTTATGTGGTGAATTACATTTACAGATTTGTGTATATTGAATCATCCCCGCATCTCTGGGATCAAGGCCTCTTAGTCATGAGGGAGTACTTTTTGGATGAGTAGCTGAATGCAATTTGCTAGGATTTTATTGAGAATTTGTACACCTATATTATTTGGGAATATTGACCTATAGTTTTTTTTTTCCTCCCAGTCCTGTCCTGGCTTTGTTATTAGGGTTATGTTGGCTTAATAAAATGTGTTAGGGAGGATTCCTTCTTTCTCAATGTTGTGGAATAATTTCTGCAGGATAGGCACCTGTTCTTCTTTGTAGGTCTGGTAAAATTTTGCTGTGAAACCATCTGGTCTGGGACTATTTTTAGGAAGGTTTTTTAAAATTTCTGCTTCATTTTCAGTACTTGATATTGATCTCACCAGGAGTTCTTTTTCTTCTTGATTGAGCCTAGGGAGGCCGTTTGATTCTAAGATTTTGTTCATTTCTTCCACCTTTTCAAGTGTATGTGCATAGAGATTTTTATAGTATTCAGAGATGATATTTTGTATTTCTTTGGTATCAGTTGTAACTTTTCCTTTCTCATTCCTGATTGAGCTTATTGGAGACCCTTCTTTTGTGCTTTTGTTTAATCTAGTGAGAGTTGTGTCAATTTTGTTTATGTTTTCACAGAACCAGCTTTTTGCTTAATTATCCTTCATATAGTTTGTTTGTTAATGGTTTCATTTAGTTCTGCTCTGATCTTGGTTATTTCTTTTCTTCTGTTGAGTTTGGAATTAGACTTGCTCTTCTTTTTCCAGTTCGTTGAGTCAATTCATTAGATTACTGATTTGTGATATTTCTATCATTTGGATATAGGCCTTTAAATCTATAAATTTTCCTCTCAAGACTGCTATAGTTGTGTCCTACAGAATTTAATAACTTGTTTCCCATTTTTCATTTAGTTCAAAGAATCTTTTGATTTCCATCTTAATTTTTTTCCTTGACCCAATAAGCATTTGGCTGTAGGTTGTTTATTTTACATGTGTAAAATGTCATGAGTGTTTCTGTTGGAGTTGATTTCTAACTGCATTTCACTCTTGTCTGAGAAGACGTTTGGTATAATTTCTATTTTTAAAAATTTTTTGAGACATACTTTGTGACCTAGGATATGGTCAGTTTTAGAGAATTTCCCCTGAGCTAATAGAAGAATGTATATTTTGTGGTTTTGTGTAGAAATTTTTGTAAATGTCTGTTAGGCCCTTTTGTTCTAGTATATGTTTAAGTCCACTGTTTCTATGTTTACTTTCTATTTGGAAGATCTGTTCTGTTCTGTTAGTGTGATGTTGAAGTCCCTGGCTATTAAATGCTATTGCTTATCATTTTGTTTAAATCAAGTAGGATTTGCTTTATGAATCTGGGCACACATGT
This sequence comes from Microcebus murinus, assembly GCF_040939455.1. Lineage (NCBI taxonomy): Eukaryota > Metazoa > Chordata > Mammalia > Primates > Cheirogaleidae > Microcebus > Microcebus murinus. Next base: position 9,583,273 of record NC_134136.1, read on the forward strand.
GTTGGGTGCTTATATATTTAGAATTGTTATATCTTCTTGTTGAATTATTCCCTCTGCCATTATATAATAACTATCTGTGTGTTTCATTACTTTTGTTATTTGAATACTGTTATTTAATTTGAGAACTGGAACTGCTACACTAGATTTCTTTTGTTTTCCATTTATGTGGAATATTGTTTTTCATCCCTTCACCTTGAGTCTGAATGAGTCCGTGTGGTTTAAATGTGTTTTATGAAAACAGCAGATGCTTGTCCATTGTATATTTATCCATTCAGCCAGCCTATGTCTCTTGAGTGGGCAGTTCAATCCATTCACATTTATTGAAATAATTGATAAGCAAGGTGGATTTCTGTTCATCCTGTTGAGTAGAACTTTATTGCTTTCTTTTATGTCTTGAACCATTGTGGTATCTGACCTTTGACCCTTAGCTTTCAATTGTTTTATACTGGTGAGTGTCTACTTTGCTGACCATGTGTAAAGCAATTCTGATTACTTCTTGCAGGGCAGATTTTCTTTTGACAAATTCCCTCAGTGATTACTTGTTTGAGAAAGACTTTATTTCCCACTCATATATGAAACTTAGTTTTCAGGATACAAAATTCTAGGTTTGGCACTATTCTGTTTGAGGAGATGGAGAATAGGGCCCCAGTATCTTCTAGCTTGTAAGGTCTCAGTTGAGAAATCACAGTTAGTATGATTTGTTTTCCTTTGTAAGTTACCTGCTAAGAGGGCCTCTTTTGTGTTTATTTTGGCCATTCTGATGACCATGTATCATGGTGTTTGCCTCTTTGGGATGAATCTCCTGCAAGACCTTCAACTTCTCATACCTGGATATCAAGATTTCTAGGTCAAGGCCAGGGAAATTTTCCTCAGTTATTCTCTCAAATAAGTTTTCCAACCTTTGTATATTTTCTTCCTCACCCTCAGGGATGCCTATAATTATTATGTTAGGCCTCTTCACATAATGTCACATTTCTTGTAGGCTTTGCTAATTCCTCTTATTTCTCTGCTCTATGTCTTTGACTTGTTTATTTCAGAGGTGTTGTCTTTTAGCTCTGAGATTATTTCTTCTGCCTGATCTAACCTAATCATAAAGCTTTATTCTGTGCTTTGTAATTGTATGAATGAATTTTTCATTTCCAGAAGTTCTGTTTGAATTTTTAATAATCAATTTCTGTAGTAATTTTTTCATTCATTTCCTACATTGTTTTTGCAGTTTCTTTGTGTTGGGTTTCCATTTTCTCTTGTATTTCATTGAACTTCCTTATAATCCATGTTGGAAATTCTTTATCTATCATTTCAATACTCTGAGTTTGGTTGGTGTCTATTGCTAGAGAGCTGATGTTCTCTTTTGGGATTGTCCTTTCACTTTGATTCTTCATACGTCTTGAGTTCATTTGCTGGTTCCTTCTCGTCTGGAGAAGGTATTGCTTCTTAGTTTGGGATTATTTTTGTTTAGGTAATGGCATGCCCAGTTTAATCTCTTAGCCAGTAGGTAGTGCTTGTGGATGAGGAGCAACCACACCCTATACAATTGAGTCAATAAATGGTATAAAGTGCATGCGAATTGACCTCCATATCAGTAGGTGGCACTTGCCAGAAGAAACAAGCTGCAATATACTTTTTTTTGCATCCTGTGATTGGCTCTAGTTCCTCAGGAGAAACACTCTAGTGACCCAGCTTTTCAGTAGGACCCCGGAACATTCTGGTGGGTGGGGCCCTTATTTTCCACCATTGCAAATGTGGGTGTGGGAGTGAGCCTGGGTGTTGTTGAGTTGGGTAATCCTGCCTTCAAGTTCCAAGAATACTGGCAAGGGATGTACAGAGGTCAATGGTCTGTTCTCCACCTCTGGGCCAAGCTGCCAGGGAGGGGCTGAAGTGGCCCAACTCAACCAGAAAGTGTGCATGTGGACAGAGGGCTGTCTGAGGCCCACAGTCTAGCAGTCTGGAGCAGGTCTTGCTCCTTTACACACTCCCATATTCTTCAGTTCCTCCTTGAGCTCTGATAGCAGGAATGACCTCAAGCAACTGAGCCCACCTGAAACTGTGATGCAGGTCAGGTGGTTCCATGCTCAGGATCATGGTCTGAGCTGGGAGTGTTGTTCTCCTGGGGGAGGTTGGGTGCCCCATGAGCACACTGCAGATAGAAACCACACTACACTCTACCCTCATTTTGCCCCTGCCAGTACACACACATCCTGAAACTAATTCACAAATATCCCCTCTGTGTGACCCTGGGGGTAAAGGATCTGGCCTGTGGTCTTGTCACTGGGGTCCCAGAAATGAATTCATGACCATGCCAAGGAGAAGGCTTCTGGTCCCACAGGGTGTCCAACCTGGTTTGATGTTTGTGTGCCTTAGGGTGTGCCCTGCTCTGATGTGGCCATAAGGCAAGCAGTACCAGGGAGGGCAGTGGGCAGGGAGCTCACAGTCCAAGCACTCCTCAGTCTGCTGTAGGATCCCAAAAGGAAAGATCTGAGCCCCACTGCCTTACTGTGTAATCCTCCATGAGGCATCTCCATGGTTTCTCTCAGCAGCCATGGATTGGGGAGGTAAAAGGGAGCAAAAGAGTCTGGGTGGAGGAAAGTCCACACTCTGGTCATCCCTGATCCTATCTCTGGAAGGCAGTCCACCCAGAATGACCAGGCTCTGAAGTCATGCAGATCACCATAGACCCACTGGACCCCTGTGGCTCCTGCAGTCTGGGCCAGAAATGGGAAATATCTGTGTGGGGATGAGCCAGACAGAACAGGAAGACTTGAATGTCACTCAGGAGGACAAAGGCACACAGTGTATAAAGAAGCATTATGGTGCCTGCCATCCATCTCGGGTCTGTGGGGCAGGAAGTGCCCTGGGGGTGCTGGGATCCTCATGTCCTGTTTGCAAGAAACTCCCAGCTCAATAGTGGCAGCATTATCTGGGCTCCTGTGGGCAGAAGGTGTTTCCAGAAACTCAGGAGCCCAGCAACAGTCTGAGATGTAAGGGAGGGGGAAAGTAACCACCCCACCTGCCCTTCTCACTGGTCTCCTTTCAGGGATAATATTAACTGCCTATATGCTTTAAAATAGGGTTTCATCCCATATAAAGATCCCATGCTTCTAATTGATAAGCATTCAAATTTCATGCACCTATTAGAATTTTGATATTTCTCTTCACCTTAAAAATTATGTCTAATTTTTTAATATACCCAATTAGTTGAGAAGATTTTGCCAAGCTTTATTTTTCTATTCTATATTACAAAGGAATAGGATTATTTTCATTTTTAGACATAAAATCATAATATTTAAAGTGGTATTTTTTCTTCAAATCATCTGCCACCTACATCAGCCTCAGAAACTTTGACATTTTTTGAGAAGTTATACTGTCTGAAGTTTTTCCATTAAACTTAGTAATTTAATTCTTGAAGACTTTTATTTTGGACTTCTCTATTAAATAGCAAATTACCCCAGGAAAGGGCACATATTAAACCAGTGTTTTAAGGTATGTTCTATGGAATATTGGGTCCCCAAAAAAGGATTTAGAGAGTCTGAAGATATTTTATGTGCAGTTTTAAATATATATATTAATATTTTGACTATGAAACAAAACCTCAACTACACATATTCATAGATGTCATCAAATTTAACACATTGGAGTATAACACCACTTTTACTTGTGATATTTTTTATTAACTTTGTAATATGAATTAATTATAAATTTGAATTTAGAGATTAGATGTATTTTAATAGAATGTCACTCTCTTTCTGTATTCTTTATTGGAAGAGGTTCAGCATGTAATTTTGTTTGGTAATAGGATTCTTCTGAGATCATTGTCCAAAGCTATTAATGACACTATGCTCACATTTTTCTCTCTCCAGCTAATTGCTTCCCTCATATTTTTCCACCCAAACCATCCTTCTCACTCACATTTTCCTTTCTCACTCTCATCAGACCCATTCACATTTTCTCATATATACATTTTACTGTTCATCGATTTACTATCATATTTTTTGTCTCAAAGGGGGCTCCATGATCCCCTTCTTAACTCAGACCTTTTATTAACCTGATTTCTCACAGACCTCAGCATTTTTTGCCTTTTTCTCTCAGCAGTGCTGTTCTCTCTGGCTCTTTCCACGTACCACCTGTTCTGACAGCTGGGGACTAAGTTTAACTAAGGAGAGTGTAGTGTTGCTGGAAGCTGAGGACACACAGCTCTGGCTGCAGCTCCAGTCAGCAGGGCTAGATCTGTCCAGATACCTCCAACTCAACACCCTGTCTCCTAAATATTGGGAAAATATGACTGAGGAATTAATGAGATGTAGCTCATAAGATCATTATTTTTATTGTATTGCCCTATATTACTATATTAAAGACAGAAACAGGAGTTTTCAGGGTTTTGCCCTGAAGGAATGTGTGAACTCAATGGTTCACTCATTAGAGGCTGCTATCATGGGAGAGCTCTCAAATCTCTGGTAGAGATGTTTTCCAGGAAGGCTTACTGGTATCTCAAAATCTGTGAGCTTCCCTGTGTCTTGAAAGACAAGACAAGACAAGGCAAATATGGCCCACAGGATGGGAACCAGAGACAATGGGTTCACTTTGCCCAGAGATGTGCCCCAGTGGTTATAAACAACCTGTTTTATAGAGATGGGTTTTCTGCTCTCTCATGACTGTCTACATTTAAGTCCACAATAACTAGATCAAAGAAATATAGAGTCACTATACCTCTTTTGTTACACCTTTGTTAATTGACAACTACCTCTTAGAAATTAGAAGTTAGCCCCTGAAAGACTTTGTACCTGTTTGTTCACCTAGATAGATTACAAGCCCTTTGAGTGGACTTTTGACCCAAACCCACTACCTGTCTCCCCTACCAACTGGATTCCCTGATATGCAAATATGTTACCCTGACAACTGATAATTTATGTCTGTGATTATAAAAACCTGTATGAATCTAACCATTTTGTTGGATGTTCATGGGGATATGTCCAGTCTCCTGAGTAACCTCGCTGTTATATCTGATCTTTTTTTTTTTTGAGGTTTTTTTTTTCTCATTTTTTTTTACTTTGGCATATTATGGGGGTACAGACTTTAAGGTTTCAATAAATGCCCATTGCCCCCCTCCCCCCACAAGTCTGAGACTCCATCATGACCATCCCCTAGATGGTGCACATCTCACATATTATGTATGTATATACCCGCCCCCTCGCCCCTCCCACCTGCCCAATATCCTATTACTCTAGTACCTATGTGACCACTTAGCTGCTGTTCAGTTAATACCAATTTGCTGGTGAGTATGTGTGGTGCTTGTTTTTCCATTCTTGGGAAACATCACTTAATAGTATGGGTTCCAGCTCTAACCAGGAAAATATAAGATGTGCTATATCACCATTGTTTCTTAGAGCTGAATAGTACTCCATGATAAACATATACCACATTTTATTAATCCATTCTTGGATTGATGGGCACTTGGGCTGTTTCCACAGCCTTGCAATTATGAATTGTGCTGCTATAAACATTCGAGTGCAGGTGTCTTTTTTGTAGAGTGTCATTGGATTTTTTGGGTAGATGTCCAGCAATGGGATTGCTGGATAAAATGGTAGAATCACTTGTATGGCTTTAAGATATCTCCATATTGCTTTCCACAGAGGTTGAAGTAGTTTGCAGTCCCACCAGCAGTGTAGGAGTGTTCCTCTCTCTCCGCAACCACGCCAGCATTTATTGTTTGGAGATTTTTTGATAAAGGCCATTCTCACTGGGGTTAAGTGATATCTCATTGTGGTTTTGATTTGCATTTCCCTGATGATTAGAGATGTTGAGCATTTTTTCATATGTTTGTTGACCATTCTTCTGTCTTCTCTAGAAAAGTTTCTGTTCAAGTCCTTTGCCCACATTTTAATGGGGTTATTTGATTTTTTCTTCCTGATTTTCATGAGTTCTAAGTATATTCTAGTTATCAGTCCCTTATCGGATGCATAGGATGCAAACATTTTCTCCCATTCTGTAGGTTGTCTGTTTACTTTCATGACTATTTCTTTGGCTGTGCAGAAGCTTTGTAGTTTGATCATGTCCCATTTATTTATTTTTGTTGCTGCTGTGATTGCATTTGGGGACTTCTTCATAAACTCTTTGCCCAGGCCGATGTCTAGGAGAGTGTTTCCAACATTTTCCTCTAGAGTTCTAATAGTTTCATACCTTAGGTTTAAGTCTGTTATCCAGCGTGAGTTGATTTTTGTGAGAGGTGAAAGGTGTGGGTCCTGTTTTAGCCTTCTACAGGTGGCTATCCAGTTTTCCCAGCACCATTTATTGAAAAGGGATTCTTTTCTCCAGCGTATGTTTTTGTCTGCTTTGTCAAAGATGAGATGGCTATATGAGGATGGTTTTATATCAGGATTCTCACATCTGTTCCACTGGTCAATATTCCTCTTTTTGTGCCAATACCATATTGATTTAATTACTACAGCTTTGTAGTATAGTTTGATATCTGACATATTAATGCCTCCCATTTTGTTTTTGTTGCCTAGAATTGCTCTTGATATTCAGGGTCTTCTTTGGTTCCATACGAAGCATAAAATTATTTTTTCTATATCTATGAAGAATGCTGATGGGATTTTAATAGGTATTGCATTGAATCTGTAGATCAGTTTGGGTAGTATAGACATTTTGATGATATTGAGTCTGCCGATCCACGAGCATGGTATGGATTTCCATCTGTTTACATCCTCTGCTATTTCCTTCCTCAGTGTTTCATAGTTCTCCCTGTAGAGGTCTTTTACCTCTTTGGTTAAATATATTCCTAGGTACTTTAATTTCTTTGTTGCTATTGTGAAGGGAATTGAGTCTTTGATTTGGTTCTCAATTACATTGTTGTTGGCGTATATGAATGCCTCTGATTTCTGTGTATTGATTTTGTATCCTGAGACTTTACTAAATTCATTGATCAGTTCCAGGAGTTTCTTGGTTGAATCTTCGGGGTTTTCTAGATACAATATCATATCATCAGCAAACAGTGAAAGTTTGATCTCTTCTGCCCCTATTTGGATACCTTTGATTCCATTTTCCTGTCTGATTGCTGTAGCCAAGACTTCCAGCACTATGTTGAACAGAAGTGGAGATAGTGGGCAGCCTTGTCTGGTTCCAGTTTTAAGTGGGAATGATTTCAATTTTTCCCCATTCAGTATGATGTTGGCTATGGGTCTGTCATACACGGCTTGTATCATTTTTAGGTATGTCCCTTCTATGCCTATTTTCTTAAGTGTTCGTATCATGAAAGGGTGTTGAATTTTGTCAAAAGCTTTTTCTGCATTTGTTGAAAGAATCATGTGGTCTTTGTTTTTGCTTCTGTTTATGTGGTGAATTGCATTTATAGATTTACGTATGTTGAACCATCACTGCATCCGTGGGATGAATCCCACTTGGTCGTGGTGGATTATTTTTTTGATAAGTGTCTGGATTCGGTTAGCTAAGATTTTGTTGAAAATTTTTGCATCTATATTCATTAGGGATATTGGTCTGTAGTTTTCTTTTTTTGTTGCATCCTTTCCTGGTTTTGGTATCAGAGTAATATTTGCTTCATAAAAGGTGTCGGGGAGGTTTCGTTCTTCTCGATGTTGTGGAACAGTTTCTGCAAGATAGGTACTAGTTCTTCTTTGTAAGTGTGGTAAAATTCGGGTGTGAAGCCATCTGGACCGGGAGTTTTCTTTTTTTTTTTTTTTTTTTATGTTCACTTTTTTTTTTTTTTTTTTTTTTTGATTTTTTTTTTTTTTTTTATTTTGGCATATTATGGGGGTACAGATTTTAAGGTTTCAATAAATGCCCATTCCCCCCCTCCCCCCAAAAGTCTGAGTCTCCATCATGACCATCCCCCAGATGGTGCACATCTCACTCACTATGTATGTATATACCCGCCCCCCTCCCCCCTCCCACCTGCCCAATACCCTATTACTGTAGCACCTATGTGTCTACTTAGGTGCTACTCAGTTAATACCAGTTTGCTGGAGAATATATCTGGTGCTTGTTTTTCCATTCTTGGGATACTTCACTTAGTAGTATGGGTTCCAGCTCTAACCAGGAAAATATAAGGTGTGCTATATCACCATTGTTTCTTAGAGCTGAATAGTACTCCATGGTGTACATATACCACATTTTATTAATCCATTCTTTGATTGATGGGCACTTGGGCTGTTTCCACAGCCTTGCAATTATGAATTGTGCTGCTATAAACATTCGAGTGCAGGTGTCTTTTTTGTAGAGTGTCACTGGATCATTTGGGTAGATGCCCAGCAATGGGATTGCTGGATCAAATGGTAGATTCACTTGTATCGCTTTAAGGTATCTCCATATTGCTTTCCACAGAGGTTGAACTAGTTTGCAGTCCCAACGGCAGTGTAGGAGTGTTCCTCTCTCTCCGCAACCACGCCCCCATTTATTGTTTGGAGATTTTTTTGATAAAGGCCATTCTCACTGGGGTTAAGTGATATCTCATTGTGGTTTTGATTTGCATTTCCCTGATGATTAGAGATGTTGAGCATTTCTTCATATGTTTGTTGGCCATTCTTCTGTCTTCTTTAGGAAAATTTCTGTTCAAGTCCTTTGCCCACTTTTTAATGGGGTTATTTGATTTTTTCTTCCTAATTTTCGTGAGTTCTAAGTATATTCTAGTTATCAGTCCCTTATCGGATGCATAGGATGCAAAAATTTTCTCCCATTCTGTAGGCTGTCTGTTTACTTTCATGACTATTTCTTTGGCTGTGCAGAAGCTTTGTAGTTTGATCATGTCCCATTTATTTATTTTTGTTGCTGCTGTGATTGCCTTTGGGGACTTCTTCATAAACTCTTTGCCCAGGCCGATGTCTAGGAGAGTGTTTCCAACTTTTTCCTCTAGAGTTCTAATAGTTTCATATCTTAGGTTTAAGTCTGTTATCCAGCGTGAGTTGGTTTTTGTGAGAGGTGAAAGGTGTGGGTCCTGTTTTAGCCTTCTACAGGTGGCTATCCAGTTTTCCCAGCACCATTTATTGAAGAGGGATTCTTTTCCCCAGCGTATGTTTTTGTCTGCTTTGTCAAAGATGAGATGGCTATATGAGGATGGTTTTATATCAGGATTCTCACATCTGTTCCACTGGTCAATATTCCTGTTTTTGTGCCAATACCATATTGTTTTAATTACTACAGCTTTGTAGTATAGTTTGATATCTGGCATATTAATGCCTCCCATTTTGTTTTTGTTGCCTAGAATTGCTCTTGATATTCGGGGTCTTCTTTGGTTCCATACGAAGCGTAAAATTATTTTTTCTATATTTGTGAAGAATGCTGATGGGATTTTAATAGGTATTGCATTGAATCTGTAGATCAGTTTGGGTAGTATAGACATTTTGATGATATTGAGTCTGCCGATCCACGAGCATGGTATGGATTTCCATCTGTTTACATCCTCTGCTATTTCCTTCCTCAGTGTTTCATAGTTCTCCCTGTAGAGGTCTTTTACCTCTTTGGTTAAATATATTCCTAGGTACTTTAGTTTCTTTGTTGCTATTGTGAAGGGAATTGAGTCTTTGATTTGGTTCTCAATTACATTGTTGTTGGCGTATATGAATGCCTCTGATTTCTGTGTATTAATTTTGTATCCTGAGACTTTACTAAATTCATTGATCAGTTCCAGGAGTTTCTTGGTTGAATCCTTGGGGTTTTCTAGATACAATATCATATCATCAGCAAACAGTGAAAGTTTGATCTCTTCTGCCCCTATTTGGATACCTTTGATTCCATTTTCCTGTCTGATTGCTGTAGCCAAGACTTCCAGCACTATGTTGAACAGAAGTGGAGATAGTGGGCAGCCTTGTCTGGTTCCAGTTCTAAGTGGGAATGATTTCAATCTTTCCCCATTCAGTATGATGTTGGCTATGGGTCTGTCATATATGGCTTGTATCATTTTTAGGTATGTCCCTTCTATGCCTATTTTCTTAAGTGTTCGTATCATGAAAGGGTGTTGAATTTTGTCAAAAGCTTTTTCTGCATCTATTGAAAGAATCATGTGGTCTTTGTTTTTGCTTCTGTTTATGTGGTGAATTGCATTGATAGATTTACGTATGTTGAACCATCCCTGCATCCCTGGGATGAAGCCCACTTGGTCGTGGTGGATTATTTTTTTGATAAGTGTCTGGATTCGGTTAGCTAAGATTTTGTTGAAAATTTTTGCATCTATATTCATTAGGGATATTGGTCTGTAGTTTTCTTTTTTTGTTGCATCTTTTCCTGGTTTTGGTATCAGAGTAATATTCGCTTCATAAAAGGTGTCGGGGAGGTTTCCGTTCTTCTCGATGTTGTGGAATAGTTTCTGCAAGATAGGTACTAGTTCTTCTTTGTAAGTATGGTAAAATTCAGGTGTGAAGCCATCTGGACCGGGACTTTTCTTTTTAGGGAGATTTTTAATTGCTGTTTCTATTTCAGCTGTTGAGATTGGTCTGTTCAGGGAATCTATTTCTTCCTGGTTGAGCCTAGGGAGGCTGTGTGTTTCTAGAAATTTGTCCATTTCCTCCACATTTTCCAGTTTGTGTGCATAAAGATTTTTGTAGTATTCATAAATTGTATCTTGTATCTCTTTGGGATCAGTTGTGATATCTCCTTTTTTATTCCTGATGGAGCTTATTAGAGATTTCTCTTTTCTGCTTTTCGTTAGCTTAGCCAACGGCGTGTCAATCTTGTTTATTTTTTCAAAGAACCAACTTTTTGTTTTATTAATCTCCTGAATAGCTTTCCTGTTTTCAATTTCGTTTAGTTCTGATTTGATCTTGTTGATTTCACTTCTTCTGCTGGGTTTGGGGTTGGTCTGTTCTTCTTTTTCCAGCTCTTTGAGTTGTTTCATTAGATTGTCTATTTGTGATCTTCTTGCCTTTTGGTTATAGGCATTTATGGAGATAAACTTTCCTCTCAGAACTGCTTTAGCTGTGTCCCAGAGGAGTTGATAACTTGTCTCTCCATTGTCGTTTTCTTCATAGAACTTTTTTATTTCCGTCTTGATTTCTTCATTTACGAAGTAATCATTTAGTAGGAGGTTGTTTAATTTCCACGTTTTTGTGTAGAAATGTGAGTTTCTGTTAGGGTTGATTTCTAGTTTTATTCCACTGTGATCTGAGAAGGTACATGGTATGATTTGTATTTTTTTAAATTTCTTGAGATTTTCTTTGTGTCCTAGGATATGGTCAATCTTAGAGAATGTCCCGTGAGCTGATGAGAAGAACGTATATTCAGTGGATTTTGGGTAGAATGTTCTGTAGATGTCTGTCAGACCCAATTGTTCTAGAGTTTTGTTTAAGTCCATTATTTCTTTATTAATTTTCTGTTTGGAGGATCTGTCTCGTGCCGTCAGTGGGGTGTTGAAATCCCCGGCGATTATGGAGTTGCTATTAATCCATTTGCTTAGCTCCAGTAAGGTTTGCTTTATGAATCTGGGTGCACCTAAGTTGGGTGCATATATATTTAAAATTGTTATCTCTTCTTGTTGGACTGTGCCCTTCACCATTATATAATGACCCTCTTTGTCTTTTACTACTTTTGTTGGCTTAAAAACTAAATCGTCTGAAATTAGAACTGCCACACCAGCCTTCTTTTGGCTTCTGTTTGCTTGGAATATTGATCTCCACCCTTTTATTTTTAGTCTATGTGCATCCTTGCAGGTTAAATGTGTTTCCTGAAGACAGCATATACTTGGCCTGTATTTTCTTATCCATTCAGCCAGCCTATGTCTCTTGAG